>NW_025814859.1:0-1200000 GCF_022079265.1 Lynx rufus
TATCCATTTTGAGTTTATTTTTGTAAATGGTGTGAGAAAGTGGTCTAGTTTCAACCTTCTGCATGTTGCTGTCCAGTTCTCCCAGCACCATTTGTTAAAGAGGCTGTCTTTTTTCCATTGGATGTTCTTTCCTGCTTTGTCAAAGATGAGTTGGCCATATGTTTGTGGGTCTAGTTCTGGGGTTTCTATTCTATTCCATTGGTCTGTGTGTCTGTTTTTGTGCCAATACCATGCTGTCTTGATGATGACAGCTTTGTAGTAGAGGCTGAAGTCTGGGATTGTGATGCCTCCTGCTTTGGTCTTCTTCTTCAAAATTCCTTTGGCTATTCGGGGCCTTTTGTGGTTCCATAGGAATTTTAGGATTGCTTGTTCTAGTTTCGAGAAGAATGCTGGTGCAATTTTGATTGGGATTGCATTGAATGTGTAGATAGCTTTGGGTAGTATTGACATTTTGACAATATTTATTTTTCCAATCCATGAGCAGGGAATGTCTTTCCATTTCTTTAAATCTTCTTCAATTACCTTCATAAGCTTTCTATAGTTTTCAGCATACAGATCCTTTACATCTTTGGTTAGATTTATTCCTAGGTATTTTATGCTTCTTGGTGCAATTGTGAATGGGATCAGTTTCTTTATTTGTCTTTCTGTGGCTTCATTGTTAGTGTATAAGAATGCAACTGATTTCTGTACATGGATTTTGTATCCTGCAACTTTGCTGAATTCATGTATCAGTTCTAGCAGACTTTTGGTGGAGTCTATCGGATTTTCCATGTATAATATCATGTCATCTGCAAAAAGCGAAAGCTTGACTTCATCTTTGCCAATTTTGATGCCTTTGATTTCCTTTTGTTGTCTGATTGCTGATGCTAGAACTTCCAGCACTATGTTAAACAACAACGGTGAGAGTGGGCATCCCTGTCGTGTTCCTGATCTCAGGGAAAAAGCTCTCAGTTTTTCCCCGTTGAGGATGATGTTAGCTGTGGGCTTTTCATAAATGGCTTTTATGATCTTTAAGTATGTTCCTTCTATCCCGACTTTCTCAACGGGAACCCTCTTGCACTGTTGGTGGGAATGCAAATTGGTGCAGCCGCTCTGGAAAGCAGTGTGGAGGTTCCTCAGAAAATTAAAAATAGACCTACCCTATGACCCAGCAATAGCACTGCTAGGAATCTACCCAAGGGATACAGGAGTACTGATGCATAGGGGCACTTGTACCCCAATGTTCATAGCAGCACTCTCAACAATAGCCAAATTATGGAAAGAGCATAAATGTCCATCAACTGATGAATGGATAAAGAAATTGTGGTTTATATACACAATCGAATACTACGTGGCAATGAGAAAAAATGAAATATGGCCTTTTGTAGCAACGTGGATGGAACTGGAGAGTGTGATGCTAAGTGAAATAAGCCATACAGAGAAAGACAGATACCATATGGTTTCACTCTTATGTGGATTCTGAGAAACTTAACAGGAACCCATGGGGGAGGGGAAGGAAAAAAAAAAAAAAAAAGGACGTTAGAGTGGGAGAGAGCCAAAGCATAAGAGACTGTTAAAAACTGAGAACAAACTGAGGGTTGATGGGGGGTGGGAGGGAGGGGAGGGTGGGTGATGGGTATTGAGGAGGGCACCTTTTGGGATGAGCACTGGGTGTTGTATGGAAACCAATTTGTCAATAAACTTCATATAAAAAAAATAATAAAAAAAATAAAAAAAATAAAAAAAAAAAGATTCCACATATAAGTAAAAACATATGGTGTTGTCTTAGTCTGAATTACTTCATTTAGCATAATACTCTCTAGATCCATTCATGTTGTCACAAATGACAATATCTCATCCTTTCTTAAAACTGCATAATATTCTATCATGTCTAATGCCACTTCCTTATCCATTTGTCTATCGATAGACACTTGGGTTGTTTCTACATCATGGATATTGTAAATAATGCTGTAATAAACATACAAGGTATACATCTTTTCAAATTAGTGTTTTGATTTTCTTTGGGTAAATACCCAGTAGTGGAATTACTGGATTATATGGTATTTCTATTTTTAATTTTTTGAGGAACTCCATAATGTTTTCCAAAGTGACTTTACCAATTTACATTCTCAATGACAGTACAAAAAGCTCCTTTTTCCCTATATCCTTTCCAACACTTCTTATTTCTTGTCTATTTGCTTTTAGCCATTTTTACAGGTGTAAAGTGATATCTCATTGCAGTTTTGCTTTGCATTTCCCTGATGGTTGGTGATGTTGAGCATCTTTTCATGTGTCTGTTGGCCATATGCACATTTTCTTTGGAAAATGTCTGTTCAGGAGATCTGCCCATTTTTAAATTAGATTGTTTTGTTTCCTTTGGTGTTGAGTCATAAAAGTTATTTACATATTTTAGATATTAACCCCTTATCAGATATATTATTTGAAAATATTTTCAGGAGGAGCTTGGGAAGATACCAGAGAAGGAAGATCCTAAGCTCACCTCATCGTAGGATACACATAGATAACTGACACATCAGTGTAACTAACCCAGGAAATGACCCCAAAATTGGCAGAACAGCCTTTATACAGTTAATCATAGAGAAAAAGGCTCTTTAGAAAGGATGGGATCAGTGGAGACATGTCAGGAACCAAACTCTTGGTGAGACTAACCACAAACAGGAGGAACACCACAAGCATGGAGAAGGGATAGGAAGAGACCCCATACCAGGCAACACAGAATGGAGGAATTGCACTGGAAGGTGATTACTCATAACATTTAGCTTTGAAAACCAGTGGGGCTTAACTTTATGAGTTTTTAAAATCAGCAAGGGTTAACTCTGGGTACTTTAAAAATCAGTGGCCTTAGCTCAGGGAGAGCCAGAGGGTGACAGGAATATGAGTACCTGCCCTTAACAAGACAGCATAACAAACAACCCCACTGACATACAACATGGAAGCAGCAGTTTAAAAGCACCTGAAGTATATGGAAAAGAGATTTACTAATCTAAGAATGCATGCAAGAGTGGCAATGATCTATAGGAGACTTCTTCAAGAATACAAGAACTTCCAAGTGTCATTTCTCCCCCTCCACCCTGGCCCAGATGCCTGGACACTTGTGGAAAATAGCACGCTCAACACATAGCTTTCTAATACCACGTGCCTCTCTCCCAATTTTTCCTGTGAAATCACCCCATCCAACTTCCTCACTTAACAGGAATCATTCTGAAGTTGTTCCTGGTGTGTCTCATTCTGCAAGCAGCACAAATAGCCACCAGAACCACTCCAAAATGGCTCTTGCCCTAGGGATAGGGCCTACAAACATAAGCCTCTCAGGGGACAATGCAAGGAAAGCATTCTGCAGTTCAGTGTGACCACAAACCTGGAAAATGGCCAAAGGGCAGGCAACTTGTCTGACTGAACTACCAGATCAAGGTGTCCCAAGACTGGACCCTTATGGACAGAGGCACAAATGTTGCATACAATAGGCAAAGAGAGCCATTGCAACTGACTGGACTAAAGACAAACAAGGTTCAGCCACAAAAGCAGGGTATGCACAGTATATATAGGAAACACCCCTGAAGTTTCACAGTTTGGAGAACAGGGGACATTGCGCCATAGGGCAGTACAGGACCTCTTATTCATAAGGCCATTACTTTCATGATCAGGAAACATAGCTGACTTACATAATATACAGAAACAAACACAAATTTAGACAAAATAAGAACAAAGAACAATATATACTAAATTAACAAACAAGACAAAATCACGGCAAAATAGCTAAATGAAATGTAGATGAGCAATATGCCTGATAGAGAATTCAAAGCAATAGTGATAAAGATATATACTGAACATCAGAAAACTGAAGGATCTCAGGGAGATCTTCAACAAAGTGACAGAAAATATTTCTAAAAATCAGACATAAAGAACTAAATAATCAAAATTAAAATATGCTACAGAGAATCCATAGTAAACTAGAGAAAGCATAAAATTGGATTAGCAAGTTGGAAGACAGAGTAATTCAAAGCAACCAAGCTGAACAGCTAAAAGAAAAAGAAATAGTAAAAAATGAGAACAGTTTAAGGGCACTCAGTGACATCATCAAGTATAATAACATTTGCCTTATAGTAATCCTAGAAGGAGAAAAGAAGGAAAAGGGGGCAGAAATTTATTGAAGAAATAATAGCTGAAAACTTCCCTGATCTGGGAAGGTAACATATACAGATTCAAGAAGCACAGAGACCCCAAACAAAACCAACCCAAGGGGGCCCACATCAAGACACATAATAATTGAACTGGCAAATAGTGACATAGAGAATTTTAAAAGAAATAAGAAAAAGGAAAATATCTATATCATCTATATCTATATCTATATATCTATATCATCTATCTATATCTATCTATCTATCTCTCCCCATAAGGCTTTCTGGTGATTTTTCAGCACAGACATTGCAGTGAAGGGAGTGGCATAATCGAAGTGATGAAGAAAAAATGCAACTAATAATACTCTATCCAGTACGGCTATCATTCAGAATACAAGGAAACATTAAGAATTTCCCAGACAAAAGTTAAAGGAATGTATCACCACTAAATTAGCGTTACAAGAAACATTACAGGTAATTCTTTGAGGGTGTCTGGGTGGCTCAGTCAGTTAAGCATCCGACTTTGGATCAGATCATGATCTCATGGCTCATGAGTTCAAGCCCCATGTTGGGCTCTGTGCTGACAGCTCACAGCCTGGAGCCTGCTTTGTATTCTGTGTCTCCCACTCTCTCTCTCATCCCCGACTTGTGCTCTGTCTCTCCCTCTCAAAAATAAAAAATTAAAGGAAATTCTTTGAGTGGAAGACCAGAATCAGGAGCAAAAAAATTAGAAAAGAAATAAAAAACCTTACAGGTAAATAGAAACATAATAAAAGTAGTAGATTAATACTTATACAACCAGTACAGAGATTAAATCACAAAAGCAATAAAATGAACTCTCTCTCTCTCTATATATATATATATATATATCAAGCAGGGGATTCACAAAATAAAAAGATGTAAAGGATGACATTATATACATAAAATATGGTGTGGGATATAAAAAAATCAATACTTTCAGAATAGGTTCAGACTTAAATGACCGTACACCTAATATGGACTGCTATATGCATCGGATGATATATGTGAACCTAATACTAACAACAATTTTTTTTAAATGTCATAGATATGTAAAAAATAAAGAGAAATAAATTCAAGCATATCACTAAAGAAACATATCAAAATATAAGAAAACTGAGTGAGAGAAGAAAGGAAGAACTTTAAGAAACCAACCATAAAAGAAGTAACAAAATAACAATATGTACCTACTAATTACTTTGAATATAAATGGATTAAATACTTCAACCAAAAGTGATAAGGTGACTGAATATACAAGAGGAAAACTTATCTATGTGCTGCCTAGAAAAGATTCATTTCAGACCTAAAGACACATGCAGATTGAAAGTGAAGAAAGAGAAGGGTGCCTGAGTGACTCAGTCGATTAAGCGTCAGACTTCAGCTCAGGTCATGATTTCACAGTTCTTGAGTCCAAGCCCTGTGCTTGGTCTGTGCTGATAACTCAGAGCCTGGAGCCTGCTTCTGATTCTTTGTCTCCCTCTCTCTTTCTGCCCCTCCTTGGCTCACACTCTGTCTCTCTTTCTCAAAAATAAATAAACATTAAAAAATTTTAAAAAAGAAAGTGAAGAAAGAGAAAAAAACATTTATCATGCAAGTGGAAGTAAAAAGAAACCTGGGGTAGCAATATTATATCAGATAAAATAGACTTTAAACAGGCTGTAATAAGAGACAAAGAAGGATGTTACATAATGATAAAGGAAACAATCAAACAAAAAGTATAACAACTGTAAATATCTAATGCCCCCAAAATGGGAGCACCTAAATAAATGCAGCAACTATTAACATATATAAGGGGAAAAATTAATAGTAATAATAATATTAAAGCACTTTCACATCCTTCTTACATCAATGGATAGAGATAAAAATCAACAAGGGAACAGTGGCTTTGAATAACACATTGGACCAGATTGACCTAACAGATAACTTAAGGACATTCCATCAAAAACAGTAGAATACACATTCTTCTCAAGTGCACATGTAACATTCTCCAGAATAGATCCCATGTTAGGCCATAAACTAAGTCTCAAAAATTAAAAAAAAATTGTGTCATGCATAATTCCTAATCACAGTGATATAAAACTAAGAATAAATCACAAGAAAAAATCTGGAAAGAACACAAACACATGGAGGCTACATAACTTGATACTAAAAATGAGTGAGTCCACCAAGAAATGATGAAATACATAGAGACAAGTGAAAATGAAAACACAACAGTCCAAAATCTTTGGAATGCAGCAAGATTTGTTCTAAGAGGGAAGATTAAATACAGGCTTACCTCAAGAAGCAAGAAAAGTCACAAATGAACATCCTAACCTTGCACCTAGTAGAACTAGACAAGGAAGAACAAAGCTTAAAGCCAGTAGAAAAAATAAAATGATAACAATTACAGCAGAAATAAATGAAATACAGAATAAAAAATAACAATAGAACAGATTGGTGAAATCAAGAACTGGTTTTTGGAAAGATCAACAGAATCGATATACATTTATCCAGACTTATGAGAGAGAGAGAGAGAGAGAAGCCAAAAACATAAAATCAGAGCTTAAGGAGGATAAATAACAACTGACACCAGAGAAATATAGAATATTATGAGAGAATATTCTGAAAAATTCTATGCCAAGAAATGGATTAATTTCTATAAATACATAACATTCCAAAACTGAATAAGGAAGAAATAGAAAATTTGAACAGACCAATTACTAGCAATGAAATCAAATTCCAGGACTGACAGGTGAATTCTACCAAACATTTAAGAAAGAGTCAATACCTATTCTCAAATGATTCCCAAAAACTGAAGAGGAATCAAGGATTCTAAATACATTCTACAAGGCCAGAATTACCCTAAAAACAAAATCAGACAAGGACACTACAAAAAAAGAGAAAACTACCGTACCTCTGATGTCTCTGAAGAACACTGAAGCAAAATCCCTCAACAAAATATTAGCAAACCAAATCCAACTACACACTTAAAAATTCATTCACCACAACCAAGCGGGATTTATTCCAGAAATGCAAGGGTGATTCAGTATTTATGAATCAATCAACTTGATATATCACATTAACAAAAGAAAGAATAAAAACCACATAGTTGAGAAGATACAACATCCATTCATGATAAAAACTTTCAACAAAGAAGGTTTAGAGGGAACGTATCTAACCATAATAACGGCTTTATATAATAGCTCACTGCTAACATCTTAATAGTGAAAATAATAGCTCACTGTTAACATCATACTTAATAGTGAAAAACTGAGAGCTTTCCCTCTAAGATCAGGAATGAGACAAGGATGTCCACTCTCACCACGTTTATTCAGCAAGTTACTGGAAGTCCTAATCATGACAATAAGAAGAAAAAGAAATAAAAGACATTCTTATTGGTAAGGAAGAAGTAAAACTTTCACTATTTACAGATAACATACTATATAAAGAAAACAGTAAAGACTCCACAAAAAACTACTAGAAGTAATCAATTCAGCAAAGTGGCAGGATATAAAATTAATACTCAGTACTTGGTAGCATTACTGTACACTAATAACAAAGTAGCAGAAGGAGAAATTTAAAAAAAACACTTTAAAATTTCTCCAAAAAGAATAAACTACCAAGGAATAAACCTAACCAAAGAGCAGAAAGAACTATTCTCTGAAAACTATAAAGCACTTATAAAATAAATTGAAGATGGCATTAAGAAATGGAAAGATATTATATGCCCATGGATTGAAATAATCAATATTGTTAAAATATCTGTGTTACCCAAAGCAATCTACACATTCAATGCAATCACCACCAAAATACCAATAGCAATTTCCACAGGACTGAACAAATAATCTTAAATTTTGTATGTAACCACAGAAGACCCCGGATAGGCAAAGCAATCTTGAGAAAGAAGAACAAAGCTGGAGGTGTGACAATCCCAGATTTCAAGATAAAATATTACAAAGCTGTAGTAATCAAAAGAGTATATAGTACCGGCACAAAAATAGACATGGATCAATCAAACAGAATAGAGAATGATATATAAACCCACAATTATATGATCAATTAATCTATGGTAAAGGAGGAAAGGAGGCAAGAAAGAAAATGGAGAAAATAAACAATCCAATTAAAAAATGGGCAGAGGTCCTGATTAGACATTTTTCCAAAGAAGACATACAGATGGTGAACACACACATGAAAATATGCTCAACATCACTAATTAACAGGAATATGCAAATCAAAACCATTTTAACTTCCTTACCAATATGGATGCCCTTATTTTTCTTGTCTAATTGCTGCAGCTAGGACTTCCAGTACTATGTTGAATAAAGGTGACAAGAATGGAAATCCTTGTTTTGTTACTGACCTTATAGGGAGAGCTCTCATTTTTTCACCATTGAGTATGATGTTAGCTGTGGTATTTTCATAGATGGCCTTTGAAAAAAAATAAATGATAAAATTGGTAAACCTCTAGCCAGACTTATCTAGCAAAAACCAGAAAGGACTCAAATGAATAAAATTACAAATGAGACAAGAGAAATAGCAACAAACAACACAGAAATATAAAAAATTAAAAGAGGGGCGCCTGGGTGGCTCAGTCGGTTGAGCGTCCGACTTCAGCTCAGGTCACAATCTCACCGACCATGAGTTCAAGCCCCGCGTCGGGCTCTGGGCTGATGGCTCAGAGCCTGGAGCCTGCTTCCGGTTCTGTGTCTCCCTCTCTCTCTGCCCCTCCCCCGTTCATGCTCTGTCTCTCTCTGTCTCAAAAATAAATAAACATTAAAAAAAAATTTTAAAAATTAAAAGATAATATTATAAAAGACTATATGGAAACAACCTGAGAAATCTAGAAGAAATAAATAAATGTCTAGAACATATCAGCAACCAAAACTGAAACAGGAAGAAATAGAAAATTTGAACACAGCATAACAAGCAAATAACTTGAATCAGTAATCAAAAACTTCCCAGCAGACAAAAGTCCAGAACTAGATGGCTTCACAGGAGAATTCTACCATACATTTGTAGAAGAGATAATACCTATTCTCAAAATATTTCAAAATACAGAAAAGGAAGGAAAACTTCCAAATGATTCCATGAGGCCAGCATTACCCAGATACCAAAACCAGATAAAGATCCCACAAAAAAAGAAAACTACAGGCCAATATCCCTGATGAACGTAGATGCAAAAATCCTCCACAAAGTACTAGGAAACAGAAAGGAACAATACATTAAGAAAATAATTCGAAGATGGCGGCATAGGAGGACGCTGGCTCACCGTGCGTCCTGCTGATCACTTAGATTCCACCTACACCTGCCTAAATAACCCAGAAAACAGCCAGAGGATTAGCAGAACGGAGTCGCCAGACCCAAGCGCAGACGAGAGGCCCACGGAAGAGGGTAGGAAGGGCGGCGAGGCGGTGCACGCTCCACGGACTGGCGGGAGGGAGCCGGGGCGGAGGGGTGGCTCGCCGGCCAAGCAGAGCCCCCGAGTGTGGCTGGCAAAAGCGGAGGGGCCTGACGGACTGTGTTCCGACAGCAAGCGTGACTTAGCGTCTGGGAGGTCATAAGTTAACAGCTCTGCTCAGAAAGCGGGAAGGCTGGAGGACAAAGGAAGGGAGAGCTGCTGAGCCCCCAGACGACAGAGCTCAGTTTGGTGGGGAACAAAGGCGCTCGCCAGCGCCATCTCCCCCGCCCATCCCCCAGCCAAAATCCCAAAGGGAACCGGTCCCTGCCAGGGAAATTGCTTGCTCCGCGCAAACACCCAACTCTGTGCTTCTGCGGAGCCAAACCTCCGGCAGTGGATCTGACTCCCTCCGGCTGCCACAGGGCCCCTCCTGAAGTGGATCACCTAAGGAGAAGTGAGCTAAGCCTGCCCCCCTGCCGCCGTGTACCTTGCCTACCCACCCCAGCTAATACGCCAGATCCCCAGCATCACAAGCCTGGCAGTGTGCAAGTAGCCCAGACGGGCCACGCCACCCCACAGTGAATCCCGCCCCTAGGAGAGGGGAAGAGAAGGCACACACCAGTCTGACTGTGGCCCCAGCGGTGGGATGGGGGCAGACATCAGGTCGGACAGCGGCCCCGCCCACCAACTCCAGTAATACACCACAGCACAGGGGAAGTGCCCTGCAGGCCCTCACCACACCAGGGACTATCCAAAATGACCAAGCGGAAGAATTCCCCTCAGAAGAATCTCCAGGAAATAACAACAGCTAATGAGCTGATCAAAAAGGATTTAAATAATATAACAGAAAGTGAATTTAGAATAATAGTCATAAAATTAATCGCTGGGCTTGAAAAAAGTATACAGGACAGCAGAGAATCTCTTGCTACAGAGATCAAGGGACTAAGGAACAGTCAGGAGGAGCTGAAAAACGCTTTAAAGGAAATGCAAAACAAAATGCAAACCACCACAGCTCGGATGGAAGAGGCAGAGGAGAGAATAGGTGAACTAGAAGATAAAGTTATGGAAAAAGAGGAAGCTGAGAAAAAGAGAGATAAAAAAATCCAGGAGTATGAGGGCAAAATTAGAGAAGTAAGTGATACACTAAAAAGAAATAATATACGCATAATTGGTATCCCAGAGGAGGAAGAGAGAGGGAAAGGTGCTGAAGGGGTACTTGAAGAAATCATAGCTGAGAACTTCCCTGAACTGGGGAAGGAAAAAGGCATTGAAATCCAAGAGGCACAGAGAACACCCTTCAGACGTAACCTGAATCGATCTTCTGCACGACATATCATAGTGAAACTGGCAAAATACAAGGATAAAGAGAAAATTCTGAAAGCAGCAAGGGGTAAACGTGCCCTCACATATAAAGGGAGACCTATAAGACTCGTGACTGATCTCTCCTTTGAAACTTGGCAGGCCAGAAAGAATTGGCACGAGATTTTCAGTGTGCTAGACAGAAAAAATATGCAGCCGAGAATCCTTTATCCAGCAAGTCTGTCATTTAGAATAGAAGGAGAGATAAAGGTCTTCCCAAACAAACAAAAACTGAAGGAATTTGTCACCACTAAACCAGCCCTACAAGAGATCCTAAGGGGGACCCTGTGAGAAAAAGTACCAGAGACATCACTACAAGCATAAAACATACAGACATCACAATGACTCTAAACCCGTATCTTTCTATAATAACACTGAATGTAAATGGATTAAATGTGCCAACCAAAAGACATAGGGTATCAGAATGGATAAAAAAACAAGACCCATCTATTTGCTCTCTACAAGAGACTCATTTTAGACCTGAGGACACCTTTAGATTGAGAGTGAGGGGATGGAGAACTATTTATCATGCTACTGGAAGCCAGAAGAAAGCTGGAGTAGCCATACTTATATCAGACAAACTAGACTTTAAATTAAAGGCTGTAACAAGAGATGAAGAAGGACATTATATAATAGTTACAGGGTCTATCCATCAGGAAGAGCTAACAATTATAAATGTCTATGCGCCGAATACCGGAGCCTCCAAGTATATAAAACAATTACTCATAAACAGAAGCAACCTTATTGATAAGAATGTGGTAATTGCAGGGGACTTTAACACCCCACTTACAGAAATGGATAGATCATCTAGACACACAGTCAATAAAGAAACAAGGGCCCTGAATGAGACACTGGATCAGATGGACTTGACAGATGTATTTAGAACTCTGCATCCCAAAGCAACAGAATATACTTTCTTCTCGAGTGCACATGGAACATTCTCCAAGATAGATCACATTCTGGGTCACAAAACAGCCCTTCATAAGTTTACAAGAATTGAAATTATACCATGCATACTTTCAGACCACAATGCTATGAAGCTTGAAATCAACCACAGGAAAAAGTCTGGAAAACCTCCAAAAGCATGGAGGTTAAAGAACACCCTACTAACGAATGAGTGGGTCAACCAGGCAATTAGAGAAGAAATTAAAAAATATATGGAAACAAACGAAAATGAAAATACAACAATCCAAACACTTTGGGACGCAGCGAAGGCAGTCCTGAGAGGAAAATACATTGCAATCCAGGCCTATCTCAAGAAACAAGAAAAATCCCACATACAAAATCTAACAGCACACCTAAAGGAAATAGAAGCAGAACAGCAAAGGCAGCCTAAACCCAGCAGAAGAAGAGAAATAATAAAGATCAGAGCAGAAATAAACAATATAGAATCTAAAAAAACGGTAGAGCAGATCAACGAAACCAAGAGTTGGTTTTTTGAAAAAATAAACAAAATTGACAAACCTCTAGCCAGGCTTCTCAAAAAGAAAAGGGAGATGACCCAAATAGATAAAATCATGAATGAAAATGGAATTATTACAACCAATCCCTCAGAGATACAAACAATTATCAGGGAATACTATGAAAAATTATATGTCAACAAATTGGACAACCTGGAAGAAATGGACAAATTCCTGAACACCCACACTCTTCCAAAACTCAATCAGGAGGAAATAGAAAGCTTGAACAGACCCATAACCAGCGAAGAAATTGAATCGGTTATCAAAAATCTCCCAACAAATAAGAGTCCAGGACCAGATGGCTTCCCAGGGGAGTTCTACCAGACGTTTAAAGCAGAGATCATACCTATCCTTCTCAAGCTATTCCAAGAAATAGAAAGGGAAGGAAAACTTCCAGACTCATTCTATGAAGCCAGTATTCCTTTGATTCCTAAACCAGACAGAGACCCAGTAAAAAAAGAGAACTACCGGCCAATATCCCTGATGAATATGGATGCAAAAATTCTCAATAAGATACTAGCAAATCGAATTCAACAGCATATAAAAAGAATGATTCACCATGATCAAGTGGGATTCATTCCTGGGATGCAGGGCTGGTTCAACATTCGCAAATCAATCAACGTGATACATCACATTAACAAAAAAAAAAGAGAAGAACCATATGATCCTGTCAATCGATGCAGAAAAGGCCTTTGACAAAATCCAGCACCCTTTCTTAATAAAAACCCTTGAGAAAGTCGGGATAGAAGGAACATACTTAAAGATCATAAAAGCCATTTATGAAAAGCCCACAGCTAACATCATCCTCAACGGGGAAAAACTGAGAGCTTTTTCCCTGAGATCAGGAACACGACAGGGATGCCCACTCTCACCGCTGTTGTTTAACATAGTGCTGGAAGTTCTAGCATCAGCAATCAGACAACAAAAGGAAATCAAAGGCATCAAAATTGGCAAAGATGAAGTCAAGCTTTCGCTTTTTGCAGATGACATGATATTATACATGGAAAATCCGATAGACTCCACCAAAAGTCTGCTAGAACTGATACATGAATTCACCAAAGTTGCAGAATACAAAATCAACGTACAGAAATCAGTTGCATTCTTATACACTAACAATGAAGCAACAGAAAGACAAATAAAGAAACTGATCCCATTCACAATTGCACCAAGAAGCATAAAATACCTAGGAATAAATCTAACCAAAGATGTAAAGGATCTGTATGCTGAAAACTATAGAAAGCTTATGAAGGTAATTGAAGAAGATTTAAAGAAATGGAAAGACATTCCCTGCTCATGGATTGGAAGAATAAATATTGTCAAAATGTCAATACTACCCAAAGCTATCTACACATTCAATGCAATCCCAATCAAAATTGCACCAGCATTCTTCTCGAAACTAGAACAAGCAATCCTAAAATTCATATGGAACCACAAAAGGCCCCGAATAGCCAAAGGAATTTTGAAGAAGAAGACCAAAGCAGGAGGCATCACAATCCCAGACTTCAGCCTCTACTACAAAGCTGTCATCATCAAGACAGCATGGTATTGGCACAAAAACAGACACACAGACCAATGGAATAGAATAGAAACCCCAGAACTAGACCCACAAACGTATGGCCAACTCATCTTTGACAAAGCAGGAAAGAACATCCAATGGAAAAAAGACAGCCTCTTTAACAAATGGTGCTGGGAGAACTGGACAGCAACATGCAGAAGGTTGAAACTAGACCACTTTCTTACACCATTTACAAAAATAAACTCAAAATGGATAAAGGACCTAAATGTGAGACAGGAAACCATCAAAACCTTAGAGGAGAAAGCAGGAAAAGACCTCTCTGACCTCAGCCGTAGCAATCTCTTACTCGACACATCCCCAAAGGCAAGGGAATTAAAAGCAAAAGTGAATTACTGGGACCTTATGAAGATAAAAAGCTTCTGCACAGCAAAGGAAACAACCAACAAAACTAAAAGGCAACCAACGGAATGGGAAAAGATATTTGCAAATGACATATCGGACAAAGGGCTAGTATCTAAAATCTATAAAGAGCTCAGCAAACTCCACACCCGAAAAACAAATAACCCAGTGAAGAAATGGGCAGAAAACATGAATAGACACTTCTCTAAAGAAGACATCCAGATGGCCAACAGGCACACGAAAAGATGTTCAGCGTCGCTCCTTATCAGGGAAATACAAATCCAAACCACACTCAGGTATCACCTCACGCCAGTCAGAGTGGCCAAAATGAACAAATCAGGAGACTATAGATGCTGGAGAGGATGTGGAGAAACGGGAATCCTCTTGCACTGTTGGTGGGAATGCAAATTGGTGCAGCCACTCTGGAAAGCAGTGTGGAGGTTCCTCAGAAAATTAAAAATAGACCTACCCTATGACCCAGCAATAGCACTGCTAGGAATTTACCCAAGGGATACAGGAGTACTGATGCATAGGGGCACTTGTACCCCAATGTTCATAGCAGCACTCTCAACAATAGCCAAATTATGGAAAGAGCCTAAATGTCCATCAATTGATGAATGGATAAAGAAATTGTGGTTTATATACACAATGGAATACTACGTAGCAATGAGAAAAAATGAAATATGGCCTTTTGTAGCAACGTGGATGGAACTGGAGAGTGTGATGCTAAGTGAAATAAGCCATACAGAGAAAGACAGATACCATATGGTTTCACTCTTATGTGGATCCTGTGAAACTCAACAGGAACCCATGGGGGAGGGGAAGGAAAAAAAAAGAGGTTAGAGTGGGAGAGAGCCAAAGCATAAGAGACTGTTAAAAACTGAGAACAAACTGAGGGTTGATGGGGGGTGGGAGGGAGGGGAGGGTGGGTGATGGGTATTGAGGAGGGCACCTTTTGGGATGAGCACTGGGTGTTGTATGGAAACCAATTTGTCAATAAATTTCATATGTATATAAAAAAAAAAAGAAAATAATTCACCACAATCAAGTGGGAGTTATTCCTGGGTTGCAAGGGTGTTTTAATATTCACAAATCAATCAAAGTGATAAATCACATCAATAAGAGAAAGGATAAGAAAATATGACCATTTTAATAAACAAAGAAAAAACAATTAAAAAAAGTACAACACTCCTTCTGAATAAAAAACCTCAACAAAGTAGTTTTAAAGGGAACATACCTCAACATAATAAAGACCATATATGGAAAACCCAGAGCTAATGTAATTCTCAATGGAGAAAACTTACAGCTTTTCCTTAAGGTCAGGAAGAAGACACTACTTTTATTCAACATAGTACTTGAGGTCCTACTCACAGCATCAGACAACAAGAAGAAATAAAAGTCTTCTGAATCAATAAGAAGTAAATCTTTCACTCTTTGCAAATGACATGATACTATGTATAGAAAACACAAAACACTCCACCAAAAGCTGCTAGAACAGATAAGTGATTTAGTAAAGACACAGATACAAAATCAATGTACAGAAATCTGCTGTATTTCTATACATCAATAATGAAGAGAAAGAGAAATTGAGAAAACAATTTTATTTACAATTGCACTAAAGGTCATAAGATATCTAGGAATAAACCCAAACAAAGAGGTGTAAGATCTCTACTCTGAAAAGTATAAAACACTGATGAATGAAGTTCAAGATGACACAAAGAAGTGGAAAGTCATCCTATGCTCATGGATTGAAAGAGAAAAGTACCATTAAAATGTCCATATTACCTAAAGACATGTAAACATTTAGTGTGATACCTATCAAAATACCATAAGAATTTTCCACAGAGCTAGAACAATCCTGAAATTTTCATGGAACCACAAAAGACTCCAAATAGTCAAAGCAGTCTTGAAAAAGAAAACCAAAGGTGGAGACATCACAGGAGACATTTCCTGACTTAGAGTTATATTACAAAGCTGTAGTGATCAACACAGTATGGTTCTGGCACAAAAATAGACACAGATCAATAGAACAGAATAGAAAACACAGAAATAAATGCGCAATTATATAATCAACTAAACTTTAAAATAACAGAAACGAATATCCAAAGGAAAAAAGACAGTCTCTTCAACAAATGGTTCTGGGAAAACTGAACAGCAACCTGCACAAGAATGAGACTGAAACACTTTCTTACACCATACAGAAAAATTAATTCAAAATGGATAAAAGACTTAAATGTGAGATGGAAACCATAGAAATCATTGAAGACAATACAATTACCTTTTTGACATTGGCTATAGCAAATTTTTCTAAACATGTCATCTGAGGCAAGGGAAACAAGCAAAAATAAACCACTGGGACTACATAAAAATAAAAAGCTTTTGTGTGGTGAAGGACACAATCAATAAAAATAAAAGGCAACATAAGTAAAGAGATAAATTAGTTGCAAATGATATATCCAGAAAGGGGTAGTATCCAAAATATATAAATAACCATTAGAACTCAACATACCTCCTAAATTATGCAATTAAAAAATGGGCAGAAGACATGAACAGACATTTCTCTAAAAAGACATTCAGATGGCCAACAGAGAAATGAAAAGATATTCATCATCACTTACCATTAGGGAAATGCAAACCAAAACTACAATGAGATATTACCACACACCAGTCAGAATGGCTAAAATCAGGAACACAAGAAACAAGAGATGTTGGTAAGGATGTGCAGCAATAGGAAAACTTGTTCAGTGTTGGTAGCAATGCAATCTGGTACAGCCAGTTTGGAAAACAGTATGGAGGTCCTAAAAAAAGTTAAAGGTAAAACTACCTTATGATCCAGCAATCACACTTTGGGGTATTTACCCCCAAAATACAAAAAATTCAAATCCATAGGTATACATGCACCCCTATGTTTATAGCAGCATCATTTACAACAGCCAAGATATGGAAGCAGCTCAAGTGTCCATAGACTGATGAATGGATATAGAAGATGTGGTATATATATACAATGGGATATTATTCAGCCATTAAAAAGAATGAAATCTTGCCATTTGGAACAACATAGTTGGAGCTAGAGAGTATAATGCTAAGCAAAATAAGTCAGTCAGAGAAAGACAAATACCCTACTATTTCACTCATATGTGAAATTTAAGGAACAAAAACAAATGAACATAAGGGGAAAAAAGAGAGGCAAACCAAGAAATAGACTGTTATCTATTGAGAACAAATGGATGGTTACCAGTGGAAAGAGGATTAAGGGTATGGGTTAAATAGGTTTTGAGGATTATGTAGTGTACTTGTGATGAGCACCAGGTGATGATTTTAATTGTTGAATCACTATATTTTACACCTGAAATTCATATAAAACTGTAACAAACTTAAAAAACAGTTAAAACTTAAATAAAAGAACTTTCCAGTCAATTGTCCATTGATAAAGAAATGGGTAAAATGGGTAAAGAAGATGTGGTATGTAGGTGTGTGTGTGTGTGTGTGTGTGTGTGTGTGTGTATGAATATTATTCACCCATAAAAAGAATGAAATACTGCCATTTGCAATTACATGGATGGAGCTAGATAGTATAATGCTAAGTGAAATATGTCTACCAGAGAAAGACAAATACCATATGATTTCACTCATATGTGGAATTTCAGAAATAAAACGAACAAAGAAAAAAAGAGAGACAAACAAGAAATAGGCTCTTAACTCTAGAGAGCAAACTGATTATTACCAGAGGGTTGGTGGGTGGGGGGATAGGTGAGATAGGTAATGGGGATTAAAGAGTACAGTTATCTTCATGAGCACTGAGCAATGTATAGAACTGTTGTATCACTATATTGTACACCTTAAACTAATATAACATTGTATGTCAACTATCCTGGAATTACAATTATAAACTTAATTTTAAAAAGTAAAAAGGATGGACACCTGGGTGGCTCAGTCAGTTATGCAACTGATTTTTGGTTTTGGCTCAGGTCATTTTCTCACAGTTCATTGGTTCAAGCCGACAGCACTGACAGCATGGAGCCTTCTTGGGATCTCTCTCTCACCCTCTCTGCCCCCCACAGCTTGCGCTCTCAATAAATAAATGAATAAATAAATAAATAAATAAATAAATAAATAAAATTAACAAATTTTTAAAGTAAAAAGGAGAAAAGATTTGATATAGTAGAATCATAACTCAACCTAATGAAGTTCATATATGAGAAGCCCACAGCTAACAGCATACTCAATGGTGATATGTTGACAGTTTTTCCTTCAAATTAGTAATAAGGCAAAGATTTCCAGTCTCACCCATTCTGTTCAATACAGTTCTGAAAGTCCTAAGTAGAGCAATTAGTCAAGAAAAAGAAATGAAAGGCATCCATTTTGGAAAGGGAAAAACAAAAATGGTTTTTGTCTGCAGATGGCAATCTTATATATCAAAAACCCTAAAGACTCCACGAAAAAACCTTTTAGAACCAATAAATGAATTTGGTAATGTTGTGGTACATAAAATATAAGTACAAAAATCAGTTGCATTTCTATTCTCTAACAATGACATGTTTGAAAGGGAAATAAATAAAATCATCCAACTTACCATAGCATGAAAAACAATAAAATATTTAGGAATAAATTTAGCTAAGAAGGGAAAAGATCTGAAAACTACAAGACATTAATAAAAAAAGTAAGACACAAAATAGGAAAGATACCCTGTGTTTATGAATCAGAGGAATTAATATTGTTAAAAATGTTCGTACTACCCCAAGACACCTATAGATTCAATGCAATTTCTATGAAAATCCCAATGACATTTTTCAGAGAAATAGAAAAAAACAATCCTAAAATTTGTATGGAACCACAAAAGGCCTTCAATAGACAAAACAATCTTGAGATAGAATAATCAAGCTAGAGATATCACACTTCCTGATTTCAAACACTACTACAAAACTATACTAATTAAAATAGTATGGTACTGCAAAAAAAGAGACACATAGACCAATGGGACAGAATCAAGAGTCCAGAAATAAACTCATGCTTATACAGTTAACTAATATTTGACAAGGCAGCCAAGAACACTCAACAGGGAAGAGTATTTTCAATAAATGGTGTTGGGAAAACTGGACATTCACATACACAAAAATAAAACTGGATGCCTCTGTCATATCATTCATAAAAATTAATTCAAAATAAATTAAAAACTTAAACTTAAGACCTGAAACTATAACATTCCTAGAAAAATACATAGGAAAAAATCTCTTTAAAGTTGTTTTTTTCCAGAACTCGCTGGGTCACAGAGGCTAGTGAGCACCATGGTTTACATTCCCCTTCCACCTCAATAGTGCAGATAGGAACATGGTCCAGGAGCCCTAGCTGGTCTACAACCTCAGTGAGCCCCAGGCCTGTATCCCACAATAGCCCCAACTGTCCCACAAAGGCAGGCCCAACATGGTATGGTGTTCACCAAGACATCCCAGGACAGTGCTCACTACAAGTTCCAATCATCTTGTCAAAGTGACAAAGATGCAGAGCATCCTGGAACACTCCATGCCCATAGAACTTTTGTTCCAGACAATTTGCCAAGGTACCCCTGGTGTGGAGCATTCCAGGAGCTCCCAGCTCATACCAACTTCAACTCAAGTTGTTCCATCAGTGTCACCTCTGTTCAGAGTGCTCAGGGACCATGGCCCATGCCTGCCTTATTTCTAATCATCCCTCCGGGGTGCTCCCTGCATGGAGCACACTGACATACAGCAGCTTATATTGGCCTAGGTTCCAGCCATCCCATAAGCACACCCCAGCACACAGCACCTAGGGACTCGTGGCTGACACCCCTGCCTAAGCTCCATCTTCTCTACCATAGCACCCCTCCACAGACTACCCCAGAAATCTCATCCATGACTGTCTCAATTCCAGGCACCCCAAAAGGGTGCCCCCTGAATGGAGCACTCAAAGACCCCCCTGGCCTGTACCAAATTTGGCACCAGCCAGCCTGCCAGGGTGCCCCTTCCACAGAATGACACAGGATCTCCAAGCTTGCACCCAGTTCAACTTCAGCTGTCCAGCCAGGACACCCTTTGCACAAAGACCTGGGAATACCCCCAGCCCACACCCACTTCAGCTCTGGCCACTCCATCAGGGTGACTCTAGCACAGAGTACCCTCAAATCCCCATCCCACAACAGGCACAGCTCCAGCCAGCTATCCAAAATGATCAGGCACAGTGTACAAAGTGGACAGCCATACATATTTCTTCTAGTTTAAGAGAATAGTTGTTCTACATAATTCATAGAAACAAACACAGAAAGTCAAGCAAAATGAGAACAAGACAAAGTGCCAGAAAAAGAACTAAATGAAGTGAAGATAAGCAACATTCCTGATAAGAACTTCAAAATAAATCTCATAAAGAACTTCAAAATAATGCTCATAAAGATGCTCACCAAACTGGAGAAAACAGGAAATAAACTTACTGAGAATTTCAACAAAATATAAAAACAATAAAAAAGAACAAATCAGAGATGAAAAATACAGTAACTAAAATAAAAAATACACAAGAGAAAATCAATATTAGATTAGAAGATGCAGAAGAACAAATTAGTGATCTGGAACATAGGGTAATGGAAAGCACACAAGCTGAGCAGCAAAAAGAGAAAAGAAAAAATTAGGATAGATTAAGTGATATCTTGGATAACATAAAGCAAACAAACACATTATAGAGATGCCAGAAGAAGAAGAAGGAGGAGGAGGAGGAGAAGGGGGAGGAGGAGGAAGAGGGGAGGGGGAGGGGGAGGAGGGAGAGAGAAAAGGGCAGAAAACTTATTTGAAGAAATAATAGCTGGAATCTTCTCTAGCCTAGGGAAGGAAATAGACATCCAGGTTCAGAAAGCACAGAAAGTTCCAAACATAATAAATCCGAGGAGGTCCACACCATGACACATAATAATTAAAATGTCAAAGATTAAAAATGAGAATATTTGAAGGCCAGCAATGTAGAAGCAACTAGTTACGTACAAGAAAAAATCCATAAGTCCATCAGTGGATTTTTAAGCAAAAATATTGCAGATCAGAAGAAAGTGTCATAATATATTTTAAGTGCTGGAAGAAAAAAACTGCATTCAAGAGTATTCTATCTAGCAAGATTATCATTCAGATTTGAATTTAAGTTAAAGAATTTCCCAAACAAAAGTTATAGGAGTTCATCACCACTAAACAGGCCTTACAAATAATGTTAAAAGGACATATTTAAGTAACAATAAAAGGCCAAAATTAAAGGTAAGGAAAATATGAAAGGAAAATATTTCGTGAGCAAAAGGAAACATACAGTAAAGGTAGCAATCACTTATAAACCTAGTATGAAGGTCAAAAGACAAAAGTAGTAAAATCAGTTATATGTTAAAAATAGTTCAGGGAACTTACAATATGAAATACATAAAATATGACAACATATGCATAAAATGTAGAGGGGGGAGTAAAAAGGAATTTCTTTTAGAATGTGTTCAAACTTACATGACTGTTAATATAGACTGCTATATACTTGAGGAAGTTATATATGAATGTCATGACAACCACAAATCAAAAACCTATAACAGATACACAGAAAATAAAAAGGAAAAATAGAAGCATAACACTACAGAAAATCATCAATCACAAGATAAGAGAAGAAGAAAGGAACAGAAAAAAACTACAACAATAGCCAGAACATAATTAACAAAATTGCAGTAAGTACATACCCATCAAAAATTACTTTAAATGTAGATGGTGTAGGGGCGCCTGGGTGGCTCAGTCAGTTAAGCGTTCGACTTCGGCTGAGGTCATGATCTCACGGTTTGTGAGTTTGAGCTCCATGTCGGTCTCTGTGCTGAGAGCTCAGAGCCTGGAGTCTGCTTCGGATTCTGTGTCTCCTCCTCTCTCTGCCCCTCCCATACTCATGCTCTGTCTCTCAATAATAAAAAAACATTAAAAAATTTTAAAAAAATTAAAAATTAAAAAATAAATGTAGATGGTCTAAATGTTCTAATCAAAAGACACACAATGATGAAATGAATAAATAGTAAGACTCATCTATAGGGTGCCTACAAGTAACTCACATCAGACCTAAAGACACATTAAGACTAAAAATGAAAGGATGGAAAAAGATATCTCATGCAAATGGAAGTTTAAAAAAGCCAGGATAACAATACTTACATCAGACAGAATAGACTTTATTTATTTATTTTTAATATGAAATTTATTGTCAAATTGGTTTTCATACAACACCCAGTGCTCATCCCAACAGGTGCCTTCCTCAATGCCCATCACCCACTTTCAAAATAGAGTTTAAAACAAAGACTGTAACATGAGACAAAGAAGAGCACTGCATAATGATAAGAAGATATAGCACTTGTAAATATCTATGAATTCAATATTGGAGTACCTAATACTATATATATATATATATATATATATATATATATATATATATAATGTGTATATGTATACACACACACACACAAATAAGAAAAACAAGTGAGAGCTTGTCATTGGAACAACATGAATGGAGTTAGAGGGTAATATGATAAGTGAAATAAATCACACTGAGAAGTACAAATAGCATATGATTTCACTCATATGTGGAATCTAAAACAAATGAATAAACAAAAGCAGAAGCAGACATAAATACAAAGAACAAGCTGATGTTTGCCAGAGGGGAGTTTGATGTGGGGATGGGAAAAGAGGTGAAAGGGAGAGGGCAATACAGACTTCCAGTTATGGAATGAATAAGTCATGGGAATCAAAGGCCCAGCATAAAGAGTACAGTAAATTACATTACAATAATGATGTAAGGAGACAGATGGTTGCCACACTTTGGTGAACATAGCATGGTATATAAACTTGTCATATCACAAAGTTGGTCACCTTAAACTAATGTAACATTGTGTGTCAATTATATTTCAATGAAAAAAAATTAAGATGGTGCTGTAGGAAGATCCTGAACTCACTTTCTCCCACAGAAACAAAAAAAAAATAAGATATGAATGGAACAATTTCCTCTGAAAAGAAAACTGAGAACTGGCTGAATAACTAGTCTACTAGTCTCTCCCTCTAACTTTTTTTCCTATCCCCTCCCCCATGGTCTTCTGTTAAGTATCTCAGGATCCACATAAGAGTGAAAACATATGGTATCTGTCTTTCTCTGTATGACTTATTTCACTTAGCATCACACTCTCCAGTTCCATCCACATTGCTACAAAAGGCCATATTTCATTCTTTCTCATTACCACGTAGTATTCCATTGTCTATGTAAACCACAAGTTCTTTATCCATTCATCAGTTGATGGACATTTGGGCTCTTTCCATAATTTGGCTACTGTTGAAAGTGCTGCTATAAACATTGGGGTACAAGTACCCCTATGCATCAGCACTCCTGTATCCTTTGGGTAAATTCCTAGCAGTGCTATTGCTGGGTCATAGGATAGATCTATTTTTAATTTTTTGAGGAACCTCCACACTGTTTTCCAGAGAGGCTGCACCAGTTTGCATTCCCACCAACAGTGCAGGAGGGATCCTGTTTCTCCACATCCTCACCAGCATCTACAGTCTTCTTGGTTTGTTCATTTTAGCCACTCTGACTGGTGTGAGGTGGTGTCTCAGTGTGGTTTTGATTTGTATTTCCCTGATGAGGAGAGACGTTCAGCATATTTTCATGTGCCTGTTGGCCATCTGGATGTCTTCTTTAGAGAAGTGTCTATTCATGTTTTCTGCCCATTTCTTCACTGGATTATTTGTTTTTCGGGTGTGGAGTTTGGTGAGTTCTTTATAGATTTTGGATACTAGCCCTTAGTCCGATATATCATTTGCAAATATCTTTTCCCATTCCGTTGGTTGCCTTTTAGTTTTGTTGATTGTTTCCTTTGCAGTGCAGAAGCCTTTTATCTTCATGAGGTCTCAATAGTTCATTTTTGCCTTTAATTCCCTTGCCTTTGGAGGTGTGTCAAGTAAGAAATTGCTGCAGCTGAGGTCAGAGAGGTTTTTTCCTGCTTTCTCCTCTAGGATTTTGATGGTTTCCTGTCTCACATTCAGGTCCTTCATCCACTTTGAATTTATTTTTGTGAATGGTGTCAGAAAGTGGTCTAGTTTCATTGTTCTACATGTTGCTGTCCAGTTCTCCCAGCACCATTTGTTAAAGAGACTG
Organism: Lynx rufus; assembly: GCF_022079265.1. Taxonomy (NCBI): domain Eukaryota; kingdom Metazoa; phylum Chordata; class Mammalia; order Carnivora; family Felidae; genus Lynx; species Lynx rufus. The sequence continues at coordinate 24,391 of NW_025814859.1, forward strand.
TCTTTTTTCCATTGGATACTTTTTCCTGCTTTGTCAAATATTAGTTGGCTATAGTTTTGTGGGTCCAATTCTGGAGTCTCTATTCTATTCCATTTGTCTGTGTGTCTGTTTTTGTGCCAATACTATGCTGTTTTTATGATTACAGCTTTGTAGTAGAGGCAAAGGTCTGGGATTGTGATGCCTCCTGCTTTGGTCTTCTTCTTCAAAATTACTTTGGCTATTCGGGGTCTTTTGTGGGTCCATTCAAATTTTAGATTGCTTGTTCTAGCTTCGAGAAGAATGCTGGTGCAATTTTGCTTGGGATTGCAGTGAATGTGTAGATAGCTTTGGGTAGTATTGACATTTTAACAATATTTATTCTTCCAATCCATAAGCATGGATTGTTTTTCCATTTCTTTATATCTTCTTCCATTTCCTTCATAAGATTTCTATAGTTTTCAGCATACAGATCTTTGACATCTTGGCTTAGGTTTACACCTAGGTATTTTATGGTTCTTGGTGCAATTGTAAATGGGATCACTTTGTCTTTCTGTTGCTTCATTATTAGTGTAGAAGAATGCAACTGGTTTCTGTACATAAATTTTGTATCCTGTGACTGCTGAATTCATGTATGAGTTCTAGCAGACTTTTGGTGGAGTCTATTGGGTTTTCTGTATAATATCATGTCATCTGCAAAAAGTGAAAGCTTGACTTCATCTTTGCCAATTTTGATGACTTTGATTTCCTTTTGTTGTCTGATTGCTGATGCTAGCACTTCCAACACTATGTTAAACAACAGCAGTGAGAGTGGACATTCCTGTCGTGTTCCTGATCTCAGGGGGAAAGTTCTCAGTTTTTCCTCATTGAGTATGATATTAGCTGTGGGCTTTTCATAAATGGCTTTGATGATGTTTAAGTATGCTCCTTCTATCCCGACTTTCTCGAGGGTTTTTATTAAGAAAGGATGCTGAATTTTGTCAAATGCTTTTTCTGTTTCTATTAATAGGATCATGTGGTTCTTATCTTTCCTTTTAGTAATGTGATGTATCACATTGATTGATTTGCTAATGTTGAACCAACCCTGGATCCCAGGAATGAATCCCACTTGATCATGGTGAATAATTCTTTTCATATGCTGTTGAATTCCATTTGCTAGTATCTTGTTGACAATTTTTGCATTCATATTCATCAGGGATATTGGCCTGTAGTTTTTTTTTTTCTGGGTCTCTGTCTGGTTTGGGAATCAAAGGAATGCTGGCTTCATACAATGAGTCTGGAAGATTTCCTTCCCTTTCCATTTGTTGGAGCAGCATGAGAAGAATAGGCATTATCTCTGCTTTAAGTGTCTGGTAGAATTCCCCAGGGAAGTCATCTTGTCCTGGACTCTTACTTGTTGGGAGATATTTGATAACTGATTAAATTTTTTCGCTGGTTATGGGTCTGTTCAAGTTTTCTATTTCTTCATGTTTGAATTTTGGAAGTCTGTGGGAACTTAGAAATTTGTCCATTTCTCCCAGGTTGTCCATTTTGTTGGCATATAATTTTTCATAGTATTCCCTGGTAATTGCCTGTGTTTCTGAGGGATTGGTTGTAATAATTCCATTTCCATTCTTGATTTTATCTATTTGGGTCATCTCCCTTTTCTTTTTGAGGAGCTTGGGTAGAGGTTTATCAGTTTTGTTTATTTTTTCAAAAAACCAACTCTTGGTTTCATTGATCTGCTCTACAGTTTTTTAGATTCTTTTTTTTTTAATTTTTTTAACGTTTATTTATTATTGAGAGACAGAGAGACACAGAGCATGAGCAGGGGAGGGGTAGACAGAGGGAGAGACACAGAATCGGAAGCAAGCTCCAGGCTCTGAGCCATCAGCCCAGAGCCCGATGCGGGGCTCGAACTCGCAGACCTCGAGATCGTGACCTGAGCCGAAGTCGGACGCTTAACCGACTGAGCCACCCAGGCGCCCCTGGATTCTATATTGTTTATTTCTGTTCTGATCTTTATTATTTCTCTTCTTCTGCTGGGTTTGGGGTGTCTTTGCTCTTCTCCTTCCATTTCCTTTATGTGTGCTGTTAGATTTTATATTTGGGATTTTTCTTGTTTCTTGGGATTTTTTCTTGTTTTCTTGTTTCTTGAGATAGGCCTGGATTGCTGTATTTTCCTCTCAGGACTGCCTTTGCTGCATCCCAAAGCGTTTGGATTGTTATATTTTCATCTTCATCTGTTTCTATATATTTTTTTAATTTTCTTATTGCCTGGTTGACCCATTCATTCTTTAGTAGGGTGTTCTTTAACCTCCATGCTTTTGGAGGTTTTCCAGATGTTTTCCTGTGGTTGATTTCAAGTTTCATAGCATTGTGGCCTGAAAGTGTGCATAGTATGATCTCAATTCTTTTCTACTTATGAAGGGCTGTTTTGTGACCCAGAATGTGATCTATCTTGGAGAATGTCCCATGTGCACTCGAGAAGAAAGTATATTCTGTTGCTTTGGGATGCAGAGTTCTAAATATACCTGTCAAGTCTATCTGATCCAGTGTATCATTCAGGGCCCTTGTTTCTTTCTTGATCCTGTGTCTAGATGATCTATCCATTGCTCTAAGGGGGATATTAAAGTCCCCTGCAATTACCACATTCCTATCAATAAGGTTTCTTGAGGGGCACCTGGGTGGCGCAGTCGGTTAAGCGTCTGACTTCAGCCAGGTCACGATCTCGCGGTCCGTGAGTTCGAGCCCCGCGTCGGGCTCTGGGCTGATGGCTCAGAGCCTGGAGCCTGTTTCCGATTCTGTGTCTCCCTCTCTCTCTGCCCCTCCCCCGTTCATGCTCTGTCTCTCTCTGTCCCAAAAATAAATAAATGTTGAAAAAAAAATAAGGTTTCTTGAAACAATTATGATTAATTGTTTTATATATTTGGGGGCTCCTTATTTGGCACATGGACATTTATAATTGTTAGCTCTTCCTGATGGATAGACCCTGTAATTATTATATAATGCCCTTCTTCATCTCTTGTTACAGACTTTAATTTAAAGTCTAGTTTGTCTGATATAAGTATGGCTACTCCAGCTTTCTTTTGACTTCCAGTAGAATGATAGATAGTTCTCCATCCCCTCACTTTCAATCTGAAGTTGTCCTCAGGTCTAAAATGAGTCTCTTGTGGACAGTAAATAAATGAGTCTTGTTTTTTTATCCATTCTGATTCCCTATGTCTTTTGGATTGGAGCATTTAGTCCATTTATATTCAGTGTTATTATTGAAAGATATGGGTTTAGAGTCATTGTGATGTCTGTAGGTTTCATGCTTGTAGTCTTTGTGGTCTTTGCAACATTTCACTGACAGAATCCCCCTTAGGGTCTCTTTCAGGGCTGGTTTAGTGGTGATAAATTCCTTCAGTTTTTGTTTGTTTGGGAAGACCTTTATCTCTCCTTCTATTCTGAATGACAGACTTTCTGGGTAAAGGATTCTTGACTGCATATTTTTTTCTGTTCATCACATTGAAGATTTCCTGCCATTCCTTTCTGGCCTGCCAAGTTTCAGTAATAGGTCTGCCACAAGTCTTATTGGTCTCCCCTTATATGTTACCGTTTGTTTATCCCTAGCTGCTCTCAGAATTTTCTCTTTATCCTTGTATTTTGCCAGTTTCACTATGATATGTCGTGCAGAAGATCGATTCAAGTGACATCTGAAGGGAATTCTCTGTGCCTCTTGTATTTCAATGCCTTTTTCCTTCCCCAGATCAGGGAAGTTCTCAACTATGATTTGTTCAAGTACACCTTCAGCCCCTTTCTCTCTCTCTTCCTCTTCTGGATTTCCTATTATAAGGATATTGTTCCATTTGATTGCATCACTTAGTTCTCTAATTCTCCCTTCATACTCTTGGATTATTTTATCTGTCTTTTTCTCAGCTCTCTCTTTTCCCATAATTTTATCTTCTAATTAACCTGTTCTCTCCTCTGCCTCTTAATCCGAGCTGGGGTCACCTCTATTTTATTTTGCACCTCATTTATAGCATTTTTTAATTCCTCATGACTATTGCTTAGTCCCTTGATCTCTGTAGCAATAGAGTCTCTGCTGTCCTCTATACATTTTTCCAAGCCCAGCGATTAATTTTATGACTATTATTCTAAATTCTTGTTCCGTTATATTGCTTAAATCATTTTTGATCAATTCATTAGCTGTCACTACTTCCTGGAGTTTCTTTTGAAAAGAATTGTTTCGTTTCATCATTTTGAGTAGTCCCTGCAGTGGCTCTAACCTGCAGGGCACTTCCCCTGTGCTGTCTGGAGTAACTTGTGTTGGTGGGTGGGGCTGCAGTCAGACCTGATGTCTGTCCCCAGCCACCACTGGGGCCACAGTCAGACTGGTGTGTATCTTATCTTCCCCCTTCCCAGGGGAAGGACTCACTGTGGACTGGTGTGGCCCCTGTCTGGGCTACTTGTACACTGTCAGGCTTGTGGTGGGATCTGCTTTGATGGGATCTGGCGTATTAGCGGGGGTGGATCCACAAGGTACACAAGGGCAGGAGGGTCAGGCTCAGCTCGCTTGCCATCAGTGGTCACCTGTGGGAAGGGCCCTACATCACCGATATGGAGGTCAACCCATTGGAGCGATGGATCCACAGGAGCACAGCGTTGGGTGTGCGGTGCAAGTAAGTTCAGTGATGGAAACTGGTTTCCTTTGGGATTTCGGCTGGGGGATGGGAGAGGGAGATGGTGCTGGTCAGCACCTTTGTTCCTCGTGGAGCTGAGCTCTGTCTTCCAGGGCTCAACACCTCTCCCTCCCGGTGTCCTCTTACCCTCCTGCTCTCTGAGCAGAGCTGTTGTCTTATAACATTCCAGATGTTAAGTCCCTCTGGCTGTCAGATCTCATGATGTCCAGCCCCTCCGCTTTTGCAAGCCAGACTCGGGGATTCCACATACTGGGCAGGCTGCCCCTCCACCCCCCCTGGCTCCCTCCTGCCAGTCCGTCTAGCATGCACAACTTCTCTGCCCTTCTTACCCTCTTCTGTGGGCCTCTTGTCTATGCTTGGCTCCGGAGAGTCCGTTTGCTAGCCTTCTGGTGGTTTTCTGGGTTATTTAGGCAGATGTGGGTGGAATCTAAGTGATCAGCAGGAGGAGGTGAGCCCACCTTCCTCCTACGCTGCCATCTTCCAAAGCTCAATCCTCATTTCTAATTCTTTATTGTGTCAGTGCCAATTGCTAAGAGACACAATGCTGAGAAACACACATCTTTTGGTGCTGTGACTGGGATTCCTTTGCCTCTAACTCTGTTTGCCTCCTCTAGAATACAACAGTTTGAGTTACCCCTTTCATGGCTGGCGCCTGTCTCCTCAACCAATTGAAACTTGAATTCCTAGTGGACCATCGCCTTCAAGGTATATTCTCCCAAACTCCCCCACCCTCTAGCCCTGCCTTCCTTAGAGTGTTTTAACTCATCATTACTTTAAGCCTCTTCCTTATTACTGCTTGGGACCACTAGTCTGTGAAGCTCTCAACTTACCATCTCAAGTCTCCTGTCATGGGTTTCCTTGTTGCATGTCTGCTGGCCACCACCATCTTCACTATTGTCCTTTCTTGGCTCAATCTTCTAACCCCCAGAAGTCTAAACTTATCCTTCTAGCCTGTCTTTTACTATATCATATGCAGTGCCATAGTGTTTCCCACATTGGAGGCCTCTGCCACAGCCACACTTGGACTTTTGTCAAAGTCGAGGATCTTCTTCCAAGGGGTAGATGCTGGAAGAGACTTTTTCCCAGTCTCTTTCCTTTACCCAGCTGGAAACTTTTGCCTCTCTAGTTATCATCCAATGCCTCAGCTGAAAGGCTACCTATAACTTAGAGGTGGCCTGCATATGGAAGGATGCCACCCATAGGGGACACCATCCCAGCCCTGGACACATCACCATAGGCCACTGGCTTTAGGCAGAAAAACGCAGGAGGGAAAGATGAAGGAGCCCACCCAGACCTTCTCAGGACTGCCTGAGAAAATTGGGACAACTAAGGCTGAATCCAAGAGGACCCACAAGAATGACTGCTAACCTGGAGTCCTCTTAGTTCACAGTGAAAGTGATGCCCCTCTTGCTGACTCCAAGAGCTTAGACTTCAAGACACCGAGTTCTCTAACTTTCCTGCTTTGTCTCTTACAGATGGACAGCCAAATGTCTACAATTCCTCCTGAGTCCCACCTGGGTTGCATTCCGGCCCATTGGCTGGTCACTTTTTGACTCTGAGACCTTAAAGAGGAAGAGGCTCATCTCCTCAAAACTGTGTGGCCCCAGTGTAAGTTGAATGATGGAGATGTTTGACCTTTAAATGGAGCCTTGACTACAACACTGTACTTCAGCTAGATCTCTACTGTAAACTTCAGAGAAAGTGGAGTGAAATTCTCTATGTCCAGGATTTCTTTGCCTTCAGAGATGTGGAGGACCTCTGTAAAACCTGTAATATTGACATTGCTCTCCTTGCAGCAGCCAAAAGGGACTCCTTATTGACAGCAGCTCAGGTCTTCTGTGAGAAGGAACCTCAAAAGGCATTGTCACTGCCTAAGCCTCCTTCTCCACCCTCTATTCCTCCCTCTGCTCCTCCTCCCAGACCATCAGGTTTGTGTCCACCTCTCTCAACCTGTGACCCTCTCCCTTTACTGCTTCCATATCCAGGGGCTTCCCACCTTAAGCTGTGCTCCCTGGTTGAAGCAGGCAGGAAGTTTGAATTTCAGGTTACTCATAAACCTTCTCTTTAATAGAACTTGAACATATTAAAAAGACCTGATAAAGTTTTCTGATAATCCAGATGATTACATAGAAGCCTTTAAGCATCTGAACTTGGCCTATAATGTGTCTTGGAAAGATGTGATGATCATCTTAGGGAAGACTTTTTCATTGACCAAAAAGGAAAAGGGTTCTTAAGGAAGCCAGAGCATATGCTAATAGTCTTACCTTTCTGATACCAAATACCCAATAGGAGAGACTGCTGTCCCTCCCATAGATGCAGGATGGGATTATAAGCAACCTTCAGAGAGATGAGAATTAGACCACTTACTCATCTGTGTTAAGGCAAGTTTAAAAGCCAGCTGATAAAAACCCATCTGTTACTCTAAGGTAGCTGAAGTCAGCCAGGAGCCAAATGAGAACCCAACCAACTTTCTGGAAACACTCGAAGAGGCTGTGACTAAATATACTAATCTTGATCCTCAGTCTTTTGAGGGACAGGTAATACTAAGACAAATTCCTCTCTTAGTCTGCTCCAGATGTCAGCTGGAAGCTGCAAAAACTGGTAAGAGAAAGTGATACCACTCTTGAAGAATTCCTTTCAGCAACAACTACTATCCTTTATAACAGGGACCAAAAAAGAAAGGCCAAACCTCGGGAGAAGGATCCAAGGAAGGAAGTAAGGCAGGCCCAATTGCTAGTGGCCCTATAGAGCCAAGCCCAAACTCAGTATGTCATACTCTGTCCTGGAAAAGGATCAGGTAAATGCCTGATCAGCAGGACTGGCCCAGGGTGTGAGAATGTCCTAATAAGGACAAGCCTCCCCTGAAAACACCCTGTCTTAAATGTCAGCATACAGGACACTGGGCAGCTAATTGCCCCCAAGGTCAAAGAACCCCAGATTCAGAAACTGCTGCTCCACTTATGGTAATGGATTAAAGGGGTCCTCTGCTCTAGTCAGTCCCCCTGTAAGAAGTAACCATCGATGTACTGGAGCCATGCGTAAAGATGGATGTGGCAGGTAGAACAACAACTTTATGGATACTGGGGCTACCTACTCTGTCCTGACCTCATTCTCTGGATCCTTCTCCCAAGACTCTTGTAAAGTGATGGAAGTGTCAGGCAAACTAATAACTAAGCCTTTCACCCCTCTTATGTTGCCTATGGGAAGATTACACCTTTTCCCACTCCTTCCTGTTTATGCTGGAGTGCCCTTGGCCCCTAGTGGGAAGAGACATATTATACAAACTAGGAGCTAGGCTTATTCTGGGAGGAATAACAGCTACCAGAGTCTCCCTATAACTCCTAATTGAAGAAATTCTTGAACCCAGTTCTTTAGAAGAGGTTTTGTCAGTAGACCCTAGGATTTGGGACGATGGGCTGCCAGGATATATGGTCACCATCACTCCTGCACTAATAGACCTAAAGAACCTATCTGCTTATCCTAATAACAATACTCTGTCCACCTTGAGGTGTGACAAGGACTCCAGCTGCTCATAACCAAGTTCCTAAAACATGGCATCTTGATTTATTTTAACTCCACCAAAGGAAAACTATACCTAGCCCAGGTGTAAGGGACTACTCATTAGAAACCTGGTCAGTAAAATTCATCCACCCCTTTTCCTTCCTCCTCTGGAGCCCCATGTTCTAATCTTATTTCCTTTGCAACCTGAGCAATAACCTTCCTGTGGAAATATAGGTCCCCAACTAATTGGATAGCCAAGGGTCTTTTATCATGCACATGGGTGCCTCCCAATGTCAGCCAGATCCTCTCTGTCTGAAGCAACAGGTGTTATTCCTGTCTCCCCACAAATTGGGCAGGGATTTGCACCTTGGCCTGTGTCCTGTGTCCTCCTTCAATTTTCCTACCTTGAAGCATTAGTCCCCATGCCCCTCCCTACCATCACCAGTTTAAGACACACCAAACAGGGTGTGCCTTTGATACTTAGCTTGGTAGAAATCTTCTCTCTTTTTGGCATTTCAGGAGTGGCCACAGGAATCTACAGCACCCATGACTCTCACCAAATTTATTATAATCTATCTAAGTCCTTGCCAAAATAAATGAGGACATTGCAGCCACCTTTTCTGATACCCAGACACAAATGAACTCCTTGGTGGCTATGGTCTTACAGAACTGTCAGACCCATGATGTCCTTACAACAGAAAGTGGGGAAGCCTGTGCATTACTAGAAGAATGCTGTTTTGGGGTTAATCAAAGTGTCCAGGTACAACAAGACATCAAAATTTTCCTACAAAATGCTGGGATGCTTCATGATCAAGCTGAGGACGGTCAAATTGGAAAAATACCTGGCCCTGGCTATCATGGCTACTTCCTTTTCTGGGGCCCCTAATTTCCATAATAGTTCTCCTTCTTGCAGGACCACTCTTATTTAATTTACTTCTAAAATTTGTGTCCTCCAGACTATAAGCAATAAAACTCCAAGTAAGCCTGCAAACACTGAGACTATCAGACGATCTCTACTCAAAACACCTCCATCTACATGAGAACCCTGGATGGACTTTAAAGCTGGAAATTCCTTCTACCTGACAGCAAGAATAGTGGATCCATATTCTCCAAGATCCTCCTTTAGCTTAAAGCAGCAGGAAGGAATGTTAGGTAGACACCAGATACGAGCAGTGGAAGGAACACCCCAAGGAAACTTCATCTCTTGACCTGAAAGATTTCAGAGCCCTAAGTCCTTGAACAGGGAATGATACAGTAGGCAGTTATTTAGACATGAGCTGGAGGCAAGGATGGTGATAAATAGGTTACATATTAGAAGACTGAGGACACAGTATCCTGACTCTGTGGCTTACAACATCCTGATCTTGTGACTTTCAAGACCCTGGAGCTAACAGACCAAGAGCCACAGTGCAGAGCATGTGCTCTCCTGTTCCACCTTTGCCCCAGGATAACCCCTAGATTCATTGTAATGTAGTTTCATTGCAATATAGTCCCCCCACCCCCCGTTGGAGGAAGGCTACCATGATAATTCAGTACAAACCTTGTAGGGTTAAAAACTCTCCCTCCCAACCTGTGAGAGGAGTCCTCCAAAGCATTAGAAGCAGCCTCCATTAGAGACCACCTTATCCATGATGCAAGACTCTAATCACATAAAAGGAAAGGACCCCTGTAACATCAGGGCAGTTTTCACCTCTGGTTTTGCTTGCTCTCCCACCTTGAGAGTGTACTGTCCTTAATAAAACTGTTTTCTGCTTTCAAAAAAAAGCAGCAAGAGAAAAACAACTTTTTACATACAAGGAACCCCCCCCCCCATAAGACTATCAGCAGATTTTTCAGCAAAACTTTGCAGGCCAGAATGGAGTGGCATGATATATTCAAAGTGCTGAAAAGAAAAACAAACGAACAAACAAACAAGAATTCTCTACCCGGCAAGGTTACCATTCAGAATTGTAGGAGAGATAAAAAATTTCCTACACAAATATAAATTAAGGGAGTTCACCACCAATAAACCAGCCCTGCAAGAAATGTTAGAGGAACTGCTTTAAGCTGAAAAGAAAGGGCTCTAATTAACAAGAACACATACTAAAGTAAATATCTCATGGTAGAAGTAAATACATAGTAAAGGAATTGGATTAAACTCTTATCAAACTATTATGATGGTTATAAGATAAAAGTAGTAAAAATAATGATAACAACAACAATTAGTTAAAGGATACACACAATGAAAAGATGCATAATGTGAATATCAAAAAATAAAACATGGTGATGGATAAAAATGCAGTTTTAGAATGTGTTCAAATGTAACTTGCAATCAACTTAGAACAGACTAGTATATATGGGCCATTATATGTGAGCCTCATGACAATCACAAAGTAAAATAATCTATAATAATACACTCAAGATAATGATAAACAAATCTAAATAAAACTATAAAAAATCATCAAATCACAGGGGAGAATAAAGAGAAGAATAAAGGAACAGAGAGGCAATAGAAAACAGCCAGAAAACAACTAACAAAATCGTTATAACTACATACCTATCAATAATTACTTGTCATGTAAATGCACTAAATTCTCTAATCAAAAGACATAGTGTGACTGAATAGATTAAAAACCAAAATCCATTGTATATGCTGCTTACAAGAGACTCACTTCAGATATAAGGACAAAAACAGGCTAAAAGTGAAGGGATGGAAAAAGATGTTTCATGCAAATAGAAAACGAAAAATAATGGGGATATATTAGACAAAATAGATTTTAAAACAATGAATGCAATAAGTAAAAAAAAAGATGGATAAACATTATAGCATTATATAATGATAAATGATAGAAATCCAACAATATATATTTGTAAATATCCATGTAACATAGAAGCACCTAAATATATAAAGCAAATATTAACAGACTTAAAGAGAGAAATTGACAGCAATACAAAACAGTAGTGGACTTTAATACCCTACTTCTATCAAAGGATATATCATTAAGACAGAAAATCAATAGGGAAACATCAGCTTTATTTGTGTATGGGTGAAGCATCAGCTTTAAATGACACATTATACATGGGAGTTAAGAGATATATACAAATCATTCCATCCAAAAACAACAGAACATATTTTCTTCTCAAGTGCAATGAAACAAATTGTAAGATAGATGATATGCTAGACTAGAAAACAAGTTACAATAAATTTAAAAAGACTACAATGATATAAAAAAGAGAAAGAAATGATATCAAGCATCTTTTCTCACCACTGTGTTATGAAATTAGAAATGAATTTCAAGAAAACTGAAAAAAACTAAAAATATATGGAGAATGAACATCTTGCTACTGAACATACAATGGGTCAATGAAGATATCAAAAAAGAAATTAAAAAAATACCTCGGGACAATGGAAATGGAAATATAACATACCAAAATCTATGGAATGCACCAAAAACAGTTCTAATAGTTGTTTATAATGATATAGGCCTACCCCAAGAAACGGAAAATCTCAATCTAACTACACTTAAATGTACTAGAAGAATAGAGACAAATGAAACCTAAATTTTAGTATAAGGAAGGAAATAAATATCAGAGAGGAAAAAAAATAAACTAAAAAGATTGATGAAACTAAGAGATAGTTCTCTGAAAAGATAAACAAAATTGACCAACCTTTAGCTGGCCTAAGAAAAAAAGACAGAAGGGTTAAATAAAATAAGAAATAAATGAGGAGAAATTATAACTGATTCCAAAAATAAAAATATAAAGGATAATTACAGACCCTATAACAATTATATACCAACTAACTGGATAACATAGAAGTAATGGATAAATTACTAAAAATATACAATCTTCCGAGACTGAATCACGAAGAAATAGAAAATCTGAATAGACCAATTACTAGTAAGGAAATTGAATCAGTAATCAAACCTTGTAACAAACAAAAGTCCAGGAGCAGATGGTTTTACCGGTAAGTTCTACCAAAGACTCAAAGATTAAATACATATTGTGAAACTCTTCTAAAAAATCAAAATGGAAAGAATGGTCCCACAATTATTTCAAAAGCTCATCTTTACTCTAATAACAAAACAAGACAAGGACACCACAGGAAAATAATATTTCAGGTCAATAACACTGATAAAAACAGATGAAAAATTATTAGCAAACTGTATTCAACAATATATGAAAGGGTTCATACACCATGATCTCATGGGATTTATTCTAGGAATGCAAGGATGATTCATTTGCAAATCAATCCACATAACACACCACATTAACAAAATGAAGCAAAAAAAAACCCCTATGATCATCTTAATAAATGCAAAGTAAATTTGACCTAATTTGACAACTATTTATCATACAAATTCTCAACAATATGGGTATAGATGTAATGTGCCTCAAGATAGTAAAAGCCATATATGGTAAGCCAATAGCTAACATCATAGTCATATGAAAAACTGAAAGCTTCTTTTCTAAGATGAATAAAACAAGGATGCTTACTCTTGCCACTTTTATTTAACATAGTATTGGAAGTCCTAGCTAAAGCAGTTGGGCAGGAAAAAGAAATAAAAGGCATCCAAATTAAAAAGGAAAAAAATTAAACTATAATTATTTTCACATAACATGGCATTATATATAGAACACCCTAAATACTCCATCAAAAAAAAATTGTCAGAGGTAAATAAAATTCAGTAAATTTGCAGGGTACTAAATCAATATTCAAATATCTGTTGCATTTTTATATACTAACAATAAAGAAGCACAAAGAGAAATTAAGAAAACGATCCAATTTAAAAATTCCATCCCCCCCCAAATACCTAGGAATAAATTTAACCAAGATATGCATTCTGAAAACTGCAATACACTGATGAAATAAATCAAAGAAGATACAAATAAATGGAAATGTAGTCTGTATTCACAGATTGGAAGAATTAATATTGTTAAAATGTCAATAACTACCAAAGCCAGCTAGAAATTCAGTACAATCCCTATCAAGATTCCAATGGCATTTTTGTTTACAAAAGTAGAAAAAACATTCTTGCAATTAAATGGAACGACAAAAACCCCAAATAACCAAAGAAATCCTGAGGAAGGAACAAAGCAGGATGTATCACACTTCCTCATTTCAAGCTACACTATTAAAGCTACAGTAATCAAAATAGTTTTTAATGGTATAAAACATTCCATCAACGGAATGGAATGGAAAACTCAGAAATAGACACAAGCATATATGATCAATTTATTTGTGACAAAAGAGGAAAGAATATACAATGAGAAAAGCACATCTTCTTCAATAAACAGTACTGGAAAAATTGGACAGCCACAGGCAAAGAATGAAACTAGACCACTATCTTACACTATACCAAAAATTTACTCAAAATAGATGAAAGACTTTAATATAAGATTAGAAACCATAAAAGTCCAAGAAGAAAACACAGGCCATAAACTCTGACATTGCTCTTGGTGATATTTTTGTAGATCTAGTTCCAAAAGCAATGGCAATAAAAGTGAAAATAAACAAATGGGACATCAAAGTAAAAGCCTTCTGCACAGTAGAGGACACGGTCAACAAAATAAAAGCCAACCTACTGAATGGGAGAAGACATTTGCAAATTATGTATCCAATAATGGATAATATCTAAAATATATAAAGAACTAATACTTCTCAATAACAAAAATATTCTGAATTAATATGGGCAGATGATCTGAATACACTCTTTACAAAGAAGACATATAGATGGCCAACAGGCACATCAAAAGATACTCATCACTCATCATCTGGGAAATCCAAATCAAAACCACAAGAAGATATCACTTGTCAGAGAGGCTATCATAAAAAATAACAAAAATATGACAAGTGTTGGCAAGGATGTAGTGAAAGAGAGCCCCCATGCACAGCTATATATATATATATATAATCTCTATATATATGTATATATATAAAATACAGTATAGTATATATATATAATATACATAGAGTATATATATGTATATATATATGTGTGTGTGTGTGTGTGTGTGTGTGTGTGTGTGAATACTACTCAGCCATGAAAATAATAGTATTTTGCCATTTGTAACAACATGGATAGACTATGAGGGTATTATGCTAAGTAAAATAAGTCAGACAGAGAAATACAAGTACCATATGATTTCCTTGTATGTGGAATCTAAACAGCAAAGCAAATTTTGTACAAAATAAGGCAACACTCATAGCTATAAAAAATAGATTGGTGGTTTCCTGAAGGGATGGTGTTTGGGGGGTGAAATGGGTGAAGGGGACCAAGAGGTACAAACTTACAGTTATAAAATAAATAAGTCAGAGGGATATAATGTAAAAATATGTTCTATGGCTCAGTGTACAGTCTATTTTTGTGAATGTTTTGTGTGTGCCTGAGAGGAATGTTTATTTTGCTGTTTGGGTAGGGTGTTTTAGAAAGGTCAGTTAGACTATATTGGTTGAATTTGGAAGGATATTTTCACTTGGTATAGAATACAAGTTTGATAGATTTTTTAAATTCAACACTTATTATGTATTCTTGCTTGCATGCTTTCTGAGAAGTAGTCTATAATTTTTATTTTTCTTCCTCTGTAGGCAATATGCCCCCATTCCTGGCTGACTATAGGCTTTTCTCCTTAGTTTGGCTATTGTGGATAATGCTGTTATAAACATTGGGATGCATGTATCCTTTTGAATTAGTGTTCTTGTATTCTCTCGGTAAATACCTAGTAGTACAATTGCTGGATCATAAGGTAGTTCTATTTTTAACTTTTTGAGGAACATCCACAATGTTTTCCAGAGTGGCTGCACCAGTTTACATTCCCATCAACAGTGCAAGAGGGTTACCCTTTCTCCACATCCTCAACAATACTTCTCTTGTTTCTTATGTTGTTGATTTCAACCATTCTGACAGATGTGAGACTCAGCCATTAAAAAAAGAATGAAATCTTGTCATTTGCAAAGACATGGATGGAGCTAGAGAGGATTATGCTAAGCAAAATAAGTCAGTCAGAGAAAGACAAATACCATATGATTTCACTCATGTGAAATTTAAGAAACAAAACCAACAAGCAAAGGGGGGAAAAAGAAAGAGGCAAACCAAGAAACAGACTCTTAATTATAAAGAACAAACTGATGGTTATCAGAAGGGAGGTGTGTGGGGGAGATGTGTTAAATAGGTGATGGGGATTAAGGCGTGCACTTGCTGGGATGAGTACTGTGTGTTGTATGGAAGTGTTGAATCACAATATTGGACACCTGAAACTAGTATTACACTGTATGTTCACCAACTGGAATTTAAATAAAAACTTAAAAATGATTTTCTCCTTGCTGTGTTTTAGTAGTGTGAATATAACATGCCTAAGTATGCATATTTGTTTATATTTTCTTTTATGTTTATCCTGCTTGGTGTTTTCTAAAATTTTTGAGACTGTGGTGTTTGTTAGTAATTTTGGAAAATTCTCAGCCATTATTTCCTCAAATATTTCTTCTGTTTTATTCTCTCTCTTCTACTTATGGGGTTACACCATTTGTTACTGTTCCATAGTGCTTGCATGTTCTGTACTATTTTCCTACTCTTTTTCATCTTAGTATTTCAGTTTCAGTAATTTCTATTTACTCATCTTCAAAATTAGTTATTCTTTCCTCAAATGTAGTGAGCATACTGACGTGCTATTGAAGCTACCTGGGTGGCTCAGTAGGTTCAGCGTCCAACTTCTGCTCAGGTCATGATCTCACAGTGTGGGTTTGAGCGCCGCATGGGACTCTATGCGGACAGCTTGGAGCCTGGAGCCTGCTTCAGATTCTGTGTCTCCCTCTCCCTCTGCCCCTCACCCACTCTTGCTCTCTGTCTCTGTCTCTCTCAAAAATAAATAAGCATTTAAAAAAGCAATCCAATTTCTGATTTCCATTTTTCATTTCTAGCATCTCCATTTTTTTTCCTTCTTACATTTCTGTTTTCTGTTCAAGTACTTATGCAATTTTATATGTTTTCTACTTTTTCTATTAGAGCTTTTAATACAGGGTTTCCAAGGTATCCCAACCTCAGCATAACTTCCAGACAGATAACTCTATTGTAAGGTGCTGTTCTGTGCATTATAGGATGCTTAGCATCTATGGTCTCTACCCACTCGATGCCATAGCACATCTTATGACACTAATAAATACCTCTAGACATTTCCAAATTTTCCCTGTGGGCAAAATTGCCTCCTTCCTTTGAGAACTAGTGCTTAAACATGCTAATCATAGCTGTTTTTAATTCCATTCCTGATAGTTTTAACAGCCATGTCATATCTGAGTCTGCTTTGGGTGATTTCCTTGTTTCTTCAGACTGAATTTTTTCATGCTCTTTTGTCATGCCACATATTTGTTTTTGTTGAAAGATGAACATATATAGAGTAGCAGATACTGAGATAATTTTTGTATACTTCAAGATTACCATGTTTTTTTCTTTCTGCTGGGCCTTTAATGTGGATGCTTGTGTTGATCTAGTGAGGGGTTGGAGGTTTGAAATTTTCTTAGTTCTTATTGTTGCTATGGTTACTGGAGTTGTAATTTGTTGCTATGGTTATCTGAGTTGGATTTGGTTGTTGCTATGGGCACAAGAGATTTCAAAATCCTCTAGTGATACCTTGTTTTTGTCTCTTCTCTTGTATTTGCATCTTTCTTTTGTTTTGCTCCCCATACTCAGTTTTGTCATCCTTCCAGCTGTACTCCACCATAATATTTACTCAAGGTTTGTTAGTGGTGAGAGGGAGGTTGGTGAAGGGGACATTCTCTGATATTCTTTTTAAGCCTTGATTTTAGGCAAATATTTTCAACCTGAGTTTTGAGGCATGCTCTTCACAAGTATTCCTATTCCTTCTCCAAATGTAGAAGATTTTAGGAAGATAAATATTTATGCAGTTTTTGTGGTGGTCTGCATTTTCCTCTCTCAGCTGCAATGGGTTTCTACTAGTGAACTACACTGAAGGTGAAATCTTTTGTTCTGTAGTGCAGATGGAGTGGGGCAGGATGTTGACCTTTGTTGATTTTGACAGTGGCTATTATTGTTCTTTTCCTCCAGTCAGAAATATTGGGGAGCTTTTTTATGGTCTTCTTCAGTCATATCTGTGGGTTTTCTGGGTAATAAAACGACTGCAAATATAGGAGAATATGCTTCTGCCTGGGGCCCTTATCCATGCTAATTCATTCTCTCATGCTAATCCATAGTGGGCCTTTAGCAGTTAACTATTTCCAGTTAATCTTCATGAAGGTTATATGGCATTCATAACATTTATTCTGGGTATACAATGACCCAGTCTTGTTTTTATCTGCAGGCAACCCTCTTCAGATTTCAGGTCAGTTGTCTGCCCTTTGACTTCAATTATCTGATAGGTTCAAGATTAGTTGTTAATTTACATTCTTTCCAGCATTTTTCTTGTTGTATGGATGAAAGTGATGTTCTTTCTACATTTCTATATCTTCCAGCTGAAATCAGAAACTATTATAAATAAACATTTAAAGATATTTAAATAATTAAAATTGCCTTATACATTTACCCATGGATTTATCATTTGGGGGATCTTTATTCCTCTCTGTAGATCCATATTTCCACCTGGCATCATGTTTCTTATGTCTGAAAGACTCATTTAACATTTTTTGTAGTGTGGATCTGCTGCTTATGTATATCTTAAAAAGTCTTCATTTCACCTTCATATTTTTCAAAGATTTTTTTTCTGGACATAGAATTCTACACTGATAGTGTTTCCTCTTTCAGTAGTTGTATTAGGGTAATCAAGACAAAAAAGGACCAAAAAAAATGTGTGAGATATTGGGGAGGCGTCAAACAATTATAGGTTGTTTTTGTCCAGGGGAAGTTAATCTTTGTTCTTTTAAGACCTTCAACTGATTGAATGAGACCCAACAAGGGGGGCAAACTACTCAAAATTCGCCAGTTTAAATGTTAATGTCACCCAAAAAATAGCCTCACAGAAGCATCAAGGATGTTTGACCAAATATATGGGCATTATGGCCCCACCAAACTGACACATAAATTTAACAATCACAGTACTTTAAAGATATTGATATACTGTCTTCCAATGAGGTGTTTCAATGAGACATTTACTGTCATCTTTGTATTTGTTATATATGTAATGTCTTTTTGCTCTGGTTGCTTTTAAGATATTCTTCACTTATTTTGAATAATATGGTTATATGCCTTGATTTATATTTCTTCATGTTTTTGTGTTTAGGGCTTGTTAGACTTCTTGGCTCTATTTTTATCAAGTTTGGATAACTTCTATCTTTTATGCTTCAGATTTTTTTCTTTATCTTTTCTCTTCCTTCTAGGATGCAAATTCCATGCACATTACTCTCTTGAAAAGTTCCCTCAGTTTATTGATAGTTTGTTCTTTTTTAAACAAATTTTTTTCTCTATGTTTTACCTCAGATAGTTTCTAGTGCTATATCATCAAGTTCACGTGTCTATTCTTCTTTAAAGCCTTATCTGTTATTAATTCCATCCAATGAATTTTTATGTAGTTTTCACGACTAAAGATTTGAATGTTTTCTTTTTTAAATAATCTTTAGCTCAGGGTATCTTTGTGGCTCAGTCAGTGAAGTATCCACCTCTTGATTTTGGCTTAGATCATGATCTCACTCTTCATGAGATCGAGCCCAACATTGGGCTCTGCACTGACAGCATGGAGCCTGTTTGGGATTCTTTCTCTCCCTCTGTCTTTGCCCCTCCCCTGCTCAAACAACCTATCTCAAAATAAATAAATAAACTTAAAATAATGATCTTTAGCTCTGTTTATATTTTTGAGCATATAGAATATTGTTAAAATAATCTTCTCATCTGCTAATTCTTAAGTCTGTCAGTTCTGTTAAGTTTCAAATGATTTTTCTTCTTCATAATGGGTCACTTTCTTCTTTGCATACCTGGTAATTTTGTATTAGATGGCTGACATTGTGAATTTTACTGTTTAAATGTTATATATTTTTGTACTCCAATAAATATTCTTGAGCATTTCTCTGTGATGTGGTTAAGTAACATGGAAACAGTTTGAGCCTTTATGATTCTGCTTTTATTATTTATTATGGGCAACCAGAACACTATTTTGTCTAAGGATAATTATTTCCCACTCCTGAGACAAGATTCTACTGAGTGCTTTACCCTCTACTCCATGAATTACATGGTGTTCTAATTTAAATGATTGGAAGAGGCATTATTTTTGAGAGAATTCTAGGTACTTTGCTTTCAGATTTTTTCATGTGGTTCTTTTTCCTGCTTTTGGGTACTTCCCTCACATGTTGACATTGATCAACAATCTGCTGCATACTTGAGAAAAACATTCTCTTGATCACTGTTATTCTCTCTGTGTGCAGCTAGCTCTCTCCTCTTCTTTACTCTGTCCTACAAACTCTACTTACCTTTATTTTTCCTGACTTTCAGCTTCATTTTTTTTCAACTCTAGGAGCCCCTGTGGCACTGCCTGGATCCCCATTACTACACTTAGGTAGGGGAACTCTCTCAAGGAATTAAAATGAAACAATTATAAGTCTCATTTTGTTTGCTTCTTGATTCTCAACTATC
Organism: Lynx rufus; assembly: GCF_022079265.1. Classification (NCBI taxonomy): domain Eukaryota; kingdom Metazoa; phylum Chordata; class Mammalia; order Carnivora; family Felidae; genus Lynx; species Lynx rufus. Next base: position 44,081 of record NW_025814859.1, read on the forward strand.
ACTTTATTTCATTGCCTGAATTGTTTTCTTAATGATTGTTTCATATATTTTGCTTGTTTTTTTAAATTATTTCAGAAAGGAAGGTAAACCTGGTCCCTAGTACTCTATTTTGTCCCAAAACACAAGGTTTAAAAGTGAATTCTTTGTGAAAAAATAAATATAAATAAATAAAATTAAATAAATGAATTTTTTGTGTATATTACAATCAATATATATTTAAAAAAATAAAACACTGCAGACAGCTGGATTTGTCCACAGCAAAAGCACTAGCAGAGTCAAGGGGTTAACAAATGTACTCAAAACTTCCCACAGAAGTGATGCTACAAGAACAGGAGGAAGGAAAAACCCATCTCTCAGTCAGTAGCAATAGGACAATCTACCTGTGGCAGTGAACACAATTAATCCCAGTCCTTTCTCCAGCTATAGCTACTGGCATCAGTGGGCCAATTTTCCTGAAGCAGCAGCAACATATCCAACCAGACAAACACATTTATGTATCAAATCCTCCAGCAATAGGCCCTCTATTAGCACCAGGGATGATAGTAGGTCTGGTATGTCCCATCACTTCATCCAATGTGACAGAGAGCCACCTAGACACAGCAGTTCTTGGCCTTCCATGAAGTGGCAGAAGACCCAATCCAAATGTCTACTGTATTTCCACCTGATGACAGAAGCCAACCAGATCCACTAAATCTGGCCCTTTATCCAGTGGCATAAAATGAATCAGGCCAATAGTCTTTTGAACCACCATCTACCCAGACATGTGACTCTTGATCTTACAGTCAGTGGAAGAAAGTGGTACAAATTAGTGCTTCCCTTACCTAGTGCTTCCCTTATCTAGTAGATAAGGAACAGGGAGCTCACTGGCTTTGGGTGGCTGGAAAATGTTCCAGGGGAAGTGTTTTTGGTCTGTTGGGACTGGTATCCTCTGTCTCTCACCTAATGACACCAGTAGCCCAGGGAGAAACCATCCATATTCACAGGTGGCACTAGCATGAATACAACAGGAGATCAAGCAAAATCAGAAGAATTAAGTAGACTATAGTAGCATTCAAAACCAGATTTCCATTGTAACTACATCCCACAATAGAAAGCCAAAACTGTATGCTAAACCACCTGCAGCTATGTGAGAGTCACGGAACAGATTCTCACAGCCCTCAGAAGAAACCAGCCCAGCTATTAACTTAATGTTGAATTTACAGCCACCAGAACTTTGAGACAATATATTTCTGCTTAAGCGACCCAATTTATGGTACTTTATTATGGCAGCCCAAGAAAATTAATACAAACTTCAATGAGAAAATATAATCAATTCATGCCAACAAGCAATATAATCAATTCATGCCAACAAGCAACATGAATTAGATGTTGGAATTATATGACAAAAATTTTTATAAACAGATTTATTTTCTGAAATACACCTCACATAACACACAATTCAACTATTTAAAATGTGCAGTTCAGTGTTGTTGTTGCTGTTTTTAGTATTTGCATAAAGTTGTACAGCCATTACCACAATCTAATTTTGGAAGATTTCACACACCCTCAAAACAAACCCATATTTGTGAGAATTCAAACACCACCTCTATTTAATCCACAGACACAAGAAACCATAAATCTACTTTCTATATTCATAAATACGCCTATTATGTACAGTTCATACAAATTAAATCATCTAATATTTCACCCTTTGTTAATTGGCTTCTTTCACCTAGCATAATGTTTACAAGATTCATCCATATTGCAGTGTGTATTAGTATTTCATTCCTTTTACTAGTGAATAATGTTCCACTATATGTATATACCATATTTTTATCAATTTATCAGTTAATGGACATTCAGTTTGTTTCTACTTTTCAACTATTATAAATAATGCTATTATATGTACAAATTTTTTAATAGATGCATCACTTTATATATTCTGGGTTTATACCTAACAGCGGAATTGGTGGATCATATGATAATGTTATATTTAACGTTTTAATAAACTTCCAAAATGATTATTACAGTGGATGCACACATTTGTATTTACATAAACAATATGTGAGGTTCCAAATGATATGAACAAGAATTTTAAAGCAGTCATCATAAAAATGTTTCAACAATAACTAAAATTATCTTGAAATAAATGAAAACAAATGAAGAATAGGATAAACAAAGAAAATATTTCCTGATTAGCTTTTCAGTAAACTGGCAGTGACAGAATGAAATCAGTAAACTGGAGGACAGAACAATCAAATTATTCAATCTGAAAAGTAAAAAGAAAATAGACTGAAAAAAATGAACAGGGCCTTAGGGCTGAAAATGGAAATGTGAGATAAAAAATATTTAAAAATAATAGTCTGTGGGAACACCCAAATACATGAGCAGTTAATAACAAATATAAACGAACTAATCAACAGAAGTACAATAATAGTAGGGGACTATACCATTCCACTTACATCAAGGGACAGATCATCCAACCAAAAACTCAACAAGGAAACAATGGCTTTGAATGACACATTGGAACAGATTAATTTTAACAGATAAATTTTAACATTCCAACTTAAAGCAGAAGAACACACATTCTTTTAAGGTGCACATGGAATATTCTCCAGAATTGATCACATATTATGCCTTAAAACAACTCTCAACAAGTTCAGAAAGATCAAAATCATACCATGCATCTTTCCTGACCACAATGCTATGAAACCAGAAATCAACAGCAAGAAAAAATCTGGAAAGACCACAAATACATGGGGGTTAAGTAATTTACTAATTAACAATAAATGGGTTGAGTGAGAGATCAAAGAAGAAATCCAAAAGGACATGGAAACAAATGACAATGGAAACACAAAAAACCAGGACTTTTGGGATGCATCAAAAGCAATTCTAAGAGGGAAGTTTATAGCAAAACAGGCCTACTTCAAGAAGGAAGAAAAATCTCAAATAAACAACCTAACCTTACCTAAAGGAGACAGATAAAAAACAACAAACAAAACCCAAAACCAGCAGAAGGAAAGAAATAATAAAGATAGGAGCAGAAATAAATGATACATAGACTAAAAAAATAGTAGAACAGAAATGAAACCAGGAGTTGGTTCTTTTAAGAAACCAATTTGTCAATAAACTTCATAAAAAAAAAAAAGATAAACAAAATTTATAAACCTGTAGCCAGACTCATCAAAAAACAAAGAGAAAGGACTCAAATAAAATTACAAATGAAAAAGGAGAAATAATAAGCAACAACACAAAAATATAAACGATCATAACAGAATATGAGAAAAAAATATATGCCAACAAACTGGACAACTTAGAGTACATGGATAAATTCCTAGAAACATATAACCTACCAAAACTGAAGCAGGAAGAAATAGAAAATGTGAATAGATTACCAGTAAAGAGATTGAATCTGTAATCAAAAATCTTCCAATGAACAGAAGTACAGGACCAGAAGGTTTCCAGATAAATTCTGCCAAACATGTAAAGAACATATAATACCTATTCTTCTCAAACTATTCCAAAATATGGGAGGAGGAAGGAAAACTTCCAAATTCATTCTATGAAGCCAGCTTTACCCTAACACCAAAACCAGATAAAAACACCACAAAAAAGAGAACTACAGGCCAATACCTTTGATAAAAAGAGATGCAAAAATTCTCAACAAAATACTAGCAAAGAGAGTCCAAAAATACATTTAAAAAATCATACACCAAAAAAAAAGAAAATTAAAAAAAACCCTCTATGTAATCTCTACCCCATGTATGCTGTACAACCGCACATCTCAATTACTTTTTTCCCCTTACATTCTTCACAGTAAAGAATGTATGAGGGGCGCCTGGGTGGCTCAGTCCGTTGAGCATCCGACTTTGGCTCAAGTCATGATTTCCGGGTTTGTGGGTTTGAGCCCCACGTTGGGCTCTGGGCTGACAGCTCAGAGCCTGCAGCCTGGCTTGGGTTCTATGTCTCCCTCTTTCTCTGCCCCTCCCCTGCTCTCGCTCTGTCTCTCTGTCTCAAAAGTAAATAAACATTAAAAGAAAATTTTAAAAAATCATACACCAAGATCAAGTGGGATTTATTGCCAGGATGCAAGTGTGGTTCAATATTCAGAAATCAATCAACATGATACATCACATCAATAAGAGAAGGGAAAAAAATGTGATCATTTCAATAGACACACTAAAAGCATTTGACAAAATACAACATCCATTCATAATAAAAGCCCTCAACAAAGTAGGTTTAGAGGGAACATACTTAAACATAATAAAAGGCCATATATGAAAAACACACAGTGAACATTATATTCAAAGTGGAAATACTGACAGCATTCCCCCTAATGTCAGGAATAAGACAAGATTTCCACTCTCACTACTTTTATTCAGCATAGTACTGGAAGTCCTAGCCACAGCAATCAGAACAGATAAAGAAACAAAAAGGCATTGAAATTGATAAGAAAGAAGTAAAATTTTCACTATTTTCAGATGACATGATACTATATACAGAAAAACCTAAAGACTCCATCTAAAAACTACTAGAACTGATAAATGAATTCAGTTAAGTTGCAGGATACAATATCATTGTACAGAAATGTGTTGAATCTCTACACCATTAATGAATCAGCAGAAAGAGAAATGATTGCTTCTCTCCACATACATAGAAACAAATATAGAGAAGAAAAATGAGACAGAGAAATATGTTCCAAGAGAATGAACAAGACAAAACCTCAGAAAAAAAAACAATGAAATGGAGCTAAGCAACCTACATGATAAGTGTTGAAAGTAATAAAAATATTTACTGAACTTTGGAGAAGAAAGTATAAGCACAGTGAGTTCTTCAAGAAGGAGATAGAAAACATAAGAAAGTTTCAACAGGAGTTACAGAACTGAATATTAAAATATCTGAACTGAAAAATACACAAGAGTGGTTCAACAGCAGACTGGATGAAGCAGAACAAATCAGTTATTTGGAAGATAAAGCAATGGAAATGAACAAGACAGACCAGGGGAAAAAAGTTAACATTTTTAAGAGACTTTTAAGACAACGTCAAGTGAAATAATAAGCAAAAAGAGTGAAAGAGCCAGAAAAATTATCTGAAGAAAAAATAGCTGAAAACTTTCCTAATCTGGGGAAGGAAACAGACTTCTATCTAGTTCCAGGGATCCCAGGGAGCCTCAAAATGAACTCAAAGAGATCCACACCAAGACACAATCTAATTAAAATGTCAAAATTTCATGAATAAAGGATCTTAAACGACAGAAAAACAACTTATGTACAAGGGAAATCCCATAAGGCTATAAGCAGATTAATCAGCATATATTTTGCAGGCCAGAACAGAGTGGCATAACATATTCAAAGTGCTGAAAGAAAAAAAAAAGCCTCCAACCAAGAACTCTCATTGAAAAAAGCACTAGTTTTCCAGTTATGCAAAAGCTAAAGAATTCATCAGCAGTAAACCAGCCTTATAAGAAATGTTAAAGGGACGTATTTGAGCTGAAAAGAAATGGCACTAATTAGTAACAAATGAGCATGCAAAAGTGAAAACCTCACTGGAACAGGTAAATATATACAGGCATAACATTTTTTATTGCTCTTCATTTTATTGCACTTTGCACATGTTGCATTTTCTACAAATTGAAGGTTTGTGGCAACCCAGAATCAAACAAGTTAATCAGCACCATTTTTCTAGCAACATTTGTTCACTTAATATCTGTTACATTTTGTAATTATTGCAATATTTTAAAAAGTATCATTATATTTTTATGGTTGTCTATAATAAATTATCTTTACTGTCATTATTGTAATTGTTTTGTAACACCATGAAATTCTTCCATTTTAAACTTATTTGATAAATGTGTGTGTTTTGACCACTCTACCAATGGGCCATGCCCCCATCTCTTTTCCTCTCCCTGGGTTTCCCTATTCCCTGAAAACAGTGATATTAAAACAGAGCCAATTAGTAATCCTACAATGGCCTTGAGTCTTAAAATGAAAGGAAAATCTCTCTCACTTTAAATCAAATGCTAGAAATGATTAAGCCTAATGAGAAAGGCCTATTAAAATAGCTGAATTAGGGTGCACTTCAAATCAAATGCTAGATGACAACTCAGAGCCTGGAGCCCATTTTTGATTCTATGTCTCCCTCTCTCTCTGCTCCTCCTCCTCTCACACTCTGTCTCTCTCTCCTTCAAAAATAAATAAACATTAAAAAATTTTAAATAAAAAATCAAATGCTAGAAATGATTAAGCTTAATGAGAAAGGCCTGTTAAAATAGCTGAACTAGGATGTAAGCTAGGTTTCTTCCACTAAACATTTAGCCAAATTGTGGATGCAAAAAAAAAAGGTCTGAAAGTAAATTAAAAATACTTCTCTACTGAACACACAAATGATAACAAAGCCAAATAGCCTCATGGCTAAAATAGAGAAAGTTTTAGTGGTCTGAATATAAGATCAAACCAGCCAAAAATTCCCTTAAGCCAAAGCCTAATCCAGAGCAAGTCCCTATCTCTCTTCAACTCTGTGAAGGGTTAGAGAGGTGAGGAAGCTGCAGATGAAAAATATGAAGCTAGCTGTAGCTGTTTCTAAGATTTAAATAAAGAAGCCATCTCCATAACATAAAAATGCAAGGTGGAACAGCAGGTGCTGATGTGGAAGCTGCAGTAAGCTATCCAGATCTAGCTAAGATACCTAATAATGGTGGCTACACTAAATAACTTATTTTCACTGTATACAAAACAGCCTTCTTATGAAAGAAGATGCCATCTATAACTTTCATACCTAGAGAGAAGTCAATGCCTTGCTTCAAAGTTTCAAAGGACAGCCGACTCTCTTTTTAGGAGTGAATGCATCTGGTGACTTTAAGTTGAAGCCAATTCTCGTTTACCATTCTGCAAATCTTATGGCCCTTAAAAAATGCTAAATATACTCTGCCTGTGCTCTATAAAAATAACAAGGAAGCCTGAATGACATTGCATCTGTTTACAACATAATTAATGGAATATTTTAAGCCCACAGTTGAGACATGCTGCTTAGAAAAAAAGGATCCATTCAAGATGTTACTGCTTATGTAGAGGCAGGGATCTTTAGGAGGCTTCTCTAATAATGAAAGAACTGGTGGGTGCAATTCATCTTTGCCAACCGCTGTCCCTCCCAGCCTAAATACCCAGAAACCAGCATGAACACTAACCACAAAGCTTGCTAACACCACACACCCCACTCGTGTGTTCTCCTGCAATCTACCCCATCCATCCATCCCCACTTGGCACAAATTTCTCCAAGGTAACTACAGTCAGGTCTTATCCTATAAGCATCCCCAGTAGGGACCAGGGACAGGCACATATCTTTCTAACACCATGTGTCTTGTGTCCACATTCTCCTGCAGGTTTTCTCTATCCAACCTGCTTCACATAGCAAAAGTCCCTCCAAACAGGCCGCTCCCTAATGCATCTCATTGTGTAAGCAGCTGCAATGGTGACCAGCACCACTGTAAAGTGACTCTTGCCAGGGGAAGAGGAGAAAATAACCACACAGACAAGTTTGAATAAAGCCCCCAGTAGTGTGCAGGGGACAGACATCTGATCTGACTTCCAGCCCCATCTATCAAAAAATCCTCACAGTGGGCAGCACAAGAAAAGAACTATGTATTTAGGGATCACTGTAACCCCAACAGATGAACTGGGGGCAGGCATCTAGTTGGACTACAGGTCCGACACACCAAAAAAGTTCTCTCAGAGGACAATGCAGAAAGAGCACACTGCAGTATGGTGCAAGCACAACCTGAGCAAATGGGCTGAGTGCATGTCTGCTTTGACACATCTACAAGTCCAAGGTGGCTTCAGACTGACCTCTCAACACCACAGGCAATAAACCCTGCCCACAACAAACAAAAGAAGCCATTGCAGCAAACTAGGCTGAAGACAAATGTAGCTCAAGCACAACAGTAGAGCACAAAACACACATAGGAGACACGCCTAAAGTGCTCAGTATGGGTGAATAGAGGACGTTGTACTACAGGACACTACAAGACCTATTCTTCACAAGACCACTACTTTCAAGAGTGGGAGATGTAGCTGACTTTCATAATATATAGAAACAAACACAAAGGGTTAGACAAAAAGGGGAAGAATATATCCCAAGTGAAAGAAAAGGGACAAATCATGGTAAAGAGCTAAATGAAACAGAGATAAACAATATGCCTGATACAGATTTCAAAGTAATGGTCATAAAGATATTAACTGGACTTGAGAGAAGACTGGAGAATCTCAGTGAGACCTTCAACAAAGAGATAGAAAATATTAACAAGAACCAATCAGAGATGAGAAAATCAATAACAAAAATTAAATATACACTAGATGGAATAAATAATAGACAAGAAAAAGGGAGAATGAACCAGCAAGGTGGAAGACAGAGTAATGGAAAGCAATCAAGCTGACAGCAAAAGAGAGTAATGAAAATTCAGAATGGGTTAAGGGAACTTGGTGACATTATCAAGCATAATAATATTTGGCTTCTAGGGATCCCAGAAGGAGAAGATGAGAAAAAGGTAGGAAGAGAATTGGTTTAAATTAATAACTGAAACATTCACTAATCTGGGAGAGGTAACAGATACTTAGATCAAGGAGGCACAGAGATCCTTCAACAAAATCAATCCAATAAGGTCCATACCAAGATGCATAATGATTAAAATGGCAAAATACAGAGATAAATGGGAGATGGGCTAAATGGGTGATGGGCATTAAGGAGAGCACTTGTTGTGATGAGCACTGAGTGTTGTAAGTGATGAATCACTGAATTCTGCTGAAACCAATATTGCACTATATGTTAACTAAAATTTAAACTAAAAAACAAATGGGTAAAGAAAAAGAATTTTAAAAGCAGCAAGACAAAAGAAAGCTATTACATACAAGGGAAACCACATAAAACTATAAGTTGATTTTTTAGCAGAAACTATTCAGGTCTGAAGGGAGTCACATAATATACTCAAAGTGTTGAAGGAAAAAATCTGCAACTAAGAATATTCTATCTAACAAGACTATTATTCATAATAGAGGGAGACTCAGAAGACTCTCCAGGAAATAACAACAGCTAATGAGCTGATCAAAAAGGATTTAAATAATATAACAGAAAGTGAATTTAGAATAATAGTCATAAAACTAATCGCTGGGCTGGAAAACAGTATACAGGACAGCAGAGAATCTCTTGCTACAGACATCAGGGGACTAAGGAACAGTCACGAGGAGCTGAAAAACGCTTTAAAGGAAATGCAAAACAAAATGCAAACCACCACGGCTCGGATGGAAGAGGCAGAGGAGAGAATAGGTGAACTAGAAGATAAAGTTATGGAAAAAGAGGAAGCTGAGAAAAAGAGAGATAAAAAAATCCAGGAGTATGAGGGGAAAATTAGAGAACTAAGTGATACACTAAAAAGAAATAATATACGCATAATTGGTATCCCAGAGGAGGAAGAGAGAGGGAAAGGTGCTGAAGGGGTACTTGAAGAAATCATAGCTGAGAACTTCCCTGAACTGGGGAAGGAAAAAGGCATTGAAATCCAAGAGGCACAGAGAACTCCCTTCAGACGTAACTTGAATCGATCTTCTGCACGACATATCATAGTGAAACTGGCAAAATACAAGGATAAAGAGAAAATTCTGAAAGCAGCAAGGGGTAAACGTGCCCTCACATATAAAGGGAGACCTATAAGACTCGTGACTGATCTCTCTTTTGAAACTTGGCAGGCCAGAAAGAATTGGCACAAGATTTTCAGTGTGCTAGACAGAAAAAATATGCAGCCGAGAATCCTTTATCCAGCAAGTCTGTCATTTAGAATAGAAGGAGAGATAAAGGTCTTCCCAAACAAACAAAAACTGAAGGAATTTGTCACCACTAAACCAGCCCTACAAGAGATCCTAAGGGGGACCCTGTGAGACAAAGTACCAGAGACATCACTACAAGCATAAAACATACAGACATCACAATGACTCTAAACCCATATCTTTCTATAATAACACTGAATGTAAATGGATTAAATGCGCCAACCAAAAGACATAGGGTATCAGAATGGATAAAAAAACAAGACCCATCTATTTGCTATCTACAAGAGACTCATGTTAGACCTGAGGACACCTGTAGATTGAGAGTGAGGGGATGGAGAACTATTTATCATGCTACTGGAAGCCAGAAGAAAGCTGGAGTAGCCATACTTATATCAGACAAACTAGACTTTAAATTAAATTAAACTAGACTGTAACAAGAGATGAAGAAGGACATTATATAATAGTTACAGGGTCTATCCATCAGGAAGAGCTAACAATTATAAATGTCTATGCGCCGAATACCGGAGCCCCCAAATATATAAAACAATTACTCATAAACATAAGCAACCTTATTGATAAGAATGTGGTAATTGCTGGGGACTTTAACACCCCACTTACAGAAATGGATAGATCATCTAGACACACAGTCAATAAAGAAACAAGGTCCCTGAATGAGACATTGGATCAGATGGACTTGACAGATCTATTTAGAACTCTGCATCCCAAAGCAACAGAATATACTTTCTTCTCGAATGCACATGGAACATTCTCCAAGATAGATCATATACTGGGTCACAAAACAGCCCTTCATAAGTTTACAAGAATTGAAATTATACCATGCATACTTTCAGACCACAATGCTATGAAGCTTGAAATCAACCACAGGAAAAAGTCTGGAAAACCTCCAAAAGCATGGAGGTTAAAGAACACCCTACTAACGAATGAGTGGGTCAACCAGGCAATTAGAGAAGAAATCAAAAAATATATGGAAACAAACGAAAATGAAAATACAACAATCCAAATGCTGTGGGACGCAGCGAAGGCAGTCCTGAGAGGAAAATACATTGCAATCCAGGCCTATCTCAAGAAACAAGAAAAATCCCAAATACAAAATCTAACAGCACACCTAAAGGAAATAGAAGCAGAACAGCAAAGGCAGCCTAAACCCAGCAGAAGAAGAGAAATAATAAAGATCAGAGCAGAAATAAACAATATAGAATCTAAAAAAACGGTAGAGCAGATCAACGAAACCAAGAGTTGGTTTTTTGAAAAAATAAACAAAATGGACAAACCTCTAGCCAGGCTTCTCAAAAAGAAAAGGGAGATGACCCAAATAGATAAAATCATGAATGAAAATGGAATTATTACAACCAATCCCTCAGAGATACAAACAATTATCAGGGAATACTATGAAAAATTATATGCCAACAAATTGGACAACCTGGAAGAAATGGACAAATTCCTGAACACCCACGCTCTTCCAAAACTCAATCAGGAGGAAAGAGAAAGCTTGAACAGACCCATAACCAGCGAAGAAATTGAATCGGTTATCAAAAATCTCCCAACAAATAAGAGTCCAGGACCAGACGGCTTCCCAGGGGAGTTCTACCAGACATTTAAAGCAGAGATAATACCTATCCTTCTCAAGCTATTCCAAGAAATAGAAAGGGAAGGAAAACTTCCAGACTCATTCTATGAAGCCAGTATTACTTTGATTCCTAAACCAGACAGAGACCCAGTAAAAAAAGAGAACTACAGGCCAATATCCCTGATGAATATGGATGCAAAAATTCTCAATAAGATACTAGCAAATCGAATTCAACAGCATATAAAAAGAATCATTCACCATGATCAAGTGGGATTCATTCCTGGGATGCAGGGCTGGTTCAACATTCGCAAATCAATCAACGTGATACATCACATTAACAAAAAAAAAGAGAAGAACCATATGATCCTGTCAATCGATGCAGAAAAGGCCTTTGACAAAATCCAGCACCCTTTCTTAATAAAAACCCTTGAGAAAGTCGGGATAGAAGGAACATACTTAAAGATCATAAAAGCCATTTATGAAAAGCCCACAGCTAACATCATCCTCAATGGGGAAAAACTGAGAGCTTTTTCCCTGAGATCAGGAACACGACAGGGATGCCCACTCTCACCGCTGTTGTTTAACATAGTGCTGGAAGTTCTAGCATCAGCAATCAGACAACAAAAGGAAATCAAAGGCATCAAAATTGGCAAAGATGAAGTCAAGCTTTCGCTTTTTGCAGATGACATGATATTATACATGGAAAATCCGATAGACTCCACCAAAAGTCTGCTAGAACTGATACATGAATTCACCAAAGTTGCAGGATACAAAATCAATGTACAGAAATCAGTTGCATTCTTATACACTAGCAATGAAGCAACAGAAAGACAAATAAAGAAACTGATCCCATTCACAATTGCACCAAGAAGCATAAAATACCTAGGAATAAATCTAACCAAAGATGTAAAGGATCTGTATGCTGAAAACTATAGAAAGCTTATGAAGGTAATTGAAGAAGATTTAAAGAAATGGAAAGACATTCCCTGCTCATGGATTGGAAAAATAAATATTGTCAAAATGTCAATACTACCCAAAGCTATCTACACATTCAATGCAATCCCAATCAAAATTGCACCAGCATTCTTCTCGAAACTAGAACAAGCAATCCTAAAATTCATATGGAACCACAAAAGGCCCCGAATAGCCAAAGGAATTTTGAAGAAGAAGACCAAAGCAGGAGGCATCACAATCCCAGACTTTAGCCTCTACTACAAAGCTGTCATCATCAAGACAGCATGGTATTGGCACAAAAACAGACACACAGACCAATGGAATAGAATAGAAACCCCAGAACTAGACCCACAAACGTATGGCCAACTCATCTTTGACAAAGCAGGAAAGAACATCCAATGGAAAAAAGACAGCCTCTTTAACAAATGGTGCTGGGAGAACTGGACAGCAACATGCAGAAGGTTGAAACTAGACCACTTTCTCACACCATTTACAAAAATAAACTCAAAATGGATAAAGGACCTAAATGTGAGACAGGAAACCATCAGAACCTTAGAGGAGAAAGCAGGAAAAGACCTCTCTGACCTCAGCCGTAGCAATCTCTTACTCGACACATCCCCAAAGGCAAGGGAATTCAAAGCAAAAGTGAATTACTGGGACCTTATGAAGATAAAAAGCTTCTGCACAGCAAAGGAAACAACCAACAAAACTAAAAGGCAACCAACGGAATGGGAAAAGATATTTGCAAATGACATATCGGACAAAGGGCTAGTATCTAAAATCTATAAAGAGCTCAGCAAACTCCACACCCGAAAAACAAATAACCCAGTGAAGAAATGGGCAGAAAACATGAATAGACACTTCTCTAAAGAAGACATCCAGATGGCCAACAGGCACATGAAAAGATGTTCAGCGTCGCTCCTTATCAGGGAAATACAAATCAAAACCACACTCAGGTATCACCTCACGCCAGTCAGAGTGGCCAAAATGAACAAATCAGGAGACTATAGATGCTGGAGAGGATGTGGAGAAACGGGAACCCTCTTGCACTGTTGGTGGGAATGCAAATTGGTGCAGCCGCTCTGGAAAGCAGTGTGGAGGTTCCTCAGAAAATTAAAAATAGACCTACCCTATGACCCAGCAATAGCACTGCTAGGAATTTATCCAAGGGATACAGGAGTACTGATGCATAGGGGCACTTGTACCCCAATGTTCATAGCAGCACTCTCAACAATAGCCAAATTATGGAAAGAGCCGAAATGTCCATCAACTGATGAATGGATAAAGAAATTGTGGTATATATACACAATGGAATACTATGTGGCAATGAGAAAAAATGAAATATGGCCTTTTGTAGCAACGTGGATGGAACTGGAGAGTGTAATGCTAAGTGAAATAAGCCATACAGAGAAAGACAGATACCATATGGTTTCACTCTTATGTGGATCCTGAGAAACTTAACAGGAACCCATGGGGGAGGGGAAGGGAAAAAAAAAAAAGAGGTTAGAGTGGGAGAGAGCCAAAGCATAAGAGACTGTTAAAAACTGAGAACAAACTGAGGGTTGATGGGGGGTGGGAGGGAGGGGAGGGTGGGTGATGGGTATTGAGGAGGGCACCTTTTGGGATGAGCACTGGGTGTTGTATGGAAACCAATTTGTCAATAAACTTCATATAAAAAAAAAAATAATTATCTTTGAATGCCTATATAGTTCCTAAAAAAAAGGTATAAAATATTGGTTAGTAAACATACTTTAAACATTTTTTAATGTTTATTTATTTTTGAGACACACAGAGAGAGAGAGAGAGAGAGTGTGAGTGGGGGAGCGACAGAAAGAGAGGGAGACACAGAATCTGGAGTAGGCTCCAGGCTCTGAGCTGTCAGCACAGAGCCAGACCTGGGGCTAGAACTCACGAATCATGGGGTCCTGACCCAAGCCGAAGTCAGACGCTTAACAGACTGAGCCACCCAGGCGCCCCAGTAAACATAATTTTTAGATAATCTTATTTCTTAAAATCAATAGATAAACAAAATTTGCAAATGCTTTTGGATTACTATACATGTATGTTTATTTTTGTTTCCTCAGGGTTGTTAAAATAATATGAAATAGTATTCATGGAAAAAATAAATACTTTTGCGGTTTTGGCACCACAGTTTTCTCTTTTATATAGACAAAGTTGGTTACTTTAATTACAGTTAATAATTAATATAAATGGTTAATCATACTAGTTACAATAATTACAGAGAAATCCAAAAAATATATACAAAATAATGGCTATGATTTTCTGTTTAAGAAGGTTGTTACAGTTAATTCAAATGGTAAATTTAATAATATATATTATTTATTTAGTATGTTCAGTTAATTATATTTTAAGGCTATAGCTAAAATCTTTAATTTATAACTGATTACTATATTTATATATACGTGTATGCTTAAGTGCATAAACACAAAGGCATATTAATGAATCCTTTAATATAAGTTCCTATATGAATAATGTACCAAAGTGGTAACATTAGAATTTGGTTATTTTCTCTTATAAAATGACTACATTATTTTGTTATTTCATGCCCAGACTAGTAGAATTTCTGTCACCAAATTACTCTGTTAACTTAGTGCTTCTTGAATTACTCTGAAATTTTTCTTTTACATTTTGAGCATAGTTGACATACAATGCTACATTACTTTTGAGTATACAACATCAACAACTCTATATGTTATTCTCTGCTCACCACAAGCATAGCTACCATATGTCGCCATGCAATGCTATTATAATACCATTAACTATATTCCCTTTACTATACCTTTTATTCCTGTTACTTATCTATTCCCTGAACTTTTTCTTGATTTTCTTTGTCCAAAATTAGGATTCAAATTCAGAATAATAAAATTATTCTTTTCTACCATTGAATTTCCAAAAGTGAACTTCAGACAAAAAACATTTGCTCATTCGCCTTGTAAAAGAAAAAAAACAATAAAAATAACTAGGTTTGCCCCCAAATCTCTAAATTTTAGTTAAGTCAAAACAGTCATGATAGATTTTATTTTTAAAAACATAATATAAAAAAATGACCGAAAAGGAATTTAACTTCATTGGTTGGTTATAATTAAAACATGTCAATATAAATATCTTTTAATAATTGAGTATATTTTCAAACAAAAAGAAACATAGTCATATTTAAAAACAAGACTGATACAAGAGAGGAACAAGATGGCAATGTAGGAAGACCCTGAACACACCTCCTTCATGGACACACCAAATCTACACCTACATATAGAACTTCTCCTGAAGAACTGAGAGCTTACTGAACAACTTTTGGATAACAAAAGGATAGAGTGACCGCATAGAGAGCAGCAGGAGATAAGGAGACATGATAACAACAAGAAAACCACCTCCAATGCTCTAAACTGTAGTAGGGAGGGATAGCAGAGGGACTGCCAGAAGATTTGCTTTCCATAAGCCACAGAAAAAAGCTGCAGTTTAAAGAGCAAATAGACTAGGGGCGCCTGGGTGGCGCAGTCGGTTAAGCGTCCGACTTCAGCCAGGTCACGATCTCGCGGTCCGGGAGTTCGAGCCCCGCGTCAGGCTCTGGGCTAATGGCTCGGAGCCTGGAGCCTGTTTCCGATTCTGTGTCTCCCTCTCTCTCTGCCCCTCCCCCATTCATGCTCTGTCTCTCTCTCTGTCCCAAAAATAAATAAACATTGAAAAAAAAATTTAAAAAAAAATAAAGAGCAAATAGACTAGAAAAGAACTAATTCTAGAGTGTCTGCCAAATGTTAAGGAAACTGCAGGAATGCTTTCTGGTGTTGGAGGTGTGGTAAGCAACATTGTTCATATTACCTCTCCACCTTGACAGCATAGATAGAAGCAGGGTCCAGGTGCCCTGGTCAGCCTGCCACTTTAGTGATCCCTGGGCCCCTAGCTCAAAATAACTCCAGCCATCCCCCCAAAGTGGCTCCTATCCATGCCTGTCTAAGCTCCAGCCATCCCACTGAGGTGGCCCTAGTGCAGTGTACACTGGGACAACACCAAATAGCACCCACTGCAGCTTTGGCCATTAAATCAAGGTGGTATAGGCACAAGAATCCTGAGAAAACCCAATCCACACCTGCTTCAGTTTTAGCTATCCTCCAGAGACCCTCCCCACATACAAACAGAGCACAATTAGACCTCTCCAACACATGCTTTCCTCAGCTCCAGCCATTCTTCCTGTGTTGAGTGCCCCACCTAGCTTGTGCCTTCTTCAGCTTCAGCCATCTCACAAGGGTAGCACTGGCATAAAATGCCCTGGGACCTGTGGACTGTACAACTTCAGTTCCTGCCATACTGTCAGAGTGTCCCCTGCAACTAATACCCGAAGACCCCCCAGTTCATATCACTGTAGCCCTGGCTGTCCCGCCAGAGAATCACCAGCATTGAGCATCTCATGACAACACAGGCTGTGCCCACTTCAGCTCCAGCCAAACTACCAGGGGATCCCCTGTGAAGAGCACCACAGGACCACTTGGTTTCTGCTTGCTTCAGCAATAGCTATACATCCAGTGTTGACCTGGTGTGGAATGGCCCAGGACCCCCAGCCTATGCCTTCTATAGCTCCAGACAGCTGCCCAGACCCACAAGGCAATGTAGTCTATACAGGGAATTGTCCTATACAGGGCTATTCCTTCAAGGCTAGGAGAAGCAGTTGTTCCACTTAATTCATAAAAACCAACACAAAAAGTCAAACAAATGAGACAGAGTAATATGCCCCAAATGAAGGTCAAGGTAAAACTTTAGAAAAGAACTAGAAGAAACAGAAATAAGCAATCTAACTGATAAAAAGTTCAAAGTAATGGTCATAAGATGCACACTGGACTTGAGAGAAGAGGGGATAACTCATTGAGAACATCAACAAAGAGAGAAAACATAAAAAGGAAGTAATCAGAGTTGAAGAACACAATAACTGAAATAAAAAATACACTAGAAGGAAACAACAGTAAGTTAGAGAATGCAGAATGAATTAGAGATTTAGAAGACAGGAAAGTGGAAAACACATAAGCAGAACATCAAAAAGGAAAAAGAAATAAAAATAAGAATAGGCTAAGGAACTTCTGGGACAAGTGTACTAACATTCATATTATGTGGGTCCCAGAAGAAGAAGAGAGAGAAGGGGGTACAAACCTTATTTGAAGAAATAATAGCTGAAAACTTCCTTAAAGCGGGGAAGGAAATGATATCCAAGTTCAGGAAAGGCAGAGAGCACCAAACAGGATGAACCCAAAGAGGTCCACATGATGACACATAATAAAATAACAGAAAGGGGCGCCTGGGTGGCGCAGTCGGTTAAGCGTCCGACTTCAGCCAGGTCATGATCTCGCGGTCCGTGAGTTCGAGCCCCGCGTCAGGCTCTGGGCTGATGGCTCAGAGCCTGGAGCCTATTTCCGATTCTGTGTCTCCCTCTCTCTCTGCCCCTCCCCCGTTCATGCTCTGTCTCTCTCTGTCCCAAAAATAAATAAACGTTGAAAAAAAATAACAGAAAAAGATTACATATAAAGAGAGAATCTTAAAAGTAACAAGAGAAAAGCAAATTGCTCCACATAAGGGAAATCCCATAAGGCTATCACTGATTTTTCAGCAGAAGCTTTGCACTCCAGAAGAGATTGGCATGATATATTCAAAGTGCTAAAAAGGAAAAAAAAACATTAAATTCAACAAAATCTGGCCATGGCCAAGACATATAATAGTCACATTCACAAAACACACAGACAAGGAAAGAATCATGAAAGCAACAAGGGAAAAAAATCCTTAATCTACAAGGGAAGATAGATCAGGTTCACAGCAGATCTGTCCACAGAATCTTGGCAGGCCAAAAAGAAGTGGAAAAACATATTCAACGTGCTGAATCTGAAAAATATGCAGCCAAGAATACAGCAAGCCTGTAATTCAGAATAGAAGGAGAGTTAAAAAGTTTCTCAGACAAACAAAAACTAAAGGAGTTTGTTATTTTTGTTTCCCTTCCCTTATGTTCATCTGTTTTGTCTCTTAAACTCCTCATATGAGTGAAGTCATATGATTTTTGTCTTTCTCTGACTGACTAATTTCACTTAGCATAATAGCCTCCAGTTCCATCCACATAGTTGCAAATGGCAAGATTTCATTCTTTTTGATTGCCGAGTAATGCTCCATTGTAATAATATAAAAACAGGGAGGGAGACAAAACAGAAGAGACTCATAAATGTGGAGAACAAACTGAGGGTTCCTGGAGGGGTTGTGGGAGGAGGGACGGGCTAAATGGGTAAGGGGCATTAAGGAATCTACTCCTGAAATCATTGTTTCACTATATGCTGACTGATTTGGATGTAAATTTAAAAAAATAAAAAATAAAATTAAAAAAATTATTTTCCATTGGATAGTCTTTCCTGCTTTGTCATAAGTTGGCCATATTTTTTGGGTCTAATTCTGGGGTTTCTATTCTATTCCAATGGTCTATGTGTCTGTTTTTGTGCCAATACCATGCTGTCTTGATGATTACAGATTTGTAGTAGAGGCTAAAGTCTGGGATTGTGATGCCTCCCACTTTGGTCTTCTTCTTCAAAATTACTGTGGCTATTCGGGGCCTTTTGTGGTTCCATATGAATTTTAGGATTGCTTGTTCTAGTTTTGAGAAGAATCCTGGTGCAATTTTGATTGGGATTGCATTGAATGTGTAGATAGCTTTGGGTAGTATTGACATTTTGACAATATTTATTCTTCCAATCCATGAGCACGGAATGTCTTTCCATTTCTTTATATCTTCTTTTAACAAATGGTGCTGGGAGAACTGGACAGCAAAATGCAGGATGAAACTAGACCACTTTCTTACACCATTCACAGAAATAAACTCAAAATGGATGAAGGACCTGGATGTGAGACAGGAAACCATCAAAACCCTAGAGGAGAAAGCAGGAAAAAAACCTCTCTGACCTCAGCTGCAGTAATTTCTTACTTGACACATCCCCAAAGGCAAGGGAATTCAAAGCAAAAACGAACTATTGGGACCTCATGAAGATAAAAACTTCTGCATTGCAAAGGAAACAATCAACAAAACTAAAAGCAACAAACGGAATGGGAAAAGGTATTTGCAAATGACATATCAGACAAAGGGCTAGTATCCAAAATCTATAAAGAACTCGCCAACTCCACACCAGAAAAGCAAATAATCCAGTGAAGAAATGGGCAGAAAATATGAATAGACATTTCTCTAAAGAAGACATCCAGATGGACAACAGGCACATGAAAAGTGCTCAATGCCACTCCTCAGGGAAATACAAATCAAAACCACACTCAGGTATCACCTCACGCCAGTCAGAGTGGCCAAAATGAACAAATCAGGAGACTATAGATGCTGGAGAGGATGTGGAGAAACGGGAACCCTCTTGCACTGTTGGTGGGAATGCAAATTGGTGCAGCCGCTCTGGAAAGCAGTGTGGAGGTTCCTCAGAAAATTAAAAATAGACCTACCCTATGACCCAGCAATAGCACTGCTAGGAATTTACCCAAGGGATACAGGAGTACTGATGCATAGGGGCACTTGTACCCCAATGTTCATAGCAGCACTCTCAACAATAGCCAAATTATGGAAAGAGCCTAAATGTCCATCAACTGATGAATGGATAAAGAAATTGTGGTTTATATACACAATGGAATACTACGTGGCAATGAGAAAAAATGAAATATGGCCTTTTGTAGCAACGTGGATGGAACTGGAGAGTGTGATGCTAAGTGAAATAAGCCATACAGAGAAAGACAGATACCATATGGTTTCACTCTTATGTGGATCCTGAGAAACTTAACAGGAACCCATGGGGGAGGGGAAGGAAAAAAAAAAAAAGAGAGGTTAGAGTGGGAGAGAGCCAAAGCATAAGAGACTGTTAAAAACTGAGAACAAACTGAGGGTTGATGGGGGGTGGGAGGGAGGGGAGGGTGGGTGATGGGTATTGAGGAGGGCACCTTTTGGGATGAGCACTGGGTGTTGTATGGAAACCAATTTGTCAATAAATTTCATATATAAAAAAAAATTATATGGTAACAAATTTGAGAACCTAGAAGAAATGGACAAATTTCAAGAAACATACAATCTTCCAAACTGAATCAGGAAGAAATAGAAAATCTGAACAGACTGATTACTAGTAATTAAATTGAATTTTTAATTAACAAAACTCCCAAAGTCCAGGACCAAATGGCTTCACAAGCAAATTGTACCAAGTGTTTAAAGAAGAGTTAATATCTACTCTTCCTAAAAACATTTGAAAAAGAAATAATGTTTTCACAATCAATCTGTGAGGTCTACATTATCCTGACAACAAAGCCAGACACTACAAAGAAAAAAAATTACAGACCAATATTCCTGTTGGACATAGATGCAAAAACAAAACACTTCAACATAATATTAGCAAATGGAATTCAAACATACATTAGAAGGTTAATTCACGATGATCAAGTGGGATTTATTCCAGGAATACAAGGATGAATATATACATATTCAAATTAATCATTGTGATACACCATGTTAACAAAATAGAGGATTAAAAATACATATGATCTTTATAATATATATAGAAAAAGAATTTGAAAAAATTAAATATCCATTCATAATAAAGTCTTTCAACAAAGTGGGCATAAAAGAAACATACCTGAACATAAAAAAAGCCATATATGACAAACCTACAGCTACCATCATAATGTTGAAAAGCTAAAATTTTTCTTTAAAATCAAGAACATGACAAAGATGTCCACTCTCAGAACTTTTATTCAACATAGTACTAGAATTCCTACTCATAGCAATCAGACAAGAAAGAGAAGTGGCAGACATCCAAATTGACAAAGCAGAAATAAAACTTTTACTAATTTGCAAATGACATGGTACTATATATAGAAAACCATAAAAACCAAAAATAATGTATTAGAACTAATAAATGAAATCAGTAAAATTGCAGGATACAAAATCAGTATACAGAAATCTGTTTCATGTCTACATACTACCAATGAAATAGCAGAAAGAGAAATAAATAAAAATAAGAATCCCATCTACAAGTGCATCAAAAAGAATAAAATATCGAGGAATATATTTAACTAAATATGTAAAAGACCTATACTTGAAAAACTATAGAATACTGATGAAATAAATTAAATACAACACAAATATTGGAAAGATATACAATGCCTATGGATTGGAATAATTATATTATTAAAATGTCAATACTACTCAAAAAATCTATAGATTAAATGCAATCCCTATCAAAACTCCAATAGAATTTTTCACAGAATCAGGACAAAAAAATCCTAAAAGTTGTATGGAACCACAAAAGACCTTGAGCAGCAACGTCTACTCAAATGAATTTGAGAAAGAGGTCAAATCAATCTTGAGAAAGAAGAACAAAGATGGAGGTATCACAACACCAAATATCAAACTATACTCAAAGCTGTAGTAATCAAAACAGCATGTTACTGGCTCAAAAGGAGACATATAGATCAATGGAACAAAATTGAAAATCCATAAATAAAACACAATTAATCTATTACAAAAAAAAGCAAGAATATACAATGGTAAAAAGTTTCTTCAACAAATGGTGCTGGGAAAACTGGACAGGTATGTGCAAAAGAATAAAACTGGACACTTTCTAACACCATAGACAAAAGTAAATTTAAAATGGATTAATTACCTAAATATGAAACTTGAAACCATAAAACTCCCAGAAGGAAACATAGGCAATAATTTCTTTGATATCAGCCTTAGCAACATTTTCTATATATGTCTCCTAAGACAAGAGAAACAAAAGCAAAAGCAAACTGTTGGGACTACATCAAAATAAAAAGCACAGGAAAGGAAACCAGACAAAATGAAAAGGCAATCTACTGAACAGAAGAAGACTTTTACAAGTGACACATCTAATAAAGGGATAATATCCAAAGTATGTAAAGAACTTCTACAACTCAACACCAAAAAATAAATGGACAGAAGACACAAATAGACATTTCTCCAAAGAAGTTAAACAGCCAACAGGCACATGAAAAAAATGTCAACATCACCAATAATCAGGGAAACTGAAATCAGAACTATAGTAAGAGACACCTTACATTTGTTAAAATGGCTAGAATGAAAAAGACAAGAAGCAACAAAATGTTGGCGAGGATGTAGAGCAAAAGAAACCCTTATGCAGTTGGTAGGAATGTAAACTGTTTTCATTACTGTAGAAAACAGCATGGATGTTCCTTAAAAATGAAAAACACTATATGATCCAGTAATTCCACTATTGGGTATTTACCCAAAGAAAATTAAAACACTAATTCAAGAAAATATACTCGTCCCTATGTTTATTGCAGCATTATGTATAATATCCAACATATAGAAGTAACTCAAGTGCCCATTGGTGTATAAATGGACAAAATTGTGATATACATATATAATATTAAATAGCCATAAAATGAGTTCTTGCTATTTATGACAATATGAGTGGACATAGAGGATATTATGTGAAGTGAAATAAGTGAGACTGAGAAAGACAAATTCCATATGATTTTACTTGTATGTGTAATCTCAAAAACAAAGAAAACTCTTAAATACAGAGAACAAACCAGTTATTTCCAGAGGGGAGGTGAGTGAAAAGATGGGTCAAATAGATAAAGGAGATTTAAAAGTACAGTCATACAGTTAGGAAATAAATAAGTCACAGAGATGAAAGGTAAAGCATAGAAAATATAGTCAATAGTATTTTAGTATCAGTGTGTGGTGTGAGACAAAGACTACATTTATCATAGTGAGCATTCAGTAATTTATAGAATTGTTGAATCAATTCTTGAAACTAATATACCATTGTATATTAATTGTACTTCAATAAAAATGATGTATGCACCCCTATGTATATTGCAGCTTTATTTACAATAGCCTAGATATAGCCTAGATAGCTATACAGTAGCTTAGATATAGAAGCAACTTAAGTGCTTATTGATACATGAATGGTTAAACAAGAGTGGAATATTACTCACCTATAAAAAATGTCATTATTTATGACAATATGGAAAGACCTAGGAGGTATTTTGCTGAGTGCAATAAGCCATACAGAGAAAGACAAATACCATATGACATCACTGATATGTGGAATCTAAAGAGGTAAACATGCAAACAAACAAAAACAACAATAAGAAGAACATACTCAAAAATATAGAGAATGAACTACTGGTTGCCAGAGGGTATTGGTGTGAGGTAAATACAAAATAAGTAAATGTAACTAAGAGGTATCAATTTCCAGTTTTAAAATAAGTAAGTCATAAGGATGAAAAGTAAGTATAGGGATTACAGTCAATAATATTTATAAAATAATGTCTGATGACAGATGGTACATATCAGGGTGTGCATTTAATAATGTATATTATTGTCAAATCATTATGTTGTACATCTGAAACTAATATAATATGCTTCAATTATACTTCAATTAAAAAGAAAAATAAAAGAAAATTGAAATCATATCAAGCATCTTTTCTTTTTTTTTTGTTTTTAAATTTTTTTTAACGTTTATTTATTTTTGGGACAGAGAGAGACAGAGCATGAACGGGGGAGGGGCAGAGAGAGAGGGAGACACAGAATCAGAAACAGGCTCCAGGCTCCGAGCCATCAGCCCAGAGCCTGATGCGGGGCTCGAACTCCCGGACCGCGAGATCGTGACCTGACTGAAGTCGGACGCTTAACCGACTGCACCACCCAGGCGCCCCCTCAAGCATCTTTTCTAAACACAATGCTATGAAACTAAAAATCAATTATAAGAATAAAAGCATAGGAAAAACACAAGCATAAATTTTATTTTTTTTAAGTACATCCAACCTTTTTTTAATTAAAATTTTAGTTAGTTAACATACAGGGAAATATTGGTTTCAGGATCTGGAAGAAAGGGTAATGGAAAGCACACAAGCTAAACAGCAAAAAGAAAAAAAAATAAAGCATCAATTAAAAGATCTCTTAGACAACATCAACCAAACATCTGCAAATCCCAAGAGAATAAGAGAGAAAGAAAGGTGTATAAAAGTTATCTGAAGAAATAATAACTGAAAGCTTCCCTTATCTAGGGAGAAAAACAGATATCCGAGTCCAAGAATCACAGAGATTTCCAAACAAGATAAACCCAAGGAGGTAAAAAGCATAGCACATAATAATTAAAATGTCAAAAATTAAAGATAGAGAATCTTAAAAGAAGAAATCTACAAAAAGATACCTCAAAGGGAAACCTTATAAGGCTTGTCAGCTGATTTTTCAGCAGAAACTTTGCAAACCAGAAATGACTTCCATAATATATTCAAAGTGCTGAAAGGAAAAAAACCTAAAATCAAGAATACTCTACCCAAAAAGGTTATAATTCAGATTTGAAGGAGAGATAACAAATTTCCAAGACAAACAAAAGATAAAGAAGTTTATCACTACTGAACCAGATTTATAAGAATTGTTAAAGCGACTTCTTTAAATGGAAAAGAAATGACCACAATTAGATGTAAGAGAAATATGAATGAAAAGATGTAAAATATGACAACATATACTTAAAATGTGGAGAAGGGAGTATAAAAGGAAGAGGAGGGGAAAAAGAAAAAGGAAGATTTTTTTCTTTGTTCTTTTTATTTTACTTTAGAATGTGTATTAACTTAAATGGCCATCAAATTAATAGAGACTGCTCTTCATTTAGGATGGTATATAGGAACGTCATGATAACCACAAACCCTAAATCTATGATAGATACACACACACAAAAGAGAAAGAAAGCCAAACAAAACGCTACAGATACTCATCAAACCAAAGAAATAAGAGAAGAATAAAGGAACTAAGAACTAGAAAAACAACCAGAAAACAAATTTTAAGAATGACAATAAGCACACAACTATGAATAATTACTTTAAATGTAAATGTCCTCAATGTTCCAATCAAAAGACACAGAGTGGTGGAATGGATGAAAGAACAAGACCCATCTATATACTGACTACAAGAGACTTGCCTAAGAAAGACCTAAAGACACATACAGACTGAAAGTGAAGGGATGGAAAAATATTAACCATGCAATGGAAGTGAAAAAAAAGCCAGGATATCAGTACTTACATCAGAAAAAATGGACTTTAAAACAAAGCCAAACAAGAGACAAAAAAGGGCATTACATTAAAGTATCACTCCAATAAGAGGATATGACATTTGTAAATATCTATGCATCCAACACTGGAACACCTAAATATATAAAACAAATGTTAATGGAAATTAAGAAAGAAATTAATGGTAATAAAATAATAGTATGAGATTTTAACACTGAACTTACATCAATGGATAAACCATCCAGACATAAAATCAATACGGAAATAATGTCTTTGAATGACATATTGAACCAGATGGACATAACAGATACATACAGAACACTCCATCCAAAGAGAACAGAATACAAATTGTTTTCAAGTGTACACGGAACACTCTCCAGAATAGATCCCATGTTAGGCTGAGATACAAGCCTCAATAAATTTAAGAAGATTGAAATCATACCATGGATCTTTGCCAACCACAATGGTACAAAACTAGAATAAAATCACAAGGAAAAAAAAGCAAAACAAAAAAACAAACAAAAAACCTGAAAACCCACAAACACCTGGAAACCAAACAACATGACCCTAAACAACAAATGGGGCAATGCATCAGTTAAATAAGGAATAAAAAATACATGGATATAAATTAAAAATGAAACACAATGGTCCAAAATCTCTGGGACACAGCAAAAGCAGTTCTAAGAGGGAAGTATGTAGCAATACAGGCCTATCATTAAAAAAAGGAAAACCTCAAACAAACAATCTAACTTTACAAGAAAAAAAGAACAAACAAAGCTGAAGGTGAGAAGAAGACAGAAAATAAGAATGATCACAGCAGAAATAAATGATGTTGAGAGAAAAAATAAAAGAAAAAGTCAAATAAACCATAAGGTGGTTCTTTGAAAAGAAAAAATAGATAAACACTTATAGAAACATATAGGGGGGAAAAAGACCCAAATACATAAAATAAAAAAATGAGGTAGGAGAAGTAACAAGTGACACCACAGAAATACAAAGGAATATAATACTATGAGCAATTATATGCCAATAAACAGGATAACATAGGAAAAGTGGATAAATTCCTAGAAACATACAACCTTGCAAAACTGCACCAGGAAGAAATAGACAATATGAACAGATCTATCACAAATAATGAAATTAAATTGGTAATCAAAAAACTACCCAAAAATAAAAGTCCAGAACCAGATGGATTCATCTGTGAATTCCACCTGACATTTAAAGAGGAAATAATTCCTATATTCATCAAACTATTCCAAAAACTGGAAAGGAAGAAATGCTTCCAAATACATTCTACACATTCAATATTACCATCATAGCAAAAACAAAGACACCACAAAAGAAGAAAACTACAGGTCAATAAACTTGATGAACATATATGCAATAATCCTCAACAAAATATTAGCAAATCACATACAACAATACATTAAAAAGATCATTAACCATTATCAGGTGAGGTTTATTCCCGGGATGCAAGGATGATTCAATATTTGAAAAATCAATCAACGTGATACACCACATCAACAAAACAAAGGATAGAAATCATATAATCTTTTCAACAGATGAAGAAAAAGCATTTGACAAAGTGCAATGTACATTCAAGATAAAAAGTCCTCAACAAGGTAGGTTTATAGGGAATATACCTCAACATAATAAAGGCCATATATGAAAAATCTACAGCAAACATCATACTCAATGGGGAAAAACTGAGAGCTTTTTCTCTAATGTCAGGGAAAGGACAAGGATGTCCACTCTCACCACTTTTATTCAACATAGTACTAGAAGTCCCAGTCACAGAAATCAGACAAGAAACAGGAATAAAAGGCATCCACATTGATAAGGAAGAAGAGACGATTTTGTTATTTGCACATAACATGATTCTCTATATAGAAACCCTAAAAGCCCCATCAAAAAACTGCTAGAAGTAACAAATGAATTCAGTAAGATAACAAGATACAAAATTGATTCACAGAAATCTATTGAACTTCTATACACTAATAATGAAGTAACAGAAAGAGAAATTAAGAAAGTAGTTACATTTACAATTATACCAAAAATAACAAAATGCCTAGAAATGCCTAGTAGCCAAATTACTGAAACACCTCTATTCTGAAAACTATAAAACATTCAGAAGGGAATTTAAGGTGACAAAAACAAATGGAAAGATATTCCATGATCATGGATTACAATAACAAATATTGTTAAAAGGTCCATACTATCCAAATCAATCTACAGACTTAATACAATCCCTATCAATGTAGCAACAGCATTCTTCACAAAACTAGAACAAATTAGGGGCACCTGGGTGGCTCAGTCGGTTGAGCATCCGAATTTGGCTCAGGTCATCATCTCGTGGTCCATAAGTTCGAGCCCCGCGTTGGGCTCTGTGCAGACTGCTTCAGATTCTGTGTCTCCCTCTCTCTCTGCCCCCACTCATGCTCTGTCTCTCACTAATTAATACATAA
The DNA here is from genome assembly GCF_022079265.1 of Lynx rufus. NCBI lineage: Eukaryota > Metazoa > Chordata > Mammalia > Carnivora > Felidae > Lynx > Lynx rufus. Next base: position 71,957 of record NW_025814859.1, read on the forward strand.
TTTTTAAAAACTAGAACAATTTATCCTGAAATTTGTGTGGAACCACAAAAGACCAAGAATAGCCAAACAACTTTGAAAAAGAAAAACAAATCTGGAGGTATCACAATTCCAAATTTCAAGTTATCCAACAAATCTGGTAATTAAAACAGTATGGTACTTGCACAAAAAGCAGAGACATAGATCGGTAGAAAAGGATAGAAAGCCCTGAAACAAACCCACAGTTGTATGGTCAATGAATCTTCAACTAATTAAGCAAGAATATATGCAATGAGGAAAAGTTTGTTCAATAAATGGTATTGGAAAACTGGAAAGCTACATGAAAAAGAAAGAAACTAGACCACTTTCTTCTACCATACACAAAAAAGAAACCCAAAATAGATTAAAGCCTTAAATATGAGACCTGAAACCATAAAAATCCTAGAAGAGAGCACAGGCAGTAATTTCTCTGACATTGGCTCTAGCAACATTTTTCTAGATAAAGGGAAATAAAGCAAAAATAAACTATTGGGACTAAATCAAAATAAAAAGCTTCTGCACAGCAAAGGAAGCAACAAAATAAAAGACAACCTACAGAATGGGAGAAGATATTTGCAGATGAATATATCTGATAAAGGGTTAGTATCCAAAATATATAAAGAAGGGATACAGGTATGCTGTTTTAAAGGGACACATGCACCCCAATGTTTATAGCCACACTATCAAAAATAGCCAAAGTATTGAAAGAGCCCAAATGTCCATTGATGGATGAATGGATAAAAAAGATGTGGTATATATATATATATACAATGGAATATTACTCGGCAATCAAAAAGAATGAAATCTTGCCATTTGCAAGTACGTGGATGGAACTGGAGGGTATTATGCTAAGCGAAATTAGTCAGTAAGAGAAAGACAAATATCATGTGACTTCACTCATATGAAGATTTTAAGACACAGATGAACACAAGGGAAGGGAAACAAAAATAATATAGAAACAGGGAGGGGGACAAAACAGAAGAGACTCTTAAATATGGAGAGCAAACAGAGGTTCCTGGAGGGGTTGTAGGAGGGGGGGTGGGCTAAATGGGTAAGGGGCATTAAGGAATCTACTTTTGAAATCATTGTTGCACTATATGCTAACTAATTTGGATGTAAATTAAAAAAATAAAATTAAAAGAAAAATTAGAAAGAAAGAAAGAAAGAAAGATAGAAAGGAAGAACTTATGTAATCCACTTAATAAACAGGTAGAAGACATAAATAGACCTTTTTTCCAAAGAAGACATACAGATGGCTAACAGACACATGAAAAGATGCACATCAGCACTTATCATCAGGGAAATGCAAATCAAAACTACAATGAGATATCACCTCATACCTGTCAGAATGGCTAAAATTAACAATACAGAAAACAACAGATGTTGGCGAGTATGTGGATAAAGGGGAACTCTCTTACACTGTTGGTGGGAATGCAAACTGGTGTAGTCACTGTGGAAAACAGTATGGTAGTTCCTCACAAAGTTAAAAGTAGAAATACCTCATGATCTAGCAGTTGTACTGTTGTTTATTTATCCAAAGAACATAGGAACACTAATTTAAAGGGATGCATGCACCTCTATATTTATAGTAGCATTATTGACAGTATATAGTAATATTGGCATAGTAATATAGTAATAACGGAATATTATTCAGCCATAAAAAAGAATAAAATCTTGCCATTTTCAAGCATGTGGATGGAGCTAGAGAGTATTATGCTAAGTGAAATAAGTCAGTCAGAGGAGACAAATACAGTATTATTTCATTCATATGTGGAATTTGAGAAGCAAAACAAATGAGCAAAGGGAAAAAACAAGACAAGGTGGGAGACAAATGAAGAAACAGACTTAATTATAGACAACATGTTGATGATTACCAGAGTGGGAAGTGGAGGAATGGGTTAAATTGGCGATGGGGTTCAAGGAGTGCACTTGTTGTGATGAGCACCAGATGATATATGAAATTGTGGAATCACTATACTGTACACCTGATACTAATATAACACTGTATGTTAACTAACTGGAATTAAAACAAAAATTTAGAAATACAAGAAACAAGTGAAAGCAAGGATGTGGAGAAAAAGAATCCTTGTGCACTATTGGTGAGAATGCAAACTGGTGCATCCACTGTGGAAAACAGTATGGATGCTCCTCAAAACATTAAAAATAGTACTACCTTACGATCCAGTAATTGCACTACTGGGTATTTACCCCACAAATACAAAACACTAATTCAAAAGGCTATATGCACTCATGTGTTTATTGCAGCATTATGTACAGTAGCCAAATTATTCCAAGTGTCCATAGATAGATGAATGTATAAAGAAGATATGGCATATATACATACATATATAATGGAATATCATTCAGCCATAAAAAGAATGACATCTTGCCATTTGCAACAACATGCATGGAGCTAGAGAGCATAATGCTAAGTGAAATAAGCCAGTCAGAGAAAGACAAATACCATATGATTTCACTCATATGTGGAAATTAGGGTATTCATGGTTTTAAATTGCAAAAGGAGTTTAGAAAATGCTGATAGAAGTTCAGAATGATGAGTATGATCCTATCTTTTTAATTCACACTTAGAGTGGAAAATACACCATATGTCACATTCACAGTCACAACTCCTTAATTTTTCACTTAGCAAGAACTAAAACTACTTCAGAGACCAGTAGAATATAAATGGCTGGGACCAGGAGTGTAGCTAAATGTGGCTTGGAAGCAGAATTCATGGATGGAAATGCTGGGGGATAAAAATGAAGATGGAAAGCCAGGTAGGGACCAATTTGTGAAGGACTTGAAATCTGTGGAATCAGATTAGGATGTTATTTAGAGGTAAAATGTTTCCATTCAATGTTGGGTTTTTGTTATTAGATGGAGTGTTAGTAGAAGCTTCAACTCATGACAAACTGTGAACTGGGTTTCAGGAAAATACATATCTCTTTTCTTTTATGACTGAAGAATAAAATTCTAGCCAGGCAACACCTGCTGAGACAAAGAACATGGAGCTCTCCTAGGGAAATGGAAAGACCAAACTGAGGGATCCCATCAGATCTGATCTCAATTATACCTTTTTGGTAGCTCAAAGATGGTGCTGCTTTCCACACGATTCTCCTAAGATATAATCAGCACACAAACCACACACTTCTACCTTGCAGAACATGCATATTCAGTTGTATAAACATTGTTCTCTTTACCCCAGTTTGGCCAAATCCATGGTCCTGAACTGCCTGCTTTGCAACTGATAGAGAACATCTGAGATATAGAAAATTTCAGAGGTAATTGTCTGGCTTCCACATGTGAAGGTAGTGCTTTCTGAAGAAATCCCTGGGCACAGGATAACTGTTACAGTATTTATTACCACCAAGAATTTAAGGAAGGCTGCAAATGGCAACCCTATGTAATATTTTTTCCTTTCCCACTATTTTACCGAGTAGCTTGATGGTTGAGAGCTAGGATTTAGCACAATTATTTTGGTAGCATTCCCTGAAGATAAAGCAGCTGACCCCTCTTCCTGGTCAAAGTGCTTGGATTATGCTTCCCCAAACACATGACCGACCTCTAAATAACCAGGCCCTTTTCTGGTGTTTCCATTCTCACCTTGTGGGACTCCAACCAGTTCTGTTATACTGCTTAGTGAAAAAACAGGAAATCCAATCATTCCTGGCTCACCACCTTCATCCTCATTTCCCACTCATACTAGTATACTTTGGCTGTAGCCACTTTGGGTAATCAGCTGCACTGCAAACTTATTTTGTACTTTCACACCTCTGGGACTTTTCTGATGCTGATCCTTCAGCCTAGAATTCCCTTATATATCCTTTACATCCTGTCCATCACTTAGAGCTCAGTTTCTCCGTGACGCATGTGCCCCCATTCCTTTTTTTATGTCTTTTTAACGTTTATTTTTTTGAGACAGAGAGAGACAGAGCATGAACAGGGGAGGGTCAGAGAGAGAGGGAGACACAGAATCCGAAACAGGCTCCAGGCTCCGAGCTGTCGGCACAGAGCCTGACGCGGGGCTCGAACTCACAGACTGAGATCATGACCCAAGCCGAAGTTGGACGCTCAACCGACTGAGCCACCCAGGCGCCCCACATGTGCCCCTATTCCAAGACGTCTCAAACTAAGCTGTAATCCATGCTTGCTCCTTCTGTATTTATACCATATGTTAATTGACCCTACATTAGGGCAACTATTTCCATCTAACTTATATGAGTCATTTTTAATGAATAGGGTTAAAAAAATTCTTTGAATGGCAGACGGTGTCAGAGAACGTACTTATTCTGACAGAGACAGAGATTCTGACAGACTTGTGTTCAAATACTCCTCTCTTCCATTTGTTGCTCCCTGATTTTGAACAGGTAAATTCACTTCTGTGACCCAGTTTCCTCATCTGTAAAATGAGGACCATTAAGAGTAGCTACCTCATAGCTAACATTAAGTGTTTTAATGTGGGGCAAGTGAAAGTACCAGAAATTGCCTTGTACATAGTACATGCTCCATAAAGGTTAGCTCTCATTATTATCACCGTTGTTTGAACCTACCCCAGAATGTAAGCTCCATACAGAAAGAGGTAATCATTATGTTTGTCCTCTGGTGTATCCCTAGTACCCAGCACTGTGCCTGACGTGGTATGTACTCAAGAAATGTCTGCTGAGTGTGTGGGTAAATTAATGAAACCATAAAATAATTCTCATTGTTAGCATCCTCCTCTTCATCTTTGAATCTTCTGTTAACGTGGCGCTTTTTACCTCACAGAAAAACTGATGTCATTGAACATCTCTCATTCCTTGTTAATTCTGCTTTACCTCCGTTTGTTGCCCCTTTCTTGAATTCTCGGCTCTAAAATGTTTTAATCCAGCAGCAACCACTTCAACCACCCTAGTCTTCCTGGCAGCCCTAGTGGGCAGGAGTGGGGGACTGGAAGCGGGGCGTGGCCACCATGCCGCAGAACCAGACTGCGCCTGCGTAGGCTGCGGCAAAGCTAGGCACTGAGAAGCTAGCGGTCATTTGCTCACTGGTTGTGTAGAAAGATCGCTTCTCTCTCCAGCTCTCCCTCCTGATCCCGGGTCTCTGGCTTAGGATTTGTGCTGAGGCGCCGACTCCTACCATCCTCTCTCTGACAGATTGCTGATTTCCCCGTTCCTGCTGCTGACTCCTGGAACCATGTCTCTGGTAAGCCAGAACGCGCGCCGCGGCAGCGCAGAGACCACTGCAGATTACGGCGACCGTCAGGGTGAGATGCAGGCTAGTGACGCCTATGGGTCTCCGACCTCCATGCTTGTTCCCCAGGCCCTCCAGTGCCCTCATGCGCTAATCAACCCTCAGGATGCCAGCGCTTCCCAGACTGCGCAGGACCCAAATGACCTCGAGGTCCTAATTGAAGAGCAGTCCCAACGTTTGGGGGCGCTCAGGGTCCACGACCCTCTAGAAGACAGGTCAATTGCTTTGGTGAATTTCATGCGAATGAAAAGCCAAACCGAGGGTTCTATCCAGCAAGCAGAGATGCTAGAGTTCCTCAGAGAATACTCAGATCAGTTCCCTGAGATCCTTAGACGAGCCTCAGCCCACCTGGATCAGGTCTTTGGGTTGAACCTTAGGGTTCTTGATCCCCAGGCTGACATTTACAACCTAATCAGCAAACGGGGTTTCCAGACCACTGATCGCATAACAGAATCCTTGGATGTGCCAAAGGCAGGTCTCCTGGCCTTGGTCCTAGGCCACATCCTTCTGAATGGCAACCGGGCAAGAGAAGCATCCATTTGGGACCTGCTGTTAAAGGTTGATTTGCTGGGTGATCCCCAGAGGATCAACAACCTCTTTGGGAACACAAGGAACCTGCTCATTACTGACTTTGTGCGCATGCGGTTCTTGGAGTACTGGCCAGTATATGGCACTAATCCCCTCGAATTTGAGTTCTTGTGGGGCTCTAGAGCCCACATGGAAATCACAAAGATGGAAGCCCTGAAGTTTGTGGCAGAGGCCCATGATGAAGAACCCTGGAGCTGGCCAGAAGAATATAACAAGGCCCTGGAAGCTGACAAAGCCAAAGAAAGAAGACAGGCTGCTGGCTTGGAATTCTGGTCAGAGGACACTATGAACGATAAGGCCAATGATTTGGTCCAGTTGGCCATTAATGTCACTGAGGAGTTGCTGCCTATACATCAGGATGAGCTACTGGCTCACACTGGCAAAGAATTTGAGGAAGTGTTCCCAAATATCCTCAGTCGAGCTACTCTAATCCTTGATCTGTTCTATGGATTCTCTCTGATTGAGGTTGATACGAGTGAGCACATCTACCTCCTTGTCCAGCAACCAGAATCAGAAGAAGAGCAAATGATGTTAGACAGCCTGGGGAGACCCACTCAAGAATATGTGATGCCAATTTTGGGTTTGATCTTCCTGATGGGCAACCGCGTCAAAGAGGCCAACATTTGGAACATGCTTCGTAGATTTGGTGTGGATGTAGGGAGAAAGCATGCCATCACCTGCAAGCTTATGAGACAGCGCTACTTGGAATGCAGGCCACTGTCCTACTCTAATCCAGTTGAGTATGAGCTTCTATGGGGTCCTCGAGCTCACCTTGAAACTACCAAAATGAAAGCCTTGGAGTATATGGCCAGGCTGTACAGAAAGCGACCACAGGACTGGCCAGAGCAATATAGGGAGGCTGTTGAAGATGAGGAGGCCAGAGTCAGATCTGAGGCAACTGCCATGTTCTTCTTTGGCCCCATGTGAAATCTGGGAAAATGTATCACATTAGTTGGGTGTCATCAGTTATAGGTGCCCTGGGGAAATGGGCACTGGGGCCCCAAATCACAAGTCAGTCAGGGCTGGGGTGGAACGTATACATTGTGTTTGCTATTTGTGTTCTCTTTCTAATAGTATTCCCTCCCTTACAATATACCCTTGAATTAGGTTCATGATCAATGTTTATAAATTAAATTGCTCATTTGCTATCCCTGTCTTGTTTTAATATAAAACTCAGATATCTGTGTAAATTGTATTGGTAACGTTTACATCTTTCTATGATGTGGAAGAGAACATATAAATGTTCTTTAATTGCTTAAAATAATTAGTAAAATGTTGTGGTGCAAAAGTTAAGTAACAATAGTAACAACACACACACAACAAAATCAAACACAATATCACTGATCTGTGGATGCCTTCTTTGTGTCTACTGTTGTTGTGTAAGAAAAAAATTGCTGGCATTTACCTGTATTTGCTTTGCTGTTCCAAATGTAGTGAAAAATATAAGCATAATGAATTAGACACCATGCTTAAGGATTCTTTTATTCAACAAACATTTATTAAGCACCTGCCATGCTCAGAGCACATGCTTTGTGCTGGGAATATAAGGGTGAAGAAGACCCAGCTGAACCCAGGGCTTAAGGGGAAGGGGCCACTGAAGTAAACCAGAAAATGTTTTATTGCTGTGGTAATATAGTAGGGGTAAGCTCAGAGTGCTAGGAGAGACCACAGTAGTAACTTCCAACTAAACTGTAGGTGCTGGGAGGGGACAGTGGAGAAGGCAATGGGGCACAAGAAGGGCTAGGGAAGGGGCAGGGGTGTCCAGCAAATGATTAGTGGGGGAGTGGGTGAGGTGGTTGAAGGGGAGTATGAGGTGCTATGTAGGGCTGAGGGCAAATTCTCCTTTAGTGACTTCTTTCCTAAGACCTGAGATTGGAAAGGAGGAGGGAGGGATTGTTGATGAAGTCAGGGGCGGTATGTAAAAACACCTTTTGGGGGATTCAGAAAGACAGTGTTGAGATCAAGGGGGAAGTGGGAGAGGGAAGCCTGGGGCAGAGATAACAAAGACCCATATTCTCAGAGAGTGGGTCTTGGGAACCAATAATGATTCTCCTGAAGGCAACTGATCTTGGATCTTGGGTCAGACCGAAGAATCTACCTGAAGCTCTACCCAGCAATCTCTGCCACTGCAGTTTACTTCCACATCCAAGCTGTTAAGGTGAGTACTTTGGCTCTCTTCATCCTGATCCTTCACGCAGCCTCTAACCCTGCTCACAGCTGTCCCTAAACTTTCCCCAGAGAGCCTGCAAAAAACAATTTCTGTAAGGGAGCCCTGGCTCAGTAGTGGATATTATATGGAAAGTCATCTATTACGCAGGGGGGGGGAATTGCCCGCCATTGGTTTAGGTTTTATGTTTCCTCACCCCCTGACACCCATAAGCTTTCTGCCCTTTCATCCATTTAATCATTAAGGGCTACCCCAAACTGCCACCTCCTAACAAATGAGAGAAGACTTTCCTCACATTTAAGTCAGCCTCAGGAAGAGAATGACACAACTGTCTCGCCGGGGGAGGGACAAAAAGAAGGGAGATAACCGTTTTGTTTCCAAATCCCCCCGCCTGCAGAAGTCAGATTAGAGCTGCCAGCTTGGGGAAGCCACTGCGCATGTCCACTCCGCGGTTGCCCGGGAGATACACCCCCACCTGGTCTCAGCGATCTTTCCTATCGTAACATTCCGCGAAAAACTGAACACTAAGGGCAGGATTTCTAGTAATGAGAAAATGAGTAACTAGAGAGCTAGAGCTAAAGGGGTTCTGGAAAATAGGCTGGGGGTGGAGTTGTGAGGCGGGAGAATATCTAACTCAAAATCTGGGATCTTGAAGTAGAGTCCTGCCTGTGTGCTGAGAGCTCTCATTCTTTAGCCTCCGTGGACCCTTAATATGTACATGCTTCTGGGGCGGGGAGAGGGGCAAGCAGATTATCGTTACAAGTTTTTTTGCTCTGATTTTTTGGGTTAGTGCATTTTCTGGATGTCGAGAACATAAGCTCTTCTGGGGATACGAGTGGAGAGAAACCTGTCAAGGGGAAGGTGTAGCATCTGGACCAACAATAGTGTAAAGTTGCCAACTTTTTTAGTAATAAATTTGTGCCAGGCACTGTGCTGGGTCTTCACCTCCTTTAGCTCTAATCTTTCCACCAGTTCTCAAAGAAACGTTTTAATAGCCTCATTTGACACTGTAGGAAACTGAGGCTTAAATCATATGCCAAAGGTCACGCAACCAGTCAGGGAATGTTGGGATTAGAGTCTAAGGCTGCCTTTGGCTACAGTTCACACTCTTTCCGGTGCACTGCATCATACTCCCCCTCCAGTTTGTGTTATGTTTTCATTCAAATTTATTGATTCTCAAGAAATGTAAGAAAGGGCTGCATGACAGGATGGGAGGGGCAAGACGATAGCCCTCTGGGGGAGGATGAAAGTGAGGCTGAAATTTCTCCCGTCTCTTCCTTGTTCCATCACCCAGGCTCCATGAGGGCTGTCTAGGTGTAGAAAGCATAGTTTTGTCCAATCTCCCTACTCTATCCTGTGAGTCTTCCCCAATTTGCCCTATTCCTGAAAGCTTTCAGCCTAATCTGTTTTCACCCAGGGAAAGTCAAATGTCACCTTTTGTGGACCTATAGAAATTTTTGGCAATGTTTTTTGTAATCCTGAAAGAACAATGACCTGACAGAGCTCATGCCTTGCCCAGGGGAGCTAAGGATGCAAAAACAGAAGTGGGAAATAGCCCATGTCACAGATGCCAAATGCAGTTTCCCAGAAGTAATAAAGGTGAGACTTGCATGGAGCACATGCCTATGGTGAGGGAAAGGATGTAGTCTCTCTGTGGCTACAGCCATTTCTTTGAAAGCCATGAGAGGCCTGGGTACTCTCCTTTCTACACATGCCATATTAGAATTAGCACTCCCTAGGAGAAACACTAGTGGTGGAAGTGAGTGTCTGGTAAACAAGTCTTACAGAACATGCTGCATGAATTAATTCAATGTACAATCACCCTTAAGCTTTTAAACACTGGACCAAATATCCCTCTTCTCTGTGTGAATTAATTTGAAAAATGGTACAACCTGAGTTCATTTGCAGACTCTTTGGGCCATCAATATCAAGTATTGAAACATTGGCCAAGTTAGGGCTTGCAGAATGGGTGTTGGTTAGATATGGGTTCATCATCCAACATATACATTGCCATTCAGATTCCCCTTTGATCCTTCCTGGAAAGAAAACATTGAGAATACATTTACTTTCAGTTGCTGAGGCCCAGGAGTGTCCTCTTTTGGAGAAGATGGGTGGTTAGGGAAGACTTTTCCTGCCTTCTCTCCATCAGTTTCTGTATACACACTCAAGCCATCACAAATGAGCGTTACAATTCAAGGAAAAGCTGAGCTGGACTGGCGTATGCGGACTTCGAGGCAATTCTATCAGCCCTAGAATTGCTGCCTGTAGACCCTCTGATACCAACAATCTAGACCAGGCTGTAAGTATCCTTTAGGGTCAGAAAAGAACCCCACAGTCTCCTCCTACCTTCCTAGTGGGGATCTCCAGACAGTGAGATTTTCTCACTCTACATAGTTTCTCTTCCCCCTCAATGAGTACTCAGCAATGTCTTAAGGAATTCTCTCCAGACAGAGTTTGAGGCTAGTTTTAAAGAAATTTGAAAAAGAATGATCAGAGTGGGCCCTGGCTCCCTCAGACATTTCTGTTCCAGGCCTCATGCAAATACTCTAAGCACATAATAAGGAGAGTACAGTATATCAGAATAATTATGAACTCTGGATCTGGCCAGTGTTGGCTCTCTCACTTCCTGGCTGTGTGACTTTGGACTTAACATCTCTATCTAGACTACTTAAAGCGATTTTCAAGAAATTGATAGAAAGCCCAGGGTCACACACTTACTATTTGATGATGTCAGCACTATAACCCAGGCCAATTATATATTCGTCTAGTGATATTTCAGTTCTACACACTGCTTTTAAGACTACTTGTCAACATCTTGGTAGCTGAGTTCAAATGAATATAGAGTTCTTAGAATTACTAGCATTGTTTTTTTTTTAGCAATTATTTTAGGTGAATATTAGACCCAGGCTAATTATAAATTATGAAGTTTAGCTGTGTTAATAACATATCCTTTGCAAACACCTATCCACAAGACACTTTTTAAGGGGCTCCTGTGTGGTCTTTTCAAGCAGGCCTCAGTGACTTTTAAGGAATTATCTGTTTTATATACCACTCAGAGAGTCCCGAACAGTGAAGACGACTTCCCTCATAAAAGGGCAGGGTTAGGAAGGGAATTACGAGCCAAAGCCTGATGTCTGGGCAGCCTTATTTCTTATTTTATTTTATTTATAATTAAAAATATTTTTGATGTTTATTTTTGAAAGAGAGAGACAGAGCACAAGTAGGGGAGGGACAGAGAGAGAGAGAGAGAGAGAGAGGGAGACACAGAATCCAAATCAGGCTCCAGGCTCTGAGCTGTCAGCACAGAGCCAGACACGGGGCTTGAACCCACAAACTGAGATCCTGACCTGAGCCAAAGTTGGACGCTTACCTGAGCCACCTAGGTGCCTCTCTTATTTTATTTTTTTATTTGAGTGTTTAACACACAATGTTGTATTAGTTTCAGGTACACAACTTAGTGATTTGAGAAATTTATACATTATGCTATGTTCACAAGTGTAACTACCATTTGTTACATTGCATCCCTATTACAATATCATTGACAATGTTCCTTATGTTGTGCCTTTTACTCTGGTGACTTACTCATTACATTACTGGAGGCCTGCATCTCCTTCTCTTCTTCACCAGTTTTGTCCAACCCCTCACTCCTCTCCCCTCTAGCAACCATCAGTTTGTTCTTTGTATTTTACAGGTCTGATTCTTCTTTTTGTTTCCTTATTCATTTTTTTTTTTGCAATCCCACTTATAAGTGGAATCTGTCTTTCTCAGTATGACTTATTTCACTTAGTACAATACCATCTAGGTCCATACATGTTGTCTCAAATGGCACGATCTCACCTTTTTTATGGCTGTGTAATATTTCATATATATATATATATATATATATATATATATATATATATTACATTTTCTTTTAAGTTCATTTTGTTAAGTTTATTTTCTCTTTATTTTGAGAGAGAGACAGAGAGAGAGAGAGAGACAGAGAGAGACAGAGAGAGAGCAAGTAGAGGAGGGACAGAGAGGCAGGGGAGAGAGAATCCTAAGCAGGCTCCACACTGCCAGCACAGAGCCCAATGTGGGACTTGAACCCACAAACTGTGAGATCATGACCTGGGCTGAAACCAAGTGTCAGACACTTAACCAACTGAGCCAACTGTGCCCCAATATCATATTTTCATTATACATTTGTCTACTGATGGACACTTAGGTTGCTTCCATATCTTGTCTATTATCAACAATGCTGCAATAAACATAAGGGTACATATGCCTTTTCAAATTAGTGTTTTTGTTTTCTTTGGGTAAATACCCAGTGGTGAAATTATTGGATCATATAGTATTTCTATTTTTTTTTTTTACAACCTTCATACTGTTTTCCACAGTGGCTATACTAATTTACATTCCTAGGAACAGTGCACAAGGGTTCCTTTTCTCCACATCCTAACACGTTATTTCTTGTCACTTTCATTTTAATCATTCTTACTGTTGTAATATGTAATTGTGGTTTTGATTTGCATCTCCCTGATGATGAGTGGTGTTGAGCATCTTTTCAAGTGTCTGTTGGTCATCTGTCTGCTTTGGTAAAATGTCTATTCAGTTTCTCTACCCACTTTTTAATTGGATTGTTTGTTTTTTAGGTGTTGAGTTGTAGAAGTTTTTTGTATATTTTGGATATTAATTGGACAAACCATTTGCAAATATCTTCTCCCATTCAGTAGGTTGGTGTTCTTTTTTGTTGTTGCTGTTGGTGGTGGTGGTTTCACGCACTGTGAAATAGTTTTTTATTTTGATGTAGTCCCAATAGTTTATTTTTGCTTTTGTTTCCCTTGCCTTAGGGGACATATCTAGAAAAATGTTTCTATGACTGATGTCAGAAAAGTTACTGCCCATGCTCTTTTCTAGGATTTTTATGGTTTCAGGTCTCATGCTTAGGTCTTTAATTCATTTTGAGTTTATTTTGGTGTATGTTGTTAGAAAGTGGTCCAGTTTTAGTCTTTTACATGTAGCTGTCCGGTTTTCTCAGCACCATTCATTGAAAAGAGTGTCTTTTCCCCATTGTATATTCTTGCCTCCTTTGTCATAGATTAACTGACCGTATTATCATGTGTTTAGTTCTGGAGACTCTATTCTTTTCTATTGATTTATGTGTCTATTTTTTGTGCCAGTACCATACTGTTTTGATTACTACAGCTTTGTAGTATATCTTGACATCTGGAATTTTGATACCTCCACTTTTTTCTTCTTTCTCGGGATTGCTTTGGCTATTCAGGGTCTTCTGTGGTTCCATACAAATTTTAGGATTATTTGTTATAGTTTTCTGAAAAAATGCTGTTGGTATTATGATAAGGATTGCAGTAAATCTGTAGGTTGTTTTTGGTAATGTGGACATATTAACAATATTAATTCTTCCAATCCATGCTCATGGAATATCTTTCCATTTGTGTCATCTTTAATTTCTTTCATCAGTGTTTTAGAGTGTTTGGAGTACAGGTCTTTCACCTCTTTGGTTAAGTTTATTCCTAGTTATTTTATTATTTTTTGGGTGCATTTATAAATGGTGTTATTTTAAAAAAAATTTATCTTTCTAAGTAGGCTTATTTCAGAGTACTTTTCTCCTTAGAGCATTTAGTTTGGCATGGGATGGCCAGAGTATGGACTCTGTCCTCTGAATGTCCACTTTCCTCAAAACATAGAAGTAGCATGAAGAAAGTGAAAACACAAGAATTGTCATCACTTCTGAATCTGCCTTCTATTCTGAAGCCTTAACCTGCTTGGACTGCTCAGAGAAGCTTCCTGGCCATTGAGTTTGGCAGCAACAAGGGTGCCTTGGGATGTTCTAGGAGAAGATGCCCATTATTCCAGACAGTGAGGGAGACCACCCTGAGATCCAGCTCTAGAGAACTATTTTCACAAAGGACTTCTCTCCTTTCTTTGGATTGGGGAATGTGAGGAGTGTAAGGCCTAGGATGAGAGAAGTAAAGAGAGGGAGCTTTGGCACAGCTGCTAACCATTTATAGCATATCTCCTCACACAACTATGGGCATGGGAAGAAAGTCAGTAGCCAGACATGCTGAGTGAACATAAGTCAATGACCAGCTATGACAGGGAACAAACTGGCCTTTGAGATCAATGGCAGCTCCCAAGCCTCTTGTTTGCATGGCCTTTACTGCCAACTCTACCCAGAAGGAGTCAGACCTAGTTCAGCCCAATCCACAGGTAGTTACACCAAAATCTGTCCTGGCATCTGAGACTCATTTACACTGAAGGAGCCCCTGGAAGTCAGGCTTGTCAAAAGGCCACTTTCCCAGTTCAGTTTAACAAGCAATTGCTGAACACCTGCTATATGCTAGCCTAGTTATAATAGAAACTAGGACACAGGGATGAATCAAATGTGGCCTTCACCTTATCTGTGTTCTAATTATCTATTCAGTTTGGAGTCTGTACAACTACATAACCAATCTATTAAGGTTTTATTCCAAAGTATAACTTTTTCATTTCTAGAATTTCTGTTTCTTTTTCAAACATACCTTATGTTTTTCAAGATAAGGATGCTGTTTTTTTCTTATTGATCCCAGTCTCTTTTTAATCTCTTTAAACATTTTAATCAGTCTTATTGTAAAGCTTTTTTTATATTTTCCTATTTCTTAGTTGTTAATTCTGTCATTTGATGGGTCTGCTCAGTATCTAATGGTGGTGATTTTTTTTTGTATGTGCTTTATAACTCATATCTGTGTGCTAATTTAGTGCTAATCAGACTATCTCTGCTGCCAATCTTTCCCTCTTGGGGAGAAGGCATGAAGTTACACATAGTCTGGTGCAGCTGTTCCACTGTAGTCCTTCAAGTACAGACATCATGTCTTCCTGAGCTTAGAGGCTCTCTGAATCTCCTTTGAAAGAATACCTCCTGCCCCATGTAAGCCTTCTCCTTTTCATATGTCTTTAAGACATTTATCCAAATCTTTGCTGCCTTCTATGGTTCAGTGCTCTTATAGTTTACTCGTTTTATAAATCTTTAGTGTCATTTCAATGGTATTTTGGAAAGAAAGGGAAAAGAGGGATGTAATTCAACATCTTGACCAGAACACAGCACTTATTTCAATAGGGAAAAGTTGAAGTCAACCTAAGGTCTCACAGCATATACTTTGGTTTTACTTGGTAATAGAATTAGGGTCCCTCCTTTCAATGGAACAATTGAAATATTTGGGAATGATGGAGTAGAAGACTAGTAAAGAATAACAAATGATATTCAGTATGTATTGTTAACTACAAAATACAAGCTATGAGACAATAAATACAGAGTCAATATTGTCTTGTAAAAATGTATGTGCAAGTATTAGAAATACATTTTTTAACTTATGAATAGTGATGTGGTAGACAAAATAATAGTCCCCCAATGATGTCCATGTCATGATCCCTGGAACTTGTTAATATGCTACTTTAAACAGCAAAAGGGACTTTTCAGATATGATTGAATTAAGGAACATGACCTAGGGAGGTTGTCCTGGATTATGCAGATGGATACAATGTAATCACAGTCATCTTTATATGAGGATGGCAGGAAGAACAGTAGTAGGTGATGTGACAAAGGAAGCAAGAGACTGAAGAGATATGAGGAAGGGGTCATGAACCAAGAAATGCAGACAAGCCTCTAGAGGTTGAAAAAGGCAAAGAAATGGATTCTCTCCGCAGAGACTCAAGAAAGAATGAACCCTGTTGGGACCTTGACTTTAGTCCAGTGAGACTAATTTTGGACTTCTGACCTCCAGAATTATAAAATAATAATTCTACCAAGTATGTAGTAATTTCTTACAGCAGCAATACGAACTAATGCAAGTGCTTACCATACGTTAGAGAAATTTAGAGTGATTTAAGTTTCTATTTTGCTTGAAAAAAATTAACATTCACATAAATAAGGGACCATAGTTAAAGCACCTAAATCTGTCAATAACAATGAGACACTGGTTGTCAGCTTATGGTTGTAAAAAATAGAAGTATTGTAATATCCATGGGAGGAGAACGCATAAGGAAAAAAAATGCATGTACTTATATGTCTCTTAGAAATATAAATTAGTATTGGGTTTTATAGGGCTACATTAAATAGAACACAAAAATTTTTAAGAAATAATTATCTAATGGTACACTGCAGTTCCATTTCTAAGAATGAATTTTGAGAAAACATTTTTGGATATAAACTTACATTTGGCTTGAAGGATTATTTCAGAATTATTTAAATGAAAACAAATGCCAATGAAAACCAATTAATAAAAACATCAGCTAAATCTTCAATATCAGTTGATTGGTAAGGAAAATAAAAGTCTGTCTATGTAATAGAATGACATATAAACATTAGAAATGATGTACAACTGATGAAAGGATAAAGAATTGTGGTTTATATATACAATGGAATACTACTTGGCAATGAGAAAGAATGAAATATGGCCTTATTTTTCAATATATGAACTTTATTGTCAAATTGGTTTCCATACAACACCCAGTGCTCATCCCAAAAGGTGCCCTCCTCAATACTCATCACCCACCCTACCCTCCTTCCCACCCCCCATCAGCCCTCAGTTTGTCCACAGTTTTTAAGAGTCTCTTATGCTTTGGCTCTCTCCCACTCTAACCTCTTTTTTTTTCCTTCCCCTCCCCCATGGGTTTCTGTTAAGTTTCTCAGGATCCACATAAGACTGAAAACATATGGTATCTGTCTTTCCCTGTATGGCTTATTTCACTTAGCATAACACTCCCCAGTTCCATCCACGTTGCTACAAAGGGCCATATTTCATTCTTTCTCATTGCCACATAGTACTCCATTGTGTATATAAACCACAGTTTCTTTATCCATTCATTAGTTGATGGACATTTAGGATCTTTCCATAATTTGGCTATTGTTGAGAGTGCTACTATAAACATTGGGGTACAAGTGCCCCTATGCATCAGTACTCCTGTATCCCTTGGGTAAATTCCTAGCAGTGCTACTGCTGGGTCATAGGGTAGGTCTATTTTTAATTTTCTGAGGAACCTCCACACTGTTTTCCAGAGCAGCTGCACCAATTTGCATTCCCACCAACAGTGCAAGAGGGTTCCCATTTCTCCACATCCTCTCCAGCATCTATAGTCTCCTGATTTGTTCATTTTGGCCACTCTGACTGGCGTGAGGTGATATCTCAGTGTGGTTTTGATTTGTATTTCCCTGAGGAAGAGCGACATTGAGCATCTTTTCATGTGCCTGTTGGCCATCTGGATGTCTTCTTTAGAGAAGTGTCTATTCATGTTTTCTGCCCATTTCTTCACTGGGTTATTTGTTTTCTGGGTGTGGAGTTTGGTGAGTTCTTTATAGATTTTGGATACTAGCCCTTTGTCCGATACGTCATTTGCAAATATCTTTTCCCATTCCGTTGGTTGCCTTTTAGTTTTGTTGGGTGTTTCCTTTGCTGTGCAGAAGTTTTTCATCTTCATAAGGTCCCAGTAGTTCATTTTTGCTTTTAATTCCCTTCCTTTGGGGATGTGTCAAGTAAGAAATTGCTACGACTGAGGTAAGAGAGGTCTTTTCCTGCTTTCTCCTCTAGGGTTTTGATGGCTTCCTGTCTCACATCCAGGTCCTTTATCCATTGAGATTATTTTTGTGAATGGTGTGAGAAAGTGGTCTAGTTTCATCCTTCTGCATGTTGCTGTCCAGTTCTCCAAGGACCATTTGTTAAAGGGACTGTCTTTTTTTTCCATTGGATGTTCTTTCCTGCTTTGTCAAAGATGAGTTGGCCATACTTTTGTGGGTCTAGTTCTGGGGTTTCTATTCTATTCCATTGGTCTATGTGTCTCTTTTTGTGCCAATACCATGCTGTCTTGATGATGACAGCTTTGTAGTAGAGGCTAAAGTCTGGGATTGTGATGCCTCCTGCTTCGGTCTTCTTCAAAATTCCTTTGGCTATTCGGGGCCTTTTGTGGTTCCATATGAATTTTGGGATTGCTTGTTCTAGCTTTGAGAAGAATGCTGGTGCAAATTTGATTGGGATTGCATTGAATGTGTAGATAGCTTTGGGTAGTATTGACAATTTGACAATATTTATTCTTCCAATCCATGAGCACGGAATGTCTTTCCATTTCTTTATATCTTCTTCAATTTTCTTCATTAGCTTTCTACAGTTTTCAGCATACAGATCTTTTACATCTTTGGTTAGATTTATCCCTAGGTATTTTATGCTTCTTGGTGCAATTGTGAATGGGATCAGTTTCTTTATTTGTCTTTCTGTTGCTTCATTGTTAGTGTATAAGAATGCAGCTGATTTCTGTACATTGATTTTGTATCCTGCAACTTTGCTGAATTCATGTATCAGTTCTAGCAGACTTTTGGTGGAGTCTATCGGATTTTCCATGTATAATATCATGTCATCTGCAAAAAGTGTAAGCTTGACTTCATCTTTGCCAATTTGGATGCTTTTGATTTCCTTTTGTTGTCTGATTGCTGATGCTAGAACTTCCAACACTTTGTTAAACAACAGTGATGTGAGTGTGCATCCCTGTTGTGTTCCTTATCTCAGGGGAAAAGTTCTCAGAGTTTCCCCGTTGAGGATGCTATTAGCTGTGGGCTTTTCATAAATGGCTTTTATGATCTTTAAGTATGTTCCTTCTATCCCGACTTTCTCGAGGGTTTTTATTAAAAAACGTTGCTGAATTTTGTCAAAGGCCTTTTCTGCATCGATTGACAGGATCATATGGTTCTTATCTTTTCTCTTATTAATATGATGTATCACGTTGATTGATTTGCAAATGTTGAACCAGCCCTGCAGCCCAGGAATGAATCCCACTTGATCATGGTGAATAATTCTTTTTATAAGCTGTTGAAATTGATTTGCTAGTATCTTATTGAGAATTTTTGCATCAATATTCATCAGAGATATTGGCCTGTAGTTCTCTTTTTTTACTGGTTCTGTCTGGTTTGGGAATCAAAGGAATGCTGGATCATAGAATGAGTCTGGAAGTTTTCCTTCCTTTTCTATTTCTTGAAATAGCTTGAGAAGGATAGGTATTATCTCTGCTTTAAATGTCTGGTAGAACTCCCCTGGGAAGCCATCTGGCCCTGGACTCTTATTTGTTGGGAGAATTTTGATAACTGACTCAATTTCATCTCTGGTTATGGGTCTGTTCAAGCTTTCTATTTCCTCCTGATTGAGTTTTAGAAGTGTGTGGGTGTTTAGAAATTTGTCCATTTTTTCCAGGTTGTCTAGTTTGTTGGCATATAATTTTTCATAGTATTCCCTGAGAATTGCTTGTATTTCTGAGGGATTGGTTGTAATAATTCCATTTTCATTCATGATTTTATCTATTTGGGTCATCTCCTTTTTCTTTTTGAGAAGCCTGGCTAGAGGTTTATCAATTTTGTTTATTTTTTCAAAAAACCAACTCTTGGTTTCGTTGATCTGCTCTACGGTTTTTTTTAGATTCTGTATTGTTTATTTTTGCTCTGATCTTTATTATTTCTCTTCTTCTGCTGGGTTTAGGCTGTCTTTGCTGTTCTGATTCTATTTCTTTTTGGTGTGCTGTTAGATTTTGTATTTGGGATTTTTCTTCTTTCTTGAGATAGGCCTGGATGGCAATGTATTTTCCCCTCAGGACTGCCTTCGCTGCATCCCAAAGCGTTTGGATTGTTGTATTTTCATTTTCATTTGTTTCCATATATTTTTTAATTTCTTCCCTAATTGCCTGGTTGACAAACTCATTCTTTAGTAGGGTGTTCTTTAACCTCCATGCTTTTGGAGGTTTTCCACCTTTTTCCTGTGGTTGTTTCAAGCTTCATAGCATTGTGGTCTGAAAGTATGCATGGCATGATTTCAATTCTTGTATACTTATGAAGGGCCTTTTTGTGACCCAGTATGTGATCTATCTTAGAGAATGTTCCATGTGCACTCCAGAGGAATGTATATTCTGCTGCTTGGATGCAGAGTTCTAAATATATCTGTCAAGCCCATCTGATCCAATGTATCACTCAGGGCCCTTGTTTCTTTTTTGACCGTGTGTCTAGATGATCTATCCATTTCTGTAAGTGGGGTGTTAAAGTCCCCTGCAATTACCACATTCTTATCAATAAGGTTGCTTGTGTTTGTAATTGTTTTATATATTTGGGGGCTCCTTTACTTGGCGCATAGACATTTATAATTGTTAGCTCTTCCTGATGGATAGACCCTGTGAGTATTATATAATGCCCTTCTTCATCTCTTGTTACAGCCTTTAATTTAAAGTCTAGTTTGTCTGATATAATATGGCTACTCCAGCTTTCTTTTAACTTCCAGTAGCATGGTAAATAGTTCTCCATCCCCTCACTTTCAATCTGAAGGTGTCCTCGGGTCTAAAATGAGTATTTTGTAGACAGCAAATACATGGGTCTTGTTTTTTTATCCACTCTGATACCCTATGTCTTTTCGTTGGTGCATTTAGTCCATTTACGTTCAGTGTTATTATAGAAAGATATGGGTTTAGAGTCATTGAGATGTCTGTAGGTTTCATGCTTGTAGCGATGTGTCTGGTACTTTGTCTCACAGGCTCCCCCTTAGGATCTCTTGTAGGGCTGGTTTAGTGGTGACAAATTCCTTCAGTTTTTGTTTGTTTGGGAAGACCTTTATCTCCCCTTCTATTCTAAATGACAGACTTGCTGGATAAAGGATTCTCGGCTGCATATTTTTTCTGTTCATCACATTGAAGATCTCCTGCCATTCCTTTCTGGCCTGCCAAGTTTCAGTAGAGAGATCGGTCACAAGTCTCATAGGTCTCCCTTTATATGTTAGAGCACGTTTATCCCTCGCTGCTTTCAGAAGTTTCTCTTTATCCTTGTATTTTGCCAGTTTCACTATGATATGTCATGCAGAAGATCGATTCAAGTTACGTCTGAAGGGAGTTCTCTGTGCCTCTTGGATTTCAATGCCTTTTTCCTTCCCCAGTTCAGGGAAGTTCTCAGCTATTATTTCTTCAAGTACACCTTCAGCACCTTTCCCTCTCTCTTCATCCTCTGGAATACCAATTATGCGTAGATTATTTCTCTTCAGTGCATCACTTAGTTCTCTAATTCTCCCCTCATACTCCTGTATTTTTTTATCTCTCTTTTTCTCAGCTTCCTCTTTTTCCATAATTTTATCTTCTAGTTCACCTATTCTCTCCTCTGCCTCTTCAATCTGAGCCGTGGTTGTTTACATTTTATTTTGCAGCTCGTTTATAGCATTTTTTACCTCCTCCTGACTGTTCCTTAGTCCCTTGATCTCTGTAGCAAGAGATTCTCTGCTGTCCTCTATACTGTTTTCAAGCTCAGCGATTAATTTTATGACTATTATTCTAAATTCACTTTCTGTTATATTGTTTGAATCATTTTTGATCAGTTCGTTAGCTGTTGTTATTTCCTGGACGTTTTTCTGAAGGGGAATTCTTCCGTTTGGTCATTTTGGATAGTCCCTGGAGTGGTGTGGGACTGCGGGGCACTTCCCCTGTGCTGTCTTGAATAACTTGCGTTGGTGGGCGGGGACGCAGTTAGACCTGATGTCTGCCCCCAGCCCACCGCTGGGGCCACAGACTGGTGTGTGCCTTCTCTTCCCCTCTCCTAGGGGCGGGATTCACTGTGGGGTGGTGTGGCCTGTCTGGGCTACTTGCACACTGCCAGGCTTGTGGTGCTGGGGATCTGGCGTATTAGCTGGGGTGGATCAGCAAGGTGCACAGTGGCGGGAGGGGCAGGCTCAGCTGGCTTATCCTTTGGTGATCCGCTTTGGGAGGGACCCTGCAGCACCAGGAGGGAGTCAGGCCTGCCGCCGGAGGGATGGATCCGCAGAAGCACAGCGTTGGGTGTTTGCGCCGTGCCAGCAAGTTCCCTGACAGGAACTGGTTCCCTTTGGGATTTTGGCTGGTGAATTGGCGAGGGAGATGGCGCTGGTGAGTGCCTTTGTTCCCTGCCAAGCTGAGGTCTGTCATCCAGGGTTCAACAACTCTCCCTCCCGTTGTCCTCCAGCCTTCCCACTCTGCGAACAGAGCTGTTAACTTATAACCTTCCAGATATTAAGTCCTGCTTGCTATCAGAACACACTCTGGCTCCTCCGCATTTGCAAGCCAGACTCGGGGTCTCTGCTTGGCCGGAAGGCTGCCTCTCCATCCCGGCTCCCTCCCGCCAGTCCGTGTAGCGCACACCGCCTCTTCACCCTTCCTACCCTCTTCCCTGGGCCTCTCTTCTGCACTTGGCTCCAGAGAATCCATTCTGCTAGTCTTCTGACGGTTTTCTGGGTTATTAAGGCAGGTGTAGGTGCAATCTAAGTGATCAGGAGGACGCGGTGAGCCCAGAGTCCTCCTACGCCGCCATCTTCCTTCCTAAATTGAAATATGGCCTTTTGTAGCAACATGGATGGAACTGGAGAGTGTTCTGCTAAGTGAAATAAGTCATACTGAGAAAGACAGATACCATGTGTTTTCACTCTTATGTAGATCCTGAGAAACTTAACAGAAGACCATGGGGGAGGGGAAGGGGAAAAAAGAGAGGGAGGGAGGCAAACCATAAGAGACTCTTAAAAACTGAGAATAAACTGAGAGTTGCTGGGGGGGTGGGAGGGGAAAGTGGGTGATGGGCATTGAGGAGGGCACCTGTTGGGATGGGTGTTGTATGGAAACAAATTTGACAATTAATTTCATATTAAAAAAATAGAAATGATGATGCACAGCGGGGCCTGGGTGGCTTAGTTGGTTAAGCATTCAACTCTTGATTTTGTCTCAGGTCATGATCTCACATTTCATGAGATTGAGCCCTGGATCAGGCTCTGCACTGACAGCATGGAGACTCTTTGGGTTCTCTCTCTCCCTCTCTCTCTCTGCTCCTCCCCTTCTTACATGCACACTCTCTCCCTCTTTCTCAAAATAAATAAATAAAACCTTTTTTAAATAGAAGAAAAAGAAATTATGATGTAAAATAATTGTTAATGGCAAGGAAGTTATTTTGGAGACTATTAACAGTATAACTCCATTCCTTTGGAATGAAAAAGGACTATTTCTCCAGCCACATTATAATCTTGTTCATCTTTAGTTAGTAGTTTTGCAGGTGCTTTCTATTTTTGCATATATTATAATATGCACTTTCTTAATTTTCTACAATAAAATTACATATGTTCTAATGAATTGATGAAAATACCAAAGGCATACTATGATGACCTCTTCTTTTGAAAAGTGAAAAAGTAATTTTAATGTTTGACTGTAAGTTGAGTTGAGAAAATATTTTATGCTGTGGGTAGTAGGATAGGTACAAACAGCCCGCTTATGGAGAGTCTTTGCAGCAAAATAACACTTTTGAAGGTTTTATCAGGAAATAATATAGCATATAAATATAGACTTGGGTATATAGAGTCCATAGAAGTATTCACTGAACAGGCTAAAACTAGGTTTAAAAAAAAAAAAGAAGTAGTTACAGAAAATTGGATTTTTTTTCATTAATTGAATAGAATTCTATCACTGAACAGGAAGAAGCAGAAAAAAATATTTCAAGGCACATAAATGTTAATAATGTATCATTGTATGATAAAAAGCAAATATTTGGTAAGATTATATTTTTGTAAAAGTAGGCATATATACATAAATTCCATACAATGAAAAGGAATGCTCTTAAATTTAGCTTTGGTCACATCTATGTGTCACATGGAATTCTGGTTATTATTTTATGAAAGTTTACTTATTTTTAAGAGAGAGACAGAGAGAGAGAGAGAGAGCACAAGCAGGGGAGGGGCAGAGAGAGAGGGAGACACAGAATCTGAAGTAGGGTCCAGGCTCTGGGCTGTCAGCACAGAGCCTGACACGGGGCTTGAACTCATGAATGGTGAGGTCATGACATGAGCAGAAGTCAGCTGCTTAACCTACTAGGTCACCCGGGCACCCCAGAATTATGTTATTTTTATATCTTCTTATCATGACATTATTTATGCACAACAAAATATTTGTTCTTGTGTAATATTAGTAAGCCTGAACAAAAAATAAGGAGAACCAGTTTTAGTCAATTAAATGAGCACAGGCCCAATGTAATTAAAGATACACATTGGAGGCATTCATTTGGACACTGTATCACCTTACCCATGGGACCCCATACTAGAACAACTTCAATGAAAGCCATTTGGCAACATTTCATTCAAAGCTCTGAAATACACAGGCAACTAAGAGCCACTTAATCTCATGAAATCTTTGTCCCATAATTATTTTTGGCTATCAGCACAGATTTAAATACAAGGATGTTCTATTCACCACCACTTATTTAAATTTAGAATAATTTGAATCACACTGAATACTCAACAATAATGTAAAGCATTGAGAAAGCAGGATTTATTCATGGGAATTTAAGGTATTACAAACATTGCAAATGATTTCCTAGAAGAATATTTGAAAATGTGGGAAATTGTAAAATATACTTTTTCAACATTTTGTTTTGAAATAATTACCAATACACAGTTGCGAAAGGTAGTATGTAGAGATTCTGTGTACTCTTTATCCAGTGTTTTCCCCATGATTACTTCTTAAATATATATAGTACAATATCAAAACCAGGAAATTGACATTGATATAATGTATGTTTACAATTCTATGTCATTTTATCACATGTAACCATCACCACACATAAGATATATAACTATTCCATCCCAATAATTTTTTTTCTTGTCTTTATAATCACACCCACACTTGACCACACACACACTCCTGCCATCCCTTACCCCTAACGGCCACTGATTTGTTTCCCATCTCTAAAATTTTGTCATTTCAAGAATGGTATATAAATGGAATCATACAACATGTAACTTTTTCAGATTGGCTTTTTAATTTAGAATAATTCCTTTAATATCTATCCAAGTTGTTGCATTTATCAACAGTTTGTTCCTTTTTACTGCTCTGTAGTTTTCCATGGTGTGAATGTACCACGGTTTGTTTAATCATTCACCTATTAGGGTACATTTGGGTTATTTCCAGGATTTCACTATTACAAATAAAGCTGATATGAAAAAGTTGAGGAATCAGTCTCTTTAACAAAAGCTGCTGGGAGAACTGGACAGCAACATGCAGAAGAATGAAACTAGACCACTTTCTCACACCATTCACAAAAATAAACTCAAAATGGATAAAGGATCTCAATGTGAGACAGGAAACCATCAAAACCCTAGAGGAGAAAGCAGGAAAAGACCTCTCTGACCTCAGCCATAGCAATCTCTTACTTGACACATCCCCAAAGGCAAGGGAATTAAAAGCAAAAATGAACTACTGGGAACTTATGAAGATAAAAAGCTTCTGCACAGCAAAGGAAACACCCAACAAAACTAAAAGGCAACCAACGGAATGGGAAAAGATATTTGCAAATGACATATCGGACAAAGGGCTAGTATCCAAAATCTATAAAGAACTCACCAAACTCCACACCCGAAAAACAAATAACCCAGTGAAGAAATGGGCAGAAAACATGAATAGACACTACTCTAAAGAAGACATCTGGATGGCCAACAGGCACATGAAAAGATGCTCAACGTCGCTCCTCATCAGGGAAATACAAATCAAAACCACACTCAGATATCACCTCACGCCAGTCAGAGTGGCCAAAATGAACAAATCAGGAGACTATAGATGCTGGAGAGGATGTGGAGAAAAGGGAACCCTCTTGCACTGTTGGTGGGAATGCAAATTGGTGCAGCCACTCTGGAAAACAGTGTGGAGGTTCCTCAAAAAATTAAAAATAGACCTACCCTATGACCCAGCAATAGCACTGCTAGGAATTTACCCAAGGGATACAGGAGTACTGATGCATAGGGGCACTTGTACCCCAATGTTCATAGCAGCACTCTCAACAATAGCCAAATTATGGAAAGAGCCTAAATGTCCATCAACTGATGAATGGATAAAGAAATTGAGGTTTATATACACAATGGAGTACTACGTGGCAATGAGAAAGAATGAAATATGGCCCTTTGTAGCAACGTGGATGGAACTGGAGAGTGTGATGCTAAGTGAAATAAGCCATACAGAGAAAGATACCATATGTTTTCAGTCTTATGTGGATCCTGAGAAACTTAACAGAAACCCATGGGGGAGGGGAAGAAAAAAAAGAGGTTAGAGTGGGAGAGAGTCAAAGCATAAGAGACTCTTAAAAACGGAGAACAAACTGAGAGTTGATGGGGGGTGGGAGGGAGGGGAGGGTGGGTGATGGGTATTGAGGAGGGCACCTTTTGGGATGAGCACTGGGTGTTGTATGGAAACCAATTTGACAGTAAATTTCATATATATATATAAAAGAAAAAGTTGAGGAAAATTCTCTTGATTCTTAATTTTTCTGGGTGATTTTGTTTTTATCATGAATGGCTATTGAATTTTGTCAAGTGCTCATGTTTTCAGGTTGGTGATTGAGAAGAATTTGAAACTGGTAACGTTTATGAGCCCTCTGATGTTTGCCTATTTACGTTTTTCTTCATGTTTGTCTCAAACATCCTTTTGCTTCTTATGATTGAGGAACTAACCTCTCTGTGGCATGGCAAGAGCCTTTGAAGTTTTTATAGTCCTCCTCCATTGCAGATCTAACCCAACCCGAAACACCCAAGCTATCATTTTGAGTGGTATGCCCAAGTCTTTACACACATAAATTGGCACAGAATGTCCCAAGAAGTGATATTCCATTGTTTTTTAAAATTTTTTAATGTTTATTTTTGAGAGAGAGAGAGAGAGAGAGAGAGAGAGAGAGAGAGAGTGAGCAGGGGAGGATAGAGAAAGAGGGAGACACAGAATATAAAGCAGGTTCCAGGCTCTGAGATGTCAGCACAGAGCACAAAATGGGGCTCGAACCCATGAACTATGAGATCATGACCTGAGCTGAAGTAGGACCCTTAATAAATTGAGCCACCAGGTGCTCCTCCAAAGTTTTGTTAACAACTCACCAACTCTGTTTACTTCATCCTTAATTCAATGAAGTCATTTGGTATAAGTTAACAAAAAGACACCACTAAGTGATGGAACTATTACAAATACTAAGTTCATCAGTCGAGAGGAGTAGGTGCTTTTGAAAAATTTATCCAATGATATATAAATGCCATCATTTACAGACAACTGCTGTCAATACTTAGATGTAACATACTACAGTATACTTTTCTTTTTGCAAATATACAAGTTAATTCCCCTCGTCTTTCTCCTTCTCCTCCTCTTTCTTTTACATTTCAACAATGAGATTACATGATTCTGATACATCCATACAACAGAATAGTAGTCAAAAATAAAAGGAACAAAATACAAATACACACAGCATATATGAAACTTAATAACTTTTTGCTGAGTGAAAAAAGGCAACACAAAAGAGGATATACTGTAGGATACTATTTATATAATAATCTAGGAATAGCAAAACTAATCTATGGAAACTAATATGTTAGGAATAGCAAAACTAATCTGTAGAAACTAGTATGTTAGGAATAGCAAAACTAATCTATAGAAACTAATATGTAGAAACAGAAAGCAGACTGGAGTTTGACTGTGAGGGATGGGAGAAGGAGATGGATTTGGAAGAAGACATGGGGTGAGGATAATGTTCTGTGTACTGATGGAGGTTTGGGTTACATAGTTGTACACAATTGTCAAAACTCAGTGAATTGTACAGTTATGATTCGTGCATTTTGCTTTTGTAAGTTACCTCAACAGGAAAAAAAGAGACCCTAAACAATTTTTAAACTCTAGTTAATTATTTGGGTGATGAATTATCTAGGGTTGGAAGGTACTATTGCTTACAGCTTACTTTAATAGGCATCCAAAAAATAGTAAGAATTTCTAGGTAGATAATGAATGGACACGGAGATACATATGCAATTAAGGAAGGATAGAAAACTGTTTATATTGTAGTTTCTAAGTGGTGGCTACATGAATTTTCAGTGTATGACTTTGTTGAGTTTTCTGGATGTTTGATGAGCTTCATACCAAAATAGTAGGAAAAATTGAATCATACCAAGCATAAATTTGTACCCTAATTTATTCCCCTTCAGTATAGCTTGAACATAACTTTATATATATATAATTTTATATGCTACTACTATTTTTCCAATGGAGCCATATACTCACATTTTATAGGTGTTCTATCATTTCTGCCTTGTGGGTAAAAACACAAGAATAATGTTGCTCTTAGATTATGGATGAACTGGGCTCTGAGCCAAGGACTTTAGGACAGTTGTTTGAAGAGAGTCTAGAGCAGACTAGGATGCCAGGCAGGTAAATTTAAGGTAGAGTAGGGAATGGACTTTGAATGTCAATGTAGTTGATACAATTGGAACTCTGGATCTGTGTGGTCAGTGGCCTGTGGGATCCTCATAACACTCTGCTGATCAGGAGTGAGCCTAGAATTCTCCCTGGCTTCTGATTCCTAACAGGGTCACATGCCAGGTATGAAGGCTAGACCAAGCACTGGGTTATGAATTTCAAAACACTTTGGAAACTCAAAGTATTTGACTATTAAGGAGTAAAGATTAATAGGACTATATCTTGGGAATTGTAAAGTACTTTACTGATTTAGTGGTTTCAGGTGAACTGGGCCCAAGGCTTTACCTGTCAAAACAAGGACTGGAGATAGGTTAGGATCACCAGATTTCAAAGCACTTTGTTGGTCAAGGATTGAGTCAAAAGTGTCCTTGGCTAAGGATATTGTCCTGAATAGCAAGGTCAATTTTCCCTATAGTGTGGTCCTGAGAGTAGCACACTCCTCCCTATTTGATCTCTTTTTGAAATACCCACATTTTCATTGGAAGGTACTGGCAGGAAAATGTGAGAGAAGTGAAGCAAACCCTGAGGGAGAGAAATAGGAGAACAACTTCTTGATGCAGTCTGCTCCTTTTGGGTGAACAGTGGCTATATCCAATAGGCCATGATCACACTCCTGAGTGCTCAAAGACAAAATTTTAAATTTTATAAAGACATGGTAAAAAGCAAATACTTTGTTGTTCGATCTTGACAATTTTTTAGAGGCAGCTATAATGTGATGGGAGTCTGGAGGTCCTTTTGTTTGCATTAGATATTTAAACTCAATGATCAGAAATGGAAAGCCACAAGGGAAAGTGTTTATACAGATATGGGGCATCTAGAACCATTCAGCCTTGAGGACCCACAAATAAGAAGGTAAGAGAGGAAGAAGGGGCAAAGTGTGTTGTTTTTTTCCTGAGTGTTTTGCTCCTTCTACTTTACTGTCAGAGTTTAGCATGACTATCAATATTATACCTCATCAGACCACCTGGACGGTGGGTTTGTTCACCAGTTCATCTGGATTTGTTCACCAGTTAATCTCTAATCTCCTGCTCAGCGTTGGTCATGTAGAAAGTGCTCCATCAGTTATGTGCTGAGTACATGAACAAATGAACAGATCTCAAGGGCCTATGTGGTGGTGGATGATACAGATTCTTCCCTGGTACTTGACTTAGAAAGCAGTTTATTCAACAATGACTGGGGACAGGATGAGCCATTAGTTAAGCTCAATAATCACTTTAAGAGTTCCCAGTGAGTCAGTGAGACTGAGATGTCTAGGGTTTTGGAAATGGTACTGGGCTTTATTGATAATTGGTTGTGACTGAAATAGGCCCTGAACATAGGGAGAAGAGCTTCCCCTCCCCATGTATTTTGAAACTCGGAGCATTTTTATAATGAGGCCTTGGAATTAAACAGGACCAGAAATCTGAAAAATTTTATGCATCCTGAATAATAGTTACTTTGGAATCTAAACTTGGAGATCCAAAGATCATTACAGTCTAGAGGACTGAGGCAAATGGATTATTCTCACTTGGAACTCAATTCAAAATTTTAATTTCTAATTCCTTGAACTGTGCCTTATACTCTCACTATACTATTTTTTTTTTAATTGGGACATCCAGTTACTTTTTTGTCTGTTTGTTTTTAATGCAGCAGTAGAGAAGAAATTAAAACTAAAAAGAGAGTTTTGTGCAAAGGAAGCTGAAAATTTAAAGAAATAATTATCTAGGAAATTTTAAATTACCAAATTGAATGCATGAGAGTTTAAAATTCTTAGTATATAAAATAGCCAGGGAATATTTTGAGGGTGTTGTCATTCTTTCTTTCCGCTCTCTCCAGTGATTTATAACTTTCCACAATGGACTTTCTCTGTCTTTCACATCTGCTAGACATTTAGCTACCCTGGAGAAAAGAGAAGGGTTTGAATAGTGATGGAGTGTCCAGCTGCAAATGTGAATTATTACCTTTCTCCTCTACACTGCCATAGGTGAATAATGCAAAGGCCTCAATGACCAGAGGCAGCTCTTGGGGCCTACCCTGCCCTGAAGGCTGTTGGCCTAGATACTGATGCTATTTCCTACTTGGGTAAATTTCTGGAGTCATTTGTGTGAAAGCCCAAGTGGTTTGTTTTCTCACAATCACAACCCAGACTTGCTTACAATCATTTGGCTTAATAGGACCTAATATTTTGATGAATATATTCTAACAGAACTGAAAGTCCAAAGCCCTCCAGGCCTGCTAGTGTTTCCTATCAAGCTATAATTCACTGGCTCAGAATGTTAGAACTGCGTGAGATATCAGAAATCACATAGTCCAATCCTGTCTCTCCACAATCCTAGGCCTTTCATTTGGCAAGTGGACATACCAAGACTTCAGGGAGTGAAGGGGAATGCCTGAGGCCAAAGGGTAAGGTAGTGGCAGTTTTAAGACTCAAATCTAAGCCCAATAATCCCCAAGTTAGTGCTTTTTCCATGCCATAGCTTATAATCGCAGTTCTAACAGTAGAGTGGGAAGAGGTTGGGGAGTGGGGAAAAAGAAACTAAGAATACACAGGACCTGACTTTTGGATGGGCTGCATAACCCTTGCTGTAAAACAACCTTTGTGCAGCTGTCATCTGGTTTGGCCTGTCTTTTTGCTTTTACAGAAGATGGAAAACTCACAACCCCATGGCCTGACTTCTCTTGAGAAAAATTTCATTTGTTCTGTAGAATAATTTTAAAGATTTTGTATTTGAATGCCTTTGCAGTTGACTACAGACATCACCACTCAGTAACATCTTATTTCAGGCCAATAAAGAGGACAAGACTGTGCTAGCATAGATCAGTTATGTATATGCATGCACTTCTATGTCTGCATACAGTTGCTCATGTGTGTGCATACAATCTGTCATCTAATAAGACAATAGTCTCTGTCATCTAGACTTAAAGTCATTGGAACAAAATGGGCTTCCAAAAGCTTGCATGTGGTTTTGGGAGAAAATATGCCTTCTCACAAACATGTTATTATGCAATCACCTGTGTGCATGTGTATGGGAAAGCAACATGCCTGCATATATATATAAATGTGTAACTCATCTGCTAGCTTGGTTGCTAAAGAGTATTGGCATTACTCTACTAAAGTTGCTAATACACATAGATAGTCAGGGTGGGATACTCTCATTCCCAGTGATCCCTGTCCAGGGCCCTGGGAAGAGGGTTCCCACCATTACGCTCCTTCTTCCCTGAGCCACACCGCTTTGGACCCTGGATGAAAAAAGCCCTGTTCTGCTTCTGAATTGCAGCGAACGAAAACCCTTGGCACTGCACCTGTGACCGACACTTTTGCTCCTTTGCTTGTGATATTATAGGAACATCAAGAATGCTACTTTGGGACCTTGTGTAGGAGGTGTACTATAACAGGAGATGAGATAGGAATTGATGGTATGTTATAGGGTTTGGTAGATCATAGAATGTGTTTGATGGGAAACCACTGGAGTGTTCTAACCAGAGAAGTGATATATCTTACATAGTAAAGGCCCATTCTGATGTTTTGATAATACAGGTAATGTAGTAACAGGGGTCCAATTAGGAGGCTATTGCAGTAACAGAAATGATAGATGATGGTGGATCATACCAATGTGGTACATATGTAAGAGGATGAGAAGTGCAGGGATGCAGAGTCTTTACTAAAAGGAGAAATGACAGTATCTATGATTGTGGATGAGAGGAATCCAACAATGCCTTCAAAGTTTTTTGGGCATTAGCAAGTAGAAGAATGGAGTTGCTATGCCCTGGGATGGGGGAAATGATAGGAAGAGCAGGTTTATGGGAAGGGGAATCAGGATCTTAGCTTAGTGTATGATGAAATTTAATTTAAGATGAATATTAGCCATGCAAGAAGCAATGATGAATTGGCAGCTGTTACTGGAGTTCAGGGTTTGGGCTTCAAATATTAATGTGTGCTTCTTCTATGCAGTGGTGGGATCAAAGTGATGGAACTGTGTATGATACTGTAGGAAGTGAACATAGGTAGGGAAGAGAAGAAATGCGAGAGTCGATATCTAGAGTACTTCCATGCAGTACTCCCATCAAGGGGATACAGAGTAACTAGCCAGGACACTGAAAAGCAGCATACCCTGAGGCGAAATGAAAACTAAGAAACATAAATGTCCTCTAAACAAAGTGAAAAAAAACATTGCAGGGAGGAGGAAGCGATCAATAGTGCCAAATGCTACTGCTCAGTCAAGTACTACCAGCACTGAGAAATTATGACTAGATTTAGCAATGGTCAGGTCTTTGGGGACCTTGAGAAGAGCTATTTCAATGGAATGGTGGGAACAGAGGCTTGATTAGAGTAGATTCAAGAGAAAATGGGAATAGAGGAAGTAAACATATCAGAAATAGACAATGATTTTTGAGCAACTTTGCTGTAAAAGGAAAATAGATAATATTGCAGTAGATGGCAGGGATTGTGCAGTTAAGGTAAGGTTTTTTGTTTGATTCTATCTTTCTTGTTTTGTTCTTAACATGGGGGACTTTGCAGAATATTTGTGTAGTGATGGAAAACATGCAGTAAAGAAGAGTAAATTGGTGACGTGGGAGAGACAACTGGAAGCATTTCTGCGACATGCATTTAATCATTAAGAAGGGTGGCATCCATTGCCCAACTGAAGGGCTGGGTCTTGATAGGAGTGTAGAAAGCTCACACAGAGTGACCATAGAGAAGGCAGAGTATCAACTCTGAGATGTTGGTATGTGAAAAGTTTTGTAAGGTCTTTCCTTCCACGTTCTCAGTGACATCAACCCAACTTTAGCTGTTTGAATAGTAGTCAGAGGTTTGAGTAGAGAAGATGTAAACTATAATGCCAAAGATGGACTCAGTGGATTGAGGAAGAGTTTATGCCAAGGACCCCTACCACATTTCTGACTCTGTTCTAGGCACAGGATATGCAGTTATGGAAATGCACATGTGAAATACTTGTGTGTTAATGTGTGTTTGTTTGGTAACAAGGTGGAGTAGAGGCATATTTGACGCCAGTTAGCCTTGCCAGGAGTGAAGGCAGAGGACAAATATTCTGTTCCAAAGAGAGGCTCTCACTAGCCCTTCTCACCTGAAGGCACAGGGATAAAGGATGAAGTAAAGTGTGTCTGGCCACTGAGGAGTCTGGCGGCCTGCTTCTTTCCAGCTAACAGATAATGCATTTTCCTCCCAAAGTTAACCTCTCTCCAAACAACACTAAGCTTGGGTGTCAAATGACTGCCTCACCCTGATGAGGGTCACAAGCAGGAAAATGTTTACCCTTAACGAGGAAGGCTGACCTAATGCCTGCATAGTTTCAAGAAGGATAAAGTACGTCCTGGTTTTTACATTCTGTATAAGGATCTCATGAATGACTGTATATCTCACCCATAGGTAATATCAAACTGAATTATAAGAACCAGAAGAATCTTGCAAAAGTAGTTTTATGAGTAGAAATTCAAAGAAATTTGAAGAAACTTTGGTAATCTGATACTTCCTATATGCCCCCTTCCCTTTGATTATGAAGTATATAACCAACAGCCTCACACGCAAAAACTGCAGCTCTTTTATTTTTATTTTTTTATATATATATGAAATTTATTGACAAATTGGTTTCCATACAACACCCAGTGCTCATCCCTAAAGGTGCCCTCCTCAATGCCCATCACCCACTTTCCCCTCCCTCCCACCCCCCATCATCCCACAGGTTATTCTCAGTTTTTAAGAGTCCTTTATGGTTTGCCTCCCTCCCTCTCTCTTTTTTTTCCTTCCCCTCCCCCCTGGTCTTCTGTTAAGTTTCTCAGGATCCACATAAGAGTGAAAACATATGGTATCTGTCTTTCTCTGTATGGCTTATTTCACTTAGCATAACACTCTCCAGTTCCATCCACGTTGCTACAAAAGACCATATTTCATTCTTTCTCATTAACACGTAGTATTCCATTGTGTATATAAACCACAATTTCTTTATCCATTCATCAGTTGATGGGCATTTAGGCTCTTTCCATAATTTGGCTATTGTTGAAAGTGCTGCTATAAACACTGGGGTACAAGTGCCCCTATGCATCAGTACTCCTGTATCCCTTGGGTAAATTCCTAGCAGTGCTATTGCTGGGTCATAGGGTAGGCCTATTTTTAATTTTCTGAGTAACCTCCACACTGTTTTCCAGAGTGGCTGCACCAGGTTGCATTCCCACCAGCAGTACAACAGGATTCCCCTTTCTCCACATCCTCGCCAGCATCTATAGTCTCTTGATTTGTTCATTTTAGCCACTCTGACTGGCGTGAGGTGATATCTGAGTGTGGTTTTGATTTGTATTTCCCTGATGAGGAGCGACGTTGAGCATCTTTTCATGTGCCTGTTGGCCATCTGGATGTCTTCTTTAGAGAAGTATCTATTCATGTTTTCTGCCCATTTCTTCATTGGATTATTTCTTTTTCAGGTGTGGAGTTTGGTGAGTTCTTTATAGATTTTGGATACTAGCCCTTTGTCTGATATGTCATTTGCAAATATTTTTTCCCATTCTGTCGGTTGCCTTTTAGTTTTGTTGATTGTTTCCTTTGCAGTGCAGAAGCATTTTATCTTCATGAGGTCCCAATAGTTCATTTTTGCTTTTAATTCCCTTGCCTTTGGATGTGTGTCAAGTAAGAAATTGCTGAGGCTGAGCTCAGAGAGCAGGAGAATTCCTGCTTTCTCCTCTAGGGTTTTGAGGTTTCCTGTCTCACATTCAGGTCCTTCATCCATTTTGAGTTTATTTTTGTGAATGGTGTCAGCAAGTGGTCTAGTTTCATTGTTCTGCATGTTGCTGTCCAGTTCTCACAGCACCATTTGTGAAAGAGACTGTCTTTTTTTCCATTGGATACTCTTTCCTGCTTTGTCAAAGATTAGTTGGCCATACTTTTGTGGGTCCAATTCTGGAGTCTCTATTCTATTCCATTGGTCTGTGTGTCTGTTTTTGTGCCAATACCATGCTGTCTTGATGATTACAGCTTTATAGTAGAGGCTAAGGTCTGGGGCTTAGCCCCAGACTTCGGGGGCTCTGCCTTGCCCGGTGGGCTGCCCCTCCACTGCCCGGCTCCCTCCTGCCAGTCCGTGTAGCACGCACCGCCTCTCCACTCTTCCTACCCTTTTCCGTGGGCTTCTTCTGTACCATGACTGCTTTCTTAATTTATCTTTCTGTTGCTTCATTATTAGTGTATAGAAATGGAACAAATTTCTGTAGAATGATTTTGTATTCTGTGACCTTACTGAATTCATTAATCAGTTCTAGTAGTTTTTTGGTAGAGTTGTTATGGTTTTCTATACAAATAATCATGTCATCTTCAAATAGTAAAATTTTACTTTTTCCTTACCAATTTGGTGACTTTTATTTCTTTTCCTTGTCTGATTGTTGCAGCTAGGACTTCCAGTTTAATGTTAAATAAAAGTGGTGAGAGTGGACATCCTTGTATTATTCCTGATTTTAGAGGAAAAGCTGTCAGTTTTTCATCATTGAGTATGATGTTAGCTGTGGGTTTCTCATATATGACATTGATTAAAGTATGTTACCTCTAAACCCATTTTGTTGAGAGTTTTTACCATGAAAGGATGTTGTATTTGGTCAAATGCTATGTCTGCATCTCTTGGATGATCATATTTTTTATCTTTCATTTTGTTAATGCAATGTATCATGCCAATTATTTCGTCTCTGGTATAAAATCCACTTGATCCTGGTCAGTGTTTCTTTTAATGTGTTGTTGAATTTGGTTTGCTAATGGTTATTTCATCTATGTTCATGAAAGATATTGGCCAGTAATTTTCTTTTTTGGTAATGTTTTGTTTAGTTTGGGTATCAAGGTAATGCTTGCCTTGTGAAATGAATTTGAAAATCTTAGTTCCTCTTCTATTTTTGGAATAACTGAGAAGAATGAGTATTTATTCTTCTTCAAATATTTGATAAGATTTACCTGTGAAGCCATTTGGTCCTGGAGTTTTCTTTGTTGTGAACTTTTTGATTACTGATTCAATTTCATTACTAGTAATCAGTATGTTCAAATTTTCTATTTCTTCCTAATTCAGTTGGAGTTTGGTTCAGTGTTCAGAGCTGAGAGGTATTAAAGAATTAGAATTTTCAGGATAGCCAATCAGTGGCTAGTAGGGATGGCATTGGGATGTGCCTTTAAAGAAATGGAAACACACAAAGAGGAAAAATAATTTAAAAATGACAGTGGTCTCATTTCTGGGTAAAAAGAAGTAAGTAGTCACCAACCTATAAAACCTGGACAAAATGCTGGAGCAGCTATTTGGGAACTCTGAAAAGACAACATCAACAGGTTGTTTAGGGAAATCACACACTAAAGTGTGATTCAAAGTGGGAATTCAAAGTATCATTAAACTTGCATGGAGTTTCTTTATTATTTTCTCCTCTACACTGAATCTGGCTTGGTCTATACTCAACACAGAGGGAAATACAGATATGAATACTACAATACAGGCTGAGAGGAAGACAAGGGAAGCTTTTTTTCTGGCTAAAGGAGTGGGAAGCAGAGAACTCCTAGAGCTCTGAAAGTGGAGGAGGAAATCTTGGGATTCTTTTTCTCTCTTCTTTTTCTTTACTCTCTTGAGTCTCAGCCCCAGAGCAATTCTACAGCATAAGCTAAGAGGTCCCAAGCTACAACTCGAAAACTGCAGGGACAAGCTCCTCTCTTTTTTTTTTTAACTCTATATTCTATGTCACTTCACAGTGATATAGTCACAGAAGTGGGTAATTTCTACCTGTAGAACAGAAACAGGAAGCCCCAGGAAACCAGAAAGTACTGAGAAGATAGCAAAGAACTTAGTTCTTGGGAAAGTACCTCCATAAAGCTTTTTATAAACTTTTCTTTCAACTTTCTTTTTAAAAATTTTTAATGTTTATTTTATTTCTGAGGGAGAGAGAGAGACAGAGCATGAGCAGGGGAGGGGCAGAGAGAGAGAGGGAGACATAGAATTTGAAGCAGGCTTCAGGCTCTGAGCCGTCAGCACAGAGCCCAATGTGGGGCTCAAACTCACACACTGTGAGATCATGACCTGAGATGAAGTGGGATGCTTAACCAACTGAGCCACCCAGGCACCCCACCTCTAACTTTCAAATGCTTAGATTTGATCATAATTACCCTTCCAATGACTGAAAATTTTGCTACCTGATAGACCTCTGCATAGGTGCCAGAGTAGCCACTGGATGGTACACATGTAAAACAAATCCAAATAGCACTGGAAAGGTTTTGAAAACTGAACTTACATTGGAACTACAGCCCACAGAGGACAGGTTGAAACTTGAAGCTTGACCTAACCAAACCAAGTGCCTGATAAAACAAAAATATTAATATAATTTATGAGGTTTAACATATCTAAAGTCTCATGACATAACACTCAAACTATTCAGAGTAAAACTCCAATTATTTTGACATACAAAGAATCACAGATAACTTTCATGGGAAAAGGCACATAGCTAACAACAAAAGGATGACACAGATGTTGGAAATGCATGACAAAGATTTAAATAATTGTAATAAAAAGTGTTTGAGCAATTATGAACACACCTGAAATAAAGTTTAAAGTAGAAAGTATCAGTAAACATACAGAAGAGATTTTGAAAACCCAAACACAAATGTTAGAATGAAAAATACAATAATCTAATTAAAAACTGTCTGATAGGACTGTATAGGAGAATTAATATAATAGAGAAACAAAGTCTGTGAACCTGAAAATTAATCAATAGAAATGATCCAATTTTAAAAACAGTGTAAACAGACTGAAAAAAAAAGAACAATGCCTCAGGGACTTGTGAGAAATGACAAAAGATCTAACATACCCATCATTGGAGTCTTAAAAATAGGGAGAGGGCATGGTGCTGAAAAATAAAGAAATACTGGCTCTAATGTTTTAAAGTTTGTCAAAAGACATTTAAGACATTTAAGATCAGTGAACTTTAAAGAGGATAAGCCCAAAGAAACATATTTCCAGACATGTCATAATCAAACTGTTAAAAACTAAAGACAAAAAAGAATTCTGGGGAGGGGGGTGCGGGGATGCCTCATGGCTCAGTTGGTTAAGTGTCCAAATCTTGGTTTTGGCTCACGTCGTGATCTCAGAGTTTGTGAGTTCGAGTGCTACATCAGACTCTATGCTGACAGCACTGAGCCTGCTGGAGATTCTTTCTCTCTCTTTTCTCTGTCCCTTCCCCACTTGTGCTTCTCTCTCTCTCTCTCTCTCTCTCTCTCTCTCTCTCTCAAAATAAATAAACTTTAAAAAAAAAGGAAATCTTGGAACAGTTAGAAAAAGTGTGTTACCTTAGTTGAATAATTATTCAAATGACTGTGCGTTTAATCACAAACCATAGAGTCCAGAAGAAGGTGGCTTACATTTTTCAAATGCTTAAGGAAAATAATTTTCAATCCAGAATTGGTGAAAATATCCTTTAGGCATGAAGGGGAAATAAAGGCTTTTTCAGAAGAAGGACACTAAGAAAATCAATACACAGTAGAAATGCATTTAAAAATTGGTGAACAGCGGGGAAGCTAAGATGGTGGGGTTGTAGGAAAACCCTAGGCTAATATCATCTTTCAAACAAAACTCGATAACTTTCAAATCATTCTGAATACCCAAGAAATCAACCTGAGGATTGACAGAACAAATTCCACAACTAGAATGTGAGAAGAGGAAGGTAGGAAGTGTGGAGACATAGTCTGGGGGAGAAATGAATCTTGGGTGCTACAGAGGTGAGGGAGCCCTGAACATGGAGAAAGGCCAGAGAGAGAGAGCACACAGAGGAGCACACAAGGAGAACATTTCCCAGAAGCCATTGGTTGGAGAAATGAGAAGGACTTATTTTCATGAGTTTTTACATCCAGCAAACCTTGAAGACTGGAATTTTAAAGGTTGGAGGACTTGGCTGGGATATAGCCATAAGGGCACTGCCCTACTCCTGGAGAGAAAGGAGGCAAACAATCTGGGGCAGACTGCACAATCTGAGGAATGCCTGGGGCACGCAGAGGGAGATACTCATCTTGGAGTATGTCCTTGAGAGTTAGAGTTCATGGAGCTGCCTTTCCAGGACAAGGGGTCTGGTGTCACTGTCTCCTTCCTCCACCCCTCAGCACAAATGCAGAGACACCTGCCAAGGGAAGCTCAGCCCCAATGATGGTTGCCTAGCCTGCTTGATCTGGGTTCCATGCTCCTGTGCTCTGGTTCGTTTGGTCTTATCAGTCAAGCTGCCCTCAGTCCCAGTAGAGTAAGAACCTTCTCTGGAGGAACAACACAGGCCCCTACCCACACCACTGTCTCTAAACCCTGTAGTTTTGAAACTCAGGAGGCTTGGATAGGATACAGCCCTGAGGGCACTGTCCGGCTTCTAGAGGGAAGGCAGGCAAATAGTCCAGAGGTAGGAGAAGGCAGCCATCTATGAGGAACCTGGGACACATGGGAGGAAATGGTTCACTCTTCTTAGGGTGCTTCCCTAAGAGCAGCAAGGAGCGAAAACCCTCTCCATGGGAAAAGATGTCCATGTTGCTGGCTGGTGACACCCTCAGCATGAATACAGAACCATCTTCTGCACCACTGACACTGGCTACATAACCTGCTTACAACAGGTCCCACACCCCTGTACGCTGCTGGTACAGCCCTTCTTAATCAAATATGCCTCTGTCCCA
The DNA here is from genome assembly GCF_022079265.1 of Lynx rufus. Classification (NCBI taxonomy): domain Eukaryota; kingdom Metazoa; phylum Chordata; class Mammalia; order Carnivora; family Felidae; genus Lynx; species Lynx rufus. The sequence goes on from NW_025814859.1 coordinate 111,868, forward strand.
GTGTGGTGGGCCCCTTACCCAGAATTCCAGCAGAAACACCTGTCTAACCACATCTCCCAATCACAAATTACTACAAGGCCTTGGTTCTCGTAGAAGTAGCATCAGGTCTCATTTAAGAAGCAGACCAGAGCACATCTAGTTGAAACTTGCCACACTATGGCCAAGGACCAAACACTGCCCACTTGCAGACAAGAAGAGCCTCTGCAGACAGGTGGTATGAAGGATAGAGCAGCCAAAACACAGGAGCAGAGAACACGCAGCACACATCAGAGATGCTCCCTGAAGCACCAGGCCTTGGACAACATAAGACCTCTTTTTCATATAGCCATTACTATGAGGAGCAGGAAATATAACAGACTTTTCTAACACAGAGAAGACAGAAACTTAGACAAAATGTCAAGACAAAGGAATTCATCACTAATGAAACAATAAGCTAAGGTCACAGTCAGAGATCTAAGTGAAACAAATATAACTAACATGACTTTAAAGAGAATTTAAAGCAACAATAATAAGTATACTTGCTAGGCTTGAGAAAAGAATGGAAGGCTTCAGGAGGCCCTTACCACATAGATAAAATAACTTAAAAAAAAACAATCAGTGAGAAATAACAAATACAATCATTGAAAATTACAAGAGATTGGATGCAATGAACACAAGGGTGGAAGAAGCAAAGAATGAGTAAGTGATATAGAAGATAAAATATTGGAAAATAATGAAGCTGAACAAAAGAGAGGAAGAATAATTATGGAATGAGAGAATAGACAGGGAACTCATTAACTCCAACAAACATAATAATATTTGGATTACAGGAGTCACAGAAGAAGAGAGAGAAAAAAGAAGCAGAAACATTATTTGAAGAAATAACAGCTGAAAATGTCCCTAATCTAGGGAAGGAAACAGACATCCAGATCTAGGAGGCATAGAGAACACCAATCAAAATCAATAAAAGCATGGGGTGCCTGGGTGACTCAGTGGTTTTTGAATCTGACTCTTGATTTCAGCTCAGGTCATGATCCCAGGGTCATGGGATCGAGTTCTGTATTGAGCTCTGTGCTGATGCGGAGACTGCTTAAGATTCTCTCTCTCTCTCTGCCCCACTCCTCTGCTCATGCACTCACTTTCTTTCTAAAATAAAATAACATGTTAAAAACAAATCAATAAAAGCAGGCCAACATAAAGAAATGTAATTAAGTTTGCAAATAGCAATAAAGAAAAAAATCTAAAAGAAGCAAGACAAAAGAAGTCCATAATTTACATGGGAAGACCCATAGGCTAGTTGTAGATCTCCCAACAGAAATTGGGCAATCTAGAAGGGAGTAGCATGATATGAGTGGGAAAATCTGCAGCTAATAATATTCTATGCAGCAAAGCTATCATTTGGAATACAAGAAGAGAGAAAGAATTTCACAGACAAACAAAAAATAAAGGACGTCATGATCACTAAACCAGCACGACAGGAAATATTAAAGGGGACTACTTGAGTGGAAAGGAAAACCAAAATTAACAATGACCAGAAGAGAACAAAAAAAACCTCCAGAAACAATGACAAAACAAGTAATAAAATGGCACTAAATACCTACCTATTAATAATTACTTTGAATGTAAATGATCTAAAATGTTCCAATCAAAAGACATAGGGTGTCAGAATGGATAAAACAAGACCTTTCTGTATGTGTCTGCAAGAGACCCATTATAGACATAAAGACACCTGCAAATTGAAAGTGAGGGGATGGAGAAATATTTATCAGGCAATTGGACATCAAAAGAAAACTGAGGTAGCCATACTAATATCATACAAACTAGATTTTAAACTAAAGAGTGTAACAAGAGATGAAGAAGGGTATATAATCATAATAAAGGGGATCATCCAACATGAAGATCTGACAGTTGTAAATATGCCTCCAACATATAAAAACCAAAATATGTAAATCAATTAACCACAAATATAAAGAAACATTGATAATAATACCATAATAGTAGGGGACTTCAACACCCTACTTACAGCAATGGACAGATCACATATACATAAAATCAAGAAGGAAACAATGGCTTTGAATGATACACTGAACCAGATTGACTTAACAGCGATATTCAGAACATTCCATCCTAAAGCAGCAAAATACACATTATTTTCAAGAGCACATGGGAAATTCTGCAGAACAGATCATGTAGTAGGCAAAAAATCAGGCCTCAAGAAGTACAAAAACAATGAGATCATATCATGCAACTTTTCTGTCTACAATGCCATCAAACTTGAGGTCAATCACAAGAAAAAATCTGGAAACACAACAAATACATGGAGGTTAAAAAACATGCTAGTAAATAATGAATGTGTCAACCAGGAAATCAAGGAAGAAATATATATCTATATCTATATCTATATCTATCTATATCTATCTATATCTATATATATAGATAGATATAGATAGATATGCAAAGAAATAAAAATGAACACACAAGGGTCCAAAACCTCCTATGGTCCTGCATCCCTAGATGCAGCAAAAGCAGTCCTCGGAGAGAAGTATATAGCAATACAGGTTTCCATCCAGAATCAAGAAAAATCTCAAATAAACAACCTAACATTATAGCTAAAAGAGCTAGAAAAACAACAAACAAAGCCATCCAGAATCAAGAAAAATCTCAAATAAACAACCTAACATTATAGCTAAAAGAGCTAGAAAAACAACAAACAAAGCCAGCAGAAGAGGGGAAATAATAAAAATTAGAGCAAAAATAAATTATATAGAAACTAAAATAAATTAGTACAGATCAACAAAACAAGGAGCGATTCTTTGAAAAAGATTAATAAAATTGATAACCCCCTAGCCAGACTCATCAAAAATAAAAGAGAAAATACCCAAATAAATAAAATCATAAATGAGAGAGAAGAAACAACCAACATCACAGAAAACAATTACAAAGAATATATGAAAAAAAATATGCCAACAAATTGGACAACCTGGAAGAAATGGGTAAATTCCTAGAAACATATAAACTAACAAAACTGAAACAAGAAGAAATAGAAAACTTGAACAGACCAATTCCAGAAAATAAATTGAATCAGTAATCAAAAATCTCCCAACAAACAAAAGTCCAGAGCTAGATAGCTTCACTGGGGAGTTTTACCAAACATTTTAAAGAGAATTAATACCTATTATCCTTAAACTATTTTAACAAAACAGAAATTGAAGGAAAACTTCCCAATCCATTCTGTAAGGCCAGAATTACCCTGGTACCAAAATCAGACAAAGATTCCACTAAAAAGAGAACTACAGGCTGATAGCCCTCATGGACATAGATGTGAAAATTCTCAATAAAATACTAGGAAATTGAATCCAATGGTCTGTTAAATGAATCTTTTACCAGGATCAAGTGGGATTTCTTCCTGGCCTGAAGATGTCTTCAATATTAACAAATCAATCAACATGATACACCACACTTATAAATGAAAGGATAAACGCCATATGATCCTTTGAATAGATGCAGAAAAAGAATCCTACAAGGTACAACATCCATTCAGGATAAAAAACCCTCAAGAAAGGATGAATAGAAGGAACATACCTAAAAATCATAAAGGCCATATACAAAAAACCTGACAGCTAATATCATCCTCAATGGGGAAAAAGTGAGAGCTTTTCCTCTATGGTCAGGCACGGTACAGGGATGTCCACTGTCACCACTGTTATTTAGCATAGTACTGGGAGTCCTAGTGATGACAATCAGCAACAAAAAGAAATAAAAGGTATCCAACTTGTCAAGGAAGAAGTCGAACTCTCACTATTTCCAGATGACACGATACTGTATATAGAAAACCAAAGACTCCACCAAACAATTGCTAGAATGGATACATGAAGTCAGTAAAGTCACGGGATAAAAAATAAACTTATAGAAATTTATGTTGTCTTTCTATACACCAATAATGAAGCAGCATAAAGAAAACTCAAGGAATCAATTCCATTTACAACTGTACCAAAACCCATAAGATATCTAGAAGTAACCTAACCAAAGAGGTAAAAGATATGAACTCTGAAAACTATAAAATACTGATGAAAGAAATTGAAAAGCATTCCATGCTTATGGATTGGAATAACAAATATTGCTAATATGTCTGTTACCAAGAACAATTGACATATTTAATGCAATCCCAAACACCACCAGCATTATTCATAAAGCTAGAACAAATAATCCTAAAATTTGCATGGTACAACAAAAGACCAAAAATACTGAAGCAATCTTGAAAAAGAAAAGTGCAGCTGGAGGTATCACAATTGCAAACTTAAAGTTATATTACAAAGACAGTCTCTTCAAAAATGTTGTTGAAAGAACTGGACGGCAACATGCAAAAGAATCAAACTGGACCACTTCCTTACATCATACACACAAAAAATTCAAAATGGATGAAAGACCTAAATGTGAGACAGGAAACCATCAAAATCCTACAGGAGAATACAGGCAGCAACGTCTGTGACATGAGCTGTAACAATTTCTTACTAGATATGACTTCTGAGTCAATGGAAACAAAAGAAAAATAAACTATTGGGACTTCATCAAAATAAAAAGCTTCTACACAGTGAAGTAAACAATGAACAAAACTGAAAGGGAACTTTCAGAATGGGAGACAATATTTGCAAATGATATATCTGATAATGGTGTAGTATCCACAATATATAAAGAGTTTATAAAACTCAACACCCAAAAAAACAAATAATCTAGTTACAAAATGGGCAGAAGACATGAATAGACATTTTTTCCAGAAAGACATACAGATGGCAAAGACACACATGAAAAGGAGCTCAACATCACTCATCATCAGGGAAATACAAATAAAAACCACAATGAGGTATTACCTCACAGCTGTCAGAAAGGCTAAAATTAACAACACAGGAAACAATCGGTGTTGGTGAAGACATGGAAAAAGGGGAAAATTTTGCACTGTTGGTCGGAATGCAAACTGGTACAGCCATTCTGGAAAACAGTAAGAAGGTTCTTAAAAAGTTAAAAATAGAACTACACTAATACATTGCAATCAAGGCCCATCTCAAGACACAAATATCCTAAATACAAAATCTAACAGCACACCTCATGGATAGAGGCAGAACATCAAAGACACCCCAAACCCAGAAGAAGAAGAGAAATAATAAAGATCAGAAGAGAAATGAACAATATAGAATGTAAAAAACCAGTAGAGCAGATCAATGAAACCAAGAGTTGGTTTTTTGAAAAAATAAACAAAATTGATAAACCTCTAGCCAGGTTTCTCAAAAAGAAAAGGGAGAGGACCCAAATAGATAAAATCATGAAGGAAAATGGAATTATTACAACCAATCTCTCAGAAATACAAGCAATTATCTGAGAACACTATGAAAAATTATATGCCAACAAAATGGACAACCTGGAACAAATGGACAAATTCCTAAGCACCGACCCACTTTCAAAACTCAAACAGGAAGAAATACAAAACTTGAACACACCCAAAACCTGCGAAGAAATTGAATCAGTTATCAAAAATCTCCCAACAAATAAGAGTCCAGGACCAGATGGCTTCCCTGGGGAATTCTACCAGACATTTAAAGCAGAGATAATACCTATCCTTCTCAAGCTGTTCCAACAAACAGAAAGGGAAGGAAATCGTCCAGACTCATTGTATGAAGCCAGTATTTCTTTCATTTCCAAACCAGAGACCCAGGAAAAAAAAAACAAGAAAACAGAACTACAGGCCAATATCCCTGATGAATATAGATGCAAAAATTCTCAACAAGATACTACCAAATCAAATTCAACAGCTTATAAAAAGAATTATTCACCATGCTCAAGTGGGATTCATTCCTGGGATGCAGGGCTGGTTCAACATTCACAAATCAATCAATGTGATACATCACATTAATAAAAGTAAAGATAAGAACCTGTCAATCGATGCAGAAAAGGCCTTTGACATTATCCAGCATCCGTTCTTAATAAAAACCCTCGATGCCACAGGGCCCCTCCTGAAGTGGATCACCTAAGGAGAAGCGAGCTAAGCCTGCCCCCCCTGCCGCCATGCAACTTGCCTACCCACCCCAGCTAATACGCCAGATCCCCAGCATCACAAGCCTGGCAGTGTGCAAGTAGCCCAGATGGGCCACGCCACCCCACAGTGAATCCCGCCCCTAGGAGAGGGGAAGAGAAGGCACACACCAGTCTGACTGTGGCCCCAGCGGTGGGCTGGGGCAGACATCAGGACTGACTGCGGCTCCACCCACCAACTCCAGTTATACACCACAGCACAGGGGAAGTGCCCTGCAGGTCCTCACCACACCAGGGACTATCCAAAATGACCAAGCGGAAGAACTCCCCTCAGAAGAATCTCCAGGAACTAACAACAGCTAATGAGCTGATCAAAAAGGATTTAAATAATATAACAGAAAGTGAATTTAGAATAATAGTCATAAAATTAATCGCTGGGCTGGAAAACAGCATACAGGACAGCAGAGAATCTCTTGCTACAGAGATCAAGGGACTAAGGAACAGTCACGAGGAGCTGAAAAACGCTTTAAATGAAATGCAAAACAAAATCAAACCACCACGTCTCGGATGGAAGAGGCAGAGGAGAGAATAGGTGAACTAGAAGATAAAGTTATGGAAAAAGAGGAAGCTGAGAAAAAGAGAGATAAAAAAAATCCAGGAGTATGAGGGGAAAATTAGAGAACTAAGTGATACACTAAAAAGAAATAATATACGCATAATTGGTATCCCAGAGGAGGAAGAGAGAGGGAAAGATGCTGAAGGGGTACTTGAAGAAATTATAGCTGAGAACTTCCCTGAACTGGGGAAGGAAAAAGGCATTGAAATCCAAGAGGCACAGAGAACTCCCTTCAGACGTAACTTGAATCGATCTTCTGCACGACATATCATAGTGAAACTGGCAAAATACAAGGATAAAGAGAAAATTCTGAAAGCAGCAAGGGGTAAACGTGCCCTCACATATAAAGGGAGACCTATAAGACTCGTGACTGATCTCTCTTTTGAAACTTGGCAGGCCAGAAAGAATTGGCACGAGATTTTCAGGGTGCTAGACAGCAAAAATATGCAGCCGAGAATCCTTTATCCAGCAAGTCTGTCATTTAGAATAGAAGGAGAGATAAAGGTCTTCCCAAACAAACAAAAACTGAAGGAATTTGTCACCACTAAACCAGCCCTACAAGAGATCCTAAGGGGGACCCTGTGAGAAAAAGTACCAGAGACATCACTACAAGCATAAAACATGCAGACATCACAATGACTCTAAACCTGTATCTTTCTATAATAACACTGAATGTAAATGGATTAAATGCGCCAACCAAAAGACATAGGGTATCAGAGTGGATAAAAAAACAAGACCCATCTATTTGCTCTCTACAAGAGACTCATTTTAGACCTGAGGACACCTTTAGATTCAGAGTGAGGGGATGGAGAACTATTTATCATGCTACTGGAAGCCAAAAGAAAGCTGGAGTAGCCATACTTATATCAGACAAACTAGACTTTAAATTAAAGGCTGTAACAAGAGATGAAGAAGGACATTATATAATAGTTACAGGGTCTATCCATCAGGAAGAGCTAATTATGAATGTCTATGCACCGAATACCGGAGCCCCCAAATATATAAAACAATTACTCATAAACATAAGCAACCTTATTGATAAGAATGTGGTAATTGCAGGGGACTTTAACACCCCACTTACAGAAATGGATAGATCATCTAGACACACGGTCAATAAAGAAACAAGGGCCCTGAATGAGACACTGGGTCAGATGGACTTGACAGATATATTTAGAACTCTGCATCCCAAAGCAACAGAATATACTTTCTTCTCCAGTGCACATGGAACATTCTCCAAGATAGATCGTATACTGGGTCACAAAACAGCCCTTCATAAGTTTACAAGAATTGAAATTATACCATGCATACTTTCAGACCACAATGCTATGAAGCTTGAAATCAACCACAGGAAAAAGTCTGGAAAAACCTCCAAAAGCATGGAGGTTAAAGAACACCCTACTAACGAATGAGTGGGTCAACCAGGCAATTAGAGAAGAAATCAAAAAATATATGGAAACAAACGAAAATGAAAATACAACAATCCAAACGCTTTGGGACGCAGCGAAGGCAGTCCTGAGAGGAAAATACATTGCAATCCAGGCCTATCTCAAGAAACAAGAAAAATCCCAAATACAAAATCTAACAGCACACCTAAAGGAAATAGAAACAGAACAGCAAAGGCAGCCTAAACCCAGCAGAAGAAGAGAAATAATAAAGATCAGAGCAGAAATAAACAATATAGAATCTAAAAAAACTGTAGAGCAGATCAACGAAACCAAGAGTTGGTTTTTTGAAAAAATAAACAAAATTGACAAACCTCTAGCCAGGCTTCTCAAAAAGAAAAGGGAGATGACCCAAATAGATAAAATCATGAATGAAAATGGAATTATTACAACCAATCCCTCAGAGATACAAACAATTATCAGGGAATACTATGAAAAATTATATGCCAACAAATTGGACAACCTGGAAGAAATGGACAAATTCCTGAACACCCACCCTCTTCCAAAATTCAATCAGGAGGAAATAGAAAGCTTGAACAGACCCATACCCAGTGAAGAAATTGAATCGGTTACCAAAAATCTCGCAACAAATAAGAGTCCAGGACCAGATGGCTTCCCAGGGGAGTTCTACCAGACGTTTAAAGCAGAGATAATACCTATCCTTCTCAAGCTATTCCAAGAAATAGAAGGGGAAGGAAAACTTCCAGACTCATTCTATGAAGCCAGTATTACTTTGATTCCTAAACCAGACAGAGACCCAGTAAAAAAAGAGAACTACAGGCCAATATCCCTGATGAATATGGATGCCAAAATTCTCAATAAGATACTAGCAAATCGAATTCAACAGCATATAAAAAGAATCATTCACCATGATCAAGTGGGATTCATTCCTGGGATGCAGGGCTGGTTCAACATTCGCAAATCAATCAACGTGATACATCACATTAACAAAAAAAAAGAGAAGAACCATATGATCCTGTAAATCGATGCAGAAAAGGCCTTTGACAAAATCCAGCACCCTTTCTTAATAAAAACCCTTGAGAAAGTCGGGATAGAAGGAACATACTTAAAGATCAAAAAAGCCATTTATGAAAAGCCCACAGCTAACATCATCCTCAACGGGGAAAAACTGAGAGCTTTTTCCCTGAGATCAGGAACACGACAGGGATGCCCACTCTCACCGTTGTTGTTTAACATAGTGCTGGAAGTTCTAGCATCAGCAATCAGACAACAAAAGGAAATCAAAGGCATCAAAATTGGCAAAGATGAAGTCAAACTTTCGCTTTTTGCAGATGACATGATATTATACATGGAAAATCCAATAGACTCCACCAAAAGTCTGCTAGAACTGATACATGAATTCAGCAAAGTTGCAGGATACAAAATCAATGTACAGAAATCAGTTGCATTCTTATACACTAACAATGAAGCAACAGAAAGACAAATAAAGAAACTGATCCCATTCACAATTGCACCAAGAAGCATAAAATACCTAGGAATAAATCTAACCAAAGATGTAAAGGATCTGTATGCTGAAAAGTATAGAAAGCTTATGAAGGTAATTGAAGAAGATTTAAAGAAATGGAAAGACATTCCCTGCTCATGGGTTGGAAAAATAAATATTGTCAAAATGTCAATACTACCCAAAGCTATCTACACATTCAATGCAATCCCAATCAAAATTGCACCAGCATTCTTCTCGAAACTAGAACAAGCAATCCTAAAATTCATATGGAACCACAAAAGGCCCCGAATAGCCAAAGGAATTTTGAAGAAGAAGACCAAAACAGGAGGCATCACAATCCCAGACTTCAGCCTCTACTACAAAGCTGTCATCATCAAGACAGCATGGTATTGGCACAAAAACAGACACACAGACCAATGGAATAGAATAGAAACCCCAGAACTAGACCCACAAACATATGGCCAACTCATCTTTGACAAAGCAGGAAAGAACATCCAATGGAAAAAAGACAGCCTCTTTAACAAATGGTGCTGGGAGAACTGGACAGCAACATGCAGAAGGTTGAAACTAGACCACTTTCTCACACCATTTACAAAAATAAACTCAAAATGGATAAAGGACCTAAATGTGAGACAGGAAACCATCAGAACCTTAGAGGAGAAAGCAGGAAAAGACCTCTCTGACCTCAGCCGTAGCAATCTCTTACTCGACACATCCCCAAAGGCAAGGGAATTCAAAGCCAAAGTGAATTACTGGGACCTTATGAAGATAAAAAGCTTCTGCACAGCAAAGGAAACAACCAACAAAACTAAAAGGCAACCAACGGAATGGGAAAAGATATTTGCAAATGCCATATCGGACAAAGGGCTAGTATCTAAAATCTATAAAGAGCTCACCAAACTCCACACCCGAAAAACAAATAACCCAGTGAAGAAATGGGCAGAAAACATGAATAGACACTTCTCTAAAGAAGACATCCAGATGGCCAACAGGCACATGAAAAGATGTTCAGCGTCGCTCCTTATCAGGGAAATACAAATCAAAACCACACTCAGGTATCACCTCACGCCAGTCAGAGTGGCCAAAATGAACAAATCAGGAGACTATAGATGCTGGAGAGGATGTGGAGAAACGGGAACCCTCTTGCACTGTTGGTGGGAATGCAAATTGGTGCAGCCGCTCTGGAAAGCAGTGTGGAGGTTCCTCAGAAAATTAAAAATAGACCTACCCTATGACCCAGCAATAGCACTGCTAGGAATTTACCCAAGGGATACAGGAGTACTGATGCATAGGGGCACTTGTACCCCAATGTTCATAGCAGCACTCTCAACAATAGCCAAATTATGGAAAGAGCCTAAATGTCCATCAACTGATGAATGGATAAAGAAATTGTGGTTTATATACACAATGGAGTACTACATGGCAATGAGAAAGAACGAAATATGGCCCTTTGTAGCAACGTGGATGGAACTGGAGAGTGTGATGCTAAGTGAAATAAGCCATACAGAGAAAGACAGATACCATATGGTTTCACTCTTATGTGGATCCTGAGAAACTTAACAGGAACCCATGGGGGAGGGGAAGGAAAAAAAAAAAAGACGTTAGAGTGGGAGAGAGCCAAAGCATAAGAGACTGTTAAAAACTGAGAACAAACTGAGGGTTGATGGGGGGTGGGAGGGAGGGGCGGGTGGGTGATGGGTATTGAGGAGGGCACATTTTGGGATGAGCACTGGGTGTTGTATGGAAACCAATTTGTCAATAAACTTCATATAAAAAAAAAATAAATAAAAACTTGGAAAAAAAATCTTCAGACAAAATGGAAATTATACCAGTGGAAACTTAGACTATTAGGAATGAAGGAAGATCAACATAAATGATAAATACCTTGGTAAATATAATAGCCTTGTCTTCTCCTCTTGAGTTCTTTAAAATATATCTGATAGCTGAAAGTATAAAGCATAATAAATACTCATGTGGTTTTCAATGCATGTAAATACAATATATATACAATAACTATAGCATAGAGAGGGGAAAATAAGGGCAACTATGTGGTGATAAGATTTCTACATTCCAATAAAAGTGGTAAAATATTGGTTTTAAATATCCGGTGAAAAGTATGTATTTTGTGATCCCATTTTGCTTAAAACATACAAAGAGATAAAAATAATCATGGTAAGTAATTTAAATGTAATACAAAAGTGTTTGAATCACTGAAAAGGTGGTAGCAAAGGGAAAGAAATGAAAGCAGAAGAAACAAAGAGAAGCAATGAGAGAGGGAAAGGAGGAAGCAAAAAGAAAAAAAATGCAATGTTACACCAAATACAAAGATACTAATAATTGAAGTAAATGTAAATGGTCTAAACAAGGCTGGAAAACTTCCTGTAAATGGCCATATAATAAATATTTTAGGCTTTGTCGCCATATAATTTTTATCATAAGAGCATAATTTTTATCATAAGTGCTGTGTCAATGTAGTATGAAGGTAGCCACATGCAATGCCTAAACAAATGAGCATGGCTATATTCCAATAAAATTTTATTTACAAAACAAGCAGTGGGATAATTTGGCCTGCATGGTATGTTTTTCTCATCCCTGATGCAAATATACCAATTAAAAAACAGAGATTGCTAAAATTGATTATAATCCTGACTTTACTATATACTGTCTACAAAATACGCACTTCAACTATAAAGATATAAGTGGGTTAATAAATAAAGGATGGAAAAAGACATGCTATGCAAACACAAATCAAAAGATAGCTGCAGTATCTATTTTAATATCAGACAAACTAGACTTCAGAATAAAGTTATCAGTACAAGGAGAGGTGTACTACAGGAAAGGGTTAATTAACTCAGTAGGCCTGGGTTCCTCAAATGCTGAACATTTCCTCAAAAGTCCTGTTTTTAGGACTTGCATTTGGCCGGCTCCAGGGAAATAAGCTGTGGGCCCTTGAAATATTCTACATGACAGAAGTGTTTTTGAATGTCGGAGGCAACGGACCACGCGATACTAATTTGATCAGATAATTAATGCAAACAATGTGATTTGTGGTGAATGCCTGCTTTTGTTCTTGTGGACCTGGAGTCTGAGTAGTTGAGATCAGTTATATAGGCACTGCATGCTTATATGACTGGCCTCCAATAAAAATCCTAGACACAAGGGCTCATGTGAGGATCTCTGTTTGGCAACACTCCATATATGATGTTACACGTCCTTGTTTGGAGATTTAAGTGTGTACATAAGACTCTGCTGGAGAGAAGACACCTAGAAGCTTGCATCTGGTTTCTCGTGGACTTTTCCATTTGGACCTTTTCCCTTTGTTGATTTTAATTCACATATTTTTATGTAATAAACTGTAATCATGAGTACAACAACTTTTCTAATTCCTTCCAGTGAATCATCAAACAAACCTAAGGCTGGTTTGGGGGATACCCAACACGGTTACGTATTGATAAAAGGGTAAATTCACCCAGCAGACATTACAATTCTAAATGTTTATGCATCTAACAACAGAGATTCAAATAATAGGAAGCAAAAACAGAACTGAAAAGAGAAAACAGTTACATAGTTATAATGGATTAGAAAAAGACCAAAAATAAGCAAGGATATACAATTGAACAAGTCCACCAAGAACTGAATCTATGTGATATTTATAGCACATTTCTCCCCAAAACAGCAAAATACACATTCCTTTCAAGTGTATTTTGAACATTCACTAAAGTAAGCCACATTCTGTGTTATAAATCAAACTTGAAAGATAAAAAACTGTTATCACAAAAGTATATGCTTTGTAAATAAATTGAAATAAAAATCAATAACAGCAGGATAACAAAAGGATCCCAAAAACTTGGAAACTAAACATGACACTTTTATATTTTTTATTTTTTTTAATTTTTTTTCAATTTAATTCCATTTTATTTTTTTTCAATATATGAAAATTATTGTCAAATTGGTTTCCATACAACACCCACTGCTCATCCCAAAAGGTGCCCTTCTCAATACCCATCACCCACCCTACCCTCCCTCCCACCCCCCCATCAACTCTCAGTTTGTTCTCAGTTTTTAACAGTCTCTTATACTTTGGCTCTCTCCCACTCTAACCTCTTTTTCATTTTCCTTCCCCTCCCCCATGGGTTTCTGTTAAGTTTCTCAGGATCCACATGAGAGTGAAAACATATGGTATCTGGCTTTCTCTGTATGGCTTATTTCACTTAGCATCACACTCTCCAGTTCCATCCACGTTGCTACAAAGGGCCATATTTCGTTCTTTCTCATTGCCCTGTAGTACTCCATTGTATATATAAACCACAATTTCTTTATCCATTCATCAGTTGATGGACATTTAGGCTCTTTCCATAATTTGGCTATTGTTGAGAGTGCTGCTATAACATTGGGGTATAAGTGCCCCTATGCATCAGTACTCCTGTATCCCTTGGGTAAATTCCTAGCAGTGCTATTGCTGGGTCATAGGGTAGGTCTATTTTTAATTTTCTGAGGAACCTCCACACTGTTTTCCAGAGCGACTGCACCAGTTTGCATTCCCACCAACAGTGCAAGAGGGTTCCCGTTTCTCCACATCCTCTCCAGCATCTATAGTCTCCTGATTTGTTCATTTTGGCCACTCTGACTGGCGTGAGGTGATACCTGAGTGTGGTTTTGATTTGTATTTCCCTGATAAGGAGCGACGCTGAACATCTTTTCATGTGCCTGTTGGCCATCTGGATGTCTTCTTTAGAGAAGTGTCTATTCATGTTTTCTGCCCATTTCTTCACTGGGTTATTTGTTTTTCGGGTGTGGAGTTTGGTGAGCTCTTAATAGATTTTGGATACTAGCCCTTTGTCCGATATGTCACTTGCAAATATCTTTTCCCATTCTGTTGGTTGCCTTTTAGTTTTGCTGGTTGTTTCCTTGGCTGTGCAGAAGCTTTTTATCTTCATAAGGTCCCAGTAATTCATTTTTGCTTTTAATTCCTTTGCCTTTGGGGATGTGTCGAGTAAGAGATTGCTACGGCTGAGGTCAGAGAGGTCTTTTCCTGCTTTCTCCTCTAGGGTTTTGATGGCTTCCTGTCTCACATCCAGGTCCTTTATCCATTTTGAGTTTATTTTTGTGAATGGTGTCAGAAAGTGGTCTAGTTTCAACCTTCTGCATGTTGCTGTCCAGTTCTCCCAGCACCATTTGTTAAAGAGACTGTCTTTTTTCCATTGGATATTCTTTCCTGCTTTGTCAAAGATGAGTTGGCCATATGTTTGTGGGTCTAGTTCTGGGGTTTCTATTCTATTCCATTGGTCTATGTGTCTGTTTTTGTGCCAATACCATGCAGTCTTGATGATGACAGCTTTGTAGTAGAGGCTAAAGTCTGGGATTGTGATGCCTCCTGCTTTGGTCTTCTTCTTCAAAATTCCTTTGGCTATTCGGGGCCTTTTGTGGTTCCATATGAAATTTAGAATTGCTTGTTCTAGTTTCGAGAAGAATGCTGGTGCAATTTTGATTGGGATTGCATTGAATGTGTAGATAGCTTTGGGTAGTATTGATATTTTGACAATATTTATTCTTCCAATCCATGAGCACGGAATGTCTTTCCATTTCTTTATATCTTCTTCAATTACCTTCATAAGTTTTCTATAGTTTTCAGCATACAGATCTGTTACATCTTTGGTTAGATTTATCCCTAGGTATTTTATGCTTCTTGGTGCAATTGTGAATAGGATCAGTTTCTTTATTTGTCTTTCTGTTGCTTCATTGTTAGTGTATAAGAATGCAACTGATTTCTGTACATTGATTTTGTATCCTGCAACTTTGCTGAATTCATGTATCAGTTCTAGCAGACTTTTGGTGGAGTCTATTGGATTTTCCATGTATAATATCATGTCATCTGCAAAAAACAAAAGTTTGACTTCATCTTTGCCAATTTGGATGCCTTTGATTTCCTTTTGTTGTCTGATTGCTGATGCTAGCACTTCCAGTACTATGTTAAACAACAGCGGTGAGAGTGGGCATCCCTGTCGTGTGCCTGATCTCAGGGAAAAAGCTCTCAGTTTTTTCCCGTTGAGGATGATGTTAGCTGTGGGCTTTTCATAAATGGCTTTTATGATGTTTAACTATGTTCCTTCTATCCCGACTTTCTCGAGGGTTTTTATTCAGAAAGGGCGCTGGATTTTGTCAAAGGCCTTTTCTGCATCGATTGACAGGATCATATGGTTCTTATCCTTTCTTTTATTAATGTGATGTATCACGTTGATTGATTTGCGAATGTTGAACCAGCCCTGCATCCCAGGAATGAACCCCACTTGAGCATGGTGAATAATTCTTTTTATATGCTGTTGAATTCGATTTGCTAGTATCTTATTGAGAATTTTTGCCTCCATCTTCATCAGGGATATTGGCCTGTAGTTCTCTTTTTTTACTGGGTCTCTGTCTGGTTTAGGAATCAAAGTAATACTGGCTTCATAGAGTGAGTCTGGAAGTTTTCCTTCCCCTTCTATTTCTTGGAATAGCTTGAGAAGGATAGGTATTATCTCTGCTTTAAACGTCTGGTAGAACTCCCCTGGGAAGCCATCTGGTCCTGGACTCTTATTTGTTGGGAGATTTTTGATGACTGATTCAATTACTTCGCTGGGTATGGGTCTGTTCAAACTTTTTATTTCCTCCTGAATGAGTTTTGGAAGAGGGTGGGTGTTTAGGAATTTGTCCATTTCTTCCAGGTTGTCCAATTTGTTGGCATATAATTTTTCATGGTATTCCCTGATAATTGTTTGTATCTCTGAGGGATTGGTTGTAATAATTCCATTTTCATTCATGATTTTATCTATTTGGGTCATCTCCCTTTTCTTTTTGAGAAGCCTGGCTAGAGGTTTGTCAATTTTGTTTATTTTTTCAAAAAACCAACTCTTGGTTTCGTTGATCTGGTCTACAGTTTTTTTAGATTCTATATTGTTTATTTCTGCTCTGATCTTTATTATTTCTCTTCTTCTGCTGGGTTTAGGCTGCCTTTGCTGTGGGGGGCCGGGCCCTGGCGCCAGGCTGAGACCGGGTAGAGCAATGTTCCCCGTTGACTCAAGCCAACCCAGTGGTTCCCCCTCCCATTCCCCCACTTTCTTTTTTTTTAATGTTTATTTATTTTGGGGACAGAGAGAGAGACAGCATGAATGGAGGAGGGGCAGAGAGAGAGGGAGACACAGAATCGGAAGCAGGCTCCAGGCTCTGAGCAATCAGCCCAGAGCCTGACGCGGGGCTCGAACCCACAGACGGCGAGATCGTGACCCGAGCTGAAGTCGGATGCTCAACCGACTGAGCCACCCAGGTGCCCCCCTTTCCCCCACTTTCAAGGGCATACGAAAGCCTTGTAAAGGCTGAGAGAGTTAATTCCTGAAGCCTGTGGTCTGCAGGTGTTGACAGTAATGCTACCTCCCTTTTTCTACCCCTAGTCAGATAGACACAAACATGGGAACTGTGTTTTGCTAGCAATCTATCAACAAGGTCTTGTGACCTGTTCACAAGGTTCACAAGGTATACAGAACTAAATGTTTTGGCTGGCAGTGATCATGTGAAACCTGTTTATTCTTAGAATGACCTGATCCATAAGAGTCTTATAAAAGATTGTGTACAGCAACAATAAAGCCGTCACTTGGGCCATCAGCCCAGGGGACCCTCCTGTTCCCAAACTTTCTCTTCTCTCTTTTTTCTTGCATTCCCCTACCCTCAGGACCCTGACCTCGGTGATTGTCGCGCTGGTCGCGACAAGTGGCGCCCGAACAGGGACCTGAGACAACAAGGAGGAAAGTGAAAGCGGACCGTGCGGCGTCTAATTCAGGTAGGGGAACTGTGCCAGCAGCACAGACGACGGGAGTAAAACTATGGGCCAGAAACAGTCTATGGAACAGGGATATTTTATAACTGCCTTGCAGGCTCTTATGAAGGAGAAGGGAATTAAGGTTTCTCAGTCAGCCCTTAGGGAATTTTTTGACATAGTGCATGATTATTGCCCATGGTTTCCAGATGGGGGTACAGTTGATTTAAAGGATTGGCAGCGAGTTGGTCAGGAACTTAAAAATCAAATGAAGATTCGTGGAGCTGCAGTTCCAGGGACTTTGTGGTCTACTTGGACCTGTATTAAGGAGGTCCTTGATCTGCAAGATTCTATTGAAATAGTTTCTCTTAGCTCAGAAGCAGCCCAACCCTTAGTGACTTCAGATGCTCCTCTCCCTTCAGAAGCCACTTTCAATGCCCTTTCGGGACAGTCACAGGTGCCTTCACCTTTACCTCCTCTCCCCCTCCTAGAACAGTTATCTGTGCAATATCCAGAAAATAATGATGACTCTCCTTTGGGGGATCAGGGAGATGATGGGCCGTATTTGGAAGATCAGAGGAAGCCTGCCTTCTTGGCCCCTCTGGTCCAGAAGGTACCTTTAAAACGACCTTCTTTTCAGGCACCAGTTAGAGGCTTACCTCGGCTGGCTTTCCCTATTACTCAGAATCAACAGTCCACTGAACCTTACCCCGTTATGGGAACTACTCCTTTGCAGCGGACTCTGTATCAAGCAACACAGTATGGGGAAGACACCTCTGCTTTTCACGCTTACCCTGTTATTCAGCAGGGGGGGACAGAGAATGTATTCCGCCCTGTTTTAAATTGCTGAAAGATTTGAAATCCTCTACAGCCCAGTATGGTCCAACAGCTCCCTTTACCCTGTCTATGCTTGATAATTTGAGCAGGGAGGCATTATGCCCAGGAGATTGGAAGGTCATTGCTCAGGCTTGAGTGTGGGAGATAACCTCTTGTGGAGAGCAGAATTCGCAGAAAATGCTGAAAAACAGGCTATGTATAATAAAAGAACTAACATACCAGTGGATTTTAACATGCTCACAGGTACAGGACAATATTATGATGTGGGCCTCCAGCTGAATTATCCTGAAATTGCGTATAATCAAATTAATACCTGTGCCATTACAGCTTGGAAAAAACTCCCCTCTACAGGTGGCAGAACTGACGAATTGTCTAAAATTAGGCAAGGGCCAGATGAGAAGTACCAGGATTTCGTTGGGCGCCTTTTGACTGCAGTCAGTCGTATCGTTACTGATGGGGAGGCAGGTACCATTATTGTAAAACAACTGGCTTATGAAAATGCTAATTCTGCGTGTCAGGCAGCCATTCGTCCTTGGAAAAATCAGGGTACCTTGGAGGATTATATCAGGCTATGTGCTGAGATTGGACCCTCTTATATTCAGGGCATTACTTTGGCAGCCGCCTTAAAGGGAATAGACCTTTAAAGCTGCATGCCCAGCTTCAGGGTAAAAACGTAAGAACTAATCCAAGGAAGTTGGGTGGAATAGTGTGTTTCAAATGTGGCCAAAAGGGCCATATGAAGGCCCAATGTCATAGTACAGAAATAATTCCAACCACCCCGGTTTGCCAAGTGGCCCTAACATTAATAATAAGCCGGCAATTATTTGTCCCAGATGTAGACGGGGGTATCACTGGGTCAATGAATGCCGTTCTAAAACTGATTGTAATGGCAAACCTCTTCAGGGAAACTGGAAGCAGGGCCAGCCGCAGGCCCCTCAAACAATTGCGGCAATGTTCCCACAGGCACCTTCCCACCCATTGTGTCCAACACTGGAGATCTCCCAGGTATTAGCCAACTACACCGCGGCACCCCCGCCAGTGCAGGACTAGATCTTGCCCCAGCTCAGTCCGTTTACCTAGAAGGAGGACAGCCCCCTAAAGCCATCCCCACAGGGATATGGGGGCCTCTACCCAGGAATACTTGGGGGTTATTATTGGGAAGATCCAGCTGGACTCTTAAAGGATTGGTGATCTATCCTGGAGTTATTGATGAAGATTACACTGGAGAAATAAAAATTTTGGCCAGCTTAACTATGGGAACTTTGGTGCTTGAGCCCAAGACTCCCATAGCACAATTGATTTTGATACCCAGGATATCCTCCAATAATAAGGCTGTTAAACCTTATCGGGGAAATCAAGGGTTCGGCTCCACAGATCTTTATTGGGCTAAAGTGATCTCTGTAGGAAAGCCCATGATTACATTGCATATCGAAGGAGTCCCTTTTGAGGGACTAGTGGATACAGGTGCAGATGTCTCAGTTATTGCTCAAAAAAATTGGCCTGTCACATGGCCTACTCAAGTGACTAATATTCCAATTAAAGGTGTTGGTTATGCCTCTGCTCCGTTGCAAAGCTCTGATTATTTACACTGGAGACTGCCTGATGGTATGACTGGAACTTTTCAGCCTTTTGTTTTGAATATAGATCTTAATCTCTGGGGGCAGGGACATATTAACTGCTATGAATTTGACTCTGGAGACTAAGGCAGTCCCGATTCAAAAACAGACTAATCTTGCTATGCACCTTATGAAGGAAATGGGCTATATTGAGGGGAAAGGCTTAGGGAAGGAGTTGCAGGGGAATCCTGAGCCATATGTCCCTGAGCCTAAAAGAGACCATTTCGGATTGGGTTTTTCCTAGGGCCATTGGAAACTCCCCACGCTATGCCTCTCCAGTGGATGACTTCCACTCCAGTGTGGGTTGACCAATGGCCCTTACCTACTGTTAAGAGGGAGGCTGCTGCTCACCTCATAGAGGAACAACTGCAATTAGGTCATTTAGTTCCCTCCACCAGTCCCTGGAACACCCCAATCTTTGTGATTAGAAAAAAGTCAAATAAATGGAGGTTGCTGCAAGATTTGAGAGCAATTAATGCTGTCATGAAGCCCATGGGGGTTTGCAACCTGGCCTCCCTTCCCCATAGGCCATTCCTTTACAATATCAATTACTAGTTTTGGACTTAAAAGATTGTTTTTTTACCATTCCGTTAGCCCCTGGCGACGGAGAACATTTTGCATTCTCCCTGCCTTCCACTAACTTACAGGAACCTGCTAAGCGGTATCAGTAGAAGGTCTTACCGCAAGGCATGGCTAACACTCCGACTTTATGTCAAGAATTTGTGGCCAGAGCAATTACCCCTTTTAGACAGAGTTTTCCCCATGTATATTGTATCCATTATATGGATGACTTACTTTTGGCTGCTGAAACTGAGGAATTATTACAGGAGGCTTTTATTTCTCTTTAAAGATGCCTTAAAGCATATAATTTGATTGTTGCCCCTGAGAAAATTCAAAGGGAAGCACCTTTTGAATACCTAGGGTATCTCATCTCCAAATCAACTGTCCGACCTCAGAAAGTATCAATTAGAACCGGACATTTGACTACTCTAAATGATTTTCAGAAATTATTAGGAGATATAAACTGTATTAGAAATACACTAGGGGTCACCACAGGACAATTACTGCCTTTGTTTAATATTCTAAAAGTAGATAGTTCTCCAGCGTCCCCGCGAAGTCTCACTCAAGAAGCTAAAGAAGCTATGAGACATATAGAACAGGCCATTCAGCAGGCCCAAGTCACTAGAATTGACCCTTCTCAGCCTTTGTATCTAATAATAGTAAAACCTCAGGTCATCCCCTTTGCAATTCTGTGGCAATCTCATGGTCCACTTGAATGGCTACATTTAGCCTTACACTCTATGCATGTCATTAATCCTTTGCCATCTATGGTTTGTCTTCTCATCATTAGAGGAAGATCCCGAGCTGTTCAGCTCTTTGGACACGATCCAGAATTTATTGCATGTTTCTTTCTGACACAGAAGCTGGTGGACGCTGCTTTTGCCCAGTCCATCGAATGGCAACTTGCCTTGGCTAATTTTACAGGTCAAATTAAATTTCATTTACCTCTGATTCTTTAATACAAGGTTTCAGTCTTATAGATATTTTGCCCTATAATCCTATTGTTTGTCAGCCGATTGAAGATGCTGCTTCCATTTTTGTGGATGCTAGTAAAGAAGGTAAAATTGTAGTGTATTATGTCACTTCTCAACATAAAAATTTGATCACTTTAAATTATGTGACTAAATCTGTCCAAAGGGCCGAGCTTTATGTTATACAGGTAGCCCTAAAAACTTACCCGGAATCTATAAATGTCTATTCTGACAGTCAATATGTTGTCAAAGCCGTGTTGCAGCTTCCCACTGCCTTTATACTGATGGCAGATGAGGAACTTTATCATCTATTTCATGCTATACAAAAACTTCTTAATTCACGGCACAGTCCAATTTATATTTCCCACATTCGAGCTCACACCGACCTGCCTGGTCCCCTAGTTGCTGGGAATCGGATAGCCGATGCCGCAACCCATTTATTGCAAGTTCTGCCCATTACCACTCCTTTGGAAACAGCCAAAAGGAGTCATGATAATTTTCATCAGAATGCGGCAGCCCTTCGACGAGAATTCAAAATATCTCGTGAAGTGGCCAAATTGTTAAACAATGCGGCATCTGTCCACAATTCTTCCCACAGCCGGTCTATGCCATTAATCCCCGAGGTCTTCGGCCCAATGATTTGTGGCAAATGGATGTCACCCAATATTTACCTTTTGGGAAATTGCAATATATACATGTGTCTGTAGATACTTGCTCAGGCTATATACATGCTTCAGCCCACTCAGGAGAAGCATTTGTTGATGTTCAAAATCACCTATTTTCTGCCTTTGCTGCAATGGGCAAACCTCATAAAATAAAAACTGACAATGGTAGTGCTTATACTTCTACATCTTTTGCAGAATTTTGCCGCCGATTCCGAATTGAGCATACAACTGGCATTGCTTATAATTCCACAGGACAGGCTATTGTTGAGCGAGCTCATCTGACTTTAAAACAGTATCTGCAAAAACTTAAAGAAGGGGAGATATTAAAGGGAAAGATAAAGTATTCCCCACATGTACATCTCACTCTTGTGTTGTATGTTTTAAATTTTTTAAATGTCAATGAAGCAGGGATGACTGCTGCAGAGCGTCGCTGGGGAAGGAATCAAGAACCTCTCTTGATGGCTAGATGGAAAGATATGCCGGAAGGCATTTGGCGAGGCCCAGACCCAGTCCTTCGAAAAGGGAGAGGGTATGCTTGTGTTTTTCCACAGGATGAGGAAGCGCCACGCTGGGTCCCACTTCGGCTCCTCAGAGACATTACGGTTGCGCCGAAAAATGACCAAATTGACAGTGATGGAGCCCCCCCAGAAGCGACAACGGCGGAGTCATAAGGCGGGTACACCCACCTGGGGACAGATAAAGAACCTGCTGACCCAGGCCACTGATGTAGTGATGGCCTCAGGTAGAGAGGTAACGGCCACACATGTCTTCTTGGCATGCCTGTGCATTCTAAGTACAACCGGGGAGTCTGCTCTCTATTGGGCATACATGGTAGGTCCTCCTACAGTACAACCTGTACCATGGAGAGACCCCACACCCAAAGTATACACCAACCTCACCTTTATGAGAGGGAAAGATGCAGGGTTTTTGCCCACTGTGTCAGCCTCTATAAATTGGACGGCAATCTCTGCAGGAGTACCCATCTGCCTGCAAAGGGAGTCTACGCCGTACAAACTTGCTTATGGGTGTTTGGGTACGAAACCAGTAGGGCGGTCTATTACTTATACTATGTGGCAAAATGACAAGCGTCTTTCTGAACGGGTACCCCACTCTGTTGCCGCTTATTGGCAAAAGAGAGAATTATTAGGAGAATGGATGTTTTTTGGACCGCGTGATCCCCCTCAGAATCTTCCTATATGTCCCTCAGCTGGTCAAGGCCTTACTGGGGACTCACCTTGGGGTATATGTGCCCAATCCTCTTCTTTGAGGATGACTCCTAAAGACATAAACTATACCATTACAGATTATTCCCGAAAGGCCTGGCTAGTTCAGTCGGTAGAGCATGAGACTCTTGATCCCAGGGTCGTGGATCCACCTCCTAGCGAGGTACAGGTACACCATAAGATTATCCCACAAACCATTTTGCAATCCCCTGAAGGAAGAATTCATTCTGATCTTTGGAAGTTATATACTACCTTTGATAAAATATATACTAATGACAGCTTTAGTTTTCCAGAATATTATGTTTCTCCAGTTCTGCAATTGCGTGCCTGTGTTCCTCCACCCTACTATCTGATTGTTGGAGATGGGACTATTACTCCAGTGAAAGAAGATGGTCATCAGTTATAACGGCTGACGTGTCCTGCTTGTGTTTTGACCAATTGTCTACCAGTAGATGGACCCTCTAGAAGTGGAATGAAGGTTTATCTGGTCTTACAACCTCCCTATTGGATGTTGCCAGTAAATGTTACAGGACCTTGGTATCCTAATTATGGGACGCAATTGGCCTTAGAAATCAGTAAACGGCTGCGCAGGACCAAACGGTTTCTTGGACTCTTAATTGCTGGACTCATAGCAGCAGTGACTGTAATTGCCTCTGCAACTGTATCTGTAATATCCTCACATGAAAGTGCCCAAATGGCATCCCATGTAAATGAATTGGCTCATAATGTATCCAAGGTGTTTGCCACTCAAGAACGAATAGATCGTAAATTGGAAGCCCAATTAGAGGCACTACAAGAAGCATTAATGTATCTTGGTGATCAGTTTGCTGTTTTGCGTACCAGACTTTCTTTAATTTGTCATGATGCATATAAGCATATCTGTGTTACCCCTTTAGAGTATACCAATGTGACATGGGGACAAGTGCGTCGTCATTTACAAGGGGTTTGGCATGATGCTAACACTAGCTTAGACCTCTTACAGCTACAAGAAGAGATAAATGCTGTTGCAAGTAGCTCACTCAGTTTCCCTGATCCTGGAGATCTCGCTGAAACCATACTGCACCAACTTAATGGGTTTAATCCATTTAATATTCTTCAGCATTCCTTTTGGATCTTTATTGGAATTGTTTCTGTAATATCTGTTATACTTGTCTTGCTGTGTTATTTCTGGAGATGGGGTCTTACTGCCTTTACCACATACCAGGCCAGGATGTATATGTTGCAATTACAAACAATAGGGGGACATGTGGGGGGCTGGGCCCCGGTGCCAGGCTGAGACCGGGTCAAGCAATGTTCCCCGTTGACTCAAGCCAACCCAGTGGTTCCCCCTCCCATTCATGTGGGGGGCCGGGCCCCGGCGCCAGGCTGAGACCCGGTCGAGCAATGTTCCCTGTTGACTCAAGCCAATCCGGTGGTTCCCCCTCCCATTCCCCCACTTTCAAGGGCATACGAAAGCCTTGTAAAGGCTGAGAGAGTTAATTCCTGAAGCCTGTGGTCTGCAGGTGTTGGCAGTAATGCTACCTCCCTTTTTCTACCCCTAGTCAGATAGACACAAACATGGGAACTGTGTTTTGCTAGCAATCTATCAACAAGGTCTTGTGACCCGTTCACAAGGTTCACAAGGTATACAGAACTAAATGTTTTGGCTGGCAGTGATCATGTGAAACCTGTTTATTCTTAGAATGACCTGATCCATAAGAGTCTTATATTATAAAAGATTGTGTACAGCAACAATAAAGCCGTCACTTGGGCCATCAGCCCAGGGGACCCTCCTGTTCCCAAACTTTCTCTTCTCTCTTTTTTCTTGCATTCCCCTACCCTCAGGACCCTGACCTCGGTGATTGTCGCACCGGTCACAACACTTTGCTGTTCTGATTCTATTTCCTTTATGTGTGCTGTTAGATTTTGTATTTGGGATTTTCTTGTTTCTTGAGGTAGGCCTAGATTGCAATGTATTTTCTTCTCAGGACTGCCTTCGCTGCATCCCAAAGCGTTTGGATTGTTGTATTTTCATTTTCGTTTGTTTCCATATATTTTTTAATTTCTTCTCTAATTGCCTGGTTGACCCACTCATTCTTTAGTAGAGTGTTCTTTAACCTCCATGCTTTTGGAGGTTTTCCAGACTTTTTCCTGTGGTTGATTTCAAGCTTCATAGCATTGTGGTCTGAAAGTATTCATGGTATAATTTCAATTCTTGTATACTTATGAAGGGCTGTTTTGTGACCCAGTATATGATCTATCTTGGAGAATGTTCCATGTGCACTCAAGAAGAAAGTATATTCTGTTGCTTTGGGATGCAGAGTTCTAAATATATCTGTCAAGTCCATCTGATCCAATGTATCATTCAGGGCCCTTGTTTCTTTATTGACCGTGTGTCTAGATGATGTATCCATTTCTGTAAGTGGAGTGTTAAAGTCCCCTGCAATTACCACATTCTTCTCAATAAGGTTGCTTATGTTTATGAGTAATTGTTTTATATATTTGGGGGCTCCTGTATTCGGCGCATAGACATTTATAACTGTTAGCACTTCCTGATGGATAGACCCTGTAATTATTATATAATGCCCTTTTTCATCTCTTGTTACAGCCTATAATTTAAAGTCTAGTTTGTCTGATATAAGTATGGCTACTCCAGCTTTCTTTTGGTTTCCAGTAGCATGATAAATAGTTCTCCATCCCCTCACTCTCAATCTAAAGGTGTCCTCAGATCTAAAATGAGTCTCTTGTAGACAGCAAATAGATGGGTCTTGTTTTTTTATCCATTCTGATACCCTATGTCTTTTGGTTGGTGCATTTAATCCATTTACATTCAGTGTTATTATAGAAAGACACGGGTTTAGAGTCACTGTGATGTCTGTATGTTTTATGCTTGTAGTGATGTCTCTGGTACTTTGTCTCACAGGGTCCCCCTTAGGATCTCTTGTAGGGCTGGTTTAGTGGTGACAAATTCCTTCAGTTTTTGTTTGTTTGGGAAGACCTTTATCTCTCCTTCTATTCTAAATGACAGACTTGCTGGATAAAGGATTCTTGGCTGCATATTTTTTCTGTTAATTGCATTGAAGATCTCCTGCCATGCCTTTCTGGCCTGCCAAGTTTCATAAGAGAGACCAGTCACGAGCCTTATAGGTCTCCCTTTATATGTTAGGGCACGTTTATCCCTAGCTGCTTTCAGAAGTTTCTCTTTATCCTTGTATTTTGCCAGTTTCACTATGATATGTCATGCAGAAGATCGATTCAAGTTACGTCTGAAGGGAGTTCTCTGTGCCTCTTGGATTTCAATGCCTTTTTCCTTCCCCAGTTCAGGGAAGTTCTCAGCTATTATTTCTTCAAGTACACCTTCAGCACCTTTCCCTCTCTCTTCCTGCTCTGGGATACCAATTATGCATATATTATTTCTTTTTAGTGTATCACTTAGTTCTCTAATTTTCCCCTCATACTCCTGGATTTTTTTTTATCTTTTTCTCAGCTTCCTCTTTTTCCATAACTTTATCTTCTAGTTCACCTATTCTCTCCTCTGTCTCTTCAATCCGAGCTGTCATCGTTTCCATTTTGTTTTGTATTTCGTTTAAAGCGTTTTTCAGCTCCTCGTGACTGTTCCTTAGTCCCTTGATCTCTCTAGCAAGAGATTCTCTGCTGTCCTGTATACTGTTTTCCAGCCCAGCGATTAATTTTATGACTATTATTCTAAATTCACTTTCTGTTATATTATTTAAATCCTTTTTGATCAGTTCATTAGCTGTTATTTCCTGGAGATTCTTTTGAGGGGAATTCTTCTGTTTGGTCATTTTGGATAGTCCCTGGTGTGGTGAGGACCTGCAGGGCACTTCCCCTGTGCTGTGGTGTATAACTGGAGTTGGTGGGCGGGGCCGCAGTCAGACCTGATGTCTGCCACTTGCCCACCGCTGGGGCCACAGTCAGACTGGTGTGTGCCTTCTCTTCCCCTCTCCTAGGGGCGGTATTCACTGTGGGGTGGCATGGTTGTCTGGCCTACTTGCACACTGCCAGGCTTGTGGTGCTGGGGATCTGGTGTATTAGCTGGGGTGGGTAGGCAAGGTGCATGGGGGCAGGAGGGGCAGGTTTAGCTCGCTTCTCCTTAGGTGATCCACTTCAGGAGGGGCCCTGTGGCAGTGGGAGGGAGTCAGACCCGCTGCCGGAGGGTTGGCTCCGCAGAAGCACAGCGTTGGGTGTTTGGGTGGAGCAAGCAAGTTACCTGGCAAGAACTGGTTCCCTTTGGGATTTTGGCTCGGGGATGGGCAAGGGAGATGGCACTGGTGAGCGCCTTTGTTCCCTGCCAAACTGAGCTCTGTCGTCCTGGGGCTCAGCAACTGTCCCTCCCTTTGTCCTCCAGCCTTCCCGCTTTCTGAACAGAGCTGTTAACTTATGACCTCCCAGATGCTAAGTCCCGCTTGCTGTTGGAACACACTCCATCCGGCCCCTCCACTTTTGACAGCCAGACTCGGGGGCTCTGCTTGGCTGGCGGGCCGCCCCTCCCCTCGGCTCCCTCCCGCCAGTCCGTGGAGGGCGCACCACCTCGCCGCCCTTCCTACCCTCTTCGGTGGGCCTCTCATCTGCGCTTGGCTCCAGAGACTCCATTCTGCTAATCCTCTGGCGGTTTTCTGGGTCATTTAGGCAGGTGTAGGTGCAATCTAAGTGATCAGCCGGACGTGCAGTGAGCCCAGCGTCCTCCTATGCCGCCATCTTCCGAAAAGCCTAAACAGGACACTTTTAAATAGCCTATGGGTCAAATAGGCAGTCTTTGAGGAAGATTAGAAATGAAGAAAAATGAAAATATAAATGTCAACAGTATGGGAACAACTAAAGCAGTGCTTGAGGGAAATATGCAACATTAAATATATGCCTTTAAAAAGAAGAAATCTCAAAGTTGTATAGTCCAAGTTTCAATCTTTAAAAAATAGAAAAAGAAACTGAAACAAAAAAGACAGAATGTTATAAATAGAGAAAAAAATAATGAAATTGAAAACAGAAAAATAGAAAAATCAACAAAACCAGAAGTCATCTCTTTGAAAAGACCAATAAAACTGATAAGCTTCTAGAAAGAATGATGGGAAAAAAAGATGAAAGAAAAAAAATCACTAAGATCTCGAAAGGAAGAGGGTATGTAACTATAGACCCAACAGTCATTAAAAAGATAATCAAGGAATACTTCAAATAACTTCATGGAAATAAGTTCAAAACCTTAAATGAAGTGGACTTATTCCTTGAAAATCACAAACTACCATAACTTATACGGTTTGAAAGAGATAATTTGAAAATCCCTACAACTCTTAAAGAAATTGAATTTTTTAAACAATGTTGTTTTTAAGTTTTTATTAGGTTCCAGTTAGTTAACATACAGTGTAATATTAGTTTCAGGTGTACAATAAACAGAAAAAAAATCTCCAGGCCCACGTGGCTTAACTAGCAAATTCTACCAAATATCTTCAAAATAATTAAGGCTAATTCTACATAATTACTTCTAAAGAATAGTAAAAGAAAAGGAGAGAACAGTTCCCAATTCATTTTATGAGGCCAGAATTCCAAAGCCAGACAGTAAAATAAGTGGAAATTATAGAACAATATATAGAACAATTTATTTTCCCTCAGAAACATAAAGGTAAAAGCTTTCAGCAAAATATTCACAATTTGTATAGGCAACATGTTATAAGAATAATATGCCGTGACTAAGATTTATCCCAGAATTGCAAGACTGGTTCAATATCTGAAAATCAATGCAATCCACCATATAGAATCTCTAATAAATAGAAAACATATGGTTATATCAGTAAATTCAGAATAACCATATGACAGAATACAACCCATATTTATGATAAAAATTCTAAAAAACTAATCACAAAAAGTATCTTTCTCAACTTTTAATAAAGGTCATTTACAAAAATCTACAGATATTATCATAATGGTAAAAGATATAATGCTTTCCCCCCTAAAATTAAGAACAAGGCAAGGATATGTACTCTCAGTACATACATTGAACTACATCTTAGTGAATGTAACAATGAAAGGAAAATAAATAAAAGACATACCTATGGAAAGAAAAAAATAAAATAGTTTCTATTTTCAGGTGACATAATTATCCATTTATAAAATCCCAAAGACTCTATAAATATCTCCTAGAACTAATAAGTGAGCTTAGCAAGATTGCCAGATAAGTCAACAAACAAAAATGAATCATATTTTAATATACTTTCAATGTATAAATGGAAACTGACATTAAAAATTTGAAAGCACTTATGATTGTTCCAATAAAAATGAAATACTTAGGTATAAATCTAACAAACAGTGTGCAAGGTATTTGTGCTGAAAAGTATAAAAAGTTGATGAAGGAGATCAAAAGATACCTTAAAAATGGAGAGACATACTACATTCAGGATTAGAATCCTCAACATCACAAATATGTGAATTCTCTAGAAACTGATCTGTAGTTTCAATGCAATACCAATCAAAGTGGATTTTTTTTTGTAGACATAGACTGATACTACAGAAAAAGTTATTTGAAATGGAAAAGGAACAAAAATATCTAAAACTGAAAACAAACAATAAATTTGTAAAAACCACACTACCTGATTTTAATATTAACTATAAAGCAACAGTAATAAAGATGATGCTATTTTGGTGAAGGAATATACATATACCTCAGTGATACAACACACAAGAGTACAGAAATGGACCCACACAAATATGGCAATCTTCTAAAATAGTGAGCCTTCTAAAATTCCTGGCTAAGGTCCTTGCTTGGTCTAGATAGATAGATAGATAGATAGAAAGATAGAAAGATAGATAGATAGATGATAGACAGATAGATAGAGATTCTATTAGGTCTTCTGGACTGGACTCATGAACTTTACTCACAATCAGCATAGCTGAGATGACTCACCCTAGTGCTCTGTTGATCCATAATAGATGCTGTTTTTAATTATAGTTTCATGGCAAAGGAATAGATGAATATTGATTTGTGAAGTTTCCTCCAGAGACAAGGTGGGGGGGTTGATTTCTTTTAAGATGCTCCCTTAGCTCCTTCCCCTATGTGAACTCCTCTTCCAATATGCTCAGTTTAGAATACCCTCCCTGGGACTTTTTCTTGCTGCAGATGAAGCAGAAAGTTATGACATTTAAGGCTCATAACAAAACTATGAGTTGTGTAGTAACATTATCTCCAATTTATAGACAAGGATTTTATGTAGTAACATTATCTCCAATTTATAGACAAGGATTTTAAGGTATAAGGCGGGTAGGTATCAAACCAAAGTCACCCACATTGGAATAATTGAGAGAGAATTCCACCCCAGGCTGTCCACCTCCAAAAACAACTACATTATACAGTGAAATTGAGAAATAATGTGTTTGATGTGGACTCAGTGGGATTGGAGATGCCTAGTTCTGTGCATGACAGTCAATTGATAATCAGGAATTTTATGAGCAGGTTGTTAAGCTATTAGTAGCTTGAAATTAATCATATGTCTTCTGGACTGGACTCATAAAAATAAGTTTACATAACATAAAAATACATAAAAATAAGCAAACACTACATGTAAAAACTTTTATTTCCCTGGAGTGCCAGTTTACTAATTCACCACTGCCTGGATGTGATCTTCAGGAAAGACAAGGACTAGGTAGTCCCATGGAAACTTCAGGAGGCTTACATTTGTAGTCCCATTTCATAGGCTCTGCTTCTGTTGCTTTGGGGGAGATTCAATCCAAGTCTGTTTTGGGAAGGGAAAGCTGACAGATATTCATAAACTAAAACACAATATCCAGCAAAGGAACTCAATGCCTCACATCTTTTGCACACTTGTCAGATATTTTCCTTCCACACGTTATTAATCCCAACAATGTAGCGATTTCATCGTTACTTTAAAAGGTCTATAGTATTTGGGGCGCGTGGGTGGCTCAGTCAGTTAAGTGACTGACTTGGTTTTGGCTCACATCATGATCTCATGTTTCATGGGTTCGAGCCCGGCATCAGGATCTGTGCTGTTAGCGCTCTCTCCCTCTGTCTCTGCCCCTTCCCCCCTCATGCTCTCTCTTTCTGTCAAAATACATAAACATAAAAAATAAAATGTCTACAGTACTTAAAATATTTTAAAATATATAGATAGATTTATATCTGAAATAAAGATGCTTAAAAATTTCTTACATATTTACTAATTGTGGTGCTCTTTTAACTTCCTGCAGATATAGACTTCCCATCTGGTAATATTTCCCTTTATCCTAAAGAATTTATTTGAGCATTTAGTATAGTCAGACCTGCTGTAGAAAAAAATATCTCTCAATGTTTACATCTGAAAATATTTTTACCTTGCCTATTTTTGAAGTTTTTTTTTTCACATGAAATTCTAAGTCAACAAAATTCTGTTATCAGCAATTTGAATATATATTTCCATTATATGCCATGTTCCATGGATTCTGTAGCAAAATCAATGTAAACTTATCATTGTTTCCCTATATATAAGGTATCTTTTTTCCTCTGGCTGCTATTTAGAAATTATTTTTCAGGACTTTGACTATAATATATCTCTGTGTTGTTTTCTAAATATCTTAGTGAAATACCTTTTTCATTAGATCCTTTAACATATTTATTAAAATAGTATTTTCATACGTTTGTGGGTCTAGTTCTGGGGTTTCTATTCTATTCCATTGGTCTGTGTGTCTGTTTTTGTGCCAATACCATGCTGTCTTGATGATGACAGCTTTGTAGTAGAGGCTAAAGTCTGGGATTGTGATGCCTCCTGCTTTGGTCTTCTTCAAAATTCCTTTGGCTATTCGGGGCCTTTTGTGGTTCCATATGAATTTTAGGATTGCTTGTTCTAGTTTCGAGAAGAATGCTGGTGCAATTTTGATTGGGATTGCATTGAATGTGTAGATAGCTTTGGGTAGTATTGACATTTTGACAATATTTATTTTTCCAATCCATGAGCAGGGAATGTCTTTCCATTTCTTTAAATCTTCTTCAATTACCTTCATAAGCTTTCTATAGTTTTCAGCAACATGCAGAAGGTTGAAACTAGACCACTTTCTCACACCATTTACAAAAATAAACTCAAAATGGATAAAGGACCTAAATGTGAGACAGGAAACCATCAAAACCTTAGAGGAGAAAGCAGGAAAAGACCTCTCTGACCTCAGCCATAGCAATCTCTTACTCGACACATCCCCAAAGGCAAGGGAATTCAAAGCAAAAGTGAATTACTGGGACCTTATGAAGATAAAAAGCTTCTGCACAGCAAAGGAAACAACCAACAAAACTAAAAGGCAACCAACAGAATGGGAAAAGATATTTGCAAATGACATATCGGACAAAGGGCTAGTATCTAAAATCTATAAAGAGCTCAGCAAACTCCACACCCGAAAAACAAATAACCCAGTGAAGAAATGGGCAGAAAACAGGAATAGACACTTCTCTAAAGAAGACATCCAGATGGCCAACAGGCACATGAAAAGATGTTCAGCGTCGCTCCTTATCAGGGAAATACAAATCAAAACCACACTCAGGTATCACCTCACGCCAGTCAGAGTGGCCAAAATGAACAAATCAGGAGACTATAGATGCTGGAGAGGATGTGGAGAAACGGGAACCCTCTTGCACTGTTGGTGGGAATGCAAATTGGTGCAGCCGCTCTGGAAAGCAGTGTGGAGGTTCCTCAGAAAATTAAAAATAGACCTACCCTATGACCCAGCAATAGCACTGCTAGGAATTTACCCAAGGGATACAGGAGTACTGATGCATAGGGGCACTTGTACCCCAATGTTCATAGCAGCACTCTCAACAATAGCCAAATTATGGAAAGAGCCTAAATGTCCATCAACTGATGAATGGATAAAGAAATTGTGGTTTATATACACAATGGAATACTACGTGGCAATGAGAAAAAATGAAATATGGCCTTTTGTAGCAACGTGGATGGAACTGGAGAGTGTGATGCTAAGTGAAATAAGCCATACAGAGAAAGACAGATACCATATGGTTTCACTCTCATGTGGATCCTGAGAAACTTAACAGGAACCCATGGGGGAGGGGAAGGAAAAAAAAAAAAAAAAGGACGTTAGAGTGGGAGAGAGCCAAAGCATAAGAGACTGTTAAAAACTGAGAACAAACTGAGGGTTGATGGGGGGTGGGAGGGAGGGGCGGGTGGGTGATGGGTATTGAGGAGGGCACCTTTTGGGATGAGCACTGGGTGTTGTATGGAAACCAATTTGTCAATAAACTTCATATAAAAAAAAATAAAATGTATGCAAAAAAAAAAATGAATGTGTAGGTTACTATGTGTTAAAATGTTTTTTGATTCCCTCTCGCCACAAGTTAATGTCCTTGAAATGAGAAAAGTGTCTTTCTTATACTTAATGACAGTTTCTAACACAAATCTTTGTAGAATTAATGAATGAAACAAACCCAAAAATGAGTAATTAATACAGATCTCTTTTGTAGGCCACCCAAAATTCACACACTCTATGAACCAGTCCTCCCAAATCACTGGATATCTGATGACAGCCCCTGCCCTTGTTCTCTACTCCAGCTTTCCCCCTCATGGCGTCTGCAACATATGGGATGATTCCCCCCAACTTCTCCTGGGTTTTATTGTCTCACTGTCCCTGCAGGCACAACATATCCTTCTCATTCATAATATACAGAACCCAGAGCACATACAATCCAGACGTCTAGAAGCCTGACAGAGGAATGGGTGATGGGTGCAGGTGGTGATCCAATAAACAACTGAGTCTAGAATGAAAAAGCAAGCCTCAAGAAAAAAAAAAAAAACTTTACCTAATTTACACTCCTTAGGGACCTTGCCACAGAAGTTCTAACCTGCACAAAAGGAATTATGCTGTAGGCACAGACCAGGAAGTTTATAGACAATAGATACTTTTAAAGAAGTTTTGAAAAGGGAAAGGGATGAGAGAAGTCATCAGAAAAAAACAAAAACAGAGAATAGTGACGTCTTAACTCTTTCATAAATGTTTAAAGTTGGAGGAGCTAAGATGGCAGTATAGTAGAAGAACCCTAGGCTTGTCTTGTCCCTCAAACACAACTAGATAATGATCAAATCATTCTGAATACACCAGAAATCAACCTGAAGGCAGGCAGAACAAACTGCACAACTAAGGGGAGAAAAGGAGCCATATCAAAGAAGTATGAAGTGAAGAGAATGGTTTGGGGGAAGAAACAGATCACAGTTGCTGTGGAGGGAGGGAGCAGTAGTCATGGAAAAGGACACAGAGAGAGGAGCACACAGGGGAACACACAAGGAGAACACTTCCCCAAAGCCACTGGCTGGGAAAACAAGGGCCTGATTTTCCTGAGTTCTTACAACCAGTGGGACTTAAAGTCTGAAATTTTAAAGGTTGGCAGTCTTGGCTGGGATAGAGCCCTGAGGGCACTGCCAGCTCCTGGAGAGAAGGCAGGCAAACATTCCAGGGGCAGACAGTATGGAAACAGTGATGTGAAGAACATCAGGGGCACTCTGGGGATATTGTTCCCTCTTCTGGAGAGCATCCTTGAGGGGTAGCATTCCCAGAGACACCTCTCCAGGGACAAAGGAACTGGCTGGCGCCATTTCCCTCCCCAACCCCTAAGCATAAAATCAGAACCACTTGTAGAAAGCAGTTCAGCCTGGACACTGGCTGCCTAACTTGCTTACACCAAGTCCCACAACCATGCTGTCTGGGGTAACTGCACTTCTCAGTCAAACCTGCCAGCATGGGGAGACACTCCCCCAGAAGACCAGCCCAGGCCCCTGCCCACACCATATATCCCTAAAGCCTGGAGTTTTAAAAGTCACCAGGCATGGCTGGGGGAGAACCCAGAGGGCACTGCACTGCTCCAGGAAAGAAGGCAGACAAACAACCCAGACTCAGTGTGGAAATGGCAATCTGAAAAATGCCTGAGACACACAGTGGAGAGTTATTTGCTGTTCTCAGAGTGCCTTCCTGAGAGCAGTGGGCACAGAGTCCCCTCTCTGGGGACAAAGGGAGGTGGCTGCTGCCATTTCCCTACCTTGCTTCTCAGCATAAACACAGAACCACCTGCAGTAAACAGCACACTGCCAACACTGGCTGCCTAATGAGCTTACAAGTCCCACACCCCTGCACTCTTGCAGTACTGCCTTTCTTGGTTAAGTTTGCCTCAGTCTCAGTGCAGTGGGCCCCTTCCCTAGAAGACCAGCAGAAACACCTGCCCAAACCACATTACCTGACTCGAGAGCTCTTCAGGGCTTCAGTTCTAGTGGAAGTAGTATCAGATCTCATTTAACAAGCAGACCAGAGCACACCTAGTTAAAACAACACCTTCTGGACAAGGACCAAACATTGCCCAATGCAAGAAAGGAGAGCCTCTGCAGATGACGCCTGAAGGACACAGCAACCAAAATACAACATCTGAGTGCAAACAACACAAACCAGAGACACTCCCTGAAGCACCAGGTCCTGGATATCCTATAACCTTTTCCTCATAAGGCTATTACTCTCAGGACAGGAAAGATAACAGGCTTTTCTAACACACAGAAGAAGACAGAGACTTAGACAAAATGCAGAAAGGGAGCAATTCATCCCAAAAGAAACAACAAGATAAGTTCATGGTCAGAGATGTAAGTGAGACAGATATAAGTAACATGCCTGATGAAGAGTTTAAAGCAATAAGGATATTCGCTGGGCTTGAGAAAAGAATGGAAGACTTTAGGGAGGCCCTTATCACAGAGCTAAAAGAGTTAAAAAGAAACAGTGAGACTGCATTTCTACACACTAATAATGAAGCAGCAGAAAGAGAAATCAAGGAATCAATCCCATTTACAATTGCACCCAAAACCATAACACCTAGAAATAAACCTAACAAAAGAGGTAAAAGATCTGTACTCTGAAAGTTATGAAACACTAATGAAAAAAATTGAGGATGACACAAAGAAATGGAAAAACAATCCATGCTCAGGGACTGGAAGAATAAATATTGTTAAAATGTCTATATTACCTAAAGCAATCTACACATTCAATGCAATCCCTATCAAAATACCACCAGCATTTTTCACAGAGGTAGAACAAACAATCCTAAAATTTCTATGGAACCACAAGACCAAGAATAGCCAAAGAAACCTTGAAAAAGAAAAGCAAAGCTGGAGGTATCACAGTTCTGGACTTCAAGTTATGTTACAAAGCTGTAGTGACCAAAGATGTGGAAATGTTGGGGTTTGGAGCAATTGGTCAAGAAAGAATTCTTGAGATGCCTTCAGTGCAAAAAGGTGGTTTCATTAAAGTATGAGGACAGGATCTATGAGCAGAAAGAGCTGCACTGGGGTTGTGAGGGGTGACTGATTATATACTTTCAAGTTGGTAGGGGAATAGGGACAGCAGAAGCCTCTAAGGAATTTTGGATACAAGGCTTCTAGGACCCTGAGGGCGTTAGCTATTGTTAGGAAAAGGTGATTTATTACTGTTTAGTAAACCCTCAGTCATGAGACCCTTCAGA
Source organism: Lynx rufus (assembly GCF_022079265.1). Lineage (NCBI taxonomy): Eukaryota > Metazoa > Chordata > Mammalia > Carnivora > Felidae > Lynx > Lynx rufus. The sequence goes on from NW_025814859.1 coordinate 148,521, forward strand.
TATGTATCCTTTGGCCATATGCTTGGAGGATGATTGCTAACATATATCTTGGGGACTAGAAACAAAGGAAGTTTCCAAAGGAATTTCTGTACATTTAAAGTATACTCACAAATCCTGGGGGGTCAGGATAATGTTAAGCTAAGATTGCCTTTTGCCCTTAGCAAAGTGTTAACATTCCGTCAGCTGAAGTCGCAGAGGAAGGTCACTCTGCCTGTTTCAAAGACTTGTCAATGGGCTAAAAGTTATATGGAAATTTAATTTTTTCTTTTGCCTTTGTTTTCCACATCAATCAAGACACTATGGTACTGGCATAAAAACAACACATAGATAAATGAAACAGAATAGAAAACCCAGAAATGGACACACAACTATATGGTCAATTAATCTTTGATAAAGCAGGAAAGAATATCCAGTGGGAAATAGACAGTCTCTTCAAAAAATGGTGCTGTGAAAACTGGACAGCAACATGCAAAAGAATGAAACTGGACCACTTTCTTACACCATACATAAAATAAATTCAAAGTCAATGAAAGACCTAAATGTGAGATGGAAACCATTAAAATCTTAGAGGAGAAGACAGGCAGTATCCTCTTGGACTTTAGCTGTACCAACTTTTTACAAAATCTGCATCCTGAGGCATTGGAAACAAAAGAAAAAATAAACTATTGGGACTTCATCAAAATAAAAATCTTCTGCACAGCAAAGGAAACAATAAATAAAACTAAAAGACAACCTACAAAATGGGAGAATATATTTGCCAATGATACATTTGATAAAGGGTTAGTATTCCAAATCTATTAAGAACTTAGAAAAGTCAACAACCAAAAACCAAATAATCCAGTTACAAAATGGGCAGAAGACATGAATAGACATTTTTCCAAAGAACACAGACAGAAGGCTAACAGACACATGAAAAGAAGCTCAATATCACTCATCATCAGGGAAATATGAATCAAAACTACAGTGATATATCACCTCACACCAGCCAGAATGGCTAAAATTAACAACACAAGAAACATCAAGTGTTGGTGAGGATGTGGAGAAAAGAGGACCCTCGTGCACTGTTGGTGGGTAGGAATGCAAACTGGTGCAGCCACTCTGGAAAACAACATGGAGGTTCCTCAAAAGAGTTAAAAATAGAACCACTTTATTTTGCAGCAATTATACTAGTAGGTATTTACTCAAAGGATACAAAAATATTAATTTGAAGGGATACATTCACCCCAATGTTTACAATAGCATTATCAACCATAGCCAAATTATGGAAAGAGCCTAAATGTCTATTGATTAATGAATAAAGAAGAGGTAGTGTGTGTGTGTGTGTGTGTGTGTGTGTGTGTATAGTGTGTGTATGTATACATACACACATACAAACATACATACAATGGAATATTACTCAGCCATAAAAAAGAATGAAATTTTGCCATTTGCAAGGACGTGGATGGAGCTAGAGAGTATTATGCTAAGCAAAATCAGTCAGAAAGACAAATACCATATGATTTCATTCATATGTGGAATTTAAGAAATGAAACAAAGAAACATGGTGCAGGGGTGGGGGGAGAGGAAAATCCAGAAACAGACTCTTAAGTATAGAGAACAGACTGATGGTTACCAGAGGGGAGATGGTGGGGGTGTGGCTTAAATAGGTTATAGGGATTCTGGAGGGCACTTGTGATGAGCCCTGGGTGTTGCATATAAATGTTGAACCAGTAAGTTGTACACCTGAAACTAATATTAGACTGTATGTTAATTAACTGGAATTTAAATAAAAACTTAAAATAATTGTTTAAAAGTGAGGAAAGATAGCTAGGGAGTATCTTTAGGTCACATACTCTATAGTGGTGAGGCCAGGAGTGAATTCCTGGTCATGTTCCAGAAATTTTTATTTTCTTATAACTTTTAACACAAGGAAATATGTCCTTGGAGACTATGCATCTGTTTATATGTGAGTCAGGGAAAGGTTATACAAAGAAAGAGCCTATCCTTAAAATCATAAAGTCAACCACTAATGGAAACTGACATAAGAGGCAAATTAGGCAGTAACCTTAGGGTCTAACAACCTCTCATCCAATCTCCACTCAAATTTGTGTGGAGATTTATAGGGAGATAGAATATACAGTTGATAATTGCTGTTTTGTGGCATGGCCTGCTACATATAAATCCTGCTACATATAAATACATATACATCCTGGCTTTACAGGATGTATAAATACATATACAACCAGATTTAACTTGAACATCCTCCCACCTCCAAAAAATATCTCAGTACCCAGGCATCCAGAGGACATCTGACTTTGGGCTCAGAAAAAAAGATAACTATCTTTGCCCTCAGGAGTCAGTTTGTGCCTGCCTGTGACTGAGCACTCCACCTGTCACTCAATTCATAAAGCGTCTGCTCTCCATCTTTTGCACTCTAGCTTACACATTATCATGGCACAGCATGAATATTCAGACACAATGGACAGTGTCATCTAGCAAATGGAGCACCTGACTGAAAATGTATAAAGTTTATGAATTGGGTCTCAAGTTCTACCAAGGAAAGGAAGATTATAGTAAAATGCAGTGTTGTTTCTCCCACACCCATCCTCCACCATTCCTCTTTCTATTAATAGCACCACCATCCTTTAGCATTGATCATTAAATCACTCTATTACCATCTTATAATCCAATACACAAGTTATATGGATAACTCTATAATATCTTACATATATCCCATCTTATATTTCCACACCATTATGTCTTATTTGGAATGTTCAAAAGCACCCCACATAGGGTTGCCTGGATAGCTGAGTCAGTTAAGCAGCCAACTCTTGATTTTGGCTCAGGTGATGATCTTGCAGTTCATAGGTTTGAGCCCCACATCAGGCTCTGTACTGACAGCTCAGAGCCTGAATCCTGCTTTGGATTCTGTGTGTGTCTCTCTCTCTGTCCCTCTCCCACTAGTGTTCTCTGTCTGTCTCTCTCAAAATAAATAAATAAACATTTAAAATAAGAGTCTTAATTCCAGGCTTCCTTTCACTTTCCCAGAGATGTTCCCTTGGTCTATTACCATCTCTCGATGACTGCTTTCCAGCCTTCACCCCATACACTACCGTCTCAGTGATTTTTCCAATCACAAATCCACACCACATAGCACTATACCACAAAAATACTACAAACTTTTAGTCACTTCCCATTGACTAAAGAATATACTCAAATATTTTCTGCATATATTGCCTTTTCCCAGCAGACAGACTGGCACTATCTTACCTGATCGATCCCCACATATTCTTTACCCATTCTACCATTTGATTAATGTTTTTTCTCAGGCCCTGTACCTGGAAAGAACTTTTTCCCACATGAGTTCTTCAGTCCATGCTGAAATCCTTTCTCCTGGATGAGAAATTCACAGGTATCATGAAGTTAGAATTTACATCATTCTCAGGCTCATCTTTCTAAAACACTGATTTTACTCTTCTTTCATTCCCAGGCCCCAAAACCTTTGCTTCCTCTAGTTTACCTACAAGCTAAGCCTGGAATCCCCTGGGATAAGCATATAAGTATCACCAAGTTCTAACTGCCATCTACTTTTCAAAATATGATCCTTTCCCCCAAAACCTCATGATCTATCCATTCTAGACTATTTTCTGTGTTCCTAAAATAAGCCCTACATGTTTTCAGATTGGTCCATTCAACCTGGTATATTTGCCCGTCATAATTGTCATTCAACACTATGCTCACACCTTATTACTAACATGAGTCTTCCCTAGGCTAAAATGTGTATCACTTTTCCTTTCTGTCATTAAAGACTATTTCTTTCTTAGGGTTCTTGTCACTAGCACTCTTTTATGACAGTCAGCTATATGCATATAGATTTCAATATACCAAATAACAGGGATTGCATCATTTTTTCAACTGGGCATCCTACAGATACATACAAATGTTGTAATGCACAAATTAGGGACTCAAGACATGTCTACCTTTATTTCTCAGAGAGAAAACTGGAGATCAGAAATGTTAAGGGGTTTGCTTTAGTATGCACAGCTGTGTAATGGTAGAAATAGGATCTGAATCCAGAACACCAGACTTCCAGTCCAGCACTATGTTCTGTATGTGGATTCTTCTTTAATACCAGAGATTGAGGATCCAGTAATATGAATAAAAAGACATGAGAAAGGAGAAAACAACCTTTCTGCTAATCTATTTTCCTGGAACCTTGGTCTCACATGCAAATGGAGTGGGGGGGTCTAAAAGAAGCCACACCCCTCCTATTGCCCCTAACAGAAAGTTCAGGGCCTTTCCTTTGATCTGTTACTATAGCCTTTGTGGACTAGTTTCCAAGCCTCAAATTTCTCCTCCATGTATCCAACCTTTTTCTTGTTTTCTCAATGATTTTCCACATAATAAGTTAAATCATTCAGTTCTGTACCACAAACATGATTTTTAAAAATTTAGAAACTTCTCACTTACTAAAGAATATACCAAACACCTCTTTGACAAACGTTTATAATTTTTCAGAAAACAGAACATCATGACTCACTTTCTAGCACCCCAAACACTCTAACATTTATGCACATCTGGAAAATGGCTCTTTTTAAACCAGACTTTTCACTAGAAAGAAGTTACCCCAGTCTTTCAGTACAACCTCAAATGCTACACATTTCACACTACTAATCATTAAATCATTTATATCCTGCTAACTTGGTTCTCCACTATATGTTTCAAAACCTTAGAAATTATTCCCGGGTCTTATATGCCATCACACTCTCTTTAGAAAAACATCAAAAAAATCAGTATATTTTGTTTAACTTCACAGAATTTCTGTTTTTCTGAATTTTGCATGGGCAATGTCATATTGCTAAGAGCACTATCTCTTACCTCCCCTTGCCTGGGAAATGACTACTCATGTTTTAGGTTTCAGATTAGATGACACCTCCTTCCAGAAGTCTATATGGAAACACAAGTCACATCAGGTGTCTCTCTTATGAGTTTTCAGTAAACTTAGTGCAAATACTCTTCCTTTGCTCTTGATATCCCAGATATCCCTGTGTTGTATATTCCAATTTCCTACAGTTCCCACTAGAGGATAAGTTCCCTGAATGCAAGGTTTCTAATCAGCATTTTCTTGTATGTATCTCAGTGCCTAATACAGTGCCTAGATGGAATAGGTAGGTTCTTGTAGAATAAGTGAATTATTAGACTAATAAATATGTAAGTGATACAGATATCTTTGTAGACAATATATCTGTGTATACTCTTCTTTCCAATATCTTCCAATCATTGGCAGATTCACCCAGAGCAGATCCTTTCTATACTCATGATCATGCACACTGCCTGCACATATCTGCACACTGTCCACACAATACCTTAGGTTATCTTCCCCAAGTTTTCCCAGAGTACACTGTCTGAGACTTCTCTGTCAACAGTCATGATATCTCCTTATTATTCATATTTCATATAATTTGGAACAAATAGCACTCAAGGTCCTGGACACCTGACAGAAGAATAGGTGTAGGGGTGGGTGGCATGTGGTGATACAGAAAACAATTGTGACCATTAAGACTAAAACAAACTGAGGGCTGATGGACGGAGGTGGGTGGGAAATGGGCTAGATGGGTGACGGGTATTAAGGAGGGCACTTGTGATGAGCACTGGGTGTTGTATGTAAGTGATGAATCACTGAATTCTACTCCTGAAACCAATATTGCACTGTATGTTAACTAAAGTTGCAATTTAAAAAAGAGGAAAAAAAAGATTTGAACACTAATAAAGCAGCAAGCCTCAACAGAACTTCTAGATAATGTATTATTTTTTGAGATCTTGTCATATGAATTCTAGCCCACTTCTTTTTCCCTAAAAATACCAATTTTTATCTTTTAGAAATTGGTCAAATTTAAATATATGTTTCACATTATATGTTTCAGTCTATCTAGATTATTTCTCATAATAGTTTTTGTTTTTTTTTTAAATTTTTTTTTTCAACGTTTATTTATTTTTTGGGACAGAGAGAGACAGAGCATGAACGGGGGAGGGGCAGAGAGAGAGAGACACACACAGAATCGGAAACAGGCTCCAGGCTCTGAGCCATCAGCCCAGAGCCTGACGCGGGGCTCGAACTCACGGACCGCAAGATCGTGACCTGGCTGAAGTCGGACGCTTAACCGACTGCGCCAGCCAGGCGCCCCCTCATAATAGTTTTTGAAAACTATCACCATAATAGGGTTTATTTCAAAGAGGGACTTATATAGTGAACCACAGCCATCAAGCACCATAAACATAAGACATCTCAGTCACCAGTGCTTATTCACATACCTTCTCTGTGTTGTCCTATCTGATCACCTCACTCTCCACCTTCAAGAAAACTGTCATTTTCAAAACCAATACCCAGACTATCAGGTCTATAAAACTTTAGTATTCTTCCTGCCTCATCCATTGCTCCCCAGCCCCACCATACACACACACATTTCATTATAAATTAGTACATGCATTAGGAAACCTTAAGAAATTTAAAAACTGTCATTCTAATATCAAGTAGCTCTTTAAAAGCATTAGTAAGCATAAAGTCACACAGAGGGTTTATTATTTAATGCAGATTTTATGCCCACTCTCAAAGCTTTGAATTTCATATTTCTACATGAGGAATTGGCATTTTTAAATTTTACCTTTGACATTTTAATTATTAAGTGTCATGGTGTGGCCTCCTTGAATTCATCTTATTTGGAACTCTGTTTTCTGAACCTGGATGTTCATTTCCTTCCACAGGTTAGGGAAGTTTTTAGCTATTATTTCTTCAAATTAGTTTTCTGCCTCTTTCTCTCTGTCTTCTGGGACCCCTATAATGTGAATGTTTGTTTGCACGATGCTGTCCAAGACATCCCTTAATCTATCCTCACTTTTAAAAATTCTTTTATCTTTTTGTTGTTCAGCTTGGGTGCTTTCCATTACCCTGACTTTCAGATTGCTAATCCATTCTTTGGCACCAACTAATCTACTTTTGATTCCCTGTAGTGTATTTTTCATTTCAGTTATCGTATTCTTCAACTCCAATTGATTCTCTTTTTATATTTTCTATCTCTTTTTTGAAGTTCTCACTGAATTCATTCACTCTTCTCTCCAGCCTGGTGAGTATCATTGAGACCATTACTTACAACTCTTTATCGGGTAAATTACTTATCTCCATTTTATTTAGTTATTTTAAAGATTTTGTCTTGTTCTTTTGTTTGAAACATATTCCTCTATCTCTTCATCGTGTTTGACTTTATGTTTGTTTCTGTGAATTAAGCAGAACAGCCACTCCTCCTAATCTTGAAGGAAAGATCTTGTGTATGGTCATCCTTTGTGTAGACTTTGTGTACCTGGTGACTGGCTAGCTGGCTGGAGCTGTGGCTGGCATTGGCTGGGGCTTCCAGGGTACTCTGTGATGGGGCCACAGTGATAGGATGGCTGCAGCTGAAGTGGGTGTCAGCCAGGGTAGTCCTGGGGTCTCCACATGAGGTCTTCCTGCCAGTATAGCTGAAGTTGAAGTGGGTATGGGCTGGGGCAGTCCCAGGGCTCTCTGTATTGACGATGCCCAGGAAGGACAGCTAAAGCTGAAGTAGGTACCATCTGGGGTGTCCTGGAGCAATCCATGTAGGGAGCACCCATGTGGGGAGCTGGATCCAAGGTGGGTATGGGTCTCAGGATGCTCTGCACAGGGGTTGCTCTGGTAGGACAGCTGGAGCCAAAGAATGAATGGTCTGGGGTGCCTCAGGTGCTCTGCTCCAGGGGTTTCTGGCAAGTCATACAGAAATGAAATGGGGTAGGCCTTGAGTGTTTCAGGGTGCTTTGCACCCGTGTCAATTTGCTCAAATTTCATCACCATCTTGAAGCAATCGTAGTTTACCGAGTTTGAAATTCTTATTTCTTTCCACCCCATCATCCCTATTCTATCACTGAAGTTAATACTTCCATTATAGCACATGTCATTCACTGGCTCTATATATTAAGATAATCTGCACATGTGTGGGTTCTACTTTTTAACAGATATCTCCTGGAGGGTAGCAACAGTGCCTTTTTTACCCATGCACCCCATCCAGTACCAAGGATACTGCCTTGTACAAAATAAGGATTCAAAACATGTTCAGGGACAAGTAGTTAGAAATGAGAAAATAAGATCTGAGACTCCAGTAATCCTAAATTGCACATGTTTACATTATACTAGAGTTTGGGGTTAAAAGTAGTGTAGGGCAAGAGGAAGAAAAAGAGGAGAAAACAATCTTTCTTTCACCTGTGTCCAAAAAATCCTCAGCCTCTTTTGCAAATCTGGTTATGGAGCTGTCTACAGGCTGTTTGCTTGAGCAGATCCAAACTACGCCTGGTTTAATCAGTCCCACATAAATAAAGGTGCCATGATGATTCCTCCATCTTTAAATTCTGAATGAAAAAGAAGAGAATGAACAAAAAGACAAAAGAGATAAGGGCACTGTGTTTGTTTCACTGATCACATACACCCTCACAATTCAGTCCCCTTATCTAGCTAACCTGAAGATTTACCTTAGGTTAAGAACAAGATTTCTTCTATTCCGAGGAATAGAGTTAAAATATGTACGTGGGAAATGCAGTCCTATGATAACTATTCGATGATGGAGAACTGTGGTCATCTCCTATTGGTGGTAATGTGGGGGTGGGAGAAGGCTTAAAAGCCACTCTGAAGACTGGGAAGTCTAGCAGTATCTTGATGTCTAGCATCTTGAATGATGGTGGGGAAAAGTCAGTACAAAATGGTCTCTTAGCATCTTTCTGGGATTTCAAGAGGAACATACCAGTGCCTACTTCTCTCCATGCTCCTTTTATATAATACAAATTACCCAAGACATCATAAGGTACACTGACTTCTGTTAGTGAAGGTTTTCCCTTTGATGGAAGGATGGCAAAGAACAAAGAGGATAAACTGGGAAGAGGCAAATCAAGAATAAAGAAAGATTGCCTCAATAACTTCTGACCCAGTCTATTCAAAATTTTAAGTTCAAGACAGACTCAACACATTTGTGTGCTAATAGGCAAGTCCATATGAGTGAACTTCTCAAGCATGGGGAAAAAAGCCACTTCTCATCGACTCTATCACTCCACCTGTTTTGTGTTAGAGACAGACCCGGGACACCTGGGTGGCTCAGTCAGTTAGGCGTACGACTTCATCTCAGGTCATGATCTCACGGTTTGTGAGGTCGAGTCCCACATCAGGCTCTGTGCTGACAGCAGCCTGGAGCTTGCTTCAGATTCCATGTCTCCCTCTCTCTCTGCCCTCCCCTGCTAATGCTCTGTATCTCTCAAAAATAATAAATAAACATTAAAAAAATTAAAAAAAATAGACCACATGTAAAGGGATAGGGTGGTTAAAACACACCATCTCAAATAAAAGTACACAGATTCTCTAGGCTTTCCAGTATTACCTATCAGGGTATGAAAAGTCCTAGGCAAAATTTCTAGAAATACTACTCTGAAGTAAGAAGAGAATTCATCTCTCAAATAGAAATTTGTAGTTACAGAAAGGGTTTTTCCTTTCTTTCCTCCACCATCTTTATTGTGCACATACCTTATTCCATCCATTATAAAATGTAAATTTACCCCCACATTTTAACATCTATTAAATTAGGATGAGTTTTGGGGTGCCTGGGTGGCTCAGTCGGTTAGGCATCTGACTTCATCTCAGGTCATGATTTCATGGTTGCAGAGTTCAAGCCCGCATCAGGCTCTTCGCTGTCAGCACAGAGCCCCGCTTCAGATCCTTGGTCCCCCTCTCTCTCTGCCCCTCCCTCCCCTCAAAAACAAATAAAAAATTAAAAAAATAAATAAATTAGGATGATTCTTTATTTTTTTTAACATTTATTTATTATTGAAAGACAGAGAGACCACAGAGTGTGAGCAGGGGAGGGGTAGAGAGAGAGGGAGACACAGAATTGAAGTAGGCTCCAGGCTCTGAGCTGTCAGCACAGAGCCTGATGCGGGACTTGAACTCACAAACTGCGAGATCATGACCTGAGCCGAAGTCGATCGCTTGACCAACTGAGCCACCCAGGCGCCCCAAATTAGGATGATTCTTATGTTCAATGGCAAGACCTAGTTTAATTGGCAGAGTCTTTAATTTCCTGTTACTCCATGAGATAATAATGTAATTGATAGCATCTTAGACCGGGTGATAAATGTTACATTTAGCAAGTAACTCCTATCGATTCTAAAGACTATATATTAGATATTTCATCTCTAAATACTGACCTACCTATCCTTTTGGTTCCAACCAGCATTATCTGGATCACATTTTGTCCTCTCTCATCTGCAGTCTTGAAATAACTTTTTGTCTGATTCCTAGCTCTAACTTTATCTTCAATAATACCTACCCAAACCTCTATCTATAGAAAGGGTTTCCTTGTCTCCTAGCATTTCTCTATACAGAAACATTATTACCATACACTGCTGTAAGAACTTTATGTTAACTCAATCATAATAAATTATCATTTATTCCCCACTTTAAAGATGATAAAACTAAGGCTCTGAGGGGTTAAGTAGCATTCCCAAGATGTTATAGCTGCTATGTGGTAGAGCTTGGATTAAAACCCAGGGAGTCTGTCTTCAAACCTTGTTTCTCTAATGACCCAAGACTCAAACTCAAAAATCTAAAACTGAAATCATATTCCCCTACATTCAAATCATGCTCAGTTCTCACCTTGTCCTAGAGGCCTCTCCAGATGTCACAGATTGGAATTAATTCCTCTCTCCCCTCATCCCTTAGTGAACAATCTGTACTCATCATAGACTCCATTCTCACCCTCCTCTCTCACCCTCCTTCCCTCTCTCTCCCTTCTCCTTTATGGTAAACCCTGAAGGATCTCTGTATCTTCCCACAGTAACACTGGGAGCTGAAAACAAATGTGTCCATGGATTTGAAGGCATCTTAAATGGATTTTGGGTATCTTAGAAATCATCTGATTCTACTTCTTAATAAAGATGAGAAATTTGGAGATAAGACATATTAAGCAATGTTCTCCAAACCATCCTGATACTTAATTATAAAGACACAACTCCTGGTCTAGAAGGATCTTTTCATAACTCTTGTTGTAGAATTATTTCTTTTTTTTTCTTTTTTTTTATATATATGAAATTTATTGACAAATTGGTTTCCATACAACACCGAGTGCTCATCCCAAAAGGTGCCCTCCTCAATACCCATCACCCACCCTCACCTCCCTCCCACCCCCCATCAACCCTCAGTTTGTTCTCAGTTTTTAACAGTCTCTTATGCTTTGGCTCTCTCCCACTCTAACCTCTTTTTTTTTTTCCCTTCCCCTCCCCCATGGGTTCCTGTTAAGTTTCTCAGGATCCACATAAGAGTGAAACCATATGGTATCTGTCTTTCTCTGTATGGCTTATTTCACTTAGCATTACACTCTCCAGTTCCATCCACGTTGCTACAAAAGGCCATATTTCATTTTTTCTCATTGCCACATAGTATTCCATTGTGTATATATACCACAATTTCTTTATCCATTCATCAGTTGATGGACATTTAGGCTCTTTCCATAATTTGGCTATTGTTGAGAGTGCTGCTATGAACATTGGGGTACAAGTGCCCCTATGCATCAGTACTCCTGTATCCCTTGGATAAATTCCTAGCAGTGCTATTGCTGGGTCATAGGGTAGGTCTATTTTTAATTTTCTGAGGAACCTCCACACTGCTTTCCAGAGCGGCTGCACCAATTTGCATTCCCACCAACAGTGCAAGAGGGTTCCCGTTTCTCCACATCCTCTCCAGCATCTATAGTCTCCTGATTTGTTCATTTTGGCCACTCTGACTGGCGTGAGGTGATACCTGAGTGTGGTTTTGATTTGTATTTCCCTGATAAGGAGCGACGCTGAACATCTTTTCATGTGCCTGTTGGCCATCTGGATGTCTTCTTTAGAGAAGTGTCTATTCATGTTTTCTGCCCATTTCTTCACTGGGTTATTTGTTTTTCGGGTGTGGAGTTTGCTGAGCTCTTTATAGATTTTAGATACTAGCCCTTTGTCCGATATGGCATTTGCAAATATCTTTTCCCATTCCGTCGGTTGCCTTTTAGTTTTGTTGATTGTTTCCTTTGCAGTGCAGAAGCTTTTTATCTTCATGAGGTCCCAATAGTTGATTTTTGCTTTTAATTCTCTTGCCTTTGGAGATGTGTCAAGTAAGAAATTTCTGCGGCTGAGGTCAGAGAGGTCTTTTCCTGCTTTCTCCTCTAGGATTTTGATGGTTTCCTGTCTCACATTCAGGTCCTTCATCTATTTTTAGTTTATTTTTGTGAATGGTGTAAGAAAGTGGTCTAGTTTCATTGTTCTGAATGTTGCTGTCCAGTTATCCCAGCACCATTTGTGAAAGAGACTGTCTTTTTTTCCATTGTATATTCTTTCCTGCTTTGCCAAAGATTAGTTGGCAATACTTTTGTGGGTCCAGTTCTGGAGTCTCTATTCTATTCCATTAGTCTATGTGTCTGTTTTTTGTAGAAATCACACTTTTTATATACATCCAAAGGAAAGGGAACTTGTGCCTCAAAGAGATATCCAGGGATGCCTGGGTGGCTCAGTCAGTTGAGCATCTGACTCTTGATCTTGACATAGGTCATTATCCCAGGTTGTGGGATCAAGTCCCATCTAGGGCTCCACACTCTCTCCTCCGCCCCTCTCCCATTCTCATGCTCTCTCTCTCAAAATAAAAAAAGAGAGATATCTAAACTCGTATGTTCATTGCCACATTACTGACAGTCTTCAACATATGGAAACTACCTGTTATCCATCGATGAATGAATGAATACAAAAATATAATGGAATATTTTTCAACCATGAAAACAAAGAAATCCTGCCATTTGCAACAACATGGCTGCATCTTTAGGACATTAGCAAAGTGAAACAAGCCAGGCACATTAAACAAATACTGTATAATCTCACTTATATGTAGAATAAAAAAGGTGAATTCATAGAAGTAGAGAGTAGAAAGGTGGTTGCCATGGGCTGGGGTTGTGAGGAAGGAATAAGGAGATGCTGGTGAAAGGGTACAAACAATGTTATAAGATGAATAACTTACGGGGATCTACTGTACAACATGACTATAGTTAACAATACTGTATTATATACTTCAAATTTGCTAAAAGTGTAGATCTTAAGTGTTATCACCATAAACACAAACACACAAAATGGTAAATACAATGAGATATCACCTCACACCTGTAAGACTGGCAATCAAGAAGACATGAGATAAGTTATGGACAGGATGTCAAGAAAAAGGAACATTTATGTACTGTTGCTAGGATTTTAAACTGGTTCAGCCACTAACAACAGTATGGAGGTCCTTCAAAAAATTAAAAAATAGAACTACCATGCACTCCAGCAATCCCACTTTTGGGTATATAACCAAAGGAAATGAAAATAGTTTACCAAAGAGACATATGCACTCTTATGTTTGTTGCAGCATTATTCATAATACCCAAGATATGAAAACAACCGAAGTGCCTGTCAATAAATGAAGAGATAAAGACTGGATTATCCTATGAGAAAAGAAGTCCTGCCATTTGTAAAAACATGGATGGACCTTGAGGACATTATGTTATATGAGATTAATCAAACAAAAATAAAAATACTATATCTCATATGTGGAATTCAAAAAACTAAAATCGGGGTGCCTGGGTGGCTCAGTCAGTTAAGCGTCTGACTTTGGGTCAGGTTATGATCTCATGGTTCGTGGGTTCTGTGATGACAGCTCAGAGCTGGAGCCTGTTTTGGTTTCTGTGTCTCCCTCTCTCTCTGTCCCTCCCCCACTAGCACTGTCTCTCTGTCTCTCTCTCAAAAATAAACATTAAAAAAACTAAAATTATAAAAGCAGAGAGTAAAATGCAGCTAGAAGATAAATAGGTCCTGGAAACCAAGCACAGAAGACAGTGATTATAGATGACAAAACTATATTATAAATATTAAACTTGCTAAGATAATAGATATTAATCACTCCCACCACTAGAAGAAATTATAATTATGTGATAGGATAGAGGTGTTAGCAATGGCAATCATATTGCAATTGGAATGTATCAAATCAGCTCTCTCCCTGGTATCTCACCACTGTGTCAGTGCAGTTAGGCATCAGCAAATTAATGAGAGGAGAGAGGAGGCCCCTGCTCTTGGGCACCCGCAGGAACTTACTCCAGCTCCAGACACACTGTAAACACTTTCACCTAACGGAAGATAAGCTGTGAAATCGGATTTCTGAACCACAAGATACTTGTGTAAAAACTGCATTCCATGCCAGGCCTGAAATGTTCCAAAGCTCAGTTCACTATCAGCATCCCAGGTGGTGCAATTAATAAAGAGCTAGCATGGGGCCACTGGCACAAACAAGGCAGCTCCTTAGAACCTGAACTTCCTATTTGTTCCATTCCTTGGGTAGATAACGCCTGTTAATTACTCTGGAGGTTTTGTTAGAACATTCTATCTGGTCTCGCTGGATCAAGCTATCCTCTCCAGATCGCCCTATATGGGGAACTGAAAATAATCCCGTTTCAATGAAATTATTTTGGCGAGGAGAGAGGGAAGATGGCGGCGTAGGAGGACGCTGGGCTCACCGCGCGTCCTGCTGATCACTTAGATTCCACCTACACCTGCCTAAATAACCCAGAAAACCGCCAGAGGATTAGCAGAACGGAGTCTCCGGAGCCAAGCGCAGATGAGAGGCCCACGGAAGAGGGGCCCCTCCTGAAGTGGATCACCTAAGGAGAAGCGAACTAAGCCTGCCCCTCCTGCCCCGTGCACCTTGCCTACCCACCCCAGCTAATACACCAGATCCCCAGCACCACAAGCCTGGCAGTGTGCAAGTAGCCCAGACGGGCCACGCTACCCCACAGTGAATACCGCCTGCCTCTAGGAGAGGGGAAGAGAAGGCACACACCAGTCTGAAAGTGGCCCCAGCGGTGGGCTGGGGGCAGACATTAGGTCTGACTGCGGCCCCGCCCACCAACTCCAGTTATACACCACAGCACAGGGGAAGTGCCCTGCAGGTCCTCACCACGCCAGGGACTATCCAAAATGACCAAGCGGAAGAATTCCCCTCAGAAGAATCTCCAGGAAATAACAACAGCTAATGAACTGATCAAAAAGGATTTAAATAATATAACAGAAAGTGAATTTAGAATAATAGTCATAAAATTAATCGCTGGGCTTGGAATGTATCAAATCAATGTTATACACCTTCAGACTACAGGAAGATGTCAATGGAGTAGGAGGACCCTAGGCTCACCTTGTACCACAAAAACAACTAGATAACTATCAAGTCATCCTAAATATCCCAGAAATTATCTTAAAGACTGACAGAACAAACATCACAACTAAAGGGAGAAAAGAGGCCATATCAAAGAAGGTCATTCAGCAAGTGCAGAGACATGCTTTATGGGATGAATAGATCTGGGTGCTGTGGAGGGAAGTGAGCCATGGTCACAGAGAAGGGCAAGGGAGAGAGAAGCACACAGGAGAATGAACAAGGAGAACATTTCCCCAAGGTCATTGGCCTGGAAATTAAGAGAGGCTAAATTTCATGCATTCTACAACCAGCAGGGCTTATAGCCTGGAGTTTTAAAGGTCAGGAGGCTTGGCTGTGACAGAGCCCTGAGAGCACTAGTCTGCTCCCAGAGAGAATGGAGGAAAACACCTGGGGGTAGATGGCATAGAAATAGCAATTTGAAAAACACCTGGTACACACTGGGGGGAGATTATTTGCTCCTCTTAGAGTGCTTCACAGGGAGGCAGCATTCATGGAGACGGCTCTCTGGGAAGAAAAGAATGGCTGGTGACATTACTCTCTCTCTCCACTCAGCATAAACACATATCCACATGCAGGAAGCAACCCAGCATCAACACTGACTGCCTAACTTGCTTACACCAAGCCCCACCCTGCTGCGTTCTAGCTGGACTGCCCTTCTCAGCCAGCTTGTCTTAGTCCCAGTGCAACAGGACCCTCCCCCAGAAGATAGTACAAAACCCTACCCACACCACATCTCTCAACCAGATAGTTCTGCAGAGCCTCAGTTCTTGTGGAAGTGGTGTTGGGTCTCATTTCATGAGCAGACCGGAGTACATCTAGTTTAAACTTGCCACTTTCAGGTCAGGGACCAAACACTGCACACAGAAAGCAAGGAGACCCTCTCCAGACCATTGGCCTGAAGGATAGAGCAGAGAAAACACAATAGCAGAGTGAAAGGAGCACACACCAGAGACCCTCCCTAAAGCATAGGCCCTGGACACTATATGACCTCTTCTTCATAGGGCCATTACTTTCAGGAGCAGGAGACATAACTATTTCTATGCTGTCTACTCCCAGGTGTTTGCCTCCATTCTCTCCGGGAGCAGAGTAGTGCACTCAGCGTTTAATTAACACTGGCAGATACTTAGACAAAATGGCAAGACAGAGGAATTAATTCCAAATGAAAAAACAAGGGGCACCTGGGTGGCTCAGGTGGTTCAGCATCCAGCTTTGGCTCAGGTCATTATCTCACAGTTCATGAGTATGGGCCTTGCATCCGGCTCTGTGCTGACAGCTCACAGCCTCGAGCCTGCTTTGGATTCTGTGTCTCCCTCTCTCTCTGACCCTCCTCCACTCATTCTCTCTCCCTCTCTATCTCTCTCTCTCTCTCTCTCTCTCTCTCTCTCAAAAACAAATAAACATTAAAAAATTTTAAAAACAAATGAAAGTACAACAATCCAAACGCTTTGGGACGCAGCGAAGGCAGTCCTGAGAGGAAAATACATTGCAATCCAGGCCTATCTCAAGAAACAAGAAAAATCCCAAATACAAAATCTAACAGCACACCTAAAGGAAATGGAAGCAGAACAGCAAAGACAGCCTAAACCCAGCAGAAGAAGAGAAATAATAAAGATCAGAGCAGAAATAAACAATATAGAATCTAAAAAAACTGTAGAGCAGATCAACGAAACCAAGAGTTGGTTTTTTGAAAAAATAAACAAAATTGACAAACCTCTAGCCAGGCTTCTCAAAAAGAAAAGGGAGATGACCCAAATAGATAAAATCATGAATGAAAATGGAATTATTACAACCAATCCCTCAGAGATACAAACAATTATCAGGGAATACTATGAAAAATTATATGCCAACAAATTGGACAACCTGGAAGAAATGGACAAATTCCTGAACACCCACGCTCTTCCAAAACTCAATCAGGAGGAAAGAGAAAGCTTGAACAGACCCATAACCAGCGAAGAAATTGAATCGGTTATCAAAAATCTCCCAACAAATAAGAGTCCAGGACCAGATGGCTTCCCAGGGGAGTTCTACCAGACGTTTAAAGCAGAGATCATACCTATCCTTCTCAAGCTATTCCAAGAAATAGAAAGGGAAGGAAAACTTCCAGACTCATTCTATGAAGCCAGTATTCCTTTGATTCCTAAACCAGACAGAGACCCAGTAAAAAAAGAGAACTACAGGCCAATATCCCTGATGAATATGGATGCCAAAATTCTCAATAAGATACTAGCAAATCGAATTCAACAGCATATAAAAAGAATCATTCACCATGCTCAAGTGGGATTCATTCCTGGGATGCAGGGCTGGTTCAACATTCGCAAATCAATCAACGTGATACATCACATTAACAAAAAAAAAAAGAGAAGAACCATATGATCCTGTCAATCGATGCAGAAAAGGCTTTTGACAAAATCCAGCACCCTTTCTTAATAAAAACCTTTGAGAAAGTCGGGATAGAAGGAACATACTTAAAGATCATAAAAGCCATTTATGAAAAGCCCACAGCTAACATCATCCTCAACGGGGAAAAACTGAGAGCTTTTTCCCTGAGATCAGGAACACGACAGGGATGCCCACTCTCACCGCTGTTGTTTAACATAGTGCTGGAAGTTCTAGCATCAGTAATCAGACAACAAAAGGAAATCAAAGGCATCAAAATTGGCAAAGATGAAGTCAAGCTTTCGCTTTTTGCAGATGACATGATATTATACATGGAATATCCGATAGACTCCACCAAAAGTCTGCTAGAACTGATACATGAATTCAGCAAAGTTGCAGGATACAAAATCAATGTACAGAAATCAGTTGCATTCTTATACACTAACAATGAAGCAACAGAAAGACAAATAAAGAAACTGATCCCATTCACAATTGCACCAAGAAGCATAAAATACCTAGGGATAAATCTAACCAAAGATGTAAAGGATCTGTATGCTGAAAACTATAGAAAGCTTATGAAGGTAATTGAAGAAGATTTAAAGAAATGGAAAGACATTCCATGCTCATGGATTGGAAAAATAAATATTGTCAAAATGTCAATACTACCCAAAGCTATCTACACATTCAGTGCAATCCCAATCAAAATTGCACCAGCATTCTTCTCAAAACTAGAACAAGCAATCCTAAAATTCATATGGAATCACAAAAGGCCCCGAATAGCCAAAGGAATTTTGAAGAAGAAGACCAAAGCAGGAGGCATCCCAATCCCAGACTTTAGCCTCTACTACAAAGCTGTAATCATCAAGACAGCATGGTATTGGCACAAAAACAGACACATAGACCAATGGAATAGAATAGAAACCCCAGAACTAGACCCACAAACGTATGGCCAACTCATCTTTGACAAAGCAGGAAAGAACATCCAATGGAAAAAAGACAGCCTCTTTAACAAATGGTGCTGGGAGAACTGGACAGCAACATGCAGAAGGTTGAAACTAGACCACTTTCTCACACCATTTACAAAAATAAACTCAAAATGGATAAAGGACCTAAATGTGAGACAGGAAACCATCAAAACCTTAGAGGAGAAAGCAGGAAAAGACCTCTCTGACCTCAGCCGTAGCAATCTCTTACTCGACACATCCCCAAAGGCAAGGGAATTAAAAGCAAAAGTGAATTACTGGGACCTTATGAAGATAAAAAGCTTCTGCACAGCAAAGGAAACAACCAGCAAAACTAAAAGGCAACCAACAGAATGGGAAAAGATATTTGCAAATGACATATCGGACAAAGGGCTAGTATCTAAAATCTATAAAGAGCTCACCAAACTCCACACCCTAGAAACAAATAACCCAGTGAAGAAATGGGCAGAAAACATGAATAGACACTTCTCTAAAGAAGACATCCAGATGGCCAACAGGCACATGAAAAGATGTTCAGCGTCGCTCCTTATCAGGGAAATACAAATCAAAACCACACTCAGGTATCACCTCACGCCAGTCAGAGTGGCCAAAATGAACAAATCAGGAGACTATAGATGCTGGAGAGGATGTGGAGAAACGGGAACCCTCTTGCACTGTTGGTGGGAATGCAAATTGGTGCAGCCGCTCTGGAAAGCAGTGTGGAGGTTCCTCAGAAAATTAAAAATAGACCTACCCTATGACCCAGCAATAGCACTGCTAGGAATTTACCCAAGGGATACAGGAGTACTGATGCATAGGGGCACTTGTACCCCAATGTTCATAGCAGCACTCTCAACAATAGCCAAATTATGGAAAGAGCCGAAATGTCCATCAACTGATGAATGGATAAAGAAATTGTGGTTTATATACACAATGGAATACTACGTGGCAATGAGAAAAAATGAAATATGGCCTTTTGTAGCAACGTGGATGGAACTGGAGAGTGTAATGCTAAGTGAAATAAGCCATACAGAGAAAGACAGATACCATATGGTTTCACTCTTATGTGGATCCTGAGAAACTCAACAGGAACCCATGGGGGAGGGGAAGGAAAAAAAAAAAAAGAGGTTAGAGTGGGAGAGAGCCAAAGCATAAGAGACTGTTAAAAACTGAGAACAAACTGAGGGTTGATGGGGGGTGGGAGGGAGGGGAGGGTGGGTGATGGGTATTGAGGAGGGCACCTTTGGGATGAGCACTGGGTGTTGTATGGAAACCAATTTGTCAATAAATTTCATATATATAAAAAAAATAAATAAATAAAGGTAAAAAAAAAAACAAAAAACAAAAAA
Organism: Lynx rufus; assembly: GCF_022079265.1. Lineage (NCBI taxonomy): Eukaryota > Metazoa > Chordata > Mammalia > Carnivora > Felidae > Lynx > Lynx rufus. Next base: position 168,488 of record NW_025814859.1, read on the forward strand.
CAAATGAAAGAATAAGATAAGGCCATGGCAGAGATATAAGTGTAACAGATATAAGTAACATGCCTGAAGGGGAATTTAAAGCAACAATCATAAGGATATTGCCTGGGCTTCAGACAACAATATAAGGCATTAGTGAGTCCATCACCATGGGGATAAAAGAGCCCTCTCCATGAATGCTGCCTTCCCTGCAAGAAATATTAAAGGGGACTCTTTTGGGTGGAAAGACCAAAAGTGACAAAGGCAAGAAAAGATCAGAGAAAATATCCAGAAACAATGACAAAACAAATAATAAAGTGTCAATAAAACATATCTATCAGTAATTACTTAGAATGTAAATGGACTTTATAAACACTCCAATTAAAAGACATAGGGTATCAGAGTGGATAAAAAACAAGACTCATCTATATGCTGCCTACAAAAGACTCATTGTAGACCTAGAGACACCTGCAGGTTGACAAGAAGGAGATGGGGAAACATTTATCATACAAATGGATACCAAAAGAAAGCTGGAAGCAATACTTATATAAGACAAACTAGATTTTAAAACAGACTGTAAAAAGAGAAAAAGAGAGGCACTATACACTCATAAAGGGGAGATTCTAAAATTAAGATATAACAATTGTAAATATTTACACAACCAACATGGGAGCCCCCAAATTTATAAAACAATAACAAACATAAAGGAACTCATTGAGTATATAGTAATAAAAAAGAATTATAAAGTAATAATAAAGGAATTTAACACCCCACTTACATCAATGGACAGATAATCTAAAAAGAAAATAAACAAGAAAAAATGGTTTGAATGACACCCTGGATCAAATGGTCTTAACATATATATTCAGGACATCCTAGACTAAAACAGGAGAATGCACATTCTTTCCAAGTGCACATGGAACATTCTCCAAAAGAGATCACATACTACCTCACAAATCAGGTTTCAACAAATACAAAAAGAATGAAGTCTTATCATGCACCTTATGTGACTACAGCACTATGAAACTGGAAGTCAACCACAAGAAAAAAAATTGGCAATACTACAAATACATGGAGGTTAACCAACATGCTACTAAACAATGAATGGGACAACCAGGAAATAAAGAAGAAACAAAAAAAAAAATACCTGGGAAAATATGAAAATGAAAACACAATGGCCCAAATCTTTGGGATGGAGCAAAAGCAGTCCCTAGAGGGAAGTATATAGCAATATAGGCCTAATTCAGGAAGCAAGAAAAATCTCAAATAAACAACCAAAACAAAGCTTAAAGCCAGCAGAAGGAAGTAAGTAATAAAGATTAGAGCAGAAATAAATGATATAAAAAGACAACAACAACATAACAGATCAATGAATCCAGGAGCTGAATCTTTGAAAAATTAATAAAATTGATAAACCTCCAGCCAGACATTTAAAAATGCAAAGAGAAAGGATCCAAATAAGCAAATCACAAATGAGAGAGGAGAAAGAACAATCAACACCACAGAAATACAAACAATTATAAGAGAGAATATTATGAAAAACCACATGCCAACAATTTGGACAACATGGAAAAATGGACAAATTCCTAGAAACATATAAACTACCAAAACTAAAACAGGAAGAAATAGAAAACTTGAACGGATTGATAACCAGCAAAGAAATTGAATCAGTAATCACAAACTCCCTACAAACAAAAGGCCAAGACCGGATTGTTTCACAGGCAAATTCTACCAAATGTTCAAAGAAGAGTTAATACCTGTTCTTCTCAAACTATTCCAAAAAAAATAGAAAAGTAAGGAAAAATTCCAAATTCATTGTATGAGGCCAGCATTACCCTCACTCCAAAACCAGATGGAGACACTACTAAAAAGATAACTACAGGCCAATATCCCTGATGAACATGGATGCAAAAACTCTCAATAAAATACTATCAAAGCCAACCCAACAACACATTTAAAAAATCATTAACTACTATCCAGTGGGATTTATTCCTAGGATGAAAGAGTGGTTCAATATTTTCAAATCAACATGATACACCACATTAATAAAAGAAAGGAGAAGAAACATGATTATTTCCATAGATGTATTAAAGGATTTGACAAAGTACAATATCCATTCATGAGGAAAACCCTCCACAAAGTAGGTTAAGAGGGAACACACCTCAACATATTAAAGGCCATTTATGAAAAACCCACAGCTCACATCATACTCAATGGGGAACAACTGAGAGCTTTTCCTTCACAGTCAGGAAGAAGACAGGGATGTCCATTCCTACCACTGTTATATGACAGAGTACTGGAAATCCTAAGCACAGCAATCAGAAAACAAAAAGAAACAAAAGGCATCCAAATAAGCAAGGAAGCAGTCAAATTGTCACTCTATGCAGACGACGTGATACTCTATATAGAAAACCTGAAAGATTACATCAACAACTGTTAGAACTCATACATGAATTCAGTAAAGTAGCAGGATACAAAATCAACATACAAAAATCTGCTGCATTTCTATATACCAATAATGAAGCAGCAGAAAGAGAAATTACAGAATTGATCCCATTTACAATTGCACAAAAACAATCAGATACCTAGGAATACATCTAACAAAAGAGGTGAAAGACCTACATCCTGAAAACTAGAAAACAGTGATGAAGGAAGTTGAAGATGACACAAAGAAATGGAAAAACATCCCATGCTCATGGATTAGAAGAACAAAAATTGTTAAAATGTGTATACTACTCAAAACAATCTACACACTTAATGCAATCCTATCAAAATACCACCAGCATTTTTCACAGAGCTAGAACAAACAATCCAAATAGTGGATAGTCCAAACAAAGGAATCCAATAGTGAAAGCAATTTTGAAAAAGAAAAACATGTAATGGAGGTATTACAATTCCAAATTTCAAGTTATATTATAATACTAATCAAAATGGTATTCTACTGGCACAAAAATAGATACACAGATCAATAGAACAGAATAACAAACCCAGAAATGAACCTACAACATTATGGTCAGCTAATCTTCAACAAAGCAGGAAAGAATCCAATGGTAAAAAGACAGTCTCTTCAAAGGGTGTTGGAAAACTGGACAGCAACATGCGAAAGAATGAAATTGGACTACTTTCTTATACCATACACAAAAATAAATTCAAAATGGATTAAAGACCTAAATGTGAGACAGGAAACCATAAAAATCCTAGAGGAGAACACAGGCAGTAACTTCTTTGACATTGGCTGTATCAACTTCTTTCTAGATATATCTCCTAAGGCAAGGGAAACAAAAGCAAAAATAAACTATTGGGACTTCATCAAAATAAAAAGCTTCTGTATAGCAAAGAAAACTTCAACCACAAGGACTCAAAACTAAAAGGCAACCTATAGAATGGGGGAATATATTTGTAATGACATATCTGATAAAGGATAAGTATCCAAAATATGTAAAGAACTTACATAACGCCCCCAAAAATGAAAAATCCAATTAAAAATTGGGCAGAATACATGAATAGACATTTTTCCAAAAAAAAAAGACATACAGATGACCAACAGACACATGAAAGATGCTCAACATCACTGATCATCAGGGAAATGCAAATAAAAACTACATGGGATATCACTTCACACTTGTCAGAATCGCTAAAATCAACAACACAAGAAACAGGTGTTGGTGAGTCTATGGAGAAAGGGGAACTCTCTTGCCTTCCTGGTGTGAATGCCAACTGGTACAGCCATTCTGGAAAACAGTATGGAGGTTCCTCAAAAAGTTAAAAATAGAAATACTCTAAGATACAGCAACTGTACTACTAGGTATTTACTCAAAGGGTATAAAAATACAGATTTGAAGGGACACATGCACCCTCATGTTTATAAAAGCATTATCAACAATAACCAAATTATGGAAAGATCCCAAGTGTCCATTGATAGATGAGTAAAGAAGTGGCATATATATACTATGGAATATTACTCAGACATAAAAAGAACGAAATCTTGCCATTTGCAATGATATGAATGGAACTAGAGGGTGTTATGCAAAGGAAAATAAGTCCATCAGAAAATGACAAATACCCTACAATTTCACTCATATGTGGAATTTAAGAAACAAACAAGCAAAGGAAAAAAGAGAGAGTGAGGCAAACCAAGAAACAGACTTTTAACTATAGAGAACAAACTGATGGTTACCCATTGGACAAGGAAATTGATTAAATAGGTGATGGGGACTAAGGAGTGCACTTGTTGTGATGAGCACCAGGTGTTACATGGAAGTGTTGAATCACTATATTCTATACTTAAAACTAATATCACATTGTATGTTAACTAACTGGATTTTAAACAAAAACTTTAAAAATGTACACCTTAAATTTACACAATGTTGTATGTAAAATATATCTCAATAAAAATATTTGTCAAAAAATGGTAATTATGTGAGATAATAGAAGTGTTAATTAGCTTGATTGCCATAATCATTTCATAATGTATACACCTATCAAATGATCACATTATATACCTTAAATATATACAATTTTTATCTGCCAGTGATATCTCAGTAATGCTGGAAAAAAATTAAGTATCTGTGTCTGAAACTTAGGACTCAAATAATTAATTGGGCTACTAAAATAAATGTTGCAAGTGAAATAAGTCTGTGTTTCATTGCATCATTAATTTAGTAATATCAACCATGAAGTTAACTTAATCTAAAAAGAACAAAAGCTGTTAACGCTTCAGGAATTACTGCATACATAACTATGAATAAAGAACAAAGCACAACTCTGTTGAAATCCTTGTTTCCAATACAGAATTTGAATAAAACGTGAGTCATAGCAAAATCACAAGTTTCTCCATGTCATAGACATTTAGGAATCATTAAACAGTGAGTTTCAAAACCATAAATGTCAGTATCTTACTATACTTCCATTATTGTACTTGTGTCATTGAACACCTATTCCCCTGATGAGAACATGAGCTTCATGGGGACAGGCTTCCTGTTTCACTGTTCTTTTTATACCAAAGTTGACCTAACACAAAGCGATCATTCCAAAAACATTTGTTGAATTAAATTACCTCCTAATTGGTCCGCTTCCAGGCCACTCTCCTCTCCCAAATCCTGCTAGTTCTTTTAGAAAAATCTCTGATAATGTCATTCCATTGTCTCAAAACCTTTAATGACTGTTCATAGTAATCTGTTTTACAGGATTACGTCCACACACCCTGATGGGGCATATAAAGACCTTCACACTGTTCCCTCAGCCTATATTCCCAGTCTCAGTCCCTGCCTCTCCTCTTCACACCATATTAGTTGTTCCTTGAACACTTTTGGATTTTTATTACTCTATGCCTTTGCCGACTCTGTTTCCTCTGTCTGAAAGATCGTCCCCTCTCCTCTGCCTAGCAAACATTTATTAAAGCTCAGTTTAAACATTACTACCTTTGTATCTTTCCCTGACCCCTCACAGAATTAACGTCTCCTTCTTTGTTTTTCTGTACCAATGTTTATTTATTCCGAAAATGGACGAAGGGGTAAGGGAAGAAGAGAAGGAAGGAGGGAGCGTTCTGTGAACGGACTTACCTAAGCAGTGATTGCAGCACTACGCGTTAAGCACATTGTTGAAGCAGCAGTGGGAGGATGGGGTTGGATAACCTTTAAGTCTTAAGATGCTGTGGCTGGTATCTTTCGCACTGCGTGTATGTGTTGACGGGGGAAACAAAGAGAGACAGAAAAACATAAAGATCAGAAAGGAGATGAGGGGAGGACGCAGTGCAGTAAGAACACGTGGGCAGACCCAAATTTCTTCCGCTTTATTGTTTTGCAGAGGTCTAGGTCTGCATCTAGAGCTGTATATAGCTAGGGGGTGGAAAAAGAGGAAAGGGGAGGGACTGCATTTCCTCAGAACTTGCCTAGCCTCGACTGCTCGACTGCCAGGCGGATCACCTTCCGCTCCAGGGTTGTCAGTTCCTCCTTGCCATGACTCATGCCTATTGTGCCAGGCAGGGAGCACTCTGCCCTGCAGCCTTACAGGTGGTATCGACCGGCTCGGGGAGACAGTTCCCGCCAGGCTACGCAGTGGAGCGCCGCACAGCGCGCCTTCCCTCCTCCTAGCTGCCAGCCCAGCAGTTCCAACCCAGCGCCAGCAGGCCTGCTTGGTCGATCTTCGATCCAAAGATGAGGCGCGGCTGGAAGATGGCTCTGTCCTGGGGGCTGCGGTGCTGCCGCCGAGTACTTTCCTGGGTGCCTGTGCTTGTTATCGTCCTCGTTGTGCTTTGGTCCTACTATGCCTATGTCTTTGAACTCTGCCTGGGTAAGTGGAGCTGGGCACCTAAGGTGGGGAAATTATACTTCAGCTTGTCTGTCGTACCCTTCACACTGGTGTCCCCTTCCCCTGTGTTCTTATCCCTCACACTGCGGGATTTTTTTTTTTGTTTGTTTGTTTGTTTGTTTAGGGGAGCGTGCTGTTTGTTTTTAGCTCTCTGGAGACCTCCTCGTCTTCAACCTCTAGCTTCCCACAATATTTCTTGCACCTTCCCACGAGGGTCCTACCATGTCGCCATCGCTTCTTACCTAGGGTTTCTTACGTTATTCCCTAGCCTTACTCACAAGAATGTACTGGCTCTTTCCACTAGAGCCCCCTTTTCTCATACAGGACAACTGCTTGTGCCTGGTGTTCTCATTCCGGGGGGCTCCTACCCTACAGAATTGAGGAAACAACACACCCCATCTCGGTAAACTGCTTACACTATGAATCCTACTAATACATACAACTAGGAGCCCCACATTTTCACATTCCTTTCTACTAGGAATCCCAAAATATTTCCTGTACTCTCTTATAAGCTCTCTTTTTTCCAACACTGGAATTCATCCTTTTTCTGTGATCCTCTCACACTGGCTGAAGTACCTCACATCTTCTCCCACTTAGGGCCCCACCGTATGCCTTGTTTTATTCCACTGGGTGTCCCGTTTTCACACAGTGAAAATGGGCCCTTTATTCTCTTTCCCTATGGGCTTTACCTTTTATCATCTTCTCCAATAGAATGGGAGTCCTACAATTTATCTTGCCCTGTCCCCTCATTTAGAGCCCCTGATTTTATCACACTGGGGTTCCCCTTATTCTTCTGCTTTCCTCCTTTGAGGAGCATTCACTACTTTCCATTAGGGTTCCGATATTATTTTCTGACCCTTCATACTAGGCACCCTGCTTTTGTCACAATATGGTCATGCCTTGTCCACTCTCTTCTCACAGTAGTGTCCTTTTTACCCTCCCACAAGGTTGTCCACAAACCCCTTCAAAGGGCCACTACTTTTCTTTTGTTTTAAAGTTTATTTATTTATTCTGATAGAGATAGGGAGTGGGGGAGGGGTTGAGAGAGAGAGGGAGAGAGAGAATCCCAAGCAGGCTCTGCACTGTCAATGCAGAGCCCCACGTGGGGCTCCAACTCACAAACTGTGGGATCATGACCTGAGCTGAAATCCGGAGTTCAAGGCTTAACCAACTGAGCCACTCAGGCACCCCCCCCAAGGGCTGCTACTTTTCTAATGATAATCCTGCCTTGTTATATTTTTTGAAACCTACTCCCCACCTGCTGCAGTCCTCTTTCATTGATAGCCCTACATTTTGTCATCCTCTTTCTCTAGGGTTTTATTATTATTATTATTATTATTATTATTATTATTTTATCTTACTTCCGTGTGGGGTTCCTTGTCCCCTGTCTTCTCAACCTAGGAAAACACCATCCTTTCCCACTTGGATTTGTAATATTTCCTTCTCAGTCCAATGAGAGCCTCATTTCTTGTCCCATCTCATTAGACCACCCCTTTTGTAAATCTAGAGAGTCCTCTTGTACCCTATCCTGTCACATTAGGGAGCATTTCATTCCCTTTTTAGCTATCAAATGGTCCCCACAGCATATTTTATGCTTTCAAGCTCAGAATTACATATTTCCAGACACAAACCCCAACATCCTAACCTGTATGTTCCCAAATTGTATTACCCAAGTCACCTATCCTTATCCCTAATGATTTTATAGTGTTCTTATCAATTCACAAAGGAGTTTTCATATTATATTCTGTCTCCTCACAACAGAGCTTCTGTTTTTCTTACAGTGAGATCTCCCCTTGCCTCTGTCCTCTCACATTGAAGAATTTCCTTCTCTTCTCAAAGGAGATTCACTAATAGTTATTGTCACTTTAGTATGAGAAATCCCACTTCTAGAACCTTTAAACTTATGTCCTGCAATCCCTAATCATTCAATGTGAGGATCCAGCATACTTCTAATCCCTTCACACTAGGACTCTTATTTGTCCCATTGATCATCCACTCACTGCCAAGTCCTTTCAAAATTCCTTTATTTATACCAGATTCTTAAAGATGGGGTGCTGATTTGTTCAACCCCAGGACCTGACCCTACTTACAACTTCCTTCCTTACATACCTGACAAAGCAATAGTGTACTCCAGGTAGATGGGGATTAAGTAGGGAGCCAAGAGATAACTCTGTTTCCCAATATAGAACTTTCTTCTAATTAACTGTGCATGAGAGTTTGAATTTTTCACTTCTTCTTAGATTCATTATGAAAAATGTAGAGAGATGTTAATAAATTCAATTAGTTGCCTTTATAAATGCAAGTTTAGGCTGTTTTTCATTTTATCTCAACCTTTCTCTCAACAATAAACCTCAGCTTTATGAAGTAGTATTAAGTGGGCTGTGCAATGATTGGGAAGTTTTTCTATTCTCAGACTATTTGCCATTTTTCTTTCTTGAATGATTGATTGAAGGGTTAAAAGTTCAACTCCAGAGGCACCTGGGTAGCTCAGTCACTTGAGCCTCCAACACTTGATTTTGGCTCAGGTCATGATCTCACAGTTCATGTGATTGAGTCCTATGTTGGGCTCTGCGCTGACAGTGTGGAGCCTGCTTGGGATTCTCTCTCTCTCTGCCCCTCCCCTGCTCACAGGATCATGTTCTGTCTCTCTCAAAATAAATATATAAACTTAAAAAAAGTGCAGCTCCGTTAATATACTATGGACTTTGCTCCTAAGATCAATGCCTAGTTGTTGTAAATAAATATTGTTAAATATATTTTGGAATTTTGCAGTACTGACTTACATGAGCTTTGCCAAGCAATCATTTTAAAAATTAATAATGATAATGGCTAACATTACATAGTGCTTAATCTGTTTTAGGCAATATTCTAAGTACTGTAGATATATTAACTGTCTATATTAAATCAGTTAATCCTCACAATAACCATACAAAGGAGGTACCCTTATTGTCCCCATTTTACAGATGTGCAAACTGAGGCAAAGACCAAGTTACAATTAGTGAAAATAATCAAAGGTAACTTAGAGCTTATTTACTTTGTTTAATTTAGCATATTTGCAGAGCACTTGTTATATGTACTGTTTTAAAAGACACACATACACACAAATTAATCCTCATAAAAACCTTATAAGGTACATACTCATTATGCCCATTTTAAAGACAAGAAAACTGAGGCACAGACATATTAAGAAAGTTGTCTAAGATCATAGAGCTAGGAAATGACCACACTTGGATGGCAACCCAGGCAGTATGGTTCTACAGTCCATGCTTCAACCACCACGATGTCTTAACTCTCTGCCTTCTCTCAACTAATACAGAGGTCAAAACATGTGACTAACAGACCAAATGCACCCTGCAGATGTATTTTATTTGGCCTGCACAGTGTTTTCTTAACATTTTGTATCCGTTATCATTATTTAAAAACCAGGAGAGTAAGGTAGCCTTGACTTCCAATTCTGGCTCCACCTTCATTCTATCATCTTCATTTTACAATCTCCTGAAAACTTTGTTTCAGAGAGGGTAAATCAAATCTTCCCAAAGTCAAATGTTTAGTAAATAATGGAGAATTGGATGCCAAAGATGCCTGAAGCCAAAGAAAACAACCTAATTACCAGATTTGAATTTCAATATGACTCAAAAAGTAATATTAAGGACCTAACTTCTTTCTAGAAATAGAACCTGATGTCTTTATTGTAATTTCAGGTTAGAACTGAAGCCAAAAGTGGTATTTTGTCTTGTAATTTTGTCTAACAAGCTTAAATTCTGCCACTTACTAACTAGGAGACCTGAGGCAGGTTACCTAATCTTTCTCAACCACAGTTGCCTCACATGGCACCTTGCTTATAGGGTTGTTTATTCATACCACAGATACTTGCTTAGCACCTACTATATGCCATCTATAGCATTGTTGTTGTGAGATTTAAATAATATGATGTATCCAGACAACAAGCTTTGGGGTACCTGGGTGGCTCAGTCAGTTAAGTGTCTGACTTCAGCTCAGATCATGATCTCACGGTCTGTGAGTTTGATCCCTGTGTTGGACTCTGTGCTGACAGCTTGGAGCTTAGAGCCTGCTTCAGATTCTGTGTCTCCATCTCTCTCTGCCCGCCCCCCCCCCTTGTGCTCTGTCTCTCTATCACAAATAAATAAAGTGTAAAAAAAATTAAATAATATGATGTATCCTGTATGTCTTCATTGAAAAAATGTTCATTTATATCTTCTGCCCATTTTTAACTGGATTATTTGTTTTTTGGGTGTTGAGTTTTATAAGGTCCTTATATATTTTGGATACTAACCCTTTATCAGATATGTCATTTGCAAATATCCCATTCCAAAGGTTGCATTTTAGTTTTGTTGATTCTTTCCTTTGCTGTGCAGAAGCTTTTTATCTTGATGAAGAATAAACTATTGGGACTTCAATAGTTTATTTGTGCTTTTGTTTCTTTTGCCTCAGGAGATATATCTAGTAAGAAGTTGCTATGGCCAATGTCAAAGAGGTTGCCGCCTGTGTCCTTCTCTAGGATTTTGATGGTTTCCTGTCTCACATGTAGGATTTGATCCATTTTGAATTCATTTTGTGTATGCCATAAGAAAATGGTCCAGTTTTATTCTTCTGCATATTGCTGTCCAGTTTTCCCAGCACCCTTTGTTGAGGAGACCGTCTTTTTTTCCATTGGATATTCTTTCCTGCTTTGTCAAAGATGAGTTGGCCATATAGTTGTGGGTCCATGGGTTTTCTATTCTGTTCCATTGATCTATGTGTCTGTTTTTATGCCAGTACCATATTGTCTTGATCACTACAGCTTTGTAATATAACTTGAAGTCTGGAATTGTGATGCCTTCTGTTTTGCTTTTCTTTTTCAAGATTGCTTTGGCTATTGGGGTCTTTTGTGGTTCCATACAAATTTCAGGATTGTTTGTTCTAGCTCTGTGAAAAATGCTAGCAGGCACATGAAAAGACGCTCAACGTTACTCATCATTAGGGAGATACAAAGCAAAACTACAATAAGATATCACCTCACACCTGTCAGTATGGCTAAAATTAAGCAACACAGGAAACCACAGGTTTTGGCGAGGATGCTGAGAAAGAGGAACCCTCTTACCCTGTTGGTGGGAATGCCAACTGGTGCAGCCACTGTGGAAAATAGTATGGAAGTTCCTCAAAAAGTTAAAAATAGAACTAGCCTATGATCTAGTAATTGCACTACTAGGTATTTACCCAAAGGATACAAAAATGCACCCTGATGTTTATAGCAGCATTATCAACAATAGCCAAACTATGGAAAGAGTCCAAATATCTATCGACTAATGAATGGATAAAGAAGAAGTGGTATATATATGTTCAATGGAATATAATTCAACCATCAAAAAGAAGGAAATCTTGCCATGTGCAGACATGGGTGGAGCTAGAGAGTATTATGCTAAGTGAAATATGTCAGAAAAAGACACATACTATAAGATTTCATTCATATATGGAATTTAAGAAACAAAACAAATGAACATGGGGGAAAAGAGAGAGAGGCAAACCAAGAAACAGACTTTTAACTGTGGAGAATAAACTGAGGAGTGGTGGGTAGGGGAATGGGTTAAATGGGTGATGAGTGCTAAGGAGGGCACTAGTGTTGGGCACTGGGTATTGTATGTAAGTGGTGAATAACTATATTTTATATACATATTACATTGTATGTTAACTAACTGGACTTTAAATAAAAACTTGAAAAAAATAATATGCACATAAAGCATGTATTCCAGTTGATAGCACATTATAAGGGCTCATTAAATAGTAATCTGTTATTACTATTATGAATGAGGATATAAGGGATTCTGCTTGGCTCAGGAAAATAAGCTTAGACTTTTAGATAGTGAGAAAAGTAACAGGATCCATTTTGTAGGTAAAATTCATATAACATAAAATTAACCATCTTAAAGTGTACATTTAGTACATTCACAATGTTGCACAACCATCACTAATATCTAGTTCCAAAACATTTTTGTCACCACAAAAGGATACTTCATAGGCATTAAACAGTCACTCCCCCTTCTCTCCTCCCCCTAGTCCCTACCAACCACTAATCTGTGTTCTGTCTTTATGGATTTACCTATTCTGAATGTTTCACATATATGGAATCATACAATATGTGGCCTTTTGTGTCTCATTTCTTGCAGTTACCATAATGTTTTTGAGACTCAACCACGTTGTATGTAACAGTACCTCATTACTTTTACTGGTTGAATAATAATGCAATTGTGTATATATGCCATAGTTTATCCATTCATCTGTTGATGGACATTTGGGTTATTTCTACCTTTTGTCCATTCTAAATAGTGCTGCTATAAACATTTGTGTACAAGATTTATTTGAATACTTGTTTTCCATTCTGTTGAGTAAATACCAGAGAGAAGGGTGGAAATTGCTGGGATGTGTGTTAAATCTATATTTAATTTTTGAGGAAGCCTCCAAATTATTTTCCACAATTTTGCATTCTTACAAGTAATAAAGGAGGATTCTGATTTCTCCTCATCCTTACCTCATTCTCTCTTTTTATATATAACCATAATAGTGGGTACAAAGTGGTATCTCATGATGTTGATTTGCATTTCTCTGATAATCAGTGATGATGAGAATATTTTCCTATGCTTGTTGGCCATCTGTGTATCTTTTAAAAATAAATGGCTATTTAAGTTCTTTGCCCATTTTTAAATTAGGGTTTCTTTTGTTACTGAATTGTAAGATTTCTTTGTAAATTCAAAATACTCTGTCCTTTTCAGATTAATGATCTGCACATATTTTCTCCCATTCCATGAGTTCTCTTCTCATTTTCTTTTTTTTAAATTTTTATTTAATTTATATTTTTAATTTATATCCAAGTTAGTTAGCATATAGTGCAGCAATGATTTCAGGAGTAGATTCCTTAATGCCCCTTACCCATTTAGCCCATAACCCCTCCCACAAACCCTCCAGTAAACCTCTGTTTGTTCTCCATATTTAAGAGTCTCATAGGGTTTGTCCGCTACCCTGTTTTTATATAATTTTTGCTTCCCTTCCCTTATGTTCACCTGTTTTGTATCTTAAAGTCCTCATATGAGTGAAGTCATATGACATTTGTCTTTCTCTGACTGACTAATTTCGCTTAGCATAATACCCTCTAGTTCAACCCACATACTAGCGAATGGCAAGATTTCATTCTTTTTGATTGCCGAGTAATACTCCATTGTATATGTATACCACATTTCTTTATCCATTCATCAGTTTATGGACATTTGGGCTCTTTCCATACTTTGGCTATTGTCAGTATCGCTGCTATAAACATTGGGGTGCATGTGCCCCTTTGAAACAGCACACTTGGATAAATACCTAGGAGTACAATTATGGGGTCATAGGGTAGTTCTATTCTTAACTTTTTGAGGAACCTCCATGCTGTTTTCCAGAAGGGCTGCACCAGTATGTATTCCCACCAGCAATGTAAAAGAGATCCTCTTTCTCTGCATCCTTGCCAACATCTATTGTTGCCTGAATTGTTAATGTTAGCCAATTGACAGGTGTGAGGTGGTATCTCATTGTGGTTTTGATATGTATTTTCCTGATGATGAATGATGTTGAGCATTTTTTCATGTGTCTGTTTGCCATCTGGATATCTTCTTTGGAGAAGTGTCTATTCATGTCTTTTGCCCATTTCTTCACTGGATTCTTTGTTTCTTGGGTGTTGAGTTTGATAAGTTCTTTATACATTTTGAATACTAACCCTTCATTTGATATGTCATTTCCAAATATCTTCTCCTATTCCATTGGTTGCCTTTCAGTTTTGCTGATTGCTTCCTTCACTGTGCAGATTTTTATGTTAATGAGGTCCCAGTAGTTCATTTTTGCTTTTGTATCCCTTGCCCCTGGAGACGTGTTGAGTAAGAAGTTGTGGCAACCGAGGTCAAAGAGGTTTTTTTCCTGCTTTCTCCTCGAGAGTTTGATGGTTTCCCATCTTACATTTAGGTCGTTCATCCATTTTGAGTTTATTTTTGTGTATAGTGTAAGAAAGTGGCCCAGGTTCATTTTTCTGCATGTCGCTGTCCAGATTTCGCAGCACCACTTGCTGAAGAGACTGTCTTTATTCCATTGAATAGTCTTTCCTGCTTTGTCAAAGATTAGTTGGCCATATGTTTGTGGGTCCATTTCTGGGTTCTGTATTATATTGCATTGATCTGAATGTCTGTTCTTGTGCCAGTACCATACTGTCTGGATGATTACAGCTTTGTAGTATAGCTTGAAGTCTGGAACTGTGATGCCTCCTGCTTTGATTTTCTTTTTCAAGATTGCTTTGGCTATTCGGGGTCTTTTCTGGTTCCATACAAATTTTAGGATTGTTTGTTCTAGCTCTGTGAAGAATGCTGGTGTTACTTTGATAGGGATTGCATTGAATATATAGATTGCTTTGGGTAGTATCGAATTTTAACAATATTTGTTCTTCCTATCCAGGAGCATGGAATCTTTTTCCATTTTTTGGTGTCTTCTTCAATTTCTTTCATAAGCTTTCTATAGTTGTCAGTGTATAGATTTTTCACCTCTTTGGTTAGATTTATTCCTAGGTATTTTACGGTTTTTTGTGCAACTGTAAATGGGATCCATTCCTTGATTTCTTTTTCTGTTGCTTCATTGTTGGTGTATAGGAATGAAACCGATTTCTGTGCGCTGATTTTATATCCTGTCACTTTGCTGGATTCATCGATCAGTTCTAGCAGGTTTTTGGTGGAATCTTTTGGGTGTTCCATATAGACTATCATGTCATCTGCGAAGAGTGAAAGTTTGACCTCCTCCTGGCCAGTTTGGATGCCTTTTATTTCCTTGTGTTGTCTGATTGCTGAGGCTAAGACTTCCAATATAATGTTGAATAACAGTGACAAAAGTGGACACCCCTGTCTTGTTCCTGACCTTAGGGGGAAAGCTCTCAGTTTTTCCCCATTGAGGAGGATATTAGTATTGGGTCTTTCATATATGGCTTTTATGATCTCGAGATATGATCCTTCTATCCCTACTTACTTAAGGGTATTTATCAAGAAAGGATGCTGTATTTTGTCAAATGCTTTCTCTGCATCTGTTGAGAGGATCATGTGGTTCCTGTCCTTTCTTTTATTGATGTGGTAATCACATTGATTGTTTTGTAGATACTGAACCAGCCCTGCATCCAGGTATAAGTCCCACTTAGTTTTGGTGAATATTTTTTTTAATGTATTGGATCCTGTTGGCTAATATCTTGTTGACGATTTTTGCATCCATGTTCATCAGGGAAATTGGTCTATAGTTCTCCTTTTTAGTGGGGTCTTTGTCTGGTTTTGGAATCAAGGTAATGCTGGCTTCATAGAAAGGGTTTGGAAGTTTTCCTTCCATTTCTATTTTTTGGAACAGCTTCAAGAGAATAGGTGTTAACTCTTCCTTAAATGTTTGGTAGACTTCCCCGGGAAAGCCATCTGGCCCTGGACTCTTGTGTTTTGGGAGATTTTTGATTACCAATTTGATTTCTTTACTGGATATGGGTCTGTTCAAATTTTGTATTTCTTACTGTTTCAGTTTTTGTAGTGTATATGTTTCTTGGAATTTGTCCATTTCCTCCAGATTGCCAATTTTATTGGCATATAATTGCTCATAATATTCTCTTATTAATGTGTTTTTTTTTCTGCTCTGTTGGTTTTGATCTCTCCTCTTTTATTCTTGATTTTATTTATTTGGGTCATTTCCTTTTTCTTATTGATCAAACTGGCTAGTGGTTTATCCATTTTGTTAATTCTTTCAAAGATCTGGCTTCTGTTTTCTTTGATCTGTTCTATTGGTTTTTTTGTTTGTTTGTTTGTTTGATTGTTTTGGTTTGGTTTGGTTTGGATAGCATTGATTTCTGCTCTAATCTTTATTATTTCTGTCTTCCGCTGATTTTGGGTTTTATTTGCTGTTCTTTTTCCAGCTCTTTAAGGTGTAAGGTTAGGTTGTGTATCTGAGACCTTTTTTCTTTCTTTAACAAGGCCAGGATTGCTATATACTTTCCTCTTATGACCGTGTTTGCTGCCTCCCAGAGGTTTTGGGTTGGGGTGTCATCATTTTCATTGGTTTCCATGTACTTTTTAATTTCTTCTTTAACTTCCTGGTTAGCCCATTCATTCCTTAGTAGGATGTTTTTTAGTCTCCAAGTATTTGTGACCTTTCCAAATTTTTTTCTTGTGGTTGATTTCAAGTTTCATAGCATTCTGGTCTGAAAATATTCACAGTATGATCTCAAACTTTTTGTACTTGTTGAGGGCTTATTTGTGTCCCAGTATGTAATCTATTCTGGAGAATGTTCCATGTGTGCTGGAGAATAATTTATATTCCACTGCTTTAGGCTGAAATATTCTGAACATATCTGTTAAGTCCATCTGGTCCAGTGTGTCATTCAAAGCCATTGTTTCCTTGTTGATTTTCTGTTTAGATTATCTGTACATTGCTGTAAGTAGGTTGTTGAAGTACCCTACTATTATGGTATTATTATCAATTAGTTTCTTTGTGATTGATTTATATATTCTGGTGCTTTCACTTTTGGAGCCTAAATGTTTACAATTGTTAGGTCTTTTTGGTGGATAGACCCCTTAATTATGATATAATGCCCTTCTTCATCTCTTGTTACAGTCTATTTTAAAGTCTAGATTGTCTGATATAAGTATGGTTACTCCGGTTTTCTTTTGGCGACCATTAGCATGATAGATGGTTCTCCATCCCCTTATTTTCAATCTGAAGGTGTCTTTAGGTCTAAAGTGTGTCTCTTGTAAGCAGCATATACATGGATTTTGTTTTCTTATCCATTCTGTTACCCTATGTCTTTTGATTGGAGCATTTAGTCCATGACGTTTAGAGTGAGTACTGAATGATATGAATTTATTGCCACTATGTTTCTTGTAGAGTTGGAGTTTCTGGTGGTGTTCTCTGGTCCTTTGTAGTCTTTGTTGCTTTTGATCTTTTTTTTTCCCCTTGCCTTCCCCCATCTCCCTGAGAGTCCCCCTTAAAATTTCTTGCAAGGCTGGTGTAGTAGTCATGAAATCCTTTAATTCTTGTTTGTCTGGGAAACTTTTAATCTCTCCTTCTATTTTGAATGACAGCCTTGGTGGACAAATTTTTCTGATTCAGCACATTGAGTATATCCTGCCATTCCTTTCTGGTATGCCAAGTTTCTGTCAATAGGTCTGCTGTGAACCTGATCTGTCTTCCCTTATAGGTTAAAGACTTTTTTCCCTTGCTGCTTTCATGATTCTTTCCTTGCCTGAGTATTTTGTGAATTTTACTATGATATGCCTTGTTGATGGTCGGTTTTTGTTGAATCTACTGGGAGTCCTCTGTGCCTCCTGGATTTGGATGTCTGTGTCTTTCCGTAGGTTAGGAATGTTTTCTGCTATGATTTTCTCACATAACTCTTCTACCCCTATTTCTCTCTATCTTCTGGGACCCCTATGATTTGGATGTTATGACTTTCTCATGAATCACTGAGTTCTCTAATTATTACATCATTCACTTTTGCCTTAGTCTCCCTCATTTTTTCTCCTTCATTATTCTCCCTAAATTTCTCCTCTATATTGCTGTTTTGCTGCTCTGCCTCACCCATCCTTGCCATTGTGGCATCCATTCGAGATTGCAGCTCAGTTAAAACACTTTTTATTTTATCCTGACTAGCTTTTACTTTGTTTATCTCCACAGAGATGGATTCTAATCTATTTTCGACCCCAGCTAGTATTTTTATTATCGTGATTCTAAATTCTGTAGCGCGCACCGCCTCACCGCCCTTCCTACCCTCTTCCGTGGGCCTCTCGTCTGCGCTTGGCTCTGGAGACTCCGTTCTGCTAGTCTTCTGGAGGTTTTCTGGGTTATTTAGGCAGGTGTAGGTGGAATCTAAGTGATCAGCAGGACGCGCGGTGAGCACAGAGTCCTCCTACGCCGCCATCTTCCCAGGATCTTTCGTGATTCTAAATTCTGGTTCAGACATTTTGCTTGTATATGTGTTGATTCAGTCCCTGGTTCTCATTTCTTCCTGCTCTTTCTTTTGTGGTGAATTCTTTCGTTTTGTCATTTTGAAGGAAAAACAGGAATTAATAAGGTAAAAAAATTAAAATAAACTAAAAACAACACACAGACACACACACACACACACAAAACTCAAATAAGTGGTGCTACATCCTAAGTGTGTTTTGGTCTCGTTATTGAAAGGAGCTTGATAGATTAGTGGAAAAAAGGGGGAGGGGAAGGAAAACAAGAAAAAACAAGGAAACATTTGAAAATTTGAGAAAATGAATACAATGAAATAGAATAAAATGAAATGATGGAAGTTAAATAGAATGTGAGATATACAAAAAAGTAAAAAAATATAGCAGAAGAAATAAAAATATTTGAATAATAAATTGAAAGTAAAAATAATTTTTTCTTTCTGTATTAAAGAAAAAGAAAAGAAAAAAACAAAACAAAAATTGAATGGATGGACCAGCAAACAGACTGAAATACGGTTGAAATTACATCGTTTCCCCTAGAAGTCAAACTATGAAGCACTTTATAATCCATAAAGTAAGCAGGCAGGGATATTTGTGGTGTTCCTGAAGAGCAAGGTTGGCCCAGTTGGGCAGGGCTTAGTGCAACTGCTCCATTCTCCACTAGATGGCTCTGCGTAGCTTACTGGGGTGGATAGTTGTGGCACTTGTAGGTGTGTATGCACATGCACGGGAAGGTGAAAATGGCATCACCCAGCTACCCAGTCTCTAGTGTCAGACTTCTGTTCTCTCCCCAACAAGCAGTCTTGCACCCGTCCCTTGTCTCTGGCTTCCATTCACTCCTCGCTTTTACACTGTGACCAAGCTGTTCAGGTTGCCAGGCAGCACCTCCCTCCTGAGTTTTATCTCATATGCGGCTGTGTTTTCAAACCCCTCACTTCTGAGGGACTGCAGCTTTGACCCACTCAGATCCTCTGGGGGAGAGTCTCACCGAGCAATGGCCAGGTGCTGGCCACACCTAGGAACATTTGCGGGATGTGCTGCTGCCAATGCCCAGAGACTGCGGCTGGGTACCAGCCTGCCCCAGAAAAAATTCACACGATTGTATAGCAGCAACATTTCAGGGATTATGGAAAATCACAACACACATCTGGCACTAGGTTTCACCCTTAATGACATTGTTCCAGCACTGGAAAATGTGGTTGTTCTCTGGGGTCTGCTGGAACCTGGTGGCCACACAGCCTCTAACAAATGTCCTTCCAGCAGTGGAATCGTTCTCTCTGTGTGGCCTGAGGACATCCCAGACCCCACTCTGCTCCTGGGGATTCACCCTTCCCAACAGAACATCGCCAAGTATTGAGCTGTGGAGTTTCAGACTCTGTGCTCTGCCTGTTTATAGAGTATTAATGGATGTTTATAGAGTATTAATGGAAGTTAAACCCTCTCCTTTCTCCTTTCTCCCTTTTTAGTTCAGTCCCTTAGGCTATTTCCACTTTTCCACTTTCTCTCCAGCTGCTTTTGGGGGGGTGCTTTCCCCATACTCTCCACCTGGCTCTGTCCTCTCTCCACAAGCAAAAACAGCTCCCTGCCCTCCATGGCTTCTCTCTCCCCCAGTTCACCTCTCCAGACCACATACCTGATGAGTTCTGTGGTTCAGGTTTTGCAGATTGTTGTGTTAATCCTCTAATCAGTTTTCTAGGTGTGCAGGATGGTTTACTGTTGATCTGGCTGTATTTCATGGATGCAAGACACAAAAAAAACTTCCATGCTGTTTCGCCTTCTGGCTCCTCCCCTCATTTTCTTGATAGTATCATTTGATGCACAAGGTTTTTAAGTTTGATAAAGTTCAATTTATTCATATTTTATTTTGTTGCCTGTGCTTTTGATGTCATTTTTAAGAATCCATTGTTAAATTCAAGGTCATAAATATTTACCCCTGTGTTTTCTTCTATAACTTTGTACCTTTATCTCTTACAGTTAGGTCTTTTATTTATTTTGAGTTAATTTTTGTATATGGTTTGAGTTAGGAGTCCAACTTCATTCTTTAACATGTGGTTGTGCAGTGATCCCAGCACCATTAGAAGTGACTACTCTTTTCCCCATTGAATACTCTTGACATTATTGTAAATTAAACTGACCAGAGATGCATGCATTTATTTCTGGACTCTTAATTATGTTCCATTTTACCACTCATCTGTCCTCTGCGAGTACCACACTGTGTTGATTATTGTACCTTTGTCATAAACTTTGAAATCAAGAAGTGTTAGTTTTTCAACTTTATTATTTTCTTTTTAAAAACTGTTTTGGCTAGAATCTTTTGCAATTCTTCATGAATTTTAGGATCATCTTTTCCAATTCTACAAAATGGTCATTCGAGTTTTGATAAGGATTTCACTGAGTTTGTATATTGTTGTGTAGAGAATTACCATCTTAACAGTATCAAGTTTTCTAACCCATGAACATGGAATGTCTTTTCATTTATTTAGTTTTTAATTACTTTCAGCAGTGTTTTGGAATTCTAAGTGTATAAGTCTTGAGCCACTTTGGTTAAATATATTCTAAGTATTTCAAAAATTGTGGTGCTATTATAAATGGAATTTTTTTTTAATTTCCTTTTCTGATTGTTCACTGCTAGTGGATAGAAACAAAATTGATATGAGGTGTTGATCTTGTATGCTGTAATTTTGCTGAATTTATTTATTAGCTCTAAGAGACTTTTTGTGGATTCTTTAGAATTATTTATACAGTGAGACACATCATCTGCAAATAAAGACAATTTTATTCCTTCTTTCCAATTTGGATGCTTTTTTTTTTCTTTTTCTTGCCTAATTGCACTGCCTAGAACTTTCAGTACAACATTGAATAGAAATGGTAAAAACAGCCATCATGTCTTTGTTTCTTATCTGAAGTAAAAGGCTTTTAGCCTTTTGTCATTCAGAATACTGGTAGCTGTGAGTTTTCCATAAATCTCTTTATCACGCTGAGGAACTTCCCTTCTATTCCTAGTTTCTTTTTTTTTTTAATTTTAATTCAAGTACAGTTAACATACAGTGTTGGGGCGCCTGGGTGGCTCAGTTGGTTAAGTGTCTGACTTCAGCTCAGGTCATGATCTCATGGTTCATGAATTCCAGCCACATCTCGGGCTCTTTGCTGACAGCCTGGAGCCTTTGGATTCTGTCTCCCTCTCTCTCTGCCCCTCCTCCACTTGTACTCTGTCTCTCTCTCTCAAAAATAAACATTTTTTTAAATACAGTGTTATATTAGTTTCAGGTGTACAGTATAGTGATTCAACAATTCTAAACTTTACTCAGTGCTCATCATGATGAGTGTACTCTTTAATCCTCATCACCTATTATTTCACCTGTCCCATCACCAACCTCCCCTCTGGTAACCATCAGTTTGTTCTGTATAGTTAAGAGTCTGTTTGGGGCACCTGGGTGGCTCAGTTGGCTAAGTGTCTGACTTTGGCTCAGGTCATTTATCATGGTTTGTGAGTTCGAGTTCCACGTTGGGCTCTGTGCAGACATCTTGGAGCCTGGAGCCTGCTTCGGATTCTGTGTCTCCCTCTCTCTACCCCTCCCCAGCTCATGCTCTGTCTCTCTAAAAAATAAATAAACATTAAATTTTTTTTTCAAAAAGAGTGTTTCTTGGTTTGTCTCTCTCTCTCTCTTTTCCTTTGCTTATTTGCTTTGTTTTTAAATTCTACATATGAGTGAAATGATATGGTATTTGTCTATCTCTGACTTATTTCGCTTTGCATTATACTCTCTACCTCCATCCATTTTGTTGCAGATGGCAAGATTTAATTCTTATTTATGGCTGAAAAATATTCTGTTATATATGTTTGTGTGTATACATATATATATATATATAATCTCACATCACATCTTCTTTATCCATTCGTCTATCAATTAACACTTGGGCTGCTTCCATAATTTGGCTATTATAAGTAATGCTGCAGTAAACATAGTGAAAGTCTCCCTTTGAATTAGTTTTTTTTTTTCATTTTGGGGATAAATAACAAGTAGTGCTATTACTGGATCATAGAATAGATCTGTTATCACTTTTTGAAGAACCTCCATACTGGATACAGACCTAAATGTGAGACCTGAAACCATAAAAATCCTAGAAGAGAGCAGTCAGTAATTTCTCTGACATCAGCCATAGCAAAAATTGTTTAGATCTGTTTCCTGAGGCAAGGGAAATAAAAGCAAAAATTAACGATTGGGACTTCATCAAAATAAAACCTTCTGCATAGTGAAGAAAACAATCAACAAAACTGAAAGGCAACCTACTGAATGGGAGAAGGTATTTGCAAATGACATATCCGATAAAGGGGTTTCTATCCAAAATATATACAGAACTGATACAACTCAACAGCAAAAAGCAAATAAATCAAATAAAAATGGGCAGAAGACATGAACAGACATTTCTCCAAACAAGACATCTAGATGGCAAACAGACACCTGAAAAGATGAACAACATCATTCATCATCAGGGAAATACAAATCAAAACCACAATGTGATATTACCTTACACCTGTCAGAATGGCTCAAACAAAAAACACAAGAAACAACAAGTATTGAACAGGATGTGGAGAAAAAGGAAACATCATGCACTATTCCTAGTTTCTTGAGCATTTAAAAAAAATTTTTTTTATGTTTGTTTACTTTTGAGAGAAAGAGAGACAAAGTATTAGCAGGGGAAGGGCAGAGAGAGAGGGAGACACAGAATCCGAAGCAGGCTCCAGGCTCTGACCTGTCAGGCCAGGCTCTGACCTGTCAGCACAGAGCCCGATGTGGGGCTCAAACTCACAAACCTTGAGATCATGACCTGAGCTGAAGTTGGATGCTTAACCAATTGAGCCACCCGGGCACCTCAAGCATTTTTTATTCATGAAAGTTTGTGGTATATTGTCAAATGATTTTCCAGCATCAATTAAGATTATTGTATATTTTTTTACTTTGTTATATTAATGTAGTATATTATATGATTGATTTTCATGTTATGAAGCAGGCTTACATTTCTTGGATACATCTCACTTGATCATGATGTATAATCCTCTAATATGCTGCTGAATTTGGTTGGCTAGTAATTGTTTCAGTAGTCTTACATCTATAATCATGAGTTATTTGTATGTCATTTTCTTTTCTTGTGATATCTTTATCACCACAAGTATGAGGATAATGCTGGTGTCATAGAATCAGTAAGGCAATGTTCTCTCCTCTTCAATTTTATGTAGGAGTTTGAAAAGGATTGGTGTTTATTCTTCTTTAAATATGTGGTATAAATGGAATAGAATAGAGAACCCAGAAATGGACCCACAAATATATTGCCAACTAATCTTTCACAAAGCAGGAAAGAATATCCAATGGAAAAAGATAGTCTCTTCAGCAAATAGTGTTGGGAAAACTGGACAGAGACATGCAGAAGGATGAAACTTGGACCACTTTCTTACACCGTACACACAAAAAAATTTCAAAATGGATGAAAGACCTAGAGAAAAGATAGGAAGCCATCAAAATCCCTATGGGAGAACACAAGCAGCAACCTCTTTGACCCCAGCTGCAAATTCTTACTTGACATGTTTCTGAAGGCAAGCAAAATAAAAGCAAAAATGAACTAATGGAACCTCATCAAGAAAAAAAGCTTTTGCACAGCAAAGGAAACAATCAACAAAAGTAAAAGGCAACTAATGGAATGGGAGAACATATTTGCAAGTGACACATTAGATAAAGGGTTACTATCCAAAATCTATAAAGAACTTACCAAATTCAACATCTGAAAAACATATAATCCAGTGAAGAAATGAGAAGACAGGAATTCACACTTTTCCAAAGAAGACATCCAGATGGCAAACAGACAAATGAAAAGATGCTCAACATCACTCATCATCAGGGAAATACAAATCAAAACCACATCGAGATACCACCTCACACTGGTCAGAGTGCCTAAAATTAACAACTCAGGAAACACTAGATGTTGACAAGGATGTGGAGAAAAGGGGAATGCTCTTGCACTGTTGGTGGGAATGCAAACTGGTGCAGCCACTCTGGAAAGCAGTGTGGAGGTTCATCAAAAAGTTAAAAATAGGATTACCCTACAACCCAGCAATAGCACTACTACGAAATTATCCAAAGTGCTGATTCGTAGGGGCACATGTACTCCAATGTTTATAGCAGTGCTATCAACAATAGCCAAATTAATTGAAAGAGCCCAACTGATGTGGTATATATATTCATCAACTGATGAATGGATAAAGAAGTTGTGGTATATATATATATATATATATATATATATATATATACACACACACACACACACACACACACATACACACAAGGGAATACCACTTGGTGATAAAAAAGAATGAAATCTTGTCATTTCCAACAACGTGGATGGAACTGGAAGGTATTATGCTAATTGAAATAAGTCAGAGAAAGATATCGTATGATTTTACTCATATGTGGAATTTGAGAAACTTAACAGAAGACCAGGGGAAGGGAAGAAAACATAAGCTACATACAGAGAGGGAGGCAAACCATAGGAGACTCTTAAATACAGAGAACAAATTTAGGGTTGATGGGGGTAGGGAAAATGGGTGATGGGCACTGAGGAGGGCACTTGTTGGGATGAGCAGTGGGTGTTGTATGTAAGTAATGAATCATGGGAATCTACTTCTGAAACTGAGACTACTGTGTAAGCTAACTGGACAAAAACTAAAACAGATAGATACATAGATACATAGATACATAGATAGATAGATAAATAGATAATGTGCAATTCACCAGTGAAGCTATATGATCTCGGAATTTCTTTGTTGGAAGGTTTTTGATTACTAATTCAATCTTTTTACTTGTTAAAAGTCTGCTTAGATTTTCTTTTACTTCCTGAGTCAATTTTGGTGGTTTCTGTGTTCTTAAATTGGTCCATTTCATCTAGGTTATCCAATTTGTTGGCATGTAATTTTCCTACTATTCTGTTATAATCCATTCTATTAGGCAAATTCTTTCTTACTATCATCACATTCATCTCTGATATTAGTAACTGTAGTCATCTCTCTTCTTGTTCTGGCTAAAGGTTTGTCAATTTTGTCGATTTTTTTTAAAGGACCCAGCTTTCACTTTCATTGATTCTATTGTTTTTGTGTTCTCTATTTTGTGTTTCTCAAGTCTATTCTTTTTTATATATATGTAATTTATTGTCAAATTGGTTTCCATACAACACCCAGTGCTCATCCCAACAGGTGCCGCCCTCAATGCCCATCACCCACTCTCCCCTCTCCCCCACTCCCCATCAATCCTCAGTTTGTTCTCAGTTTTCAAGTGTCTCTTATGGTTTGCCTCCTTCCCTCTCTGTAATTTCTTTTTCCTCCTTCCCCTCCCCCATGGTCTTCTGTTGAGTGTCTCAGGATCCACATAAGAGTGAAAACATATGGTATCTGTCTTTCTCTGTCTGACTTATTTCACATAGCATAACACTCTCCATTTCCATCCAGGTTGCTACAAATGGCCAGATTTCTTTTTCATTGCCAAGTACTAGTCCATTGTATTATAAACCACAATTTCTATATCCATTCATCAGTTGATGGACATTCAGGCTCCTTCCATAATTTGGCTATTGTTAAAAGTGCTGCTATAAACATTGGGGTACAAGTGCCCCTATGCATCAGCACTCCTATATCCTTTGGGGAGATTACTAGCTGTGCTATTGCTGGGTCATAGGGTAGTTCTATTTTTAATTTTTTGAGGAACCTCCACACTGTTTTCCAGAGCAGCTGCACCAATTTGCATTCCCACCAACAGTACAAGAGGGTTCCTGTTTCTCCACATCCTCTCCAGCATCTGTAGTCTCCTGATTTGTTCATTTCAGCCAGTCTATCTGGCATGAGGTGATATGTCAGTGTGGTTTTGATTTGTATTTCCCTGATAAGGAGTGATGTTGAGCATCTTTTCATGTGCCTATTGGCCATCTGGATGTCTTTTTACAGAAGTGTCTATTCATGTCTTCTGCCCATTTCTTCACTGGATTATGTGTTTTTTGGGTGTGGAGTTTGGTGAGTTCTTTATAGATTTTGGATACTATCCCTTTGTCCGATATGTCATTTGCAAATATCTTTTCCCATTCCGTTGGTTGTCTTTTAGTTTTGTTGATTGTTTCCTTTGCAATGCAGAAGCTTTTTATCTTTATGAGGTCCCAGTAGTTCATTTTGCCTTTAATTTCCTTGCATTTGGGGATGTGTCAAGTAAGAAATTGCTGCGGCTGAGGCCAGAGAATTTTTTTCCTGCTTTCTCCTCTAGGATTTTGATGGTTTCTTGTCTCACATTCTGGACCTTTATCCATTTTGAGTTTATTTTTGTGAATGGTGTCAGAAAGTGGTCTAGTTTCATTGTTCTGCATGTTGCTGTCCAGTTCTCCCAGCAACATTTGTTAAAGAGACCTTTTTTATTCCATGGATTTCTTTCATGCTTTGTCAATGATTAGTTGCCCGTACTTTTGTGGGTCCAATTCTGGAGTCTCTATTCTATTCCATTGGTCTGTGTGTCTGGTTTTGTGCCAATACCATGCTGTCTTAATGATTTCAGCTTTGTAGTAGAGGCTAAGGTCTGGGATTGTGATGCCTCCCACTTTGGTCTTCTTCAATATTACTTTGCCTATTCGGGGTCTTTTGTGGTTCCATATGAATTTTAGGATTGCTTGTTCTAGCTTCAAGAAGAATGCTGGTGCAATTTTGATTGGGATTGCATTGAATGTGTAGATAGCTCTGGGTAATACTGATATTTTAACAATATGTATTCTTCCAATCCATGAGCACGGAATGTTTTTTTATTTCTTGGTATCTTCTTCAATTTCCTTCATAAGCTTTCTATAGTTTTCAGCATACAGATCTTTTACATCTTTCCTTAGGCTTATTCCTAGGTGTTTTATGGTTCTTGGTGCAATTGTGAATGGGATCAGTTTCTTTATTTGTCTTTCAGTTGCTTCATTATTGGTGTATAAAAATGCACCTGATTTCTGTACATTAATTTTCTATCCAATGACTTTGCTGAATTCATGTATCAGTTCTAGCAGACTTTTGGTGGAGTCTATTGGATTTTCTATGTATAATATCATGTCATCTGCAAAAAGTGAAAGCTTGACTTCATCTTTGCCAATTTTGATGCCTTTGATTTCCTTTTGTTGTCTGATTGCTGATGCTAGCACTTCCAACACTATGTTAAACAACAGCGGTGAGAATGGGCATCCCTGTCGTGTTCTCTGATCTCAGGGAGAAAGCTCTCAGTTTTTCCCCATTGAGGATGATATTAGCTGCGGGCTTTTCAGAAATGGCTTTGATGATGTTTAAGTATGTTCCTTCTATCCCGACTTTCTCTAGGGTTTTTATTAAGAAAGGATGCTGAATTTTGTCAAATGCTTTTTCTGCCTCCATTGGCAGGATCTTAGGGTCCTTTCCATTATTAAGGTAATGTATCAGATTGATTTGCAAATGTTGAACCATCACTGCAACCCAGGAATGAATCCCACTGGATCATGGTGAATAATTCTTTTTATATGCTGTTCAATTCGATTTGCTAGTATCTTGTTGAGAATTTTTGCATCCATATTCATCAGGGATATTGGCCTGTAGTTCTCTTTATTTTCTGGGTCTCTGTCTGATTTGGGAATCAAAGGAATGCTGACTTCATGCAATGGGCCTGGAAGTTTTCCTTCCCTTTCTATTTGTTGGAACAGTTTGAGAATGTTTTAAATGTCTGCTTTAAATGTCTGCTAGAATTCCCCAGGGAAGCCATCTGGCCCTGGACTTTTAATTGTTGGGAGATTTTTGATAACTGATTCAATTTTCTCTGGTTATGGGTGTGTTCAAGTTTTCTATTTCTTCCTGTTTGAGTTTTGGAAATGGGTGGGTGCTTAGGAAATTGTCCATTTCTTCCAGGTTGTCCATTTTTTGGCATATTATTTTCCATAGTGTTCCCTGATAATTGCTTGTGTCTCTGAGGGATTGGTTGTAACAATTCCATTTTCCTTCATGATTTTGTGTATTTAGGTCCTCTCCATTTTCTTTTTGAGAAGTCTGGATAGAGGTTTATCAATTTTGTTTATTTTTTCAAAAACCAACTCTTGGTTTGACTGATCTGCTCTACTGGTTTTTTACATTCTATATTGTTTATTTCTGTTCTGATCTTTATTATTTCTCTTCTTCTGCTGAGTTTGGGGTATCTTTGATGTTCTGCTTCTATTTCTTTTAGGTGTGGTGTTAGATTTTGTATTTGGGATTTTTCTCATTTCTTGAGATAGGCCTGGATTGCGATGTATTTTCCTCTCAGGACTGCCTTTGCTGCACCCCAAAGTGTTTGGATTGTTGTATTTTCATCTTCATTTGTTTCCATATGTTTTTAAATTTCTTCTCTAATTGCCGGGTTGACCCACTCATTCTTTAGTAGGGTGTTCTTTAACCTCCATGCTTTTGGAGGTTTTCCAGACTTTTTCCTGTGGTTGATTTCAAGTTTCATAGCATTGCAGTCTGAAAGTGTGCATGGTATGATCTCAATTCTTGTATACTTATGAAGGGCTGTTTTGTGACCCAGGATGTGATCTATCTTGGAGAATGTTCCATGTGTACTCCAGAAGAAAGTATATTCTGTTGCTTTGGGATACAGAGTTCTAAATATATCAGTCAAGTCCATGTGATCCAATGTCTCATTCAGGGCCCTTGTTTCTTTATTGATCTTGTGTCTAGATGATCTATCCATTGTTGTAAGTGGAGTATTAAAGTCCCCTGCAATTACCACAGTCTTATCAATAAGTTTGCTTGTGTTTGTGATTGTTTTATATATTTGGGGGCTCCCATATTCGGCACATAGACATTTATAATTGCTAGCTATTCCAAATGGATAGACCCTCTAATTATTATATAATGCCTTTCTTCATCTCTTGTTCTAGCCTTTAATTTAATGTCTAGTTTGTCTGATATAAGTATGTGTACTCCAACTTTCTTTTGACATCCAGTGGCATGATAGATAGTTCTCCATCTCCTCACTTTCAGTGTGAAGGTATCCTTCAGGTCTATAATGATTCTATTGTAGACAGCAAATAGATGGTTTTTTTTTATATCTATTCTGATACCCTATGTCTTTATGTTGGATCATTCAGTGTTATTATATAAAGATATGGGTTTAGAGTCATTGTGATATCTGTAGATTTCATGCTTGTAGTGGTGTCCCCGGTACCTGTGGTCCTTGCTACATATCACTCACAGAGTCTCCCTTAGGATCTCTTTAGGGCTGTTTAGTGGTCATAAGTTCCTTCAGTTTTTGTTTGATTGGGAAAACCTTTATCCTTCCTATTTGAATGACAGACTTGCTGGGTAAATGATTCTTGTCTGCAGATTTTTTCTGTTCATCACATTGAAGATTTCTTGTCATTCCTTTCTTGCATGCCAAGTTTCAGTAGATAGGTCTGCTACTACCCTTATGTGTCTACCTTTGTATGTTAAGGGCCATTTATCCCTAGCTGCTTTCAGAATTCTCTCTTTATCCTTGTATTTTGCCAGTTTCAGTATGATATGTCATGCAGAAGATTGACTCAAGTCACGTCTGAAGGGAGTTCTCTGTGCCTTTTGGATTTCAGTGTCTGTTTCCTTCCCCAGATCAGGGAAGTTCTCAGGTATTATTTGTTCAAGTACACCTTCAGCCCCTTTCTCTTCCTCTTCCTCTTCTGGAATTCCTATGATATGGATATTATTCCGTTTGATTGCATCACTTTAGCTCTCTAGTTCTTCCCTTGAACTCCTGGATTTTTTTATCTCTCTTTTTCTCAGCTTCCTCTCTTTCCATAATTTTATCTTCTATTTCACCTATTCTCCCCTCTGCCTCTTCAATCCACATTGTGGCTCCATCATTTTATTTCGCACCTCATTTATAGCATTTTTAAATTTCTCATGACTATTTCTTAGACCCTTGATCTCAGTAGCAATAGATTCTCTGCTGTCCTCTATACTTTTTTCCAGCCCAGCAATTAATTTTTTGGCTATTATTCTAAATTCTTGTTCCATTATATTGCTTAAATCGGTTTTGATAAATTCGTTAGCTGTCGCTTCTTACTGGTATTTCTTTTGAGGAGAATTCCTCCGTTTTATCCTTTTTCTAGTTTTCTGTCCCTTATGCATTTTAAAAGCTTGTTGTGTGCTCTGCACCTGCAAGCGCTGCTGTATTAAAAGAGGGTCATACACTGTCCAGGGCCAGGCCCTTCAGGAGGTGTTTTTTTTTTTGGATATTGTTACTTGCTGTCTGTTGTTATGACTTTGTTTATTTTATTACCCTACTCGTAGTGGTATTTTGGACCCTCCACCAGGTGTGCTTTGATTTGTTCCTTGGAGTAACCCTGTAAAGGAAAACAGATAGACAAACAGGAGACAAAAACATGCAAACACACAAACAAAAACAAAAAACTAAAGACTGAAAACAAAAACAAAAACACCGACTACATGTAAAGAAGAGGGCGGAGGTGGTGCTGATGGAAAAACACATATAAAGAGAGAAATGACAGGAACGGGGTGGGGGGGAGAAAAAGTAAACATTGATTAGGCAGAGAGACTAAAATACTTAATCCAGAGAGAGAGAAAGGAAAATAAAAAGGAGGTGGGGAAAATGAAATGAAGATAAAGTTACCCAGACAAACTATATGGCTTGATTAACCCAGAGAGAGAAAGGTGTGGATTAAGGCAATGGATTAAATATGCCTGTTTAGACAGTCCAATAACCAGAGCAACCAGCCTAGGGGAGGGAAGAGATAAGGAGTAGAAATGGGGCAAGGGGAGAATATATCTCTATATCCAGAATTGACCTAGAGTTAACTCAGGCAATGCTGCATCACTTGTCAGTAGTAGCTGTCCCCAGGGTCTGTGCCACTCTGTGGATACACAGTTACCCAGTGCAAAGGGGCATGTTTTGGTGTAATCTGGACCCACCTCCACTATGGGCTCTGGGAGTGATCCCTGAGGCCCCTCCTTGGTGCGGGTGGGAGGGAATGGTGATTCCCCAGTCTCTACTCCACAAAGCCAGAACCAGTGGACTCAGTTTGAGTCGTCCTCATTGTTCCATGGGCACAGACAGGGAAGTCCTTCTCTCTTCACCCACTCCCCTGACCCTGCACTTGGGTAGGATTCAAAGTCCTGCTCCATGTGCTCTGGCACTGGGGAAGTGCCTCTCAGTGCGGCAGTATGTGGTCCTGGCTGGCTTTGTCTGTGCCACTGCACTTCAAGGAGGACATCTTTCTCCTACTGTGGACTGAGAGCCACCGCCATTGCTGCCACGAGCCCTGGGGTGACAGACACTGGCAGGCTTTGTCTTTTTTCACAGCACTCCAAGCACATGGCCACCTTTTCCTCCTACAGACTGCACCCTTGGCACAGTCACTACGCCTGGGGGTGGTGGTTGCAGGCAGTTTCTGTACTATCACGCAGCCCTCCAGGGAGGGAACCACTTTTCCAACTGTGGACTGAGCCCCTGACCTACCACTGTACCCAGGACCCTGGCTCCCTTCCTCTCCAGGTGCGTGAACAGGGAGCCGGCTCCAGTCTGAAGAAAGCCCCACAGTTAGAGATCGGATCCCTCTCAGTCTCAGTCCCAGGTCTTTCTCCTGTCCACATATGGTCCTACAAATCCCTAGTCACTCTTTCTCTTCCCTTCATCTCTCCGCAGAAGGGGGGTCCTCCCCTCCATGCCCACGTGGCCTTTTTTTATCTCCCCCAGTTCACCATCACCCACCTATCTTTTTTTTTTTCAGCTTTCCTATTTTCTTCCCAGTAGATTCAGTCTCTTTTCCTCCAAGGCTCTGGTGTTCAAAGTCCTTTGGCTTCTACACTTCGTTGATAGACGTGAGAAGTATGGATTCCCCCTACTTCTCCGCCATGTGGGCCCCTCCCCAAGTCTATTCCTTATTATATCTTTCCTTCTGCTATCTTTTAATTTAGTTTGTTCTTCTGTTTTAGTTCCTTAATGTGTAAAGTAAGTTCATTGATTTGAGATTATTTCCTTTAATAACGTAAGCATTTAAAGCCATCAATTTCCCTGACTACTGCTTTCACTGTATCCTATAGGATTTGGTATGTTGTGTTTATGTATTCATTCATCTCAAAGCATATTCTATTTTTGGTTGTAATTTATTCTTTGATCCACTGATTAAAAGTGTATCTTTTTAGCAAACATAAACTTTTAAAAAATTTTAATGTTTTTATTTTATTTTTGAGAGAGAGAAAGAGTGCAAGCAGGGGAGGGGCAGAGAGAAAGGGAGGCACAGAATCTGAAGCAGGGTGCAGGCTCCAAGATTTCAGCCTGAGTCCTCCACGGGGCTCAAACTCACTAACTGAGAGGTCATGATCTGAGCCAAAGACCAATGCTTAACCTACTGAGCCACCCAGGTGCCCTGTAAAAATAAACTTATTGAATCATAATCTTGTACACCTGAAATTAATGCAACATTGTGGGTCAATTATACTAAAAAAATTTTAAGAGTACCTGAAGTAAATATAACAAAATATTAAGACCTTCATAAAGATTAGTTATAAATTCAGAAAAGGAGTGTATTGTTTAATATCCCCATATTTTAAATTTTATAGTTTTTATTGTTATTCATTTCTTGTTTAATTCCATTGTGTCAGTAAAGATACTTTGTATGATTTCAATCTTTTAAATTTATTGGGATTTGTTTTGTGCTCTAACATATGGTTTATACTGGATAATGTTCCATGTACATTTGAGAAGAATGTGTATTCTGTTGTTGGGTTCTACATATATCTGTTAGACTAATTGGTTTATAATGTTGTTCAAGTCCTCTGTTTTCTTATTGATCTTCTGTCTAGTTTCTCTGTTGGTTATTGAAGTCTCAAGCTAATGTTTTAATACTGTCTACTTTTCAATTCTGTTAATGTTAGCTTCTTATATTTGGAGGCTGTGTTTGTGTGTGTGTGTGTGTGCGTGTATAAATATTTATTTCTTGAGAGAGAGAGGAGGAGAAAGGGAGAGACAGAGAGAGAGAGACAGAAAGAGAGAGAGGGAGAGGGAGAGGAGAGAGAGAGAGAGAGAGAGAGAGAGAGAGAGAGAGAGAGAGAGGTACCAAGCAGGCTCCTTGCTGTCAGCATGAGCCTGATGTGGGGCTCAAACTCACAAACTGTGAGATCATGACCTGAGCTGAAACCACAAGCCGGATGTTTAACTGACTGAACCACCCAGACACCCTAGTTGTGTATATGTTTATAATTGCTACATCATCTGGATGGATTATTCCTTTTATCAATATATAATATAATTTATTGCCTTGTATTATTTTTTTAAGTTTTTACTCAAATTTCAGTTAGTTAATATATACTCTAAGATTAGTTTCAGGTGTACAGTATGGTGAATCAACACTTCCATACAACACTTGATACTCATTACCACAAGTGCACTCCTTAATCCCAATCACCTATATGACCCATCCCCCACCCCCACTTCTCTCTGGTAACCATCAGTTTCTCCTCTATAGTTAAGAGCCTGGGGGTGCCTGGGTAGCTCAGTCAGTTGAGCACCTGACTCTTTTTTTTTTTTTTCAACGTTTATTTATTTTTGGGACAGAGAGAGACAGAGCATGAAGGGGGGAGGGGCAGAGAGAGAGGGAGACACAGAATCGGAAGCAGGCTCCAGGCTCTGAGCCATCAGCCCAGAGCCTGATGCGGGGCTCGAAATCACGGAGCACGAGATCGTGACCTGGCTGAAGTTGGACGCTTAACCGACTGTGCCACCCAGGCGCCCCTGAGCACCTGACTCTTGATTTCAGCTCAGGTCATGATCCCAGAGTGGTGGAATCAAGCCCCCCATGTTGGGCTCCATGCTGAGTGTGGAGCCTGCTTAAGGTACTCTCTTCTCCACCTCTGCCCCTCTGCCCAACTCTCTGTCTCTCTCTAAAATGAAGAAAAAGTCTATTTCTTGGTTTTCCCTGGCCTTTTTTTCCTTTGGTCCTATGGTTTTGTCTTTCTCTGACTTATTTCACTTAGCATAATACTCTAGCTCCTTCCACATTATTGATAATTGCATGATTTTATTCTATTTTATGGCTGAGTAATATTCCATTTTACATATACAACACATCTTTTTTTTTCCACTCATGAGTTGCTGGACACTTGGGCTCTTTCTATAATTTAGCTATTGTAGATAAGGCTGCTATAAAGATTGGGGTGCATATATCACCTTGAATTAGTATTTTTGTATTATTTGGGTCAACACCTAGTAGTGCAATTGCTGGATCTTGGGGTAACTCTATTTTTAACTATTTGAGGAACCTCCATTCTGTTTTCTACTCTGGCTGCAGCATTTTGCAATCCCATAAACAGTGCAAGAGGTTTCCCCTTACTCCATATCCTGGCCAACACCTGTTATTTCTTGTGTTGTTGATTTTAGCCATCCTGATAGGTGTGAGGTGATATCTCATTATGTTTTTTGTAATGTTTATTTATTTTTGAGAGACAGAGTGTGAGTTGGCAGGGGGTGGGGGGAGAGAGACAGGGAGACACAGAATCCGAAGGAGCTTCCAGGCTCTAAACTGTTAGAGCCTGATGCGAGGCTCAAACCCACGAACTGTGAGATCATTACCTGAGACAGATTCGGACACTTAACTGATGGAGACACCCAGGTACCCCTCTCATTGTGGTTTTGACTTGCATTTTCCTGATGATCAGTGATGTTGAACATCTTTTTATGTGTCTATTGACCATCTGGATGTCTTCTTTGGAAAGTGTCTATTCATGTTTTCTTCCCATTTTCTAATTGGATTATTCATTTTTTGTTTACTTTTATGAGTTCTTTATAGATTTTGGATACTAACCCTTTACAAGATATGTCATTTGTAAATGTCTTCTCCCATTCTAGCCTTTTAGTTTTATTGTTTTCTTCTCCGTGCAGAAATTTTTTTATCTTGATGAAGCCCCAATAGTTTGTGCTTTTGTTTCCCTTACCTTGTGAAACATATCTAGAAAGAAGTTGCTATTTCCAATGTCAAAGAGGTTATTACCTGTGTTTTCTGCTAGCATTTTTATGGTTTCAGGTCTTACATTTAGATATTTGATATATTTTGAATTTATTTTGGTATACAGTATGAGAAAGTAGTCCAGTTGAATTCTTTTGCATGTTGCTGTCCAGTTTTTACACACCCTCCCTTTGTTGAAGACACTTTTACCCATTTGATGTCCATTGCTGTTTGGTCAAAGGCTAGCCGACCATCTAGATGTGGGTTCATTTCTGAGTTTTTTATTCTACATGTCTGTTTTTGTGCCAGTACCATACGGTATTGATCACTACATGTTTGTAATATAACTTAATGTCCAGAATTGTGATCCTCCCATGTTACTTTCCTTTTTCAAGGTTACTTTGGCTATTCGGTGTCTTTTCTGGTTCCATACAAATTTTAGGTTTGCTTGTTCTAGTCCTGTGAGAAATGCTGGTGGTTTTTTTGATAGGGATTGCATTGAATATGTATATTGCTTTGGGTTATATGGACATTTTAATATTTGTTCTTCCAATCTATGAGAATGGAATGTTTTTCCATTTCTTTGTGTCTTCTTCAATTTCTTTCATCAGTGTTTTACAGTTCTCCGAGTATAGCTCTTTCACTTCTTTGGTTATGATTATTCTTAGGTATCTTATTGGTTTTGGTGAAATTGTAAATGGGATTGATTCCAGAATTTCCCTTTCTGCTGCTTCATTATTGATGTATAGTAATGCAAGTTTTCTGTATATTGATTTTATATCCATTGATTGATTTGCTAATATTGAACTACACTTGTAGCCCAGGAATAAATCTCAATTTAATTTACTGTTGGATTCTATTTACTGGTTTGTTTTGTTTTGTTTTGTTTCTTGAGAGAGAGAGAGAGAGCACAAGAGGGGAGAGGGACAGAAAGGCAGACAGAGAGAGAGAGAAACAGACAGAGAGAGAGAGAGACAGAGAGAGAAAATCTTAAGCAGGCTCCACACTCAGTGTGGAACCCAACATGGGGCTCAGTCCCATGAACCTGGGATCATGACCTGTGCCAAAATCAAGAGTTATACATTCAACTGACTAAGCCACTCAGGCACCCCTATTTGCTAGTGTTTTGTTGAGAAGTTTTGCATCCATGTTCATGTTGGATATTGGTATAAAGTTCACTTTTTTGTAGGAATCTTTATCTGGTTTTGGTATCAGGGTAATGCTGACCTCATGGGATGTATTTGGAAGTATTACTTACTTTCTATTTTTGAAATAGTTTGAGAAATATAGGTACTAACTCTTCTTTGCCCGTGAAGCCATCTAGTCTTAGCATTTGTTTTTGTAAGGAGTTTTCTGATTACTGATTCAATTTCTTTCTTGGTTATCAGTCTGTTCAAGTTTTCTATTTCTTCCTGTTCCAGTTTGGTAGTTTATATGTTTCTAGGAGTATATCTATTTCTTCCGAGTTGTCCTAATTTGTTGGTATATGGTTTTTCATAATATTCTCTTATAATTATTTGCATTACTGTGGTGGTGTTTCTTTCTCCTCTCTTATTGTGATTTTATTTATTTGGGTCTTTTCTTCTTTTTGATAAGTCTGACTAGATGGTTAAGAGTTTTGTATTTTTTTTTCAAAGAACCAGCTTCTAGTTTCATTGGTTTGCTATTTTTTTTTTTTTAGATTTCATATCACTTATTTCTGCTCTAATCTTTATTATTTCCCTTCTTCTCCTGGATTTGGGCTTCATTTGTTGTTCTCCTTTATGAGCATGGTTAGGTTGTTGATTTGAGATTTTTCTTGCTTCTTGAGGTAGGCCTGTATTGCTAGCTACTACCCTCTTAGGACCACTTTTTTCTATGCCAGAGGCTTTGGTCATTCTGTTTTCATTTTCATTTGTTTTCATGAATTTTTAAATTTGTCTTTGATTTTCTGGTTGACCCATTCATTGTTTAGTAGCCTGTTGTTTGGGGCACCTGGGTGACTCAGTCGGTTAAGTGTTGGACTTTGGCTCAGGTCATAATCTCGCGGTCCATGGGTTCAAGTCCCACGTCGGGCTCTGTGCTGACAGCTCAGAGCCTGGAGCCTGTTTCAGATTCTGTGTCTCCCTCTTTCTCTGACCCTCCCCTGTTCATGCTCTCTCTCTCTCTGTCTCAAAAATAAATAAACATTAAAAAAAATTAGTAGCCTGTTGTTTTATCTCCATGTATTTGTGGTCTTTCCATATATTTTGCATGGTTGACTTCTAGTTTCATAGCATTGTGGTCAGGAAAGGTGCATAATAGAGGGGTGAGGAAGATGGCAGCGTAGGAGGGCACTGGGCTCACCTCGTCCTGCTGATCACTTAGATTCCACCCACACCTGCCTAAATAACCCAGAAAACCATGAGAAACTAGCAGAACGGACTCTCTGGAGCCAAGCATAGACAAAAGGCCCACGGAAGAAGGTAGAATGGGTGGAGAGGCTCTGTGAGCTACACGGACTGGTGGGAGGGAGTCAGGACGGTGGAGGGGCAGCCTGCCTGGCAAGGGAGAACCCCTGAAATCTGGCTTGCAAAAACGGAGGGGCCAGACTCTGTGAGTTCTGACAGCCAGTGGGACTTAACATATGGAATGTTATAAGTCAACAGCTCTGCTTGGAGAGTGAGAGGGTGAGAGGACACCGGGAGGGAAAGTTGTTGAGCCCCGGAAGACAGACCTCAGCTCAGCGGGGAAAAAAGGCATTGGCAAGTGCCATCTCCCTCTCCCATCCCCCAGCTGTAATCCCAAAGGGAACCAGTTCCTATTACCAAACTTGCTTGCACCGCGCAAACACCCAATGCTGTGCTTCTGTGGATCCATCCCTCTGACGGGTATGCCTCCCTCTCGGTGCTGCAGGGCCCCTCCCACAGGGGACCACTGATGGCAAAGCAAGCTAAGCCTGCCCCTCCTGCCCCTGTGCACTTTGCAGATCCACCACGGCTAATACACCACATCCCATCAAAGCAGCACCACAAGCCTGGCAGTGTGCAAGTAGCCCAGACAGGCCACACCACTCCACAGTGAATTCTGCCCCTGGGAGAGGGGAAGATAAGATACACACCAGTCTGACTGTGGCCCCAATGGTGGGCTGGGGACAGACATAGAGTATGACTGCAGCCCCGCCCACCAACACGTTACTCCAGACAGCACAGGGGAAGTGCCCTGCAGTTTGGCGCCACTCCAGGGACTACCCAAAATGACGAAATGGAAGAACCCTTCTCAAAAGAAACTCCAGGAAGAAGTAACAGTTAACGAATTGATCAAAAACGATTTAAGCAATATACTGGAACAAGAATTTAGAAGAATCGTCATAAAATTAATCGCTGGACTTGAAAAAAGTACAGAGGACAGCAGAGAATCTATTGCTACAGAGATCAAGGGACTAAGAAATAGTCATGAGGAACTAAAAAAATGCTATAAATAAGGTGCAAAATAAATTGGAGGCAACCACAGCTTGGATTGAAGAGGCAGAGGAGAGAATAGGTGAATTAGAAGATAAAATTATGGAAAAAGAGGAAGCTGAGAAAAAGAGAGAGAAAAATCCAGGAGAATTAGGGGAGAATTAGAGAACTAAGTGATGCAATCAAATGGAATAATATCCGTATACTAGGAATTCAAGAAGAGGAAGAGAGAGAAAGGCGCTGAAGGTGTACTTGAACAAATCATAGTTGAGAACTTCCCTGATCTGGGGAAGGAAAAGGGCATTGAAATCCAAGAGGCACAGAGAACTCCCTTCAAAAGTGACTTCATTGATCATCTACACGACATATCATATTGAAACTGGCAAAATACAAGGATAAAGAGAAAATTGTGAAAACAGCTTGGGATAAACATACTCTAACTTTTAAGGGAGACCCATAAAACTAGTGGCAGACCTATCTACTGAAACTTGGCAGGCCAGAAAGGAATGGCAGGAAATCTTCAATCTGATGAACAGAAAAAAATATGCAGCCGAGAATCCTTTATCCAGCAAGTCTGTCATTCGTAATAGAAGGAGAGATAAAGGTCTTCCCAAACAAACAAAAACTGAATGAATTCATCACCACTAAACTAGCCCTACAAGAGATCCTAAGGGGAACTCTGTAAGTGAAACGTTGCAAGGACCACAAAGTACCAGAGACATCACTACAGGCATGAAACCTACAGACATCACAAGGACTCTAAAACCCATATCTTTCAATACTGACACTGAATGCAAATGGACTAAATACTCCAACTGAAACACATAGGGTATCAGAATGGAAAAAAACAAAACAAGGCCCATCTATTTGCTGTCTACAAGAGACTCATTTTAGACCTGAGGACACCTTCAGATTGAAAGTGAGGGGATAGAGACTATCTATCATGCTACTGGAAGTCAAAAGAAAGCTAGAGTAGCCTTACTTGTATCAGACAAACTAGATTTAAAGGCTGTAATGAGATGAAGAAGGGCATTATATAATATTTACAAGGTCTATCCATTAGGAATAGCTAACAATTATAAATGTCTATGTGCCGAATACAGGAGCCCCCAAATATATAAAACAATCACAAACATAAGGAAACTTATTGATAAGACTGTGGTAATTGCAGGGGACTTTAATACTCCACTTACAACAATAGATAGATGGTCTAGACACAGGATCAATAAAGAAACAAGGGCCCTGAATGATACATTGGATCACATGGACTTGACCGATATACTTAGAACTCTGCATCCCAAAGCAGCAGAATATACCTTCTTCTGTAGTGCATATGGAACATTCTCCAAGATAGGTCACATCCTGGGTCACAAAACAGCCCTTCATAAGTATACAAGAATTGAGATCATACCATGCACACTTTCAGACCACAATGCTATGAAACTTGAAATCAACCACAGGAAAAAGTCTGGAAAACCTCCAAAGCATGGAGGTTAAAGAATATCCTACGAAAGAATGAATGTGTCAACCAGATAATTAGAGGAGAAATTAAAAAATATATGGAAAAAATTAAGATGAAAATACAACATTCCAAATGCTTTGGGATGCAGCAAAGGCAGTTCTGAGAGGAAAATACATCGAAATCCAGGCCTACCTCAAGAAACAAAAATCCCAAATACAAAATCAAACAGCACACCTAAAGGAAATAGAAGAACACCAAAGACACCCCAAACTCAGCCAAAGAAGAGAAATAATAAGGATCAGAGCAGAAATAAACAGTATAGAATCTAAAAAAACTGTAGAGCATATCAATGACACCATGAGTTGGTTTTCTGGAAAAATAAGCAAAATTGATAAACCTCTAGCCAGGCTTCTCAAAAAGAAAAGGGAGATGACCCAAATAGATAAAATCATGAAGGAAAATGGAATTATTACAACCAATCCCTCAGAAATACAAGCAATTATCCGGGAATACTATGAAAAATTATGTGCCAACAAAATGGGCAAACTAGAAGAAATGGACAAATTCCTAAGCACCCACACACTTCCAAAACTCAAACAGGAAGAAATAGAAAACTTGAACACACCCATAACCAGAGAAAATTGAATCAGTTATCAAAAATCTCAAAACAAATGAGTCCAGGACCAGATGGCTTCCCTGGGGAAATCTACCAGATATTTAAAGCAGAGATAATACATATCCTTCTCAATCTGTTCCAACAAATAGAAAGGGAAGGAAATCTTCCAGAGTCATTGTATGAAGGCAGCATTCCTTTGATTCCCAAACCAGAGACCCAGCAAAAAAAAAAAAAAAAAAAAAAAAAAAGAACTACAGGCCAATATCCCTGATGAATATGGATGCAGAAATTCTCAACAAGATACTAGCAAGTGGAATTCAACAGCATATAAAAAGAATTATTCACCATGCTCAAGTGGGATTCATTCCTGGGCTGCAGGGCTGGTTCAACATTCCCAAGTCAATCAATGTGATACATCACATTAATAAAAGGAAAGATAAGAACCATAAGATCCTGCCAATTGAGGCAGAAAAAGCATTTGACAAAATTCAGCATCCTTTCTTAATAAAAACCCTAGAGAAAGTCGGGATAGAAGGATCATACTTAAACATCATAAAAGCCATTTCTGTAAAGCCCACAGCTAACATCATCCTCAATGGGAAAAAACTAAGAGTTTTCTCCCTGAGATCAGGAACACGACAGCGATGTCCACTCTCACCGCTGTTTAACATAGTGTTGGAAGTGCTAGCATCAGCAATCAGACAACAAAAGGAAATCAAAGGCATCAAAATTGGCAAAGATGAAGTCAAGCATTCATTTTTTTGCAGATGAGATGATATTATACATGGAAAACCGAATAGACTCCACCAAAAGTCTGCTAGAACTGATACATGAATTCAGCAAAGTCGCAGGATACAAAATCAATGTACAGAAATCAGTTGCATTCTTATACACTAATAATGAAGCAACAGAAAGACAAATAAAGAAACTGATCCCATTCACAATTGCACCAAGAAGCATAAAATACCTAGGAATAAACCTAAGCCAAGATTTAAAAAATCTGTATGCTGAAAACTATAGAAAGCTTATGAAGGAAATTGAGGAAGATATAAAGAAATGGAAAAACATTGCGTGCCCATGGATTGGAAAAATACATATTGTTAAAATGTCAATACTACCCAAAGCTATCTACACATTCAATGCAATCCCAATCAAAATTGCACCAGCATTCTTCTCGAAGCTAGAACAAGCAATCCTAAAATTTGTATGGACCCACAAAAGACCCCGGATAGGCAAAGTAATATTGAAGAAGACTAAAGCGGGAGGCATCACAATCCCAGACTTTAGCCTCTACTATAAAGCTGTAATCATCAAGACAGCATGGTACTGGCACAAAAACACACATAGACCATTGTAATAGAGTAGAAATCCAGCATTAGACCCACAAAAGTATGGCCAACTAATCTCTGACAAAGCCGGAAAGAATATCCAATGGAAAAAAGACAGTCTCTTTAACAAATGGTGCTGGGAGAACTGGACAGCAACATCCAGAAGGATGAAACTAGACCACTTTCTGACACCATTCACAAAAATAAACTCAAAATGGATAAAGGACCCGAATGTGAGACAGGAAACCATCAAAACCCTAGAGGCGAATGCAGGAAAAAACCTCTCCGACCTCAGCCACAGCAGTTTCTTTCTTGGCACATCTCCAAAGGGAAGGGAATTAAAATGAACTATTGGGACCTCATGAAGATAAAAACTTCTGCACTGCAAATGAAACAATCAACAAAACTAAAGGCAACCAACGGAATGGGAAAAGATATTTGCAAATGACATATCAGACAAAGGGCTAGTATCCAAAATCTATAAAGAGCTCACCAAACTCCACACCTGAAAAACAAATAATCCTGTGTGGAAATGGACAGAAAACATGAATAGATACTTTTCTAAAGAAGACATCCAGATTGCCAACAAACACATGAAAAGATGCTCAACGTCACTTCTCATGAAGGAAATACAAATCAAAACCACACTCAGATACCACCTCACGCCAGTCAGAGTGGCTCAAATGAACAAATCAGGAGACTATAGATGCTGTAGAGGATGTGGAGAAACTGGAACCCTCTTGCACTGTTGGTGGGAATGCAAATTGGTGCAGCCACTCTGGAAAACAGTGTGGAGGTTCCTCAAAGAATTAAAAATAGATCTACCCCATGACTCAGCAATAGCACTACTAGGAATTTACCCAAGGTATACAGGAGTGGTGATGCATAGGGGCACTTGTGCCCCAATGTTTATAGCTGCAGTTTCAACAATAGCCAAATTATAGAAGGAGCCTAAATGTCCATCAAGTGATGAATGGATAAAGAACTTGTGGTTTATATACACAGTGGAGTACTATGTGGCAATGAGAAAGAATGAAATATGACCCTTTGTAGCAACGTGGATGGAACTGGAGAGTGTGATGCTAAGTGAAATAAGCCATACAGAGAAAGCCAGATACCCTATGTTTTCACTCTTATGTGGATCCTGAGAAACTTAACAGAAAACCATGGGGAGGGGAAGGAAAAAAATGAGGTTAGAGTGGGAGAGAGCCAAAGCATAAGAGACTCTTAACAACTGAGAACAAACTGAGGGTTGATGAAGGTGTGGGAGGGAGGGAAGGGTAGGTGATGGGCATTGAAAAGGGCATCTTTTGGGATGAGCACTGGGTGTTGTATGGAAACCAATTTGACAATAAATTTCATATATTAAATAAAATTAAAAAAAAAAGAAATTGTGGTTTATGGACACAATGGAATAGTACATGGCAATGAGAAAGAATGAAACATGGCCCTTTGTAGCAACGTGGATAGGACTGGAGAGTGTTATCCTAAGTGAAATAAGCCATACAGAGAAAGACAGATACCATATGTTTTCACTCGTATGTGGATCCTGAGAAACTTAACAGAAGACCATGGGGGAGGGGAAGGAAAAAAAAAGGTTAGAGAGGGAGGGAACCAAAACATGAGTCCCTTAAAAACTGAGAACAGACTGAGGGTTGATGGAGGGTGGGAGGGAGGGGAGTGTGGGTGAGGGGTATTGAGGATGGCACTTGTTGGGATGAACACTGGGTGTTGTATGGAAACCAATTTGAGAATAAATGTCATATAAAAAAAAGGTGTTTTATATAATTTCAATCTTTGTATTTTTTGAGGTCTTATTTGTGACCTCATGTAATCTACGTTGGAGAATATCCCATGTAACCTTTAAAAAATATGTATTCTGCTGTTTTAAAATGGAATGTTGTTAATATTTCTTTTAAGTCCATCTGGTCCAGTGTGTCATTCAAAGCCATTGTTGCACTGTTTATTTTATGTAGGCGGGGAGGAGGCTTCTACTTGCCTGTGGTGATCGTTCCCCAGGACCATGAAGACTGAGTCCCCAAGCGGGAACATCTTGGAGATGTAGTGGTCTTTGTTGACTGGATTGGATTTCTTGCCCTTGCCTCTCTTGGGGACCTCATTCTACATTTCCTTCACATTCCATGTTGCAGTGCCTGTCATTGGGCTTCACATGGCCCAGGAGCTTCTTGTTGTTGTACCAATTGATGAGTCCTTGGGTGTTCATTTACTGCATGTGCACTGAATGTTAAATTCTTCCTCCTCCCACTTCTGCAGTTCCTCCAGGGTCATGTGACTCTTGGGTTTTTTGAGGAGGCTCATGTTGGAAGAAGCTGCACTCCCAAATCAGTGCCTTCTCCTCCCTGTTGCTTCTGCCCTCACCTTCATTATCTCTTGTTTCAGTCTTGGTTTAAAATCTAGTTTTTCTGGGGCGCCTGGGTG
The DNA here is from genome assembly GCF_022079265.1 of Lynx rufus. Lineage (NCBI taxonomy): Eukaryota > Metazoa > Chordata > Mammalia > Carnivora > Felidae > Lynx > Lynx rufus. Next base: position 213,016 of record NW_025814859.1, read on the forward strand.
GCGCAGTCGGTTAAGCGTCCGACTTCAGCCAGGTCACGATCTCGCGGTCCACGAGTTCGAGCCCCGCGTCGGGCTCTGGGCTGATGGCTCAGAGCCTGGAGCCTGTTTCCGATTCTGTGTCTCCCTCTCTCTCTGCCCCTCCCCCGTTCATGCTCTATCTCTCTCTGTCCCAAAAATAAATAAACGTTGAAAATCTAGTTTTTCTGATATAAGTATTGCTACTTCAGCTTTCTTTTGATGTCCATTTGCATGATAAATGTTTCTCCATCCCCTCATTTTCAATCTGCAGGTGATTTTAAGTCTAAAATTAGTGTCTTGTAAGCAACATATAGATAGGTCTTGTTTTTTATCCACTCTGACAGCATATGTCTTTTGATTAGAGCATTCAAAGTAATTATTGATATGTATTTATTACTATTTCATTACTTGTTTTGTCATTGTTTCTGGAGATTTTCTCTGATCCTTACTTGTCTGTGTCACTTTTGGTCTCTCCTTTGCCCTCAAATAGTCCCCTTTAATATCTCTTGCAGGGATGGTTTAGTGGTCATGAGGTCCTTTAGTTTTTGTTTGGGAAACTCTATCATCTCTTTCTATTCTGATTGGTAGTCTTGCTGGAAAGAGTATGCTTGGCTGCAGATTTTTCCCATTTGGCAGTTTGAATATATCATGCCACTCCCTTTTGGCTTGCAAAGTTTTGTTGAAAAATCTCCAGGTATCTTTATGGGTCTTGTTTTTGAAGTTGAGGACACTTTTTCTTGCTACTTTTAAGATGTTTTCTTTATCACTATATTTTGCAAATTTAATTACAATATGTCTCGATGTTGGCCTACTTTTGTTGATTTTAATGGGAATTCTCTGCACCTCCTTGATCTGGATATGTTTCCTTCACAAGATTAGGAAAGTTTTCAACTATTATTTACCCAAATAAATTTTCTGCCCACTTTTCTCTTTCTTATTCTGGGACTCCTATAATAAGAATTTTATTACATTTGATGGAGTCACTGAGTTTCCTAAATCTATTCTCATGTCGCATAACTATTTTTTCTCTTTTGTTCAGCTTCATTATTTTCCATTACTTGGTCTTCTTGTGAATAACTTGTTCTTCTGCTTCTTCCAGGCTGCTGTTCATTACATCGAGCTTGTTTCCAATCTTGTTTATTACATTCTTCATTTCTGATTGATTCTTTTTTAACTCTTTTATCTCCACGGTAAGGGTCTCACTGATGTCTTCTATTGTTGTCTGAAGCCCTGTAAGTATCCTTATGATTGTTGCTTTAAATTCTCCATCAGGCATGTTACTTATATCTGTTTCACTTACATCTCTGGCCATGACCTTATCTTGTTCTTTCATTTGGGATAAATTCCTTTGTGTTGGCATTTTGTCTAAATCCCTGCCTCCTTCTCTGTGTTACAAAAACTAGTTATATCTCCTGCCCCTGAAAGTAATGGCCCTATGAAGAAGAGGTAATATAGTTTCCAGGGCCTGGTGCTTCAGGGAGTATCTGTGGTGTGTGCTGTTTGCACTCTGCTGTTATGCTTTCTCTGCTCTATCCTTCAGGACAGTGGTCTGAAGAGGTTTTCCTTGCTTTCTGTGTGCAGTGTTTGGTCCCTGACCTGAATATGAGAAATTTTAATGAGATGCGCTCTGATATGCTTCTGAAATGAGACCTGACACCACTTCTGTGAGGACTGTGGTCCTGCATACCTCTGTGGTTGGGAGATTTGGGTTTTGTGGTGTGATTTGGGTTTTGTGCTGTTTTATGGGGGAGGCACCTGTCACACTGGGACTGATGGAAGCTTTACTAAGATGGGCAGTCCAGGCAGAGTGCAGGGAGCAGAGGCTTTGATGTAAGCAAGTTAGGCAGCCAGTGTTGGTGCTGTGCTGCTTCCCATTGGTGTCTCTGTGTTTTGCTGAAGAATGGGGTAGGGAAATGGTGCTGGTCAACTCCTTTATCCCCAGAGAGATGTATCCATGAATGCTACCTCTCAAGGATGCCCTCAAAGAAGAGCGAATAACCTTCCCCTGTGTGTCCCAGTCATTCTTGACATCTCTATTTCCACACTATCTGCCTTTTCTCCAAGAGTGGCACGGTATCCTCTTCATTCTATTACAGCTAAGCCTGCTGACCTATAAAACACCAGGCTTTGGGGCACCTGGCTTGGTCAGTTGGTTAAGTGTCTGACTTTGGCTCAGGTCATGATCTTCTGGTTCATGAGTGCCCACTTTGGGATCTATGCTGACAGCTCAGAGCCCGGACCCTGCTTCAGATTCTGTGTCTCCCTCTCTTTCTGTCCCTGCTTGCACTCTATCTCTCTCTCTCAAAATAAATAAATAAACATTTTTAAATTAAAAAAAAAATAAATAAAACTCCAGACTTTAAGCCCTTCAGGTTACAAGAACTCACAAAATTCAGCCCCTCTTTTTCCAAGACAATGGCTTTTATGGAAATCTTCTCCTTGTGCATTCCGCTAGGTTCTCCTCACTTTCTCTCTCTCTCTCTTGCTGTCTCTCTCTTCTGTGAAGCCAGAGTTCCCTCCCCGCTGCAGCATCTGGAGTCCATTTCTCCTCTACATCACTTATTCATACTCCCTACCTTCTTCAACATGGCCTCTTCTATCCCTTTAGTTGTGTAGTTCTTTCAGTCTTAAGGTCAATTTCTGGGGTATTTAAGATTATTATATAGTAACCTCGTTTTGTTCATGAGATGAGACAAGCCTAAGGTCCTCCTACTCCACTGCCATCTTCCTCTCTCCTCCAGCTTTTGTATCCATTTTTAATTTAAAATCTATTTTTTCTGATATTAGTATAGCTAACCTAGCTCTTTTTTGGTTGTTATTTACATTGATATCTTTGAAAAATTCTTCCAAGTTGGCTGTACCATTTTGCATTCCCACCAGCAATGAATGAGATTTCCTGTTTTTCCACATCCTTCTTTGCATTTGGTATTGTCAGTATTTTACTTTTCTCATTCTAATATATGTGTAGTGATGGCTTATTGTTTTACTTCATTCTTATTTTTTATTTTTTATTCTTATTTTTAATTGATTTTTTCCTGCTGTACCCATTTTAATTTCCTGTAATTTCATTTTCTGTATTTTTTAAATTTTTTAATACTGCTTACCCTCAATATTACAATTGACATGTTAACTTTATAGTAATTAAGTTCAAATAATTAATTTTAATCAATGCCAACTATGTATAATACTGTATAAAAGTCTACTCCTTTTCAGCTCCATTCCCCTCTTTATGTTGGTAACTTTCCCAAATTACATCTACATAAAGTGTATGACTCTTAACATAGATTTCTCATTATTATCTTATGGATTTATCTTTTAAATCCTATACTAAATAAAAGAAGTATAAACCAAAAATTCAATACTAATGACTTTTTTTTGCAAGTTCAGATGGAGAGTTTATAAAAGTTGATTTTACACACAAGTCAGTGAAGTATACAGAGTAATTTATTTACTTGCCATTTAATTAAGCTATAAATCAATTTATTTTTTTAAATTTTTTAAAATATTTTTTCCAATATATGAAATTTGTTGTCGAATTGGTTTCCATACAACACCCAGTGCTCATCCCAAAAGGTGCCCTCCTCAAGACCCATCACCCACCCTCCCCTCCCTCCCACCCCCCATCAACCCTCAGTTTGTTCTCAGTTTTTAAGGGTCTCTTATGCTTTGGCTCTCTCTCACTCTAACCTCTTCTTTTTTCCTTCCCCTCCCCCATGGGTTTCTGTTAAGTTTCTCAGGATCCACATAAGAGTGAAAACATAGGGTATCTGTCTTTCTCTGTATGGCTTATTTCACTTAGCATCACACTCTCCAGTTCCATCCACGTTGCTACAAAGGGTCATATTTCGTTCTTTCTCATTGCCACGTAGTACTCCATTGTGTATATAAACCACAATTTCTTTATCCATTCATCAGTTGATGGACATTTAGGCTCTTTCCATAATTTGGCTACTGTTGAGAATGCTGCTATAAACCTTGGGGTACAAGTGCCCCTATGCATCAGTACTCCTGTATCCCTTGGGTAACTTCCTAGCAGTGCTATTGCTGGGTCATAGGGTAGGTCTATTTTAATTTTTTGAGGAACGTCCACACTGTTTTCCAGAGTGGCTGCACCAATTTGCACTCCCACCAACAGTGCAAGAGGGTCCCAGTTTCACAACATCCTCCTCAGCATCTATAGTCTCCTGATTTGTTCATTTTGGCCCCTCTAACTGGCGTGAAGTGATATCTGAGTGTGGTTTTGATTTGTATTTCCCTGATGAGGAGCGACGTTGAGCATCTTTTCATGTGCCTGTTGGCCATCTAGATGTCTTCTTAGGAAAAGTATCTATTCATGTTTTCTGTTCATTTCCACAATGGATTATTTGTTTTTCAGGTGTGGAGTTTGGTGAGCTCTTTATAGATTTTGGATACTAGCCCTTTGTCCAATATGGCATTTGCAAATATCTTTTCCCATTCCGTTGGTTGTCTTTTAGTTTTGTTGATTGTTTCCTTTGCTGTGCAGAAGTTTTTCTATCTTCATAAGGTCGCAGTAGTTCATTTTTGCTTTTAATTCCCTTGCCTTTGGGGATGTGTCAAGTAAGAAATTGCTGCGGTTGAGGTCAGAGAGGTCTTTTCCTGCTTTCTCCTCTAGGGTTTTGATGGTTTCCTGTCTCACATCCAGGTCCTTTATCCATTTTGAGTTTGTTCTTGTCAATGGTGTGAGAAAGTTGTCTAGTTTCAATCCTCTGCATGTTGCTGTCCAGTTCTCCCAGCACCATTTGTTAAAGAGACTGTCTTTTTCCATTGGGTGTTCTTTCCTGCTTTGTCAACGATTAGTTGGCCATACGTTTGTGGGTCTAGTTCTGGGGTTTCTATTCTATTCAATTGGTCTATGTGTCTGTTTTCGTGCCAATACCATGCTGTCTTGATGATGACAGCTTTATAGTAAAGGCTAAAGTCTGGGATTGTGAGGCCTCCTGCTTCGGTCTTCTTCAAAATTACTTTGGCTATTCAGGGCCTTTTGTGGTTCCATGTGATTTTTAGGATTGCTTGTTCTAGCTTCAAGAAGAATGCTGGTGCAATTTTGATTGGGATTGCATTGAATGTGTAGATAGCTTTGGGTAGTATTGACATTTGACAATATTTATTCTTCCAATCCATGAGCATGGAATGTCTTTCCATTTCTTTATATCTTCTTCAATTTCCTTCATAAGCTTTTTATAGTTTTCAGCATACAGATCTTTTACATCTTTGGTTAGATTTATTCCTAGGTATTTCATGCTTCTTGGTGCAGTTGTGAATGGGATCAGTTTCTTTATTTGTCTTTCTGTTGCTTCATTATTAGTGTATAAGAATGCAACTGATTTCTGTGCATTGATTTTGTATCCTGCGACTTTGCTGAATTCATGTATCAATTCTAGCAGACTTTTGGTGGAGTCTATCGGATTTTCCATGTATAATATCATGTCATCTGCAAAAAGTGAAAGTTGACTTCATCTTTGCCAATTTTGATGCGTTTGGTTTCCTTTTGTTGTGTGATTGCTGATGCTAGCACTTCCAACACTATTTTCAACAACAGCAGTGAGAGTGGACATCCCTGTCATGTTCCTGATCTCAGGGAAAAAGCTCTCAGTTTTTCCCCGTTGAGGATGATGTTAGCTGTGGGCTTTTCATAAATGGCTTTTATGATCTTTAAGTATGTTCCTTCTATCCCGACTTTCTCAAGGGTTTTTATTAGGAAAGTTTGCTGGATTTTGACAAAGGCCTTTTCTGCATCGATTGACAGGATCATATGGTTCTTATCTTTTCTTTTATTAATGTGATGTATCACGTTGATTGATTTGCGAATGTTGAACCAGCCCTGCATCCCAGGAATGAATCCCACTTGAGCATGGTGAATAATTCTTTTTATATGCTGTTGAATTCGATTTGCTAACATCTTGTTGAGAATTTTTGCATCCATATTCATCAGGGATATTGGCCTTTAGTTCTCTTTTTTTACTGGGTCTCTGTCTGGTTTAGGAATCAAAGGAATACTGGCTTCATAGAATGAGTCTGGAAGTTTTCCTTCCCTTTCTATTTCTTGGAATAGCTTGAGAAGGATAGGTATTATCTCTGCTTTAAACGTCTGGTAGAACTCCCCTGGGAAGCCATCTGGTCCTGGACTCTTATTTGTTGGGAGATTTTTGATGACTGATTCAATTTCTTCGCTGGTTATGGGTCTGTTCAACCTTTCTATTTCCTCCTGATTGAGTTTTGGAAGAGTGTGGGTGTTTAGGACTGTGTCCATTTCTTCCAGGTTGTCCAGTTTGTTGGCATATAATTTTTCAAAATATTCCTTGATAATTGATTGTATCTCTGAGGGATTGGTTGTAATAATTCCATTTTCATTCATGATTTTATCTGTTTGGGTCATCTCCCTTTTCTTTTTGAGAAGCCTGGCTAGAGGTTTATCAATTTTGTTTATTTTTTTAAGAAACCAACTCTTGGTTTCGTTGATCTGCTCTACAGTTTTTTTAGATTCTATATTGTTTATTTCTGCTCTGATCTTTATTATTTCTCTTCTTCTGCTGGGTTTAGGCTGTCTTTGCTGTTCTGCTTCTATTTCCTTTAGGTGTGCTGTTTGATTTTGTATTTGGGATTTTTCTTGTTTCTTGAGATAGGCCTGGATTGCAATGTATTTTCCTCTCAGGACTGCCTTCGCTGCATCCCAAAGCGTTTGGATTGTTGTATTTTCATTTTCGTTTGTTTCCATATATTTTTAAATTTCTTCTCTAATTGCCTGCTTGACCCACTCATTCTTTAGTAGGGTGTTCTTTAACCTCCATGCTTTTGGAGGTTTTCCAGACTTCTTCCTGTGGTTGATTTCAAGCTTCATAGCATTGTGGTCTGAAAGTATGCATGGTATGATTTCAATTCTTGTATACTTATGAAGGGCTGTTTTGTGACCCAGAATGTGATCTATCTTGGAGAATGTTCCATGTGCACTCGAGAAGAAAGTATATTCTGTTGCTTTGGGATGCAGAGTTCTAAATGTATGTGTCAAGTTCATGTGATCCAATGTATCATTCAGGGCCCTTGTTTCTTTATTGACCGTGTGTCTAGATGATCTATCCATTTCTGTAAGTGGAGTCTTAAAGTCCCCTGCAATTACCACATTCTTATCAATAAGGTTGCTTATGTTTGTAATTGTTTTATATATTTGGGGACTCCCGTATTCGGTGCATAGACATTCATATTTGTTAGCTCTTCCTGATGGATAGACCCTGTGATTATTATATAATGCCCATCTTCATCTCTTGTTCTAGCCTTTAATTTAAAGTCTAGTTTGTGTGATATAAGGGTGGCTACTCCAGCTTTCTTTTAACTTCCAGTGGCATGATAAATAGTTCTCCATCCCCTCACTCTCAATCTGAAGGTGTCCTCAGATCTAAAATGAGTCTCTTGTAGACAGCAAATAGATGGGTCTTGTTTTTGTATCCATTGTGATACCCTATGTCTTTTGGTTGGCGCATTTAGTCCATTTACATTCAGTGTTATTATAGAAAGATACGGGTTTAGAGTCATTGTGATGTCTGTATGTTTTATGCTTGTAGCGATGTCTCTGGTACTTTGTCTCACAGGATCCCCCTTTGGATCTCTTGTAGGGCTGGTTTAGTGGTGACAAATTCCTTCAGTTTTTGTTTGTTTGGGAAGACCTTTATCTCTCCCTCTATTCTAAGTGACAGACTTGCTGGATAAAGGATTCTCAGCTGCATATTTTTCCTGTTCCTCACATTGAAGATTTCCTGCCATTCCTTTCTGCCTGCCAAGTTTCAGAAGAGAGATCAGTCACAAGTCTTATAGGTCTCCCTTTATATGTTAGAGCACGTTTATCCCTCGCTGCTTTCAGAATTTTCTCTTTATCCTTGTATTTTGCCAGTTCCACTATGATATGTCATGCAGAAGATCGATTCAAGTTACGTCTGAAGGGAGTTTTCTGTGCCTCTTGGATTTCAATGCCTTTTTTCTTCCCCAGATCAGGGAAGATCTCAGCTATTATTTCTTCAAGTACACCTTCAGCACCTTTCCCTCTGTCTTCCTCCTCTGGAATACCAATTATGCTAGATTATTTCTCTTTAGTGCATCACTTAGTTCTCTAATTTTCCCCTCATACTCCTAGATTTTTATCTTTTTCTCAGCTTCTTCTTTTTCTATAATTTTATCTTCTAGTTCACTTATTCTCTCCTCTGCCTCTTCAATCCGAACCATCGTCGTTTCCATTTTATTTTGCAGCTCGTTTATCACGTTTTTTAGGTCCTCTTGACTGTTCCTTACTCCCTTGATCTCTGTGGCAAGAGATTCTCTGCTGTCCTCTATACTGTTTTCAAGCCCAGCGATTAAATTATGACTATTATTCTGAATTCACTTTCTGTTATATTATTTAAATCCTTATTGATCAGTTCGTTAGCTGTTGTTATTTCCTGGAGATTCTTTTGAGGGGAATTCTTCTGTTTGGTCATTTTGGATAGTTCCTGGAGTGGTCGGAACTGCAGGGCGCTTCCCCTGAGCTGTCTTGAATAACTCCCGTTGGTGGGTGGGGCTGCAGTCAGACCTTTTGTCTGCTCCCATCCCACCGCTGGGGCCACCGTCAGACTGGTGTGTGCCTTCTCTTCCCCTCTCCTAGGGGCAGGATTCACTGTGGGGTGGCGTGGTCCATCTGGGCTACTTGCACACTGCCAGGCTTGTGGTGCTGGGAATCTGGCGTATTAGCTTGGGTGGATAGGCAAGGTGCACGGGGACAGGCTCAGCTCGCTTCTCCTTCGGTCATCCGCTTCACGAGGGGCCCTTCGGGAGGGAGTCAGACCCGCCGCCAGAGGTGGGATCCACAGAAGCACAGCATTGGGTGTTTACAAGGTGCCAGCATGTTCCCTAGTAGGAACTGATATCCTTTGGGATTTTGGCTGGGTGATGGGCGAGGGAGTTGGCGCTGGTGAGCGCCTTCGTTTCCTGCCAAACTGAGCTCTGTCATCCCGGGGCTCAGCAACTCTCCCTCTCATTGTCCTCCAGCCTTCCCGCTCTCCGAACAGAGCTGTTAACATATAGCCTTCCAGATGTTAAGTCCCTCTCGCTGTCAGAACACACTCCGTCTGGCCCCTCTGCTTTTGCAAGCCAGACTCGGGGTCTGCTTGGCCGGCGGGCCGCCCCTCTGCCATGGCTCCCTCCCGCCAGTCTGTGTCACGCGCACTGCCTTGCTGCCCTTTCTACCCTCTTCCATGGGCCTTTTGTCTGCGCTTGGCTCTGGAGACTCTGTTCTGCTAGTCTTGTGGCGGTTTTCTGGGTTATTTAGGCTGGTGTAGGTGGAATCTAAGTGATCAGCAGGACGTGGTGAGCCCAGCGTCCTCCTACACCGCCATCTTCCCCCTACTAATGACTTTTATATTTACCTATGTAGTCACCTTTACCAATATTCTTGATTTCTTTTAATGGCTTGAATTATAGTTAGTGTCTTTTAATTACTTCCTGGGGAACACGCTGTCATTTCTTGAAGGATAGTTCTTCCAGTGGTGAACTCCCTCATTTTTTGTTTATCTATGAATATTATTTTATCCTTCATTTTTTGAAGGATAGTGTTACTAGTTATATAATTCTTTTTTTTTTTAATTTTTTTTTCAACGTTTTTTATTTATTTTTGGGACAGAGAGAGACAGAGCATGAATGGGGGAAGGGCAGAGAGAGAGGGAGACACAGAATCGGAAACAGGCTCCAGGCTCCGAGCCGTCAGCCCAGAGCCTGACGCGGGGCTCGAACTCCCGGACCGCAAGATCGTGACCTGGCTGAAGTCGGACGCTTAACCGACTGCGCCACCCAGGCGCCCCCACTAGTTATATAATTCTTAATTGACAGATCTTTCCCTTTCAACACTTTATTTATTTTTTATGTTTATTCATTTTTGAAAGACAGAAAGAGACAGAGCCCAAGCAGGTGTGGGGTGGAGAGAGAGGGGGACACAGAATCTGACACAGGCTCCAGGTTCTGAGCTGTCAGCACAGAGCCCAACACGGGGCTTGAACTCATGAGCCACGAGACCATGACCTGAGCCAAAGTCGTATGCTCAACTGACTGAACCACCCAAGCGCCCCTCCTTTCAACACTTTAAATATGGCATCTCAATGAGAAAAAATGAAATATGGCCTTTTGTAGCAACATGGATGGAACTGGAGAGTATGATGCTAAGTGAAATAAGCCATACAGAGAAAGACAGATACCATATGGTTTCACTCTTATGTGGATCCTGAGAAACTTAACAGGAACCCATGGGGGAGGGGAAGGAGAAAAAAAAAAAAAAAAAAGGACGTTAGAGTGGGAGAGAGCCAAAGCATAAGAGACTGTTAAAAACTGAGAACAAACTGAGGGTTGATGGGGGGTGGGAGGGAGGGGCGGGTGGGTGATGGGTATTGAGGAGGGCACCTTTTGGGATGAGCACTGGGTGTTGTATGGAAACCAATTTGTCAATAAACTTCATTTAAAAAAAAAATAAAGTAAACTTAAAGAGCAAAAAATAAATAAATAAATAAATAAATAAATAAATAAATAAATAAATAAATATGGCATCTCACTGCCTTCTGGCCTCCATGGTTTCCAAAGAGAAATAAAATGTTTTTATTTATTTATTTATTTATTTATTTATTTATTTATTTATCTTATTATTTTTTGTATGTGAAATTGCTTATGTTTTCCTGTTTTCAAAATGTTTCTTTGTCTTTGGTTTGTCAGTTTGATTATGTGTCTGATTGTGGATATCCTTTAATTTCTCCAATGTGGAGTTTGTTGAGATTCTTACATGTTTAGATTTATGTCTTTTACCAAATTTGAGGAGTTTTCCAGTCATTATTTCTTCAAATATTCTTTTGCTCCCCCTTTCTCTAAAACTCCCATTATGAAGATAGTAAATTTGATGGTGTCCTACAAGTCTTACAGACTTTGTTCATTTTTCTTTCATTTCTTTTTCATTTTGCTCTTCAGATTGGATAATTTAAATCAACCTGTCTTCATGTTCACTGATGCTTTCTCCTGCTGCTTAAATCTGATGTTGGGTCCCTCTAGTAAAGTTTTAATTTTATGATTGTCGTTTTCATCTCCAGTATCTTATTTGGTTCCTTTCTTTAATTTTTATCTCTTCGTTTATATAGATACTCTATTTTTATTCTTCTGATCTCTTTTAGTTCTTTATACATGGTTTTTCTCTTTGAGCATATTTAAGATAGTGAATTTAAAGTCTTTGTCTAGCAAGTCAATGCCTAGCCTTCCTGGACAGTTTCTATTAATTCCTTTTCCCTATTAATAAGCTATACTATTTTGTTTCTTTGCATGCCCTATAAATTTTGTTGTTGAAAATATACATTTAGAATATCATAAAATAGAAATCTAGAAATTAGATTCTCTATCTCCCTAGGGTTTGTTTTTGCTGCCTGTTGTTAGTTCGTTTTGTTTGCTTCTGTAGTGATTTTTTTATATTAAAGAATGTATTCTTTTTTACATGTGATCTTTGAAGTCTCTGTTTCCTAAATTTGTAGTCAGTTAGTTATGTAAATTTTTCATAAGTGCCCTGGATTCAGAAATGGAAAAGAAGAAAAAATATACTCTTATCAATCTTTCTTACCCAGGGTTTTTTAACTGGAAAGGAAGGAAAAAGAGTAGCCATCTGTAGGCAGGTGTATTACGAAAATAGGACATTATCTGGTCAGATTTTTTAGCACAAACAAAGTAGAACAGTTTTAACGTTCATTCAAATGATTATTGAAAGGATAAAAATTTAAGACTCAACAAAAATAGATGTAGAAATGAAGAGAAAGAGAAGTATGACTGATGAATGACCTGAGGAAATAGCCCTACAATACAAGTCTCATTCTCTGTTTGGATTTTTCCCCCATTTTTCTGACCATAAGTGTTTATCATTGTATATGAAAACCATCTTAATTCAATACCTTCTCAAGATTGAAAACCATGCTTTATAGTTTCACTTTGCCCTAATATCTAGTATAATTGCACACAGATATTGGTGGTGACTAAAAAGCTGTAGGCCTCACATTCTTCAAATGACATTCTGGCAAAAATTATGTATATATTACATAAAACAGCAAATAGTGATTCGGGGAAGTAGGTACAAAAGCCTTGAAGCCTGGAATCTAGTCCCAGCTCTACCATTAACTTGCTCTGATACCTGGGCAAATCATTGATACTACTCTAGTCCATTTTTCCCAGTGTAAAATGAAACCAATAAACCAGAGAATTGCTAAAGTTTCTTTCTGTTCTGATACTCTATGAAATCATAGTTCAAATATAATAAGAAGTAATTTTGTTATGTACTTGCCTTGTGCTAGATACTATGCTAAACAGAAGTTACATTCATTAACTCATTTAAATCTTGAGTAACCTTGTGAGGTAAGTAATGTTAGGGAAGTTAGGGAACCTGCCTGAAGTCACAAAATAGTGCAACTGGGTATTTAACCCAGGCAGTCTGATTTCATAGCTGGCATGTAACCTCCACACTAAATTAACTCTAACTACACAAGGGATGCTTGGTATTTAAAGATGTTCTCCAGTGAATAGTCTGAGAAAATGAATAATCAATCATCTTCTAATTGATTGGCTTTTTAGCTCTTACTACCATGTTATAGCTCAAGAGTTTCCATTTGGTGGGACGTAAAAAATTTATATTATATCTGTATTTTTTGAATGAGTAGAAATTCCTACTTACTCAGGTTTAAGATGAAGAAAGATAGTAAAGGATGGAATTTGATCATCCTTATCGTCCCTCATCTTAGCAGGTTGATTGTTTCCTAATGTATTAATTCCATTGAATAAACTGCTCAAAAATAGTGGTATGGACAAATGGATTAGAAAAATTTTATTTTTAGATATCACTAATTTTGACCTTTCCCTTTCTTTTTTACAGTGACTGTTTTGAGCCCAGCAGAAAAAGGTAAGATAGCATTTTAAATTGCATTGGTCAGAATTGTATCTCTCTAAAAGTGAATTACATAAAAGCCTAGAAATTGGGCAACTTTCCCAGGAATACTGAATTGAGTGGAAAGTTTGGGATGGCAGTTTTCAGGAAGCATACACAGAGCATACCCAGAGATATAGCAGAACATATTTTTAGTGGCCCCTATGGCTGTAGGACAGAAATTGGAAGTTATCAGGATTTATGATAGAGAGGACCTAGGCTCTTTCTTGCTTCATCACGGTTGTCCTAGGTACTTTGCCTTCCTGTGCAATTCATTCCTCCTTCAAGGTATGGAGTAAGGGCACCACAAAGAAATATAAAGGGATAGGTTCTTCACCATCAGAGGTCCAATATATTTACTATATTCTTCTCTACTCTTCACCTCCATCCTGTCTGATCTACAATTTATACTACCACAGTAAAGAGATTGAGGAATTTTCCATTAAAAAATGTATAAGCTAAGTATGAGCCTTAACAAACATTTAGCTTTACATTATTTTCTCAGGCTTTACCATAAGTATTTAGCCACTTTATATAGGCACTTTTAATTCTCACTTCATGGGATTAGCTGTTATAATTCATTAATTACATAATATTTATATTATACTTTTTAAAAATAAAGTTTATTTATTTATTTTTAGAGAAAGAGAGAGAGAGTTTGAGTGGAGGAGGGGTGCAGAGGGGGAGAGAGAGAGAGTCCTATTCATGTTCCATACTCAGCACAGAACTTGACATGGGGCCTGATCTCACAAACTGTGAGATCATGACCTAAGTCAAAATCAAGAGTTGGAGGCTTAACCAACTGAGCCACCCAGGCACCCCTATATTACACTTTTTATTCATTCATTTTTAATGATTTTTTTTACCTTAATTCAAGTATATTAACATAGAGTGTTATATTGCTTTCAGATGTACAATATAATGATTCACAATTCTGTGCATTACTCAGTGCTCATCATGATAAGTTTACTGTTTAATCCCCATCACCTATTTCACTCACCTCCGAATTAACTACCCTCTGGTAACCACCAGTTTGTTTTGTATAGTTAAGAGCCTGTTCCTTGGTTTGTCTCTCTTCATCTTCTTTTTTTCCTATGCTCATTTGTTTTGTTTCTTAAATTCCACATATGAGTGAAATCATATGGTATTTATCTTTCTCTGATCAACTTATTTCACATAGCATTATACATTCTACCTCCATTCCTTTGTTGCAAATGGTAAGATTTCATTTTTTTTCTCTGGCTGAGTGCTATTCAATTGTATATATATACCACATCTTCTTTATCCATTCATCTGTCACAAACACTATGGCTGCTTTCAGTTTTGGCTATTGTAAATAATGCTGCAAGAAAAATATGAATGCGTATATCCCTCTCAATTAGTGTTTTTGTGTTTTTTGGGTAAGTACCCAGTAGTGTGATTACTGCATCATAGAGTAGTTCTGTTTTTAAATTTTTGAGGAAATTCCACAGTATTTTCTGCAATGGCTGAACCAGTTTACATTCCCACCAACAGTGTAAGAGTTCCCTTTTTTCCACACCCTCACCAACACTTGTTTCTTGTGTTTTTGGTGTTAGCCATTCTGATAGGTGTGAGTTTTGATTTGCATTTCCCTGATGATAAGTGATGATGAGCATCTTCCCATGTGTCTTTGACCATTGGATGTCTTCATTAGAGAAATGTCTGTTTATGACTTCTGCCCATTTTTTAATTGGATTATTTGTTTTAAGTGTGTTGAGTTGTATAAGTTCTTTATGTATTTTGGATACTAACCCATTATTGGGTATGTCATTTGCAAATATCTTCTCCTATTCCGTAGATTGCCTTTTAGCTTTGTTGATTGTTTCCTTCACTATGCAGAAACATTTTATTTTGGTGTAGTCCCAATACTTTATTTTTGCTTTTATTTCCTTTATATTAGGAGACATATCTAGAAAGATGTTGCTATGGCTGATGTCAAGGATATTGCTGCCTGTGCTCTCTTCTAGGATTTTTATGCTATTAGGTCTCACATTTATGTCTTTAATCCATTTTGAGTTTATTTTTGTTTATGGTGTAAGAAAGTGGTCCAGTTTCATTCTGTTTCACATAGCTAACCAGTTTTCCTAACACCATTTGTTGAAGAGATGGTCTTTTTCCCATCAGATATTGTTTCCTGCTTTGTCGAAGATTACTTGACCATATAATTGTGGGTTTAACTCCTGGGTTTTCTATTAGGTTCCATTGATGTATGTGTCTATTTTTGTGCCAGTACCATACTGTTCTAATCACTATAGCTTTGTAGTATAATCTCAAGTCTGGAATTGTGATACCTCCAGTTTTGTTTTTCTTTTTCAAAATTGCTTTTGCTATTTGGGTTCTTTTGTGAGTCCATACAAATTTTAGGATTCTTTTTTCTAGCTCTGTGAAAATTGCTGTTGGTATTTTGAAAGGGATTCCATTAAATGTGGAGTTTGCTTGGGATAGTATAGAAATTTTTAACAGTATTTGTTTTTCCAGTCCCTGAACATGTAATGTCTTGCCATTTCTTTATGTCCTCTTCAATTTCTTTCATCAGTGTTTTCTAATTTTCAGAGTGTAGTTTATTTTCACCTCTTTGGTTACATTCATTCCTAAGTATCTTCTTAGTTGGGGGCTATCTTAATTGGCATTGTCTTCTTAATTTCTGTTTCTGCTGCTTCGTTATTGCTCTGTAGAAATGTAAAAGGTTTCTGTACACTGATTTTGCATTCTGTAACTTTACTGAATTCAGGTTTTGGTGGTGTTTGGGGGGTTTCTATATAGAGTATCATGCCATCTACAAATAGGGAAAGTTTTACTTCTTCCTTGCCAGTTTAGATGTCTTTTAATTTTGTTGTTGTTGTTGTCTAATTGCTGTGGCTAGTACATCCAGTACTATGTTGAATACAAGTAGTGAGAGTGCATATCCTTGTCTTGTTCATACCTTAAGGGAAAAGCTCTGTTTTTATCCATTGAGGATGATATCAGCTGTGGGTTTGTCATATATGACCTATGTGATGTTGAGATATGTTCCCTCTAAACCCACCTTGAGTGTGTTTATCATGAATGGATGTGGTACTTCATCAAATGTTTTTTCTGCATCTATTGAAATGATCATATGGTCTTATCCTTTATCTTATTGATGTATGTCACATTTATTTATTTGTGAATATTCAATCATCTTGCATCCCAGGAATAAATCCCACTTGATCATAGAGAATGATATTTTTTAATGTATTGATGAGTTGGGTTTGCTAATATTAATATTTTGTTGAGAATTTTTGCACCTGTATCCATCAGGGATATTGGCCTGTTCTCTTTTTTAGTGGTGTCTTTATCTGGTTTTGGTATCAGGATAATTCTGGCCTCATAGAATTCATCAAATGAATTTTGAAGTTTTCCTTCCTTTTCTACTTTTTGGAATAGTTTAAGAATAGGTATTAATTCTTCTTTTATTTTTTAAAAAGTTTTTATTTAAATTCCAGTTAGTTAATGTATCATGTAACACTAGTTTTGGGTGTACAATGTAGTGATTTAGCACTTTTATACCACACATGATGCTCATCACAACTGCACTCCTTAATCCTCATCACTTATGTAACCCATCCCCACCCAACTCCCTTCTGTAAACCATCAGTTTGCTGTCTATAGTTAAGTCTGTTTCTTTTTTTGCCTCTCTCTCTCTTTTTTAGTTTTACTCATTTGCTTTATTTCTTAAATTCCACATATGAGTGAAATCCTATGGTATTTGTCTTTCTCTAATTTCACATAATACTCTTTAGCTCCATTCATGTCATTGCAGATGGCAATATTTCATTCTTTTTCATGGATGAGTAATATTACATTGTATGTATATACTACGTTTTCTTTATCCATTCATCAGACAATGGATACTTGGGCTGTTTCCATAATTTGGCTATTGTAGATAATGCTGCTACAAATATTGGGGTGCATGTATCCCTTTGAATTAGTATTTTTGTATTTGTTTCATCCTGTCTTATTGACTGAGGAGACCAATGCAGTAAAAGGCTGAGTTTTGCTCAAGGTCACACAGGTAGTAAATAATAAAGCCAGGATTTTAACCCTGGTAGTTTGGCACCAGCATCCTTACTCTTTTTTTTTAAGTTTTTATTTAAATTTCACTTAGTTCACATAGAGTGTAGTATTAGTTTCAGATGTACAATATAGTGATTCAACACTTCCATACCATACCAGTGATCATCACAGCAAGAGCACTCCTTAATTCCCATCACGTGTGTAACCTATACTATAGAGTCTGTTTCTTGCTTTGCCTCTCCCTCTCTGTTTTTTTTTTTACCTATGCTTGTTTGTTTTGTTTCTTAAGTTCCACATGAGTGAAATCATAAGGTGTTTGTCTTTTTCTGACTGACTTATTTTGTTTAGCATAATACACTCTAGCTCCATCCACATTGTTACAAATGGCAAGATTTCATTCTTTTCGATGGCTGATAATGTTCTAGTGTGTGTGTGTGTGTGTGTGTGTGTGTGTACACACCACACCACATCTTCTGTATCCATTCGTCAGTCGATGGATATTTGGGCTCTTTCCATAGCTTGCCTATTGTTGATAATGCTGCTATAAACACTAGGGTGCATGTGTCCCTTTGAAGCAGTATTTTTGTATCCTTTGGGTAAATACCTAGTAGTGCAATTGCTGGATCATAGGGTACTTCTACTTTTAACTTTTTGAGGATCCTCCATACTGTTTTCCAGAGTGAATTCCACATCTTTTTTAACCATTCACCAGCCACTGGGCACTTTGACTGTTTCAATAATGTGGCTATTGTTGATAATGCTGCTATAAATATCAGGGTGCATGTAAGCCTTTGAATTAGTACTTTTGTATTCTTTGATTAAATATCTAGTAGTGCAATTGCTGGTTTGTAGAGTAGTTCCAATTTTAACCTTTTGAGGAAACTCCATTCTGTTTTCTAGAGTGGCTGTACCAGTTTGCATTTTCACCAACAGGGCAAGAGGGTTCCCCTTACTCTACATCCTGGCTAACACCTGTTATTTGTTGTGTTGTTGATTTCAGCCATTCTGACAGATATGAGGTGATATCTCATATTAGTTTTGATTTGCATTACCCTGATGGTCAGTTGTGTAGAGCATCTTTTCATATGTCTATTGGCCCTCTAGATGTCTTCCTTGAAAAAATATGTATTCATGTCTTCTTCCCATTTTCTAATTGGATTATTCATTTTTGGGGTGTTGAGTTTTATAAGTTCTTTATGGATTTTGGATACTAACCCCTTGTCATGTATGCCATTTGCAACTATATTTTCCCATTCCATAGGTTGCCTGTTAGTTTTGCTGATTGTCTCCATTTTGCAGAAGATTTTTTATTTTGTTGTAGTCCCAATAGTTTACTTTTGCTTTGGTTTCCCTTGCCTCAGAACACATATCTAGAATGAAGTTGCTATGGCCAATGTCAAAGAGGTTACAGCCTGTGTTCTCCTCTAGGCTTCATATGGTTTCAGATCTCACATTTAGGTCTTTAATCCATTTTGAATTATTTTTATGTTTGGTATAAGAAAGTGTTCCAATTTCATTCTTTTGTATATTGCTGTCTAATTTCCCCAACACCCTTTGTTAAAGAGACTGTCTTTTTCACATTGGATATCCTTTCCTGATTTGTTGAAGATTAATTGGCCATATAGTTGTGGATTCATTTCTGGGTTGTCTATTTTGTTCCATTGATGTATGTGTTTATTTTTGTGCCAGTACCATACTGTTTTAATCACTGCAGCTTTGTAACATAAGACCAGATTTCTGATGCCTCCAGCTTTGCTTTTCCTTTTCAAGTTTGCTTTAGCTATTTGTGGTCTTTTTTTATTCCATACAAATTTCAAGATTATTTGTTCTAGGTCTGTGAAAAAAAATGCTGGTGGGTTTTGATGGGCATTGCATTAAATGTGTAGATTACTTTGGATAGTATAGATATTTTAACAATATTTGTTTTTCCAATTCATCCTCATAGAATATCTTTCCATATCTTTGTATCCTCTTCAATTTCTTTCATCTGTGTTTTGTAGTTTTCTGAGTATAGGTCTTTTATCTCTTTGGTTAGGTTTATTCCTAGTTATCTTCTTATTTTGGATGAAATTGTAATTGGGATTGTTATCTTAATTTCTCTTTCTGCTGCTTCCTTATTGGTGTATAGAAATGTAACGGATTTCTCAATGTTGATTTTATATTCTGTGATTACTGAACTCGTGTATCAGGTCTAGCAGTTTTGGGTGGAGTCTTTTGGGTTTTCTACATAGAGTATCATGTCATTTACAAATAGTGAAAGTTTTACTTCTTTCTTATCAATTTGGTTGCCTTTTATTTCATTTTGTTTTCTAATTGTTATGGCTAAGCCTTCCAGTACTGTTAAATAACAGTGTGAGAGTGGACATCCCTGCCTTTTTCCTGACTGTAGAGAAAAATCTCTTAATTTTTCCTCATTATGCATGATACAAGTTGTAGGTTTTTCTTATATCGCCTTTATGATGTTGAAGGATATTTTTTCTAAACCCACTTTGTTGAAAGTTTTTATCATGAATGGATGTTGTACTTTATCAACTGCATTACCTTGATACCAAAATCAGCTAAGGACTCCACTAAAAAGGAGTACTAGAGGCCAATATTCCTGTTGAACATGAATGCATAATTCTTCAGTGAAATACTAGCAAACCGAATCCAACAATATATTTTTTAAAATGATTCACCACAATCAAGTGGGATTTATTCCTGTGTTGCAAGTGTGGTTCATCATTCGCAAATCAATCAATATGATATACTACATTAATAAAAAGAATGAGAATCATATGATCATTTCAATAGAAGCAGAAAAATCATTTGACAAAGTACAACATCCATTCATATTATCACTCATTTAAGAGAGGTGTTGGCTATACAGGCAACAGAGCAGAGTGGTGGGAAGACAATAGAACATGGCAGCTAAAAGTCTGGGTTCTGGAACTATCCTCTCTAAATTCCAATCCTAGGACCAGCACTTCCTACTAAATTATTCAACCTTCTGTTGCCCACTTTATTTACATGTGGAATAAAATACTACCTATTTCATAGAGTTATTGTGAGAATTTAATGAGATAATGCATGCAAAAGCACTTAGAACAGTGGTAAAAAAAGCCATACTTTTCTCAGCAGATATTTGCTACTATTGTTATAGCCTTAGAGCAAGTCTTGAGTTGCCTCTTATTCTCATGTATGGTTCTTTAAGTCAGAGATCATTCATATATATATATATATATATATGTATATATATATATATATATATATATATATAAAATGAACATTTTCTTTTTTCAAATTTTTATTTAAATTCTAGTTAGAGGGGAAGGAAAAAAAAAAAAGGACGTTAGAGTGGGAGAGAGCCAAAGCATAAGAGACTGTTAAAAACTGAGAACAAACTGAGGGTTGATGGGGGGTGGGAGGGAGGGGGGGTGGGTGATGGGTATTGAGGAGGGCACCTTTTGGGATGAGCACTGGGTGTTGTATGGAAACCAATTTGTCAATAAATTTCATATATAAAAAAAAATAAAAATAAAAAAAAAAGAAGAGAAAAAAAATTCTAGTTAGTTAACATATAGTGTAATATTGGTTTTAGGAGAATTTAGTGTTTCATCAGTTACATATAACATTCAGTGCTCAACACAACAAGTGCCCTCCTTAATACCCATCACCCATTTAGCCCATTCCCTTCCCACCTCCCCTCCATCAACCCTCAACCCTTGTTCTCTATAGTTAAGAGTCTTGTATGGTTTTATTTTTTCTCTTTCCCCCCCTTCCTCTACATTCATCTGTTTTGTTTCTTAAATTCCACACACAAGTGAAATCTATGGTATTTGTCTTTATCTGACTGATGTTATTTTGCTTTGCATTATAACCTCTAGCTGCATCTATGTTGTTGCTGCAAATGGTAAGATTTCATTCTTTTTTTGTGGCTATATATATATACCACCTCTTTATCCATTCATCAGTCGATGGATATTTGGGCTGTTTCTATAATTTAGCTATTGTAGATAATGCTGCTATAAACATCTGGGTACATGTCTCTCTTTGAGTTAATATTTTGGTATCCTCTGTGTAAATACCTAGTAGTACATTTGCTGGGTCATAGAGTAGTTCTATTTTTAACTTTTTTGAGGAACCTCTATACTGTTTTCCAGAGTGGCTGTACCAGTTTGCATTCCACCAACAGTTTAAGAGGGATCCCCTTTATCTGCTTCCTCACCAACATCTGTTGATTCCTGTGTTGTTAATTTTAGCCAATAAAGATAGTTTTCTATAATATGCTTTGAAGACATGTTGGAAGAGGGATTAATTTATGCTCTGTCATAACAATAACAATAATAATAATAATAATAATAATAATAATAATAATAATGCAAACTATCATTTATCATTCACTTACCATGTTAAGTATTATATATACATTAAGTCCTTTAGTACTTACAGCAATACAGTGATGTAGACACTCTTAAATCCATTTTATTGTGTAATAAACTAAAATTTAGAAAATTTAAATTATCCCAGGTCATCCAGCTAGTATTTGGGAGTATTCAAACCCATCACTATCTGAATTCAAAGTTCAGACTCTTAAGTAAACCTGCATTTGTCTTTTAGTTTTCCATCTACAACTTCCTTATTTGCTTAGTTGAGCTCCTTAATGAGAAACATGATGCTCAATTGCTCTTTTATTTAGTGTCCAAAGTACTATATCTTCATTTTTTGTGTGTTATCAGTGAACTCAACCACACCAGTGTAGGGTGTCATTTGAGTGTAAGCTCAACTCAGCCCAGAGCCTTCCTAGTATCATTAATCCAGTTACCAGGATTTGAGCTCTTTAGATTATGTCACCACAATGTATGATTCTTTTTCGTTTATACCTTTTTGACCAATCCTCCCTCACACTTCCCCTCTGGTAACCGTCAACTTGTTTTCTATAGTTGAGTCTGTTTCTTGGTTTGTCTCTCTTTCTTCTTTTCAGATATTTGTTCCTGCTTTGTTGAAGATTAATTGACCATATAATGTGGGTTTATTTCTGGGCTTTCTATTCTATTCATCTGTGTGTCTATTTTTGTCCCAGTACCATACTGTTTTGATTGCTACAGCTTTGTAATATAACTTGAAGTATGGAATTGTGATACCTCCAGTTTTGTTTTCCTTTTTCAAGATTACTTTGTCTATTTGGGGTCTTCTGTTGTCATAGTGTATGATTTTTGTTTATTTCAGGTTTTTATTTAAATTCCAGTTAACATACAGTGTAATATGTATGTGCAATATAGTGATTCACCACTTACAAAACAACAAGCATCCTTCTTAATATCTATCACCCATTTAACCCATATCCTTGCCCTCCTCCCCTCCAGCAACCCTGTTTTTTCTCTATAGTTAATAAACTATTTTATGGTTTGCCTCTCTCTTTTTTCCCCATGCTCATCTGTTTTGTTTCCTTTTAAAAAAATCTTTAATGTTTATTTATTTTTGAGAGATAGAGACAGAGTGTGAGAGGGGGATGGGCAGAGAGAGGGAGACACAGAATCTGAAGCAGGTTCCAGGCTTTAATCTGTCAGCACAGAGCCTGACCCGGGGCTCAAATTCATGAACTACAAGATCATGTCCTGAGCCAAAGTCGGATGCCTAACCAACTGAGCCACCCAGGTGCCCTCATCTGTTTTGTTTCTTAAGTTCCACATATGAGTGAAATAATAAGGTATTTGTATTTCTCTGATTTTTTTCACTTAACATAATATGCTCTAGCTCCATCCACATAGTTGCAAATGGCAAGCTTCCATTCTTTTTGATGGCTAAATTTAGATTTGACTGTAGCCAGAAGAAAGTTAGACTTGGAAAGAACTTCTAAACTCTAGGTCATGTTACAAGGAGACACCATGAAATTTATTTTTCAGAAAGTATTAGACACTCAAGTATCTGGCATGAATCAGTGAGCCTTGCCTAGACTCTGGCCAAGAGGCCTAATGAATATCTATGGTCCCTTCTAACCCTGTGAATCTGTTTCAATTTATACTGCACTATTAAAGTAGAATACAATACAGCATATGACTACCAGTAGGAACATTATTTGGCATTAGCAAAGAAAATATTACTGGCAAATAAATGAACACCTCAAATCACATAGCCTTTTGTTCAGCCTCCACATCTTAAGAAAACCATATTCAAACATACAGCAAAACTGTTTCCATTTCTTGTCTAGTTAATGGTTCCTTTACTGGATTGAAGAGCTCCCTCCAAAATTTATGACCATCCAAAACCAATAAATGTGATTTTATTTAAAAATATCATCCTTGCAGATTTAATCTAAATCAAGATGAGACCATACAGCATTAGGATTGGCCCTACGACTGGTGTCCTTATAAGAAAAGGGATATTTATATACACAGATACACACAGAGAGGATAGCCATGTCAAGACAAAGGCAGAAATTGGAGGTATGTTGTCACAATCCAGAGAACACCAACTATTGTGAAGAATCACCAGAAGTTAGGATGAGGCAAGGAATGATTCTCCCCTGGAATCTTCAGAGGGAATATGACCTTGTTCTAGTCTCCAGAACTATGAGAGAATAAATTTATTTAAGCCACCCAGTTTGTGATAATTTTTCATGACATAGCCAGGGAATTAATACAGTTTCTGATAAATTCCAATCTCCAATTCAATAAGAGCATTGTAACAGTAGCAAATAAGCACAGACTTTGGTGTTAGATGTACCCAGGATCAAATCTTGACTTTGCTATTCAATATATAATATATGACCTTTGGGAACTTAACCTCACTAAGTTTCACTTTCTTCATCTGTAAAATTGTTCTAAAAGTAACTTTCTTCTTTTTTGAGAGAGAGAGAGAGAGAGAGAGAGAGAGAGAGAGAGAGGGAATCCAAGGAGGGGCAAAGAGAGGGGGAGAGAGAGAGAGAGAGAGAGAGAGAGAGAGAGAGAGAGAGAAGCAGGGATCACCCAAAACAGGGCTAGTGTTCACCCAAAGCGGGACTCGAGATCACCTAAAGTGGGGCTGATGCTCACCCAAAGCGGGGCTAGAGGTCTCCCAAAGTGGGGCTTGTG
This sequence comes from Lynx rufus, assembly GCF_022079265.1. NCBI lineage: Eukaryota > Metazoa > Chordata > Mammalia > Carnivora > Felidae > Lynx > Lynx rufus. Next base: position 237,112 of record NW_025814859.1, read on the forward strand.
CTCACCCCATGTGGGACTCAAGCTCACAAACTGTGAGATCATGACCTGAGCCAAAGTCAGGTGCTTAATGACTGAGCCACCCAGGCTCCCAAAAGTAATTGTCTTACATGGTGTGTAGAGCACTAAAATCAGATGATGTTTATAAGTCTCTTGGCATAGTGCCTGATATATTATAAGTACAAAATAAATAGTAGTAGATACTATTATTGTTATTGTTATTAACATTGGGAAGGACCTAAAAGATCTTTCTTCTAAGAAGCATAATATATTTTAGGACGATAATTCCTACCTTTATAAATATATTGTAAGAAACCCTGCACTCATATTTTGTAAGTAGAACAACTGAGATCAAAAGAAGTAACGTATGTTGACCTAATCAGATTGTTTCTAGTGTACAGAAAGAACTAAAGCCCAGATCAATGACAGTCCAGAATATTATTTACTATAAAATCCTTGATTATGCAGGACTCACTAATTATTTTTGAAGACATGAGTACATATCTTTTTCAATAGATCATACTAGAAACAAGGCCCATAATAACAATTTTGCTTTAATAAGACTGTGTGTCATAGATGATCTTTTCAGCATCATAGTATCTGTATTTTGAAAATCTTGATGTGAGGATCTGAGATGTGCTCGATGTTAGAAATTTAGTAGGATCCAAGGATAGGTGAGGATAGGGAATGAATTTAGGAATGAGATCAGGCACAATCTGTCAGAAAATCCACATATAATCAAGAGTAACATATTAACTATAGTTGCTTATCTTGGAAAATGTCCATTAATTGTTTTAAGCAAAAGTTTCACTCATCCTTTGAGAATTCATTTGCATAGTAGCTTGCATACTAAATTCTCTGGTTTTCCCTTTTAAAGTTAAAGATACTTGTAGTTATTTACTTTTTTAGACATAGATGTAATTCCTAAATACTTGAACTTCTGTGGGCTGAATTTTGTCCTCCTGACATTTATATGTTGAAATCCCAACCCCCACTACCTCAGACTGTGAATGTATTTAGAGATAGGTTTTTTAAAGGGATAATTAACTTCAAATGAGGTCAGTAGGGTGAGCCCTAATCATTATGACTGGTGTCCTTATAAAAAGAGGATATTAGGACACAGACACACAATTCTAAAGACCATGTGAGGACACAAGAAGATGGCCATCTACAAAGCAAGAAAAAACGTCTCAGAAGAAACCAACCCTGTCAATCCCTTAATGTTGGACTTCTAGCCTCCAAAATTGTGAGAAAGTAAATTTCTGTTGTTTAAGCCATTCAGTCTGTAGACTTTGTTATCATAGCCCTAACAAGTTAATATAAGAAATTATTTAGGTTTCCATTTGAAAACCCAGAGCATGGAAGTATGTGCTTTGTGTCTACTTCTTAATTATGTGAATTTTGATTTATTGGTCATATATTAGACACCAGGAAAGTAAGAGGGCACTGAGAAGGAAATGCTTGGGCCACAGTATGATCTTTTATCCTTACTTTCATACTGCATAGGAAATCCTCAATTAGGTTTTGGGCAGTTATTTTAGTGCTCTTAATAATAGCCTATTTTATACTCATTGTTGTAAAATTACTATATAATGTGGGTTTGGGGACCAAATGAAGCTCTCTTTAGAGGATAACCCCCTTCTAAAAGAATGTTATGTTAACTTCAGTATAATTATAGCTTTAGTTATTATATTAAGAATGATTAATAATATAACTAGCATTAATAATTTTGTTACAAAAATGCTTACTGAATATTTAAACAATACAAAAATATATAAAATAAAAAATTTAAGTCCACCTCATACTGCCTCCTACCCATCACTACTTATAGATAACTACCATATTTACTTTGATTTGTATCATCGATCTTTTTCTCTGTTTTTACATACAAACATATGAGTACAGATGCGTATATTTGTATAGACCTGTATTTTTTTAACTGGATTATACTGTGCATATTATTCTATGACCTACTTTTCTCAATAATATAGATTCCTTTCCATGTTAACATATAACAATGTATTTCATTTTTTAATCTCAGGATATGAAATAGTATACATATACTATGATTTATTTAATGTTTCCCCAGTGATAAAGTTAAAAAATAAAATTTTATTGTTTTTCTTGATTATGAGTAATAGAACCTCACAAAATGTAAACAATATAGAAATGTATAAAGTAGAAAGTATGAGTTCTTTGTAATTATTGCAGAGGTTAAGGTTAAGCAAGATTCAGTGGTGTATCATCTCAAATCTAAAGACACATACAGGGGTGCCTGGGTATCTGAGTTGGTTAAGCTTCTGACTCTTGGTTTCAGCTCAGGGCACGATCTCATGGTTCATGAGTTCAAGCACTGCATTGGACTCTATGCTGACAGTGAGGAGCCTCCTTGGGATCCTCTTCCTCTCTCTGCCCATCCCCTGCTTGCTCTCTCTCTCTCTCTCTCTCTCTCTCTTAAATAAACTTACAAAAGTAAAGACACAAACAAACTTAAGTGAGGAAATAGAAAAACATTTACCATTCAATTGGAAGTGAAAAACAACCAGGATAGCAATACTTGCATCATGCAAAATAGACTTTAAAACAAAGACTATAACAAAATACAGAGAAGAGTATTACATAATGATAAAGGTGACAGTCCAGTAAGAGGATATAACAATTATAAATATTTACACATTCAACATTGGAGCACCTAAATACATAAAGAAAATATTAACATACATAAGGAGAAAAATTGATGTCAATATAATCGTAGGAGACTTTAACACCACACTTACATCAATAGATAGATCATTCAAGCAGAGAATCAATACAGAAACTGAGTTCTTGAATAACACATTAGATCAGATGGATATAACAGATATATACAGAACATTCCATCCAAAAACAACAGAATATACATTATTTCAAGTGCACATGGAACATTTTCCAGAATAGATCACATGTTAGGCCAAAAAACAGGTCTCAATAAATTAAGAAAATTGAAATCACACCATACACCTTTTCCAACCACCATAGTATATAACTAGAAATCAATCACAGGGAAAAAACTCGAAAACACCCACAAATACATGAAGGCTAACCAAAATGGCACTAAGCAACCAATGGATTTATGAAGAAGTCAAAGAAAATGACACAAAAATATGGAAACAGATAAAAATGAAAACACAATAGTCCAAAATCTTTGGGACACAGTGAAAACAATTATAAAGAGTAAAATGTATAGTAATACAGGCCTATCTCATGAAACAAGAAAAAGCTGAAATAAACAACCTAACCATATACCTAAAGGAAGTAGTAAAAGGAGAACACGCAAAGCCCAAAGCTAGTAAAATGAAGGAAATAAAGATTAGAGCAGAAATAAATGAAATAGAGAAAAAAAAAACAATAGAAAAGATTAACAAAATCAAGAGCTGGTTCTTTGAAAAGATAAACCAAATTAGTAAACCCTTAGCCAGACTCACCAGTTGTTACAAAGGATTACAAGAGAATACTATGAAAGATTATATGCCAATGAATTGGACAATCTAGAAGAAATGAATAAAATCCTAAAAACATACAATCTTCCAAAACTAAATTATAAAGAAACAAAATCTCAGCAGATCAATTACTAGTAAAAAAATTGAATTGGTAATCAAAAAACTACCCAAAATTAAAAGTACAGGATCAGATGGATTCACAGGTAAATTCTACCAAACATTTAAAGAAGAATTAATATCTATTCTCCTCAAACTTTTCCAAAAAATAGAAGAGGAAGAAAAGTTTGTAAATACATTCTATGAGATCAGCATTACCCTGATACCAAAAGCAGACATATACCACAAACAGAGAAAACTGTAGGCTAATATGCTTGATAAACAGAGATGTAAAAATCCTCAACAAAGTATTATCAAACTGTATTCAACAATACATTAACAGATCATTCACTACAATCGAGTGGGATTTATTCTGGGGTTGTAAGAATGGTTCAATATTTGCAAATCAATCAATGTGATATACTACATCAACAAAACAAAGGATATAAATCATATGATATCAATAGATGCAGAAAAAGCATTTGACAAAAATCAAACATCTGTTCATGATAAAAAGTCTCAACAAAGTGAATCTAGAGGGAACATACCTCAACATTGTAAAGGCTATGTATGAAATACCCACAGCTATCATACTCAATGGTGAAAAATTGAGTGCTTTTTCTCTAAAAGCAGGAACAAGACAAAGTTGTCCAGTCTTGCAACTTTTATTCAACACAGTACTGGAAGTCCTAGCCACAGCAATCTGGCAAGAAAAAGAAATAAGAAGCATCCATATTGGTAAGGGAGAAGTTAAATGGTCACTATTTACAGCTGACATAATACAATATATAGAAAACCCAAAAAAACTCCACCAAAAACTACCAGAAATAATAAATGAACTCAGTGAAGTTGCAGGACAAAAAGTTAATACCAAGAAATCGATAGCATGTTTATTCACTAATAACAAAGTAGCAGAGAAATAAAGAAAATAATTCCATTTACAATTGCACACACACACACACACACACACACACAAATAACAATAAAAAAATTTAACCAAGGAGGTGAAAGACTTGTACTCTGAAAACTATAAAACATTGATGACTTTTTTAGTATTATCTGCTTGTGGAACAACCTTCTGCTCCTCCCTCTGCAACCCTGAGTCACTGCCTGGGCAGCTCCAGCCAGTTGGCTCCCCATTCTCGCCACCGATATTTGGAGTTCTTACTTCAACATGGCAGAAATTGGCAACTTGCCTAGGGTAATTAAAAGACGAGTGAATGTTCTCAAAAACCTTCAAGTTAAATGTGCACAGATAGAAACCAAATTCCATGAGGAAGTTCATGATCTTGAAAGATAGTATGCTTTTCTCTATCAGCCTCTATTTGATAACTGATTTGAGATCATTAATGCAATTTATGAACCTATAGAAGAAGAATTTGAATGGAAACCACATGAGGAGGATGAAATTTCTGAGGAGCTGAAAGAAAAAGCCAAGATTAAAGATGAAAAGGTTGAAGAAAAAGAAGACCCCAAGGGAATTCCTGAATTCTGGTTGATTGTTTTTAAGAATGTTGACTTGCTCAGTGATATGGCTCAGGGGCATGGTGAACCTGTTCTAAAGCACTTGAAAGATAGTAAAGTGAAGTTCTCAGATGCTGACCAGCAGATGAGTTTTGTCTTAGAATTTCACTTTGAACCCAATGAATATTTCGAAAATAAGGTGTTGACAAGATATAGAGGATGAGGTCAGAAGCGGATGATTCTGATCCCTTTTTTTTGATAGACCAGAAATTATGGGTTGTACAGGATGCCAGATTGGAATAAAAGGAAAGAATATCATTTTGAAAACCATTAAGAAGCAGCAGAAACACAGGGACGTGGGATAGTTCGTATTGTGGCCAAAACAGTTTCCAATGAGTCTTTCTTTAATTTTTTTTGCCCCTCTTGAAGTTCCAAAGAGGGGAGATCTGGATGCTGCTGCTGAAGCTATCCTTGCTGCAGACTGAAATTGGTCACTTTTTACATGAACATATAATCCCAAGATCAGTGTTATACTTTACTAAAGAAGCTCTTGAAGTTGATGATGATGATGATTTTGATGAAGAAGCAGATGAGGAAGGGGAAGAAGGAGATAAGGAAAATTATCCAGACTATGACTTGAAAAAAAAAGATCAAAACCCAGCAGAGTGCAGGCAGCAGTAAAGCAGGATATATGTGGCCTTAAGGATAACCTGCACTGTAATAGCCTAAACACAACTATTAATTACTTACAGCCTTATGGTTTTGTATTTTCTTGGAAAACCCAGTAATTTTTTAAAGGAAAGGAACTAAAAACTTTAAAGACCAATTTGTTCTACTTAACATTTTAACTATAGTTTTTCTGTCAGATCTATTGATCGCACAATCTTTCACGCATGTTCATTCATTAGTATATGATTTGATTCTTCTGGAGTAATTTTTATCACATAACAAAGATTTTAGAGTACAGCTATAAAAGTTACAGAACTGGTAAAAGAAAGAGTTTTATTTATTGTTTTGCTAATGATTTCCCCTGAAGAACCAAAGTATTTTTTTTCAGCGGTAGTTGAATTGGGTTTAAGTTTGCTTGCACTAGGTGGGCCTTTCATTACTTTGTTATACAAAGTATTTGCCTAAGACAAATCATTACTTAAAAAACAAAAACAAAATTTGTCAAGACAAATATATGGTTAAGAATCTCAATTAAGACCACAACTTATAACTTAGATTATAAATGGATTTTTGTATTTTAGGTGAAATAGTAAGAAACCTAGTAAGGAAATGATAATAAAGAAACCTAACTTGGGGTGCCTGGGTGGCTCAGTCGTTTGAGCATCTGACTTCAGCTCAGGTCATGATCTCAGAGTTTGTGAGTTTGAGCCCCGTGTCGGCTCTGTGCTGTCAGCTCAGAGCCTGGAGCCTGCTTTGGATTTTGTGTCTCCTTCTCTCTCTGCCCCTCCACCATTCTCTCTCTCTCTCTCTCTCTCTCTCTCTCTCTCTCTCTCTCTCTCTCAAAAATAAACATTAGAAAAAAAGAAAAACTCATAGTGTGGGTATTGGTTACTACTGGGAGTTGAAGAAAGCCTATTTTCAGAGGTTAAGCCTCATTTTTTATTTAAATCTAAGTTAACATATATTGTAATAATGGTGTCAAGAGTAGAATTTAGTGATTTGTCACTTACATATAACACCCAGTGCTCATCCCAACAAGTGCCCTCCTTAATACCCATCCCCCATTTAGACCATCCCCTGACTCAACAATCCTCCAACAGCCCTCAGTTTGTTTTCTGCATTTAAGAGTCTGTTATCGTTTGCCACCCACTCTGTTTTGATCTTATTTTTACTTCCCTTCCCCTATGTTCATCTGTTTTCTTTCTTAAATTCCCCATATAAGTGAACTCATATGATATTTATCTTTCTGTGACTGACTTTATTTCATTTAGCATAATACATTCTAGTTCCATCCACATTGTTGCAAGTGGCAAAATTTAATTCTTTTTTATTGCTGAGTAATATTCCATTGTGTATATATACCACATATTCTTCATCCATTCATCAGTTAATGTACATTTAGGCTCTTTCCATAAATTGGCTACCGTTGATAGTGCTATTATAAACATTGGGGTGCATGTGCCCCTTCGAATCAGCATTTTTTATCTTTGGATAAATACCTAGTAGTGTAATTGTTGGGCCCTAGGGTATCTCTATATGTAATTTTTTGAGGAACCTCCATAATGTTTTCCAGAGTGACTGAACCAGTTTGTATTCCTACTAGCAGTGCAAAAGGGCTCCTCTTCCTCTGCATCTTCGCCAATATCTGTTGTTTCCTGACTTAATTTTAGCCATTCTGACAAATGTGAGGTGGTATCTCATTGGGGTTTTGATTTGTATTTCCCTGATGATAAGTGATGTTGAGCATCTTTTCATGTGTCTGTTGGCTATCTGGATGTCTTCTTTGGAAAAGTGTGCGTTCATGCCTTCTGCCCATTTCTTCACTGGATTATTTTGGGGTTTTATGTTTGATAAAATATTTATAGATTTTAGATACTAACCCTTTATCAGATATGTCATTTGCAAATATCTTCTCCCATTCCATCAATTGCCTTTGATTTTGTTGATTCTTTCCTTCACTGTGCAGAAGCTGTTTTTTCGTGATGAGGTCCAAATAGTACACTTTTGCTTTTGTTTCCCTTGCCCCTGGAGACATGTCCAGTAAGAAGTTCTATAGCCAAGGTCAAAAAGGTTGTTGCCTGTTTTCTCCTCTAGGATTTTGATGGTTTTCAGTCTCAAATTTAGGTCTTTCATCCATTTTAAGTTTGATTTTTGTGTATGGTGTAAAAAGTGGTTCAGGTCCATTATTCTGCATGTTGCTGTCCAGTTTTACCAACACCATTTGCTAAGGAGGCTATCTTTTTTACCATTGGATATTCTTTCCTGTTTTGTCAAAGATTAGTTGGCCATATATTTGTGAGTCCATTTCTGGGTTCTCTCTTCTTTTCCCTTGATCTATGTATCTCTTTTTGTGCAAGAGCCATACTGTCTTGATGATTACAGCTTTGTAATGAAATATGACCCTTTGTAGCAACGTTGATGGAACTGGAGAGTGTGATGCTAAGTGATATAAGCCATACAGAGAAAGACAGATACCATATGTTTTCACTCTTATGTGGATCCTGAGAAACTTAACAGAAACCCATGGGGGAGGGGACAGGAAAAAAAAATGAGGTTAGAGTGGGAGAGAGCCAAAGCATAAGAGACTCTTAAAAACTGAGAACAAACTGAGGGTTGATGGGGGGTGGGAGGGAGGGGAGGGTGGGTGATGGGTATTGAGGAGGGCACCTTTTGAGATGAGCACTGGGTGTTGTATGGAAACCAATTTGACAATAAATTTCATATATTGAAAAAAAATTAAAAAAAAGAATATGTAGATTGCTTTGGGTAGTATTGACATTTTAACAATATTTGTTCTTCCTATCCAGGAGCATGGAATCTTTTTGCTTTTTTTTTTTGTGTCTTCTTCAATTTCTTTAATGGGCTTTCTATAGTTTTCAGTGTATAGATTTTTCACCTCTAGGCTTATTCCTACATATTTTATGGTTTTTTTGTGCAACTGTAAAGGGGATTGATTCCTTTATTTCTGTTTCTGTTGCTTCATTGTTGGTGTATAGCAATGAAAACGATTTCTGTGCGTTGATTTTATATCGTGTGAAATTGCTGAATACATGGATCAGTTTTAGCAGTTTTTTGGGTTGAATCTTTTGGGTTTTCCATATAGACCATCATAACATCTGAGAAGAGTGAAAATTTGACCTCCTCCTGGCCGATTTGGATGCCTTTTATTTCTTTTTGTTCTCTGAATGCAGAGGCTAAGACTTCCAATACTATGTTGAGTGAATAAAAGTGGCGAGAGAATTCCCCTGGAAAGCCATCTGGCCCTGGACTCTTGTGTTTTGGGAGATTTTTGATTGCCAATTCAATTTCTTTACTGGATATGGGTCTGTTCAAATTTTGTATTTCTTCCTGTTTTAGTTTTGGTAGTGTATATGTTTCTAGAAATTTGTCCATTTCCTCCAGTTGCCTATTTTATTGGCATACAATTGCTCATAATATTCTTTTATTAATGTGTTTTTTTTCCTGCTGTGTTGGTTGTGATCTCTCCTCTTTCATTCTTTATTTTATTTATTTGGGTCCTTTCCTTTTTCTTATTGATCAAAATGGCTAGTGGTTTATCAACTTTGTTAATTATTTCAGAGAACCAGCTTCTGTTTTCATTGATCTGTTCTATTGGTTTTTTTTTTTTTTTTTTGGTTTGGATAGCATTTATTTCTGTTCTAATCATTATTATTTCCTGTCTTCCGCTGATTTTGGGGGTTATTTGCTGTTCTTTTTCCAGGTCTTTAAGGTATAAGGTTAGGTTGTATATCTGAGACCTTTCTTCCTTCTTTAGGAAGGCCTGTATTGATATATATATACCTCTTATGACCGCCTTTGATGCATCCATCTTAGAGGTTTTGGGTTATTGTGTTATCATTTTCATTGGTTTCCATGTACTTTTTAATTTCCTCTTTAACTTTCTGGTTAGCAGATTAATTCTTTAGTAGGATGTATTTTAGAGTCCAAGTATTTGTTACCTTTCCAAATGTTTTCTTGTGGTTGATTTCAAATTTTATAGCATTGTGATCCGAAAATATGCACGATATGATCTCAATGTTTTTGTACTTGTTGAGGGCTGATTTGTGTCCCGTGTGGTCTATTTTGGAGAACATTCCATGTGCACTGGAGAAGAACCTATATTCCGCTGCTTTAGGATGAACTATATATCTACTAAGTCCATCTGGTCCAGTGTGTCATTCAAAGACATTGTTTCCTTGTTGATTTTCTGATTCAATGATCTGTCCATTTCTGTGAGTGGGGTGTTGAAGTCCCCTACTATTATGGAATTCTTATCAATGAGTTTATGTTTGTGATTAATTGACTTATATATTTGGGTGTCTCCACATTTGGAGCATAAACGTTTATAATTATTAGGTCTTCTTGGTGGATAGACCCCTTAATTATTATGTAATGTCCTTCTTCATCTCTTGATACAGTCTTTATTTTAAAGTCTAGATTGTCTGATATAAGTGTGGTTACTCCAGCTTTCTTTTGTTGATCATTAGCATCATAGATGGTTCTCCATCCCCTTACTTACAATCTGAAGGTGTCTTTAGGTCTAAAGTGGGTGTCTTTTAAACACCATACCCATGGATTTTGTTTTCCTATCCATTCTATTACCCTGTGTCTTTTGATTAGAGCATTTAGTCCATTGGTTTTTAGAGTGAGCACTGAAAGATTTGAATTTATTGCCATTATGTTGTTTGTAGAGTTGGAGTTTCTGCTGGTGTTTTCTGGTCCTTTCTAGTCTTTGTTTCTTTTGGTCTTTATTTGTTTCTTTTTTCGACTTTTCTCTCAGGCAGTCCCCTTTAAGATTTCTTGCAGGGCTAGTTTAGTGTTCATGAACTCCTTTAATGTTTGTTTGTCTGGGAAACTTTTAATCTCTCCTTCTATTTTGAATGACAGCCTTGCCGGAGAAAGAACTTGTGGCTTCATATTTTTCTGATTCAGCACATTGAATCTATCCTATTACTCATTTCTGGCCTGCCAAGTTTCTGTGGATAGATCTGCTGCAAACCTGATCTGTCTTCCCTTATAAGTTAAGGACTTTTTTTTCCTTTGCTGCTTTCATGATTCTTTCCTTGTCTGAGTGTTTTGTGAATTTGACTATGATATGTGTTGTTGATGGTCAGTTTTTGTTGAATCTGCTGGAGACCTCTGTGCTCCTGGATTTGGATGTCTGTGTCTTTCCCCAGGTTAGGCAACTTTTCCGCTATGAGTTGCTCATATAACCCTTCTTCCCCTATTTCTCTCTCTTCCTCTTCTGGGACCCCTATGATTCTGATGTTATTCCTTTTAATGAGTCACTGATTTCTCTAATTCTTAAATCGTGGTCTTTTGCCTTAGTGTCAATCTTTTTATCCGCTTCATTGTTCTCCATAAGTTTGTCCTCTATATTGCTGATTCGCTGCTCTGCCTATTCCATCCTTGCCACCATGGCATCCGTTCAAGATTGCAGCTCAGTTATAACATTTTTTATTTCATCCTGACTAGCTTTTACTTCTTGTATTTCTGCAGAAAGGGATTCTAATCTATTTTTGACTCCAGATAGTATTCTTATTATCATGATTCTAAATTTTGGTTCAGACATCTTGCTTGTATCTGTGTTGATTAAGTCCCTGGCTGTTGTTTCTTCATGCTCTTTCTTTTGGGGTGAATTCCTTCATTTTGTTATTTTGAAGGGAGAAGAGGAATTAATGAGGTAAAATTAAAATTAAAAAATTAAAAACAACACACACACACACACACACACAATATCATATAAATGATGCTAGATCCTAGGTTTGTTTTGGTCTGGGTGTTGAGAGGGGCTGATAAATTAGAGAAAAAAGGGGAAAGAAAGAAAAAAAAGGAAATCACTTGAAAAATTGAAAAAATGAATACACTGAAGTAGAATAAAATGAAATGATGGAAGTAAAATAGAATTTGAAAAAATTTACACAAAAATAAAAAATATAGTAGAAAAAATTAAAGAAAACGGCTTAATAAAAATGGAAAATAACAATAATTTTTTCTGTTCTGTTTTCAAAAAAAGAAAAGAAATGAAAAAAAGAAAATTTAATAGATGGACCACAAGCAGACTGAAATACGGTTGAAATTAGTTCGTTTTCCTCTAGAAGTCAAACTGTGAAGTGCTTTATAGTCCATAACCAAAGCAGGTGGAGAGACTTGTGCTCCTGAAGAGAGAGGTTAGGCCAGTTGGGCAGTGCTTAGTGTAATGGCTCCATTCTCCACTATATGGACCTGCTTAGGTTACTGGGGTGGATTGTTGTGGCACTTGTAGATGCATATGCGCATGCCCAGTAGGGTGAAAATGTCATCACCTAGCTACCCAGTCTCTAGTATGAGAACTCTATTCTCCCTGATCAGCAATTGAGCACCTGTCCTTTGTCTTCAGCTTCTATCCACTCCCTGCTTTTACACTGTATGTGACCAAGCCCCAGGCAGAACCTTCCTCCTAAGCTTTATCTCAGATGCTGCTGTTTTCCCAGACCACTTACCTTTGAGGGACTGAAGCTTTGACCCATACTCAAAGTTTATAAACACATGTAGACTATATAAATTGTTAGCTTTGTGTTGTTTACCCAATTCCAATATACAAGACTAGAAAGCTCTCTGAAACTTAAAAAATAATACTGAGTTTAAGACAATTAAAGGAAGCCCTGCCTTGCACAGGGGTTGGCAAACTTATGAAACTCATTACCTCCCAGAATTGTTATAGACTAAAGATATATTTGAAATTGATATCAATAAAGATAATCATGTTCTTTTAAAATATGATTCCATATGTTGGCACTAGAATTTGATCCTACTATCAGAGAGACTCCTAAGGAGTAGCTGGCTAAACCTTGAAAATAACTGTTGAGGGGCGCCTGGGTGGCTCAGTCGGTTAAGCGTCCAACTTCAGCTCAGGTCACGATCTCGCGGTCCGTGAGTTCGAGCCCTACGTCGGGCTCTGGGCTGATGGCTCAGAGCCTGGAGCCTGCTTCCGATTCTGTGTCTCCCTCTCTCTCTGTCCCTCCCCCATTCATGCTCTGTCTCTCTCTGTCTCAAAAATAAACGTTAAAAAATTTTTTTTAAAAGAAAATAACTGTTGAGAAAATCTTATATTCTCCTGGGGTGAGGGATAGCTAAATAATGGAAACAACTCTTGGATAGTTCTTGGGTTCTCATGAATTATCCTTAGCTCTTTGGCTACAACCTATGGGCCTCTAACCCCATTCTCTTCAAGTACTCCTTCAAATAGCTGAGAGAGAAGTTTCAGCTCTTTGTTAGGGCTTTTAAGGCAGTGAAAGTAAAGTAAGGCAGTAAACTCAAATATTAGAGTCAAAACCTCATTGATAGGTGTCTCCTAATCAAAGAGAGAGGTGACTGGCTGACAAATTTCCCCCTGATAATAATCGGGGGGTTTCTATTTGGGGCCAAAATGGGGATTTTAATGAGGACTCTTTCAATTGGTAAAGGTATAGCTGCTACTCCTGTGAGAATCATGGTATGTGGTTGAAAGTTTTACCCTTCTCCCCATTACCCAACTTTACTAACTCAAATGCTTTTAGTCATCAATTGATACAAAATATATTATAGAAAACTGTATCTTTTTGAACTAAACATAGTTTTCAGTAATAGCTTTTAAAGAAAGAAGGTATGTTGTATAATTGGCCACAATAACAGCCGTAGCATTTACTTATTTACATTTGTATATATGTATATTTAAATATAAATATATCATTTACATATATATGGAAAAGCTTCATTATTTTCCTCTTTTCCCCATTTTGATGCTTATCTTGCTGCCTTTAGAGCAGTTTGTCTGCAGGGCACCTGGGTGGCTCAGTCGGTTGAGTGTCCAACTACAGTTCAGGTCATGATCTCATGGTTCATGAGTTTGAGCCCCACATCAGGCTCTGTGCAGACAGCTCAGAGCCTGGAGCCTGCTTCGGATTCTGTGTCTCCCTCTCTCTCTGCCCATCCCCCACTCATTCTCTCTGTCTCTCCCTCCCTCCCTCTCTCTCCCAAAAATAAATAACCATTAATTTTTTTAAATAAAATAAAATCTTGGAGAAGTTTATCTGGTGTATTTATTCTTATTTACTCAAGAAAGTTTATGTGTGTGCATACATACAGACACGTGCGCGCATGCTCACACACACACACACACACACACACACTCATTTTCCATTATTCCCCGGGAACAACAGCTAGAAAAGGCATCCTTCTGGCAAAAGATGTTGTTAATAACAACTTCATGCTACTTCCACCATGTGGTTTCTGATTCCTTAATTTTTATCAAGGTATTTATGAATCATTATTTTGGGAAAAAAATTCAAGTGGCTTTCTCATTTCAGGAGCTATTTCCATAATGAGATGTTGACATTGGAACACAGTGACTAAATTCAGAAAAACCTCATGCTAAGTGGATTTTTCTTTGGCAGTTAGTTGGTCGTGTTCCTTATGGCTGATTTCTGCTTCTCCTGAAAACTTTTGCACATTGTAGAAGGAAAAAACACTTGAAAGGTGTTTGGCTTTCATGTGGTAATCACAGCTCCAGCAGTTTCTGATGCCACATGACTGCGATCACTACCAGATAAGCAAAAGACTCTACAGTGCCTATGTGCTTAAAAAAGATGTTTTCCTGTTTCATTCCAATGTCAATGAGTATTGGCAGTTCAGGTATATTGTTCACAAGCTCTTTTATTATTCTAGTAACATAGAATCTCACTAAGAGCATCACATTTAATTAATTAATTATAAAGAAATATTTTCTCATCTTTAAGGCAGAAAAGGAATGGACTTCCACAAATTTGGAACCATAGCTTAGGAACATTATATATATAGGGAGAAACATAAAATTGAGAATCATGGGTCCCATCCATAATTCAGTAATACTCACTGGAGGATGAAAAATGTGGCAGAGATGTGGAAATTTCCTGCCAGGGATGTTGGAGAACTTACTCTCCAATATGGTAGGTTGAACAACCAAATGACCCCTAAGGTCCTGTTTTCCATGATTCATCTGTCTCGGAATCACTTGGGGGGAGTTGCTAGATTCTTGCACTCCATCTGAAACTTCTCATTCAGAATCTTTGATGTAGAGCTTAGGAATATGCATTCTAATAACCTCCCAAAGTGATTTTGATGCACACTGGAATTTTGGAACCACTGTTCCAAAGAAAAGAGATTTTGATGGGGAATAAGGAAGCCTGGATTCTGGTTGCATTGCTGTCATAATTTTGCTAGGTAACCCTAATCAAGTCACATACTCTCTGTGCCTCAGTTATTTCTCTATAAAATGAGGAAGTTAAACTAGAAGATCTCTATGTTCTTTAAGATTTTTTTTTCTTTTTTTAAATTGCAGTACAATTAACATATGATGCTGTGTTAGCTTCAGGTGTTTGTTCTCTAAGATTCTTATAAAATCTATAGCATAGTCCATAGTCTACCAATCCAGTGATTGTCTTTGACTTAGTCATTTAACCTCTTGATCCCTCATTTTCTACTCATCTTAAAAAAACTATTCATAACTCGTGTGGAACATTGGGATACGGGCATGGGAGTCACCTATTCTCAATTTTATGATTAAACCAGTTGTTAACGGGTAGTATGAGCTGGAACAATTTAAAATCTCAATCATTGGAATAAAAACTAAATACCTTTAAAATACTACTAAGTATAAGAATTTAGTTTTCAATATTCAAGAGGACCAAATTGCAAATATTTATTACCTTTGAAGTGCACAATGAGAAGGTAAAAATTAAGGTTTTTTTTCTCCTGATTTATTTGCAACCCAAAGTTCCATAATCCATTCCATACTCTAGGACAGGAGTTAGCATATGTCCCTTATAACTTAGATAGACATGGAATCTTCCCTGTATAAAATCAAAGAAACAAAAAGATAGCAAAAGATAACACATAAACAATTTTAAAGTATTGTCTAAGATCAAAAGTTCCAATAACACTTCACAAAGGCTAGGCTCTGGAGGAAGAGGTGATAAGAATGTAAACTAAGATAAATTTTTGAGGGGGTAGGAGTTACGATGGCAGAGGACTAAGGGGACCCTATAATTGCCTTGTCCCTTGAACAGCTAAATATCAAATCATTTTGAGCACCCAAGAAATTGACCTGAGGACTGAGAGAGCAAAACTGCACAACTAGAGTTAGAAAAGCAGCCACATTGTGCAAGGTAGGAACTGCAGAGAGTTGATTTGGAGGAGAAAAAAACTGCCGGTGCTGTGAAGGGGAGGGAGCCCTGATCATGGAGAGCGAGAGAGATTGAAAGAGTGAAAGACCATACAGGGGATTGCACAAGAAAGTCTCTTCCCCAAAACTATTTACTGCAAGGTTTTTTATAAGTAGTGGAGTGTAGTCTCAAGTTTTGGAGGTCCATGCCATCACCAGTGTCATGCCTGATGGGCTTTGGGGTGCTCCAATGGGGAAGGAAGGCAGAGACCCAGGAGCAGGCAGCATGGTTTGAGGATTCCCCTGGGTTACACAGGGATAAACAGTTTCCCTGCTCGGAGTGCATTTGGGATTGGTGGCACAGCCTCTCCAGGGACAAAAGTACTGGCAGTGCCAGTATTCCCTGTTGCCTTACATAGGAAAAAAGACACCAGCCAAGGGCAGCAAACCTTGGTACCAACTTTTTGCTTCACTTTACTCTAAATTCCAAACTACTGTATGATTGAACATCTGATTTCTGGAACAAACTGACACCAGCCACAGTTGAGCAAGACCCTCACTCAGATCAGTGGTGGTCTAGCCATACAGATCTCTAAGTATTGAACCCCAGTGACATGCCTGAGATAAAACATCAGAGTACTGTACCACCTGGCAGGCAGACAGCTCAGATGCAAGCAGGGTGAAGCCAGGGATCTGACAGAAGCCAGAACAAGAGAGAGGTGATTGTTTGCTCTTCTGTATGGGCTTCATGAAGAGTGGACGGTGCAAACCCCCTGCTCTGGGGATGAGAGAGCAGGGTGATACCATCCCCCCCTTATCTCCCATCAGCCCTGACCAAGTTCAGTAAGCAAAACAGCACTATCCAGTGGAGTCCAGAGCTGCTTAAACCGAGCTCCACACCCTGCACCCTGCATCTCCACTAGGGCAAGTCTGCCTAAGAATCAGTGCAGCAGGCCCCACCACCAGAAGAACAGCACAAACACCTCGTGTACACAAAATCTACTGATCATAGAGTGCTACAAAGCTTCACCTCTAGTGGAAATAGGATACAGCTTCTTTTTTTTTTTTTTTTGAACTCTTATTAATATGGCCATTACTCTCAGGAGCAGGAATGCAAGAGGATTTCTTAACAGTCACACACACACACACACACACACACACACACACACAAGCAGTGACCCAGACAGAATGACAAGACAGAGGAATTAACTCCAAAAGAAGGAACAGAAAGAGGTCATAGCCAGGTTTTTAATCAATACAGACACAAGTAAGATGTCAAAACCAGGACTTAAAACACTAATCATAAGGATATTAGCTGGGCTTGAGAAAAGCATAGAACACACTAGAGAATCTCTTACCATAGAGAGATGAAAGAACTAAAAACTAGTCAGGCTGAAATAAAAAATGCTAAAACCAAGATTTAAAACCAAATAGATGCAATGACAATGAGCAAGGACAGAGCAGAGGAATGAATCAGTGATAGAGAAGATAAAATTATGGAAAATAATGACACTGAAAAAAAAGAGGGAAAGGAAGTTCTTAGATCACGAATGTAGACTTAGAAATTCAGTGACTTCTTAAAGCATTATAGCATTCATATCATAGGAGTCCCAGAAGAAGAGAGGGAAAAGGGAGCAGAAGGTTTATTTGAACAAATTATAACTCAAAACTTTCCTAATCTGTGGAAGGAAACAGACATCAAAATTCAAGAATCTATTAAACATAACAAAAGTCAGCCATCACCAAGACACATCATAGTCAAATTCACAAAATACAAAGAAAGAATCCTGAAAGCAATAAGAGAAAGAAAGCCCTTAACCTACAAGGGAAGGGAGATATGGATCAAAGCAGATCTGTCCACAGAAATTTGGTAGGCCAAAGGCAGTGCCATGACATATTCAATGTGCTGAAAGGGAAAAATATTCAGCCAAGAATACTTTATCCAGCAAGGCTGTCATTCAGAATAGAAGGAGAGATAAAGAATTTCTCAGACAGGGGTGCCTGGGTGGCTCAGTCAGTTGAGCGTCCGACTTCGGCTCAGGTCATGATCTCACAGCTCGTGAGTTTGAGCCCCGTGTCGGGCTCTGTGCTGACAGCTCAGAGCCTGGAGCCTGCTTCTGCTTCTGTGTCTCCCTCTCTCTCTGCCCCTAACCCACTCACATTCTGTCTCTGTTTCTGTCAAAAATAAATGAGCATTAAAAAAAAATAAAAAAAAAAGAATTTCTCAAATAAAAACTAAAAGAGGTCATGACCAATAAGCCAGCCCTGCAAGAAATATTAAAGGGGACTCTGAGAGGAGGAAAATTACCAAAAGCAAATAAAGACTAAAAAGAAACAGAAAACATCACCAGAAACACCAACTTTACAGGTAACACAAGGGCACTAAGTTCATAGCTATCAATAATCACTTTGAATGTAAGTAGACTAAATGCTCCAATCAAAAGACATAGGGTATCAGAATGAATAAAAAAAAAACCCATTTATATGCTGCCTTAAAGAGACTATTTGATACCTAAAGGCATCTGCAGATTGAAAGTGAGGGGATGGAGAACCATCTATCATGCTAATGGACACCAAAAGAAAGCCAGAGTAGCCATACTTATATCAGACAAACTAGATTTTAAACCAAAGACTGTAATAAGACATGAAGAAAAGCACTATATTATAATTAAGGGTTAGATCAAGAAGATCTAACAATTTTAGGCATTTATGCCCCCAAATTGGAAGGACCCAAATGTATGAATCAATTAATAACAAACATAAAGAAACTCATTGATAATAACAGAATAACAGTAGAGGACTTTAACACCCCACTTACAGCCATAGACAGATCATCAAAGCAGAAAATCAAGAGGAAACATTGGCTTTCAATGACACACTGAACCAGATTGACTTAACAGATATATTCAGAACTTTTCATCCTAAAGAAGCAGAATGCACATTCCTCTCAAGTGCCAATGGAACATTCTCCAGGCTAGATCATATACTTGGTCACAAATCAGTCCTCAACAAATACAAAATGATTAAGATAATGTCGTGCATATTTCAGACCATAACACTATGAAACTTGTTGAAGTCAACAAGAAAAAAAATTGGAAAGACCACAAATACATGTAGGTTAAAGAACAACCTACTAAAGAATTAATAGATATTTAAAAATACATGAAAACAAATTAAAATGAAAACATGACAGTCCAAAACCTTTGGGATACAGCAAAGATCGTCCTAAGAGGGAAGTATATCATAATACAGATCTCCCACAAGAAGCAAGAAAAACATCAAATACACAACCTAACCTTACACCTAAAGGAGCTAGAAAAGGGACAGCAAATAAAATCTAAAGCCAGCAGAAGTGAAATAATATAGATTAGAGCATAAATAAATGATATAGAAAAAACGCAATAGAACAAATGAATGAAACTAAGAGCTGGTTTTTTGAAAGAATTAATAAAATTGACACACTCCTAGCCAGGCTTCTTGAAAAGAAAAGAGAAAGGACCCAAGTAAATAAAATCATGAATGATAGAGGGGAGATCACAACCCACCCCAGAAATTCTAGCAATTATAAAAGAATGCTAGGAAAAATTATATGCCAACAAACTGGGCAGTCTGGAAAAAATGGACAAATTCCTAGAAACAAATTACCAAAACTAAAACAGGAAAAAATAGGAAATTTGAACAGATTCATAACTGGCAAAGAAATTGAATCAGCAATCAAAAATCTCCCAACATTGTTGTTTTTTCCTATCTATTCAGCCACTCTATGTCTTTTGATATCCATTTACATTGAAAATGGTTATTGATATGTGAAGACACACTTTTACCATGATTAGTTGTTTTCTGACTGTTTTGCAGTTTCTTTTTTCCTGTGCTACTCACATGAGGGGATAATAGGATCAGAGAGTACAGATTCACAGAATATCATATATAAGAACTTTTGATGTAGAAACCCCACAGGAAAGGAGAGCCACCTCTTCCTTATGCACTTTCTCCGGTTCATCTGGAGGATTAAGACGAGGCCAGGCATGCTAGTTACAGTTCAATCTGATGCCAAGACCTGTGGGATCCACACAGTACTGCCTAATGGGGTTGAATTCTATCTATGAAGTAGCTGCCACGTCTTTATTGATGACCTCCATTCCAGTTCAGATACATGGGGAATGATGAAGTCTAAAAATCACATGAACCCATTTAAAATCTAATAACATACCATGTGATATTGAGGTGTTTCTTCAGAGATGCAGCTTCTCACCTGGGATGTGGCTCATTGTCTGATCAGACTCAATTGAGGTTGATGGTGATCATGTTTTGAGGAGACATAATGCCAAAATATGAAGTATTTGCTATGTTGGTTCAAGAGTGACTTTGTTTGATACTCAGGGTCTAAGGAAGACCACAGTTTGCTCCATCCCACTTAAGTCCTATCTTACTAAAGTGTATGGAGAATATGCACAGCTTATAGACAGAAATGTGTTATTCATCATGAACAATGTCTTTATGAGTCAACAAGTGAGTCATTGAGATCATTGTCAATGTTTCAGATGGTGGTTTCCATCTTCACAAAATCTTCCAACATCAACTTAACCACCAACTAGATAGCTGGGATTCTTTCCCTTATTTTATTTATACAGGTAAACTTAATTTTGCCTCCCTAACTAATCAATGTCTGTTTTGGGGAAAAAAAAAATCTCCCAAGAAAACCAAGTCAAGGGCCAGATGGTTTCACAGGGGAATTTTAAAGAGGAGTTAATACTTATTCTTCTCAAACTATTACAAAAAAATAGAAATGGAAGGAAAACTTCCAAATTCATTCAACGAGGCCAGTATTACCTTCATTCCAAAACCAAAGGCCCCACTAGACAGAGAATTACAGGCCAGTAACCCTGATAAACATAGATACAAAAATATTCTCAACAGTATACTAGCAAATCGAATCCAACAGTACATTAAAAGAAGTTTCACCACAATCAAGTGGGATTTATTCCTGGGCTGCAGGGGTGGTTCAACATTCACATATCAATCAACATGGTACACCACACTAATCAAATAAAGGATAAGAAATATATGATCCTCTCAACAGATGCAGAAAAACCACTTGACAAAATATAGCATCCATTCTTGATAGAAACCCTCAACAAAGTAGAGATAGAGGAAACATGCTTCAATGTCATAAAGGCCATATACTAAATCCCACAACTATAATCATGCTCAATGGGGGAAATTTTTAGATTTACCTCTATGGTTAAGAAAGTTACAGGGATTTCCTTTCTCATCATTACTATTTAACATAGTACTGGAAGTCTTAGCCTCACTGATCAGACAACAAATATAAATAAAAGACATCTAAATAAGCAAGGAAGAAGTCCAAATTTCACTATTTGCAGATGACATGGTACTTTAGAAAACCTGAAATACTCCACCAAAAATTGATAGAACTAATGCATGAATTCAGCAAAGTTGCAGGATATGAAATCAATGTACTGAAATCTGGTGCATTTCTGTACATCAAAAATGAAGCAGCAGAAAGAGATATCAAGGAATTTATCCCATTTACAATTGCACGAAAAACCATAAGATACCTAGGACTAAGCCTTACCAAAGAAATAAAAAACTATACTCTGAAAACTGTAGAACACTTATGAAACAAGTTGAAGAGGACACGAAAAATGGTAAAAATTCCATGCTCTTGGATTGGAAGAAGAAACATTGTTAAAATGTCAAAACTAAAACAGGAAAAAATAGAAAAGCAATCTACACATTTAACGAAATTCCTATCAAAATAACACCAAAGCAGTCTACACATTTAATGAAATCCCTATCAAAATAACACAATTCTTCACAGATCTTGAACAAACAATCCAAAAATTGCTATGGAACCATTAAAGACTCGGAATAGCCAAAGCAATCTTAAAAAAGAAAAGCAAAGCTGGAGGCACCACAATTCCATACGTAAAGTTACATTACAAAGTTGTAGTGATCAAGACAGTATGGTACTGGCATAAAAATAGACGCATAGACCAACGGAAAAGATTAGAAAACCCAGAAATGGACCCACAACTGTATGGTCACTAGTCTTGGTCAAAGCAGGAAAGAATATCCAATGGGAAAAAGCCTCTTCAACAGATGATGTTGGGAAAAGTGGAATCAATATGAAGAATGAAACTGAAACACTTTCTTATACCATACACAAAAATGAATTCAAAATGGATGAATGACCTAAATGTAAGACCAAAATCCTTAAAATCCTAAAGAACAACACAGGCAGCCACCTTATTGACCTTGGCCATGGCAACTTCTTACTAGACAAGTTGCCAGAAGCAAGGGAAACAAAAGCAAAAATGAACTATTGGCACCTCATCAACATAAAAACCTTCTGAGGTGAAGGAAACAACAAAACTAACAGGCAACCTACAGAATGAGAGAAGGTATTTTCAAATGACATATCTAATAAAAGGCTAGTGTCCAAAATCTATAAAGAACTTATAAAACGGAATACCTAAAAAATAAATAATCCAGTTAAGAAATGGGCAGAAGACATGAACACTTTTCCAAGGAAGACATACAGACGGCTACGAGACACATGTAAAGATGCTCAACATCACTCATCATCAGGGAAATACAAGTCAAAACCACGATGAGATACCACCTCACACCTATCAGAATGGCTAAAATTAACGACACGGGAAACAACAGATGTTGAAAAGGATGTTGAGAAAGGGGAATCCTCTTACACTGTTGCTGGGAATGCAAATTGGTGTGGCCACTGTGGAAACCAGCATGGAGTTTTCTTAAAAAGTTAAAAACAGAACTACCCTGTGATCCAGCAATTGCACTACTATTTACCCAAAGGACACAAAAAATACAGATTTGAGGGAGAACATGCACCCCAATGTTTATAGCAGCATTATCAATAATAGCCAAATTATGGAAAGAGCTCAAGTGTACATTGACTGATGAATGGATAAAGATGTGGTGTGTGTGCGTGTGTGCGTGTGTGTATGTGTGTGTGTGTGTGTAAATATTACTCAGACATAAAAAATAATGAAATCTTGCATTTTCCAACAATGTGGATGGAGCTAGTGTATTCTGCTAAGTGAAATAAGTCAGAGAAAGACAAATATCGTATGACTATTCATATGTGGAATGTAGGGAAAAAAATAAGAAAGGAGGCTGTATTTTGTCAAATGCTTTCTCTGCAACTATTGAGAGGATCATATGGTTCTTGTCCTTTCTTTTATTGATGTGATGCATCAAGTTAATTGTTTTGTGGTTATTGAACCAGCCCTGCATCCCAGGTATAAATCCCACTTAGTCATGGTGAATAATTTTTAATGTATTGTTGGAGCCGGTTGGCTAGTATATTGTTGAGGATTTTTGCATCCATGTTCATCATGGTCTATGATGAGCTATAGTTCTCCATATATAGTTCTCTATAGTTCTCCTTTTTGGTGGGGTCTCTGTCTAGTTTTGGGGTAAAGGTAATGCTGCCTTCATAGAAAGAGTTTGGAAGTTTTTCGTCCATTTCTATTTTTTGGAACAGCTTCAAGAGAATAGGTGTTAACTCTTCCTTAAAGGTTTGGTAGAACTCCCCTTGGAAAGCCACCTGAACTCTTGTTTTTTGGCAGAGTTTTGATTAATAATTTGATTTCCTTACTGGTTATGGGTTTGTTCAAATTTTCTATTCTTCCTGTTCACTGTTGGTAGTGTATATGTTTCTAGGAATTTGTCCATTTCTTCCAGATTACCCATTATATTGGCATATAATTGCTCATAATATTCTCTCATTATTGTTTTTTTTCTGCTGTGTTGCTTTTGATCTCTCCTCTTTCATTCTTTATTTTATTTATTTGTGTCCTTTCCTTTTTCTTCTTGATCAAACTGGCTAGTGGTTTATCAATTTTGTTAATTCTTTCAAAGAACCAGCTTCTGGTTTCATTGATCTGTTCTACTGTTTTTTTGTTTCCTTGTTTTGTTTTGTGTTTTTTGGGGGATTCAATAGCATTAATTTCTACTCTAATCTTCATTATTTCCTGTCTTCTGCTGGTTTGGGGTTTTATTTGCTGTTCTTTTTCCAGCTCCTTAAGGCGTAAGGTTAGGATGTGTATCTGAGATCTTTCTTACTTCTTTAGGAAGGCCTGGATTGCTATATACTTTCCTCTTATGACCGCCTTTGCTGCCTCCCAGAGGTTTTGGGTTGTGGTGTTATCATTTTCATTGACTTCCATATACCTTTTAATTTCCTCTTTAACTGGTTGGTTAGCCCATTCATTCTTTAGTAGGATGTTCTTCAGTCCCCAAGTATTTGTTACCTTTCCAAATTTTTTCTTTTCTTGATTTCGAGTTTCATAGCGTTGTGGTCTGAACATATGCACGGTATGATCTCGATCTTTTTGTACTTACTTAGGGCTGATTTGTGTCCCGGTACATCGTCCATTCTGGAGAACGTTCCATGTGCACTGGAGAAGAATGTATATTCTGCTGCTTTAGGATGAAATGTTCTGAATATATCTGTTAAGTCCATCTGGTCCAGTGTGTCATTCAAAGCCGTTGTTTCCTCGTTGATGTTTTGATTCAATGATCTGTCCATTGCTGTGAGCGGGGTGTTGAAGACTCCAACTGTTATGGTATTACTATCAATGAGTTTCTTTATGTTGGTGATTAATTGATTTATATATTTGGGTGCTGCCACATTTGTCACATAAATGTTTACAATTGTTAGGTCTTCTTGGTCTATAGACCCCTTGATTATGATATAATGCCCTTCTGCATCTCTTGATACAGTCTTTATTTTAAAGTCTAAATTGTCTGATGTAAGTATGGCTACTCTGGCTGTCTTTTGTTGACCATTAGCATGATAGGTGGTTCTCCATCCCCTTATTTTCAATCAGAAGGTGTCTTTAGGTCTAAAGTGGGTCTCTTGTAAACAGAATATAGATCGATCTTGTTTTCTTATCCATTCTGTTACCCTATGTCTTTTGATTGGAGCATTGAGTCCATTGACATTTAGAGCAAGGACTGAAAGGTATGAATTTATTACCATTATGATGCTTGTAGAGTTGGAATTTCTGGTGGTGTTCTCTGGTCCTTTCTAATCTTTGTGGCTTTTGGTATTTATTTATTTATTTATTATTTATTTATGTATTTATATTTTTACCTTTTCTCCCCTCAGAGAGTCCCCCTTAAAATTTCTTCCAGGGCTGGTTTAGTGGTCACCAAACTCCTTTAATTTTTGCTTGTCTGGGAAACTTTTTATCTCTCCTTCTATTTTGAATGACAGCCTTGCTGGACAAAGAATTCTTGGCTGCATATTTTTCTGATTCAGCACACTGAATATACACCGCCACTCCTTTCTGGCCTGCCAAGTTTCTGTGGATAGGTCTGCTGCAAACCTGATCTGTCTTCCCTTGTAGGTTAGGTTCTTCTTTTCCCTTGCTGTTTTCATGATTCTTTCTTTGCCTGGGTATTTTGTGAATTTGCCTATGATATGCCTTGTTGATGGTCGGTTTTTGTTGAATATATTGGGGGTCCTCTGTGCTTCCTGGATTTTGATGTGTGTGTCTTTCCCCAGGTTAGGAAAGTTTTCTGCTATGATTTGCTCATATAACCCTTCTACCCCTATTTCTCTCTCTTCCTCCTCTGGGACCCCTATGATTCTGATGTTGTTCCTTTTTAATGAGTCACTGATGTCTCTAATTCTTAAATCGTACTCTTTTGCCTTAATCTCCCTCTTTTTTCTGCTTCATTATTCTCTATAAGTTGGTCCTGCATATCGCTGAATCTCTGTTCTGCCTCATCCATCCTTTCCGTTGCTACATCCATCCGTGATTGCAGCTCAGTTATAGCATTTTTAATTTCATTCTGGCCATTTTTTAGTTCTTTTATCTCTGTAATCTATTTTCGACTCCAGCTAGTATTCTTATTATCGTGATTCTAAATTCTGGTTCAGACATCTTGCTTGTATCTGTGTTGGTTGAATCCCTGGCTGTTGTTTCTTCATGCTCTTTCTTTTGGGGTGAATTCTTAAGTTTTGTCATTTTGAAGGGAGAAAAGGAATTAATGGAGTAGAAAAATTGAAATAAAAAAACTTCAAATTAAAAATATATTAAAATTAAAAATTAAAAAAACACACACAAACAGAAATCGAATAGATGATGCTAGACCCTAAGTGTGTTTTGGTATGGGTGTTGAAAGTGGTTTGACAGATTACAGAAAGAAAAAGGGGGGGGAAGGAAATCATTTGAGAATTTGAAAAAATGAATACACTGAAGTAGACTAAAATGAGATGATGGGGGTAAAATAGAATTTGAAAAAATACACATAAAAGTAAAGAATATAGTAGAAAAAACTAAAGAAAAATATTTTTAATAAAAATTAAAAATAAATATGAATTTTTTTCTGTATTCAAGAAAAGAGAAAAGAAATGAAAAAGAGAAAAAAGATTTTAAAAAAGGAAATCGTTTGAAAATCTGAAAAAGTGAATACACTGTAGTAGACTAAAATAAAATGATGGAAGTAAAATAGAATTTGGAAAAATTTACATAAAAGCAAAAAATACAGTAATATTTTAAATAAAAATATTTTTAATAGAAATTGAAAGTAAAAATGAATTTTTTCTCCTTCTGTATTCAAGAAAAAGAAGTGTAAAAGAGAAAAAGAAAAAAGAAAAGAAATAAAATTGAATAGATGAACCTGCTAACAAATTGAAGTAGGATTGAAATTACTTTGTTTACCGCTAGAAGTCAGTCTATGTAGCACTTTATAGTCCATAAACTAAGCGGCCGATGAGACTTGTGTTCTTGAAGAGCGAAGTTGTCCCAGTTGGGCGGCGCTCAGTGTAACACCTCCACTCTCCACTAGATGGCGCTGCTAGCCTACCGGGGTGGATTGTTGTGTTGCTCGTAGGTGCGTATGCACATGCGCAGGAGCAGTGAAAATGGTGCCACCCAGCTACCCAGTCTGTTCTCCCAGATCAGCAATCATGCACCCGTCCTGTCTTCAGCTTTTGTCCATTCCCCACGTTTTCACTCTCCATGACCAGGCCCCAGGCAGTATGAGTTTTGTGTCAGATGTGGCTGTTTTCCCCGGCCCCTTACTTCTAAAGGAGTGTGGCTTTGACCCGTTCTGCCCCTCTGCAGGAGGGTCTCACCGAGCAATGGCTGAACGTCGGCTCCACCCAGGAACGCTTGCTGGACACTGCTGCTGCCAGTGCCCCAAGACTATGGCCAGGTGCCAGCCCGCCCCAGAAAAAGTTTGCAAGACAGTGTAGCAGCAGTGTTTCAGGGATTATGGAAAATCACAACACACATCTGGCACCAGGCTTCACCCTTAATGACCTTGTTCCAGCACCAGCAAATGTGGCTGTTTTCTGGGGTCTGCTGGGACCAGGTGGCTTCAACAGTCTCTACCAATGTCCTTCCAGCAGTGGAACCGCTTTTCCCCGTGTGGCCTGAGAACCTCCCAGACCCTACCCTGTTCCTGGGGATTTGCCCTTCCCACCAGAGCTTCACCAGGTATTGAGCTGCAGAGTTGCAGCCTTTGCACTCCCCTTGTTTATGGTCTTAATGGAATTTAAACCCTCTCCTTTCTCCTTTGTCCCTTTTTAGTTTAGTCCCTGCAGCTATTTCCAATTGTCCACTTTCTCTCCAGCTGCTTTTGGGGAGGGGTGCTTTTCCCGTATCCTCCCACCCTCCCATCTCTGTCCTCTCTCTGTCTGCAAAAGCTGTTCCCTACCCTCTGCAGCTTCTCACTACCCAAATTCACCTCTCTGCACCATGTACCTGCTGAATTCTATGGTTCAGGTTGTGCAGGTTGTTTTGTCAATCCTCCAATCAGTTTTCTAGTTGTGTAGGAGGGTTTAATGTTGATCTGGCTGTATTTCATGGACACAAGACACACAAAAAACTTCCATGCTGTTCCACCATCTTGGCTCCTCCCTCCTCTGCCCATTTTTAAATTGGATTGTCTTTTCAAAAAATTTTCTGGTATTGAGATGTTTAAGTTCTTTATATATTTTAGATATTAGCCCTTTATCATATATATCATTTGCAAATATCTTCTCCCATTTAGTAGGTTGCCTTTTTGTTTTGTTAATGGTTTCCTTCACTGTACAAAAGCTTTTTTATTTTGATGTAGTCCCAATAGTATATTTTTGCTTTTATTTCCCTTGCCTCAGGAAACATACCTAGAAACATGTTGGCATAGTTGATGCCAGAAAAAATTACTGCCTGTGTTCTCTTCTAGGAATTTTATAGTTTCAGGTCTCACATTTAGGACTTTAATCCATTTTGAGTTTACTCTTGTTCATGGCGTAAGAAAGTATCTAGTTTCATTCTTTTGCATGTAGCTACCCAGTTTTCCCAGCACCATTTATTTTTTAATACTTATTTATTTTTGAGAGAGAGAGAGAGAGAGAGAGAGAGAGAGAGAGAGAGAGAGAGAGAAAGAATCCCAAGCAAGGATTCTCTGCTGTCAGTGCAGAGCCTGGTATGGGGCTTGATATCATGAACCATGAGATCATGACCTGAGCCAAAATCAAGTTGGATGCTTAACCAATTGAGCCACCCAGGTGCCCCTCCCAGCAACATTTAATGAAAAGACTGTCCTCTCCTCATTGCATATTCTTGCCGTCTTTGTCATAGATTGACCATATAATTGTGGGTTTGTTTCTAGCATCTCTATTCAGTTCCAGTGATCTATATGTCTATTTTTGTGCCGATACCATACTGTTTTGAATATTACAGCTGTGTAGTATATCTTAAATACTGGAGTACTTGACATCTGGAATTGGGGTACTTCCAGATTTGTTCTTCTTTCTCAAGATTGCTTTTGGCATTTGGGGTCTTGTGTGTTTCCATACAAATTTTAGGATTATTTGTTCTAGTTCTGTGAAAAATGCTATTGGTATTTTGATAAAGATTGCATTGAATTTGTAAATTTCTTTGGGTAGTATAGAAATTTTAACAATATTAATTCTTCTAATCCATGAGCATGAAATATTTTTCCAATTGTTTGTATCATTTTCAATTTTTCATCAATGTTTCTTAAAATAAAATTAAATGTAAATTTTATCAAGGATTCAAATTACATGTTTCAAAATTCTAGAGTGGATTAGAACCATTTTAGAACTGGAGAGATGGCACAGGTGAACACTGATATCCCTTGTAATGCCAACTTTATTAAGAAAACAATTCGTCTGCAAACCATATCTCCTTTATATAACAAAATTAAATAGTATCTGCTCCTTCACTTTGGCAATAGCTATTACCTAAAGGAATGAAAAAAAAGTGGTTTTGCTACTTAAGTTCATTAAAAATGGGATCCTAGCCTTAAATTTTTTTTAAGTTTAGAAAAAGCTATGATCAGATGAGTTCTGGGTACAAAAAAAAATCAGCAAAGAATGTCTAACCAAAGCAACCAAAAGCATTTTGAAAATAAAGAGGAAAAAACGTAAGGTGTTTTCATGGCATTTTCTTTCCTACAAATTATTGCAATTGGTTAAGGATTTGCAGAAGTTAATCTCAGGAAAGGAAAGGATGGTATACACATAACAAAACGTGTTTATATCCCAAATCTTAATACTAAATTTTCAAAAAGGAAGCTCTATCACCTCTAAAAACAAACTCAATGTAATTTTATTAAGAACAGAAACTCTAAGCTGTCCTCTAATTATAAGCCATTTAGTCCATCCTCACTGACAAATCTTTTAAGGTCATCAGAAAAAATTAACAGTAATTAGCCTGAGGTATTTTAAATGTGGCTCAATAGTCTCAAATTTAGGATGTTCTTCAGTCTCCAAGTATCAAAACAGATGAACATATGGGAAGAGGAAAAAAAAGAAAGGGGGAGGCAAACTATAAGAGACTCTTAGCATTAGAGAACAAACTGATGGTCGGTGGAAGGAGGTGGGTGGTGAATGGGCTAAGTGGGTGATGGGTATTAGGAGGTCATTTGTTATGATGAGTACTATGTGTTATATGTAAGTAATTAATCACTAAGTTCTACTCCTGAAACCACTATTACACTATATGTTACCTTAAATTTGGAG
Organism: Lynx rufus; assembly: GCF_022079265.1. Taxonomy (NCBI): domain Eukaryota; kingdom Metazoa; phylum Chordata; class Mammalia; order Carnivora; family Felidae; genus Lynx; species Lynx rufus. The sequence continues at coordinate 267,020 of NW_025814859.1, forward strand.
GAAGAACATTTAAGTTTTTATTTAAATTCTGGTTAGTTAATATGCAATGTAATAGTAGTTTCAGGTGTACAACATGATGATTCAACACTTCCACACAGCACCTTGTGCTTATCACAACATCTGCACTCCTTAATCCCCATCCCCTATTTCATCCATCCTCCACCCACCTCCCCTCTGTTAACCATCATGTTCTCCATAGTTAACAATCTTTTTCTTTATTTGCATCTCTCTCTCTTTTCTCCCTTTGTGTATTTGTTTCGTTTCTTAAATTCCACATATGAGTGAAATCATAGGGTATTTGCCTTTGACTGATTTATTTCGTTTAGCATAGTATTCTACAGCTCCATCCATGTTGTTGCAAATGGCAAGATTTCATTCTTTTTTATTGCTAATATTCTATTATATATACACCTTCTTTATCCATTCATTAATTGATGGACACTTCAGCTGATGCTGTAATTTGGTCATTGTAAATAATGCTGCTATAAACATATGGTACATGTGTCCCTGTAAATTAGTGTTTTTGTATTTTGGGGGTAATGTGATTGTTGGATCATAGGATACTTATATTTTTAACTTTTTGAGGGACCTCCATACTATTTTCCACAGTAGCTGCAAGAGTTGACATTCACACCAACTGTACAACTGGGTTCTCCTTTCTCCACATCATTGTCAATACTAGTTGTTTCTCATGTTGTTAATTTTAGCCATTCTGACATGTGTGAGGTGATATTTCATTGTAGTTTTGATTTGTATTTCCCTGATGATCAGTGATATTTGACCATCTTTCATATATCTGTTGGCCATCTGTATTTCTTCTTTGAAAAAAATGTCCATTCATGTTTTCTGCCCATTTTCTAATTGGATTATTCATTTTTGGGGTGTTGAGTCTTATAATATCTTTATATATTTTGGATACTAATCTTTTATCAGATATATCATTTGCAAATACCTTAATCCATTCCATAGGGTACTGTTTAGTTTAGTTTTTTCCTTTACTGTGGAGAAGCTTTTTATTTTTATAAAGTCCTGTAGTTTATTTTTGCTTTTATTTCCCTTCCCTCAGGAGATATATCTAGAAAGAAATTGCTATGGCTGATGTCAAAGAGGTTATTACCTGTGTTCTCTTCTAGGATTTTTATGATTTTATGTCTACATTTAGATCTTTCCTCCATTTTGAATTTATTTTTGTGTATGGTGTAAGAAAGTGACCCAGTTTTATTCTTTTGCATGATGCATGCAATATTATACTGCAGTATCATACCACAGTATTCCCAGCACCATTTGTTGAAGAAACTGTCATTTGCCCATTAATTTTAATTCCTGCTTTGTCAAAGATTAATTGGCCATATATTTGTGGTTTCATTTATGAGTCTCCTCTTCTTTTCCATTGATCTATGTGTCTTTTTTGTACCAGTATCATAATGTTTTTATCACTACAGCCTTATAATATAACTTTAAATCCAGAATTTTGATGCCTCCAGGGTTGTTTGTCTTTTTCAAGATTACTCTAGTATTTGGGGTCTTTTGTGGTTCTGCACAAATTTTGGGTTTGTTCGTTCTTGCTCTGTGAAAAATGTTGGTGGTATTTTGATAGAGATTGCATTAAATGTGTTGATTGCTTTGGGTAGCATAGACATTTAACAATATTTGTTCTTCCAATCCATGAGCATGGAATGTCTTGCCATTTCTTTGTGTCCTCTTCAATTTCATTCGTCAGTGTTTCCTAGTTTTCAGAGTACAGGTCTTTCGCCTCTTTGGTTATGTGTATTCCTAGGTATCTTTTCTGTGTGTGTGCAGTTGTAAGTGGGATTGACTCCTTAATTTATGTCTCTGCTGCTTCATTATTGCTGTATAGAAATGCATCAGATTTCTATATGTTGAGTTTGTATCCTGAGACTTTACTAAAATCATGTATCAGTTCTAGCAGTTTATTGGTGGAGTCTTCTGGGCTTTCTGTATAAAGTATCATGTTATCTGTAAATAGCGGAAGTTTGACTTCTTCCTTGATAATTTGTATGTCTTTTATTTCTTTTTGTTGTATGAATGCTGTGGCTAGTAATTTAGGTACTATGTTAAATGACAGTGGTGAGAGTGGACATTCCTATCTTGTTCCTGAATTAGAGGAATAGTTCTCAGTTTTTCCCCATTGAGTATGATATGAGCTATGAGTTTTTCATGGATGGCCTTTATTATATTGAGGAATGTTCCCTGTAAGCCTACTTTTTTTTTTTATCATGAATGGATGTTGTACTTTGTCAAATGCTTTTCAGCATCTATTGAAATGATCATATAATTCTTATCATTTCTTTTATTAATGTGGTGTAAAACATTGATTGTAAATATTGTACACCCTTGCTTCCTGTTAATAAATGCCACTTGATTGAAGTGAGTAATTTTTAAATTTCTTGTTCTATTCAGTTTGCTAGTATTTTGTTGACAAATTTTGCATGTATGTTCATCGGAGATATTGGCCTGTAGTTCTCTTCTTTTGTAGTATCTTTTTATGGTTTCGGTATCAGGATAATGCTGGCCTCATGGAATGAATGTGGAACATTTCCTTCCTCATCTATTTTTTTGAAATGGTTTGAGAAGAATAGGTATAACTCTTCTTTAAATGTTTGGTAGATTTCATCTGTGAAGCTCTCTGTTCCTGGACTTCTGTTTGTCAGGAGGTTTTTACTTACTTATTCAGTTTTTTTCCTGGTTATTGGTCTGTTCAAGATTTCTATTTCTTCTTTCAGTTCTGGTGGTTTATATGTTCCTAGGAATTTATCCATTTCTTCCAAGTTGTCCAATTTGTTCAAATAGTGTTTCTATTTCTGGGGTATTGGTTGTACTTTCCTGTCCCTCATTTGTGACTTTATTTATTTGATTACTTTCCCCTTTTTTGGATAAGTCTAGCTATAGGTTTATCAATTTTATGAATTTTTTTCAGTGAACCAGATCCTGCTCTCATCAATCTGTTCTATTGTTTTTTAGATCATTTATTTCTGCTCTAATCTTTATTATTTCCATCTTTCTGCTGGCTTTAGGCTTTGTTGTTCTTTTTCTAGCTTCTTTAGATGAAAGGTTAGGCTGTTTATTTAAGACTATTCTTGCTTTTTGAATTCAGCCTGTTTTGCTATATACATCCCTTTTAGCACCACTTTTGCTCAATCCTAAATGTTTTGGACCATTGTATTTTTATTTGCATTTGTTTCCATGATTTTTTTATTTCTTCTTTGATTTCCTGGTTGATTGATTCATTATTTAGTAGGATATTGTTTAACTTCTATGTTTTAATGTTTTTTCCGCATTTTTCTTGGGATTGACTTCTAGTTTCATAGTGTTGTGGCCAGAAAAGCTACATGATGTGACTTCAATCTTTTTGTATTTATTGAGGCCTGATATGTGACCTAATGTGTGATCTGTTCTGAGGAATGTTCCAGGTGCCCTTGAAAAGAATGTATATTCAACTGTTTTAGAATAGAATGTTCTGAATATAACTGTTAAGTACCTGGTCCAGTGTGCCATTGAAAACCATTGTTTTCTTGTTGAATTTCTGCTTAGATGATCTATTGATGTAACTGGGATGTTAAGCCACCTACTAGTTTTGCATCGTTATCAATTAGTTCCTTTATGTTTGTTATTGTTTCATGTATTTGGGTCCTTCCTTATAGGTGCATAAATATTTGTAATTGTTAGATCTTCTTTTTGTATTGTATCCTTTATTATGGTATAGTGCCCTTATTTGTCTGTTTTTTCCAGTCTGTTTTTACACGAATGTGGAATAATTTGGTTTTTTTAATATGAAATTTATTGTCAAATTGGTTTCCATACAACACCCAGTGCTCATCCCAACAGGTGCCCTCCTCAATGTCCATCACCCACTTCTCCCTCCCTCCCACCCCCCATGAACACTCAGTTTATTCTGTTTTTAAGAGTCTCTTATGGTTTGCCTCCCTCCCTAACTCTGGCTTTCTTTTGACAACTATTTGCATGATAAATGTTTCTCCATCCCCTCACTTTCAATCTGCAGGTGTCTTTAGGTCTATAATGAGTCTCTTGTAGACAGCATATAGATGGGCCTTCTTTTTTTATCCATTCGGACACCCTATGTATTTTTATTCAGCATTTAGTCCATTTACAAAGTAATTATTGGTAAGCATGTATTTATTATCACTTTATTCATGTTTTGTCATTGTTTCTGGTGATTTCTCTGATCTTTTCTTATCTTTGTCACTTTTGGTTTCTCCTTTGCCCTCAAAGAGTCCCCTTCATATTTCTTGCAGGGCTAGTTTAGTGGTCACAGATTCCTTTAGTTTTTGTTTCTCTGGGAGACTCTATCTCTGCTTCTATCTGAATGATAGCCATGCTATATAGAGTATTCTTGGTTGCGGATTTTTCCACTTCAGCATTTTGAACATATCATGCCACTGCCTTCTGTCTTACCAAGTTTCTGTTAAGATGTCTCCAGCTAGCCTTATGGATTTTTCCTTGTCAGCTAAGGACTTCTTTTGTCTTACCACTTTAAGATTTTTTCTTTATCACTATGTTTTGCAAATTTAATTATTATATGTCTTGGTGTTGGCCTGCTTTCATTGATTTTGATGAGAGTTCTCTCTGCCTCCTAGATCTGGATAACTGTTTCTTTCCCCAGACTAGGGAAATTTTCAGCTATTATTTCCTCAAATAAATTTTCTTCCCCCTTTTCTCTCTTCTTCTTCTGGGACTCATATACAAATATTATTATGTTTGATGGAGTCACTGAGTTCCCTAAGTCTATCTCATGTTGCATACATCTTCTTTCTCTCTTTTGTTCAGCTTCATTATTTTCATTATTTTGTTCTGTGTTACTAATTAATCCCTTTGCTTCTTCCAGCTTGCTTTTCATTGCATCAAGCCTGTTTCCAATCTCGTTTATTGTACTTTTTATCTTTGATTGATTCTTTTAACTGTTATCTCTGTGATACAGGTCTCACTGATGTCTTCTTTTCTCAAGCCCAGTGAGTATTCTTATGGTTGTTTCTTTAAATTCTCCATCAGTCACATGATATTATACATGGAAAAACCGATAGACTCCACCAAAAGTCTGCTAGAACTGATACATGAATTCAGCAAAGTTGCAGGATACAAAATCAATGTACAGAAATCAGTTGCATTCTTTAACAATGAAGCAACAGAAAGACAAATAAAGAAACTGATCCCATTCACAATTGCACCAAGAAGCATAAAATACCTAGGAATATATCTAACCAAAGATGTAAAAGATCTGTATGCTGAAAACTATAGAAAGCTTATGAAGGTAATTGAAGAAGATATAAAGAAATGGAAAGACATTCCCTGCTCATGGATTGGAAGAATAAATATTGTCAAAATGTCAATACTACCCAAAGCTATCTACACATTCAATGCAATCCCAATCAAAATTGCACCAGCATTCTTCTCGAAACTAGAACAAGCAATTCTAAAATTCATATGGAAACACAAAAGGCCCTGAATAGCCAAAGTAATTTTGAAGAAGAAGACCAAAGCAGGAGGCATCACAATCCCAGACTTTAGCCTCTACTATAAAGCTGTAATCATCAAGACAGCATGGTATTGGCACAAAAACAGACACATAGGCCATTGGAATAGAATAGAAACCCCAGAACTAGACCCACAAACGTATGGCCAACTCATCTTTGACAAAGCAGCAAAGAACATCCAATCGAAAAAATCCCTTTAACAAATGGTGCTGGGAGAACTGGACAGCAACATGCAGAAGGTTGAAACTAGACCACTTTCTCACACCATTCACAAAAATGAACTCAAAATGGATAAAGGACCTGAATGTGAGACAGGAAACCATCAAAACCCTAGAGGAGAAAGCAGGAAAAGACCTCTCTGACCTCAGCCGTAGCAATCTCTTCCTCGACACATCCCCAAAGGCAAGGGAATTAAAAGCAAAAATGAATTACTGGGACCTTATGAAGATTAAAAGCTTCTGCACAGCAAAGGAAACAACCAACAAAACTAAAAGGCAACCAACGGAATGGGAAAAGATATTTGCAAATGACATATCGGACAAAGCGTTAGTATCCAAAATCTATAAAGAGCTCACCAAACTCCACACCCGAAAAACAAATAATCCAGTGAAGAAATGGGCAGAAAACATGAATAGACACTTCTCTAAAGAAGACATCCAGATGGCCAACAGGCACATGAAAAGATGCTCAACGTCGCTCCTCATCAGGGAAATACAAATCAAAACCACACTGAGATATCACCTCATGCCAGTCAGAGTGGCCAAAATGAACAAATCAGGAGACTATAGATGCTGGAGAGGATGTGGAGAAACGGGAACCCTCTTGCACTGTTGGTGGGAATGCAAACTGGTGCAGCCACTCTGGAAAACAGTGTGGAGGTTCCTCATAAAATTAAAAATAGACCTACCCTATGACCCAGCAATAGCACTGCTAGGAATTTACCCAAGGGTTACAGGAGTACTGATGCATAGGGGCATTTGTACCCCAATGTTTATAGCAACACTCTCAACAATAGCCAAATTGTGGAAAGAGCCTAAATGTCCATCAAGTGATGAATGGATAAAGAAATTGTGGTTTATATACACAGTGGAGTACTACGTGGCAATGAGAAAGAACGAAATATGGCCCTTTGTAGCAACGTGGATGGAACTGACGAGTGTTAGGCTAAGTGAAATAAGCCATGCAGAGAAAGACAGATACCATATGTTTTCACTCTTATGTGGATCCTGAGAAACTTAACAGAAACCCGTGGGGGAGGGGAAGGAAAAAAGAAGAGGTTAGTGTGGGAGAGAGCCAAAGCATAAGAGACTGTTAAAAGCTGAGAACAAACTGAGGGTTGATGGGGGGTGGGAGGGAGGGGAGGGTGGGTGATGGGTATTGAGGAGGGCACCTTTTGGGATGAGCAGTGGGTGTTGTATGGAAACCAATTTGACAATAAATTTCATATATTGAAAAATAAATAAATTCTCCATCAGTCATGTTACTTATATCTGTTTTATTTAGATCTCTGGCCATGGCCTTATCTTGTTCTTTCATTTAGGAGAAAATCTTCTGTCTTGGCAGTCTGTCTATGTCTCTGCCTTTTTCTATGTGTTGGAAAAGCCAGTTATGTCTCCTGCTCCTGAAAGCAATGGCCTTATGAAGAATAGGTCATGTAATGCCAAGGGCCTGTTGCTTCAAGGAATGTCTTTGGTGTGTGCTGCTTGTACTCTGCTGTTGTGTTTTGTCTGCACTTCCTTCAGGCCAGTCTGCAGAGGCTCCCCTTGCCCAGGTGTGTGCAGTGTTTGGTCTCTGGTCTGAATGTGGTGAGTTTTAACTAGATGTGCTCCGGTCTGCTTATGAAATGAAATCTGACAACTCTTCCACCAGAACTGAGGTCCTTCAGAACTTTCTGGCAAGGACATGTGGTGTGGGCAGGAATTTGCGCTGGTTTTCTTGGAGAAAGGCCTGCCATGCCTGAGGCAAGCATGACTGCAAAGGGCAGTCCCACAAGAGTGCAGCAGTATGGGGCTTGGTGTAAGCACATTAGGCAGCCAGTGCCAGTTCTGTACTGCCTCTTGCAGGTGGCATTGTGTTTATGCTGAAGGGAAGAGGAGGGATAGAGCGCCATTCAAGACTTTTGTTCCTGGAGAGGCGTCTCTGAATGCTGCATCTCAGGGATGTTCTCCGAGTAGAGTAAATAATCTCCCCACTGTGTGCCCACTGTTCTTCAGATTGCTGTTTCCCTGCTGTCCACCCCCAGCTTTTGCCTTCTGTCCAAGAGCAGTACACTGTCCTCCAGGCTCAATCCCATCCAAGACTGCTGACCTTTAAAACTCCAAGGTTTAAGCCCTGCTGGTTTCAAGAACTCATGAAATTAGGCCCATGTCATTTTCCAAGCCAATGGTTTTTGGGGAAACCTTCTTTTGAATCCCCCTATGTGCTCAAAGCTCTCTATCACCCTTCTCTGTGACCACATTTCCCTCCTCTCCACAGCACCCATGATCCTTTTCTCCCCTAAACCATGTCTCTCCACTTCCTACCTTCTTTGATATGGCTTCTTCTCACCCTTTAGCTGTGGAGCTTGTTCTGTCAGTCTTCAGGTCTATTTCTGGTCTCTTTATGATAATTTGATAATTATCTAGTTGTATTCCTGAGATGAGATGAGCTTAGAGTCCACCTACTGCACTGCTATCTTCCCTCTCTCTTCCCCAAGTGAATTTTTATTGTAAAGATGAATAGGCCTCCAGTTCGTGGTGTGATACATATGGAACTTAGAAATCCTCTCTGCCATGCCCTGAAACTGCCAGGGAGATGACAGAGTATAACAGACCCTTGTATGTACCTTAGTTGAATCTGTGCAATGAGTTTTGGAGCAGGTGATGTCCAAGGTCCCTTCTAACCACAGTCTTGTTCACTGTACCACCCCAGCACTTGATCGTAGGACCTGGAGAGCCACAATCCACTGAGTGGCCATGTGGAAGCTTCTAGTGCCCAGCCATGAAGCAAGTGTGGAAGAGTTCATGGACAGGGCAATAGCAGGAAAGAGGCAGTGGTCAGGTGGCGGGAGGAAGTCTTGGATTCAGTGTGAGCAGGATCCCCATGCTCCCTTCTCTCAATTGCCCCCCTCATAGCTCCACCCTGCAATGCCCTGGCATGAGCATCACCTGAATGGCTCTGTGGGACCTATGGTTCCCCCACAATGGAAAAAAAGCTTTTTTTTCATTTTTTTTTAAATGTCAGCTTGACAGTGTCTACCAAAGGCCTATGTTTGGGCAAGGTTTTTTCATTACATTGTTTTTAATAGCAAGAAAAAAGGAAACAACTAATATTTTTCATAAGAAACAGTTTGGTCAAATTGTGGTACACTGATGCAATGAAAACCAATGCAATATTTTAAATTTATTTATTTTATTTATTTTATTAATTTATTTATTTTTAAGAGAGAGAAGGTGTGAGTGGAGGAGGGGCAGAGGGAGGGGAGAGAGAGACAATCCCAAGCAGGGCCCACACTGTCAGTGCAGAGCCCGATGCCAGGCTTAAACCCATGAACCGTGAGATCATGACCTGAGCCACCCAGGTGCCCCCCCCCCTGCAACATTTGTTTGTAGGAGAATGAGGAAGCTCACTCTTTCCAAGTTATAGTAAGTAGAATTATTTCCAACTTAGAGAAAATGAAAAAGAAATCAGTGCAAAACTGTGCAAAACAGTGCCAATACTGCTATTTGTGTGGGGGGGAAAACCACCCTGTTTCAGTACTCCCATATGTTTAAAATCTAAAAGGGTACAGGATGAAGTCATGAAATTGTGACATTTGTTGCTTTCAGGAGGGAAACTTGGTGGCTGAGAGGGACAGAGGGGAGATTTTTCCTGTGTACCACTTTATACCTTCAAATTTTGAATGTTGTGAATGTATTGCTTTTCAAAAGACATACAATAAAATTTTTTAAATATTATAAAAATTCCATATGCATGTTGTCTTCATAGATTTATATAAACATGAAAATCAGAAGATCTGGAATGATACATGCCAAATAATAAATGGGTATTATGCCTTAGGATGGGGAAGTAGAAGGTAGATGTATGTGTACAGTGAACTTTTATGTTTTACTTTAAATTGCTTGAATTTGAAAGTGAGATTTCTTAATGACACAAATTAAGCACATAAAAAGGGTATTGAACACAAGACAAGGAGCACTGGGCTCAGAGTACAGCTTTTTCAATTTAGTCATAAATGTGTGAGAGGCTTACCCGTATTAACTTGGTCTTGAGGCATCATTCCCTTGAGTCTTTCTTAAGTCCTTGCAATGCAAGGCTCACAATGAAACAGTAAACTGGCCATCAGTCTTATAATGAATGACCTTTGTGAAGAATACTGAAATTTCTGATATCAGAACTATCCAGGAGGCAACGAGTATAAAAAATTAAGCAGTGGGAAGCCACTTTTACAGCTGTCACAAAGATACAACTGATATTTCAAAACTATATAATCTGAAGATACTGTCATGTTTTATTTAACAAAGTTGAAAGTGCTGTTTACATAATGACTTTAACAATGTTGATGTTGTAAGTGAAAGTTCACTGTGATTTTTATACTAAGTTTATTGGTATTTTTATGTAAAATTAGGACTGCAGATTATTCCCCCACCAGTCTTAGTCCAAGGATGTGACCCTAACCAGATGCAATTATGCAGTCATGGGGAACCTTCCTTTCTAGTGCTGAAAAAGAAAATGTCTCTAATTATTGGCTTCAATAAATATGAATCCATACTACTTTAAAAAGTGTGTATTCTTTGAGGCTACTGAAAAGAATTTGTGATTTACAGTCAGTAACCCTGTGTTTAAGATCTGAATACATTATATAATAGCTGTGTCACTTTGCATAACCAACCACTCCTGATAGTTAATCAACTGTCCCTATCCTACTTCCTATCTCACAAAGTTATTGAAACAATAAAATGAGATAATATGAAATGGCATTGTAAACTGTAGTGTTGTGCGAATAATATCATGATCATCTTTTAGCACCTACAGTGGCAGAGATAATGATAAGTGGCGATGGTAACTTCCCTCACATTGTTATAAAGAAAATTTCCCCTTTAGTTTTAGAATCACATGGTAACTTTTAAAACATGAAACTTCCAGAAAGTGTCATTAAAAATTTGGCACTACATCTTGTTTCTGTCACTTCATGGGAAAAAGTTAAGAATTAAAATTTTATAAGAGTACTAGAAAATACTTGGTAATAGGAAAACAAAACACATTTGTTGTTTAGTTTTATGTCTTTCAGAACTCTTAGGAATGGACAAAAAATAGTGTAAACACTGATTTTTTCTCTTAAATTTCAGTTATCTACCTCATATTCTACCATGCCATCTTTGTGTTCTTTACCTGGACCTACTGGAAGTCTATATTTACACTTCCACAACAGCCAAACCAGAAGGTAAGAATACTGGTTACTCCATAAAGACTAAAGACAGAGGAAAGTAGAAATGTCAAAAACAAAACAAAACAAATAAACAAACAAAAACAAAAAGAGATTTTGGGGCGCCTGGGTGGCTCAGTCGGTTAAGCGTCCGACTTTGTCCGTGGGTTCGAGCCCTGCGTCGGGCTCTGTGCTGACAAGCTCAGAGCCTGGAGCCTGATTCGAATTCTCTGTATCCCTCTTTCTCTGACCCTCCCCTGTTCATGCTCTCTCTCTCTCTGTCTCAAAAATAAATAAACGTGGGGCGCCTGGGTGGCGCAGTCGGTTAAGCGTCCGACTTCAGCCAGGTCACGATCTCGCGGTCCGTGAGTTCGAGCCCCGCGTCGGGCTCTGGGCTGACGGCTCAGAGCCTGGAGCCTGTTTCCGATTCTGTGTCTCCCTCTCTCTCTGCCCCTCCCCCGTTCATGCTCTGTCTCTCTCTGTCCCAAAAATAAATAAAAAACGTTGAAAAAAAAATTTTTTTTAAATAAATAAATAAATAAACGTTAAAAAAAAGAGATTTTTTAAAAAAGCAAATAATTTTCCATTACAAAAGAGATTCAAGGTAATATTTAAAAAGGACTCTTAATGATTAAGGTAAATGATAGCCTATTGAAGGATAGTCTATTGCAAGATCACTGACCATAGATACCTTGAAGACTAAGAAACCATTATCTGAACTGGTGATAAAATTAAAAAGCAAGAACAACTTGGATACTGAGGACTCATCTATTTCAATTTTGTAAAACTGTATAATATTAGAACCCAGTGATATTCTGGAAGACAACTCCTAGAAAAAAATTACAATAGTTAAATTATTATTGTCAAACTGTACTCTCTTGAACCAAAGTGTTTCATGCAGTATTTGAGAAGGTTAATCAAAGAGTTTATAACTGTATCAGACATTTATACTGTGACTACTATAAAACAAGTTAGGTTGTAAAGTAGAAAAAAAGGAATGATGAAAGATATTTAAACAGCTTCCAAACATTAGGAAAAATACTGATATAAATTTCTCCACTTATGGAACCAAAATGGTACACAAGAAAAATGAAATTAAATACAAATGAAAACAGTAATAGAAGAATTGAGAAACATAAGAGATATAGGATATATAGAAAATAAATGGCAGCAGTCCTTCCTTATGAGTAATTATCTGAAATATAAATGGATTAAACCATCTAACTGAAAGGCAAAAATTGACAAATAAATAAACATTATCATCTATTTTTTAAATTTTATTCTTTTTAAATTTTTAATTCCAGTATAGTTAACATACAGTGTAATATTCGTTTCAGATGCACAAAATTTAGTGAGTCAGCACTTACATACAACACATGGTGCTCATCAGGAAAAGTGCACTCCTTAATCCCCATCACCTATTTAACCAATCCCCCCACCTACCTCCCCTCTGGTGACCATGAGTTTGTTCTCTATTAAGAACTTGTTTCTTGTTTGTCTCTCTCATTTTTTTTCCTTTGTTCATTTGCTTAGTTTCTTAAATTTCACATACGAGTGAAATCATATGGCATTTGTCTTTCTCTGACTGACTTATTTTACTTAACATTATATTCTCTAGCTTCATCCATGTTGTTGCAACAACATATTGCAACATATTATATGTAACAACATATAACATATGCAACATATAACTTATATAACATATATATGTTGCAATATAACTGAATAATATTCCAGCATATATATATATATATATATATATATATATATATATATATTATGTTAATAATACACATACCACATCTTATTTATCCCTTCATCCCTTCATCTGTCAATGGACACTTGGGCTGCTGCCATATTTGGCAATTATAGAAAAAAATGCAATAAACATAGGGGTGTATATAATCTCTTGAATTTGAGTTTTTGTATTCTTTGGGTATATACCCAGTAGCATAATGACTGGATCTAGGATAGGTCTAGTTTTATTTTTTTTTAATGTTTATTTATTTATTTTGAGAGAGAAAGAGAGAGAGAGAGAGAGAGAGAGAGAGAGAATGCACACAAGTGGGGGAAGAGCAGAGAGAAATGGAGAGAGAGAATCCCAAGCAGGCTCCACCCTCAACACAGAGCCGACACAGGGCTTGATCTCACGACCATATCATGACCTGAGCCAAAATCAAGATAAAAAATTCAACCAACTGAGCCACTCAGGCAGCCCTGATATTGTCATTTTAAATTTTAACTATTCTAGAGGCACTTGGGTGGCTCAGTCAGTTAAGCAACTGACTTTGGTTCAGGTCATGATCTCACAGCTCATGGGTTGGAGCCCCAAGTCAGGCTCTGTGCTGACAGTTCAGAGCCTGGAGCCTGCTTCAGATTATGTGTCTCCTTCTCTCTCTCTCTGCCCCTCACCAACTTATTCTCTCTCTCTCTCTCAAAAATAAACATTAAAAAATTAAAAATAAATTTTAACTATTCTAGTTATTAATATAAAATTTTAAACAATTCTTTTTAATTTTGATAATTAAAAGTAACACTTGGAGAAACCCTTTAATTTGGGGGCTGTCCTTGAGAATATAACTTTTGTGTGGCATACTGAACCTGCTTGAAAGACAGAATTGTTACTGCTAATATGTGATGAAAACTTTGTGGTTATTCAATAAGTTAGTTTGGGTTTGGAATAAGATGTAATGCCTGGATGCCCTATTTCTGGCACTAACCAAGCCTTTTTGAGGATTAGAATGCAATGAGCTAGTAAACACATTTTAGGTGGACAATTGGTGGTAGACTGGAATGCATTTGGTATTAGAGAAATTAATATCATGGCTATCAAATAGGCCCCCAAAACTCATCTTTTCTTTTTAGCAATTAAAAATGTTGAAAATGTGGTCTTAAATGTTAGACATTTGCAGTTCTTATCTGAATCTTATCATCATCCCACCCAGTTTAGGCCTACAAAATTCCCAACCACTCAGCCTTTCTAGTTACCTATAAGCTTTCTAAATAGTGTGAAGGAGACAATTTTTGTCCAGCTAAAATTCACATAATATAAAATTCCATTGTTTCAAATGTTTATATATTTTGAAAGAGTTTGTGTGTGTGTGAGCTGGGGGAGGGACAGAGAGACAATCCCAAGCAGTATCTGTGCTGACAGAGTGAGCTGACATGGGGCTCTATCCCATGACCTTGAGATTATGACCTGAGCTGAAATCAAGTCAGACACTTAACTGACTGAGCCACCCCAGCATTCCTAAAATTCCATTTTAAAGTGTACATTTCATAATGTATAATTAAGTGGTATTTAGTATATTCACAGTGTTGTTCAGCCATCACCACTATCTAGTTCCAGAATATTTTCATCACTTCAAAAGGAAACCCCATATGCATTAAACAATAGTTCCCTCTTTCCCCCATCCCCAGATCCTGGCAACCATTAATCTACTTTCTATCTCATTAGATTTCCTTCCTTTCTGGATATTGCATATAAATGATATCAAACAATATGTAGTCTTTGGTGTCTGGTGTCTTTCTGTTAGCATGTTTCCAAGGTTCATTCATGCTGTGGCATGTATTAGAATGCACTCTTGTTATGCCTGAACAATATTCCATTTATGGACATACCACATTTGATTTATCCATTCATCTTTTTAAAAATTTTTTTAGCGTTTGTTCCTTTTTGAGAGACAGAGAGAGACAGTGTGAGTGGGGAAGAGGCAGAGAGAGAGGGAGACACAGAATCCAAAGCAGGCTCCAGTCTCTGAGCTGTCAGCACAGAACCCGACGTGGGGCTCAGACTCACGACTCAAGATCATGACCTGAGCCAGTCAGACGCCCAACTGACTGAGCCACCCAGGCGGCCCTATCCATTCATCTTTTGATGGATATCTTGGGTCTTTCCATCTTTTGGCTATAGTGAATAGTGCTCTATGAATGATTGTGTATAACTCTTTGTTTGAACATCTGTTTTCAATTCGAGTATATACCTAGGAATAGTATTGCTAGGTCACATGATAATTTTATGTTTAACTGTATGAGAAACTGAAAAACTGTTTTCCACACCAGCTGTACCATTTTACATTCCCAGTATCAATGTATGAGGATTCAGAGTTTCCCACATCCACATTAACATTCATTCTTTTCTCTTTTCTTTTCTTTTCTTTCTTTTTCTCTCTCCCTCTCTCTCTCTCTCTCTCCCTCTCTCTCTCTCCCTCTCTCTCTCTCTCTCCCTCTCCCTCTCCCTCTCTCTCTCTTTCTTTCCATATGTATGTATATTTTGGACTTCTTGGTGGGTGTGAAGTAGTATCTCACTGTAGTCTTTATTTGCATTTCTCTATGACTAATGATGTCAATCATCTTTCCATGTGCTTCTTGGCTATTCATATATATTCTTCATTTATTAGTTGGGTTGTTTGTCTTTTTGTTCTTGAGTTGTAAGAATCTTTATATATTTTGGATACTTGACATTTATCAGGTATGTAATTTGTGAATATTTTCCCCTGTTCCATAGGTTGTCTCTTTACTCTGTTGGTAGTGTTTTGATGCCCAGAAGCTTTAAATTTTGAAGTAATCCAATTTATGTACTTTTACTTCTGTTGTCTCTGCTTTTGATGTCATATCCAAAAGATGATTGCCATATCCAATGTCACGAAATTTATTCCCTGTGTTTTCTTCTAAGGGTTTTGTGGTTTTAACTTTTTATGTGTAGATACTTAATCCATTTGAGCTAATTTTTGTATATCATTTAAGTTAAGAATCCAGCTTCATTATGTTGCATGTGCATGTACAGTTTTGCTAGGACCATTTGTTGAAAAGACCATCTTTTCCCATTGAATGGTCTTGACACTCTTTTAAAAAATCATCTTACCACATATGTGAGGGTTTGTTTGTGGGTTCCTACTTCTGCTCCATTAGTCTTTGTGTCTGTACCACACTGTTTTGAATCTTGTATCTTTGTAGTAAGTTTAGAAATAAATAAGTGAGACAAGCAAGTTTGTTCTTTTTCAGGATTATTTTGACTATTTGGGGTTCCTTGAGATTTCATATGAATTTTAAGATGGAATTTTCTATTTATACAGAAAAGTATCATTGGGATTTTGATAGAGATTGCATCAAATTTGCAGACTACTTTGGGTGGTAACAATATTCTTAATGATATTAACTTTTCTGATCCATGAACATGAGATGTCTTTCCATTTATTTGTATCTATTTTTAGCAACAGTTTTTAGTTTTCAGTGTACAAGATTTTCACCTCATTGATGAAGTTTATTCCTAAGTATTTTATTCTTTTTCATAATATTGTAAATGTAGTTGTTTTCTTAATTTTTATGATTATTCATTGCTAACATATGGAAATGCAGCTGATTGTTGTGTGTTGATTTTGTATCCTACAATTTCGCTGGCTTTAACATATTACTTCTAACAGGTTTTGGTGGTGGAATCTTTAGGGTTTCTACATATAAGATCATACTATCTATGAACAGAGGTAATTTTACTCTATTCTATCCAATTTGGATGCCTTTGATTTTTTTTTTTCTTGCTTCCTTGCACTGGTTAGAGAAAGTGTTCCTCTCTTCTCTCTCTGTTATTTTTTTTAAGATTCTGAGAAGGGCTTATGTTATTTCTTCTTCTAATTGAATTTATCTGTGAAATCATCTGGTCCTGAGATTTTCATTATTGATTGCTTTTTGATTGTTAAATCTCTTAACTTATTTTAGGTATATTCATTGGGTTTTTTCTTCTTGATTCAGTTTTGGTACTTTTTGTATTTCTAGGAATTTTTCTGTTTTACCTAGGTTTCTAATTTCTTGGCACACAATTCTTATACTGTTTTCGTATAATTATTTCTGTTTCTGTAAGGTCTGTAGTAATGTAACACTTTCATTTCTGACATTAGTAATTTGTCTCTCTCTCTCTCTCTCTCTCTCTGTCTCTCTCTCTTCCATTTAGCTAAAAATTGCTTAAATTTGTCAATCTTTTCAAAGTCACAATTTTGGTGGTATTGTCTTATTGATTATTTCTACTGTTTTCTATTCCTCATTTGTTTTTATCCCTGCTCCAATGCTATTTACCACTGCAAATCTTGGGGTTAGATTGCTCTTCATTTCTGTTTTTTTAAATGTTTTATTCATTTTGAGAGAGACAGAGACAGAGACAGAGACAGTGCAAGCGGGGGAGGGGCAGAGAGAGAGTGAGACACAGAATCCAAAGCAAGCTCCAGGCTCTGGGCTGTCAACACAGAACGTGACGCAGGGCTGGAACTCAACGAACTGCGAGATCATGATATGAGCTGAAGTTGGATGCTAAAAGTGCTGAGCCACCCAGGTGTCCTGCTCTTCATTTTCTGATTCCTTAAGATGTAAAGAATATTGAATTGATATTATTCCTTTTATTATATAGTTATTTATAGCTAAAAATTTTCCTCTGAACACTGCTTTACTGCATCCTATAATTTTTGGCATGTTGTTTTCTCATTTTCATTTATCTCAAAGTATTTTTTAAATGTCTCTGGTGATTTTTTATTAATTCATTAGTTTTTTAAGAGTGTGTTGTTCAATTCCACAAATTTGTGGATTTAAAGTTTTACTTCAGTTATTGATTTCTTTCATTCCACTGAAGTCAGAGATTGTGTGATTACAGTTTTTTTTTTAATTTATTGAGATTGTTTTGCGTCCTAATCTATGGTCTATACTGGAGGGTGTCCTGTGTGCTTATGGGAAGAATGTGTATTCTACTATCTTTGGGTGGAGTGTTATATATACGTGTGTTGCATCTAGTTGGTTTACAGTGTTATGAAATCCTCCATTCTTTATTGTTCTTCTGTCTAGATGTTCTATCTATTATTGAAAATGGGTGTTTGAAATCTTCAGTTATTATTGTAGAACTGTGTAATTTTCCTTCAATTCTATCAGTTTTACTTCTTATATCTAGGGGCTCTTTCTATGTTTATAACTGCTGCATGTTCTTAATGTATTGACTATCTTATCAATATGTAATGTCTATCTCTTTCTTTTTTTAATGGATTAAATATTTTATTTTATACATTTTATTTTTTCCAGCTTTATTAAGGTATGATTGGCAAATAAAAATTGTATATATTTAAAGTGTGAAATGTGATGCTTTGATATACATATGAATTGTGAAATGATTATCACATGAACTAACATATCTGTCACCTCACATAGTTACCATTTTTGTTATGATGCAACCCTTGAGATTATTCTCTTAGTACTTTAATTATACAATACATTATTAATACATTACTATTAACTATAGTCACCATGCTGTTCATTAGGTCTCCATAACCTATTCATTTTATAGCTAAAATTTTGTACACTTTTGCCAACATTTTCCCTAACTCCCACTTCTCAGTTCCTGTAACCATCATTCTGCTCTATTACTATGAATTTGACTTTTTTTAAAAAAGATTCCACACATAAGTGAGATCATACGGTTCTTGTCTTTCTGTGTCTGGCTTATTTCACTTAGCATAATATCCTCTAGGTACATCCATGTTGTTGCAAATGGTAGGAATTCTTTAGTTTTAAAGACTGAGTAATATTCAGTTATACATATATTCCATATTTTCTCTATCCACTCATCTGTTGATGAACATGTAGGTTGTTTCTATATCTTTATGACTGTAAATAATGCTGCAATAAATATGGGAGTACGTATGTTTCTTCAGCATACAACCTGTTTTCATATCCTTTGGATGTACACCTAAAAGTGGGATTTCTGGATCAGAGAGTAGTCTATTGCAAATGTCTGAGGAGTTCCATACTGTTTTCCATAATGGTGGTAGCAATTTATATTCCCACCGACAGTGAAAAAGGATTCCCTTTCCTCTACATCCTCACCAACACTTCTTTATGCTTTGACATTTTTTTTTTATAATAGCCATCCTGACAGTTGTGAGGTAATATCTCATTGTGGTTTTGATTTACATTTTTCTGATGATTAACAAAGTTGAGCACCTTTTCAAATACCTGTGTGCCATTTGTATGTTCTTTTGACCATTCTCAATATGGTTATTGTTATTATTATTGCTATTGAGTTGTATGGGTTACATATATATTTTGTATAAAAACTGCTTATCAGATAGTTTGCAAAGATTTTCTCTCATTCCAAAGGCTGCTTTATCATTGTATTGATTGTTTCCTTTGCTATGCAGAAACTTTATAGTTTGAGGTAGCCCCGCTTATTTGTTTGTTTGTTTTTGCCTTTGTTATGTGTGACTTTGGGACCAAATCCAAATTATTATGCCATAACCAGTGTCAAAGAGTTTTCCTCTTTTTTTTAGGATTATTATGGATTCAGGTATTTTTTTAAGTAATTAATTCATTTTACTTATTTTTCTTTTTTTTTTAAGTTTATTTAGAGAGTACATGAGCAAGCACAAGCAGGGGAGAGACAGAGAGAGGGGGAGACACAGAATCCGAAACAGGCTCCAGGCTCTGAGCTGTCAGCACAGAGACTGATGCGGGGCTCAAACCTATGTACAAACTGTGAGATCATGACCTCAGCCAAAGATGAATGCTCAACTGACTGATCCACCCATGCGCCCATCATTAATTCATTTTACATGAGTTTTTGTAAGATAAAGATCCATTTTCTTTTTTGTGTGTGTTTGAATATCCATTTTTTCCAGCACATTTATTAAAGAGATTATCATTTTCCCATTGTGTATTTTTGGCAACATGGCTAAAGATTAGTTGACTGTATTTTGAGCTCTTGATTCTGTTCTAGTGGTCTATGTGTCTCTTTTTATGCCAGTATGATACTGTTTTGATTACTATAAATTTATAATATAATTTGAAATCAGGAAGTGTGATGTCTCTAGCTTTGTTTTTGTTGCTCAAAATTGCTCTAATTAATTAGGACCTTTTGTGGTTCCAAGAGGATTTTAGGATTATTTTATACATTTCTATAAAAGGATACTTTTGGAATCTGTAGACACCTTTGGGTGTGTGGATATTTTAACACTATAAATTTTTTCAGTTCATAAACATAGGAAATCTTTCCACTTATTTGTGTCTTCCTCAATTTGTTTCATCATTGTTTTATAGTTTTTCTCCTACATTTCCTTCAACTCTTTGGTTAAATTTATTCCTAAGTATTTTATTCTATTTTTTTCTAGCATCACTTATTTTATTTTATACTTTGCTTTATTTTTTATTTTTTAAGATAACTTATTGTCAAATTGGTTTCCATACAACATGCAGTGCTCATCCCAACAAATGGTCTCCTCCCTGCCCATCAAGCACTTTCCCATCTCCCCCACCCATCTACCCTTCATTTGTTCTCAGTCCTTAAGAGTCTCTTATGGTTTGCCTCCCTCCCTCTCTGTAACTTTTTTTTCCCCACCCCTTACCCCATGGTCTTCTGTTAAGTTTCTCAACTTCAACATATGAGGGAAAATATATGGCATCTGTCTTTCTCTGCCTGGCTTATTTCACTTAGCATAATACTTTCCATTTCCATCCACATTGCTGCAAAAGGCCATATTTCATTCTTTCTCATTACCAAGTAGTATTCCATTGTATATATAAACCACATCTTTTTTTTCCAATATATGAAATTTATTGTCAAATTGGTTTCCATACAACACCCAGTGCTCATCCCAAAAGGTGCCCTCCTCAATACCCATCACCCACCCCCCATCAACCCTCAGTCTGTTCTTAGTTTTTAAGAGTCTCTTATGCTTTGGCTCTCTCCCACTCTAACCTCTTTTTTTTTCCTTCCCCTCCCCCATGGGTTTCTGTTAAGTTTCTCAGGATCCACATAAGAGTGAAAACATATGGTATCTGTCTTTCTCTGTATGGCTTATTTCACTTACCATCACACTCTCCAGTTCCATCCACGTTGCTGCAAAGGGCCATATTTCATTCTTTCTCATTACCACGTAGTACTCCATTGTGTATATAAACCACAATTTCTTTATCCATTCATCAGTTGATGGACATTTAGGCTCTTTCCACAATTTGGCTATTGTTGAGAGTGCTGCTATAAACATTGGGGTACAAGTGCCCCTATGCATCAGTACTCCTGTATCCCTTGGGTAAATTCCTAGCAGTGCTATTACTGGGTCATAGGGTAGGTCTATTTTTAATTTTCTGAGGAACCTCCACACTGTTTTCCAGAGTGGCTGCACCAGTTTGCATTCCCACCAACAGTGCAAGAGGGTTCCCGTTTCTCCACATCCTCTCCAGCATCTATAGTCTCCTGATTTGTTCATTTTGGCCACCCTGACTGGCGTGAGGTGATATCTCAGTGTGGTTTTCATTTGTATTTCCCTGATGAGGAGTGACGTTGAGCATCTTTTGATGTGCCTGTTGGCCATCTGGATGTCTTCTTTAGAGAAGTGTCTATTCATGTCTTTTGCCCATTTCTTCACTGGATTATGTGTTTTTTGGGTGTGGAGTTTGGTGAGTTCTTTATAAGTTTTGGATACTAGCCCTTTGTCTGATATGTCATTTGCAAATATCTTTTCCCATTCCGTTGGTTGCCTTTTAGTTTTGTTGGTTGTTTCTTTTGCAGTGCAGAAGCTTTTTATCTTCGTGAGGTCCCAATAGTTCATTTTTGCTTTTAATTTCCTTGCCCTTGGGGATGTGTCAAGTAAGAAATTGCTTCAGCTGAGGTCAGAGAGGTTTTTTCCTGCTTTCTCCTCTAGGGTTTTGATGGTTTCCTGTCTCACATTCAGGTCCTTTATCCATTTTGAATATATTTTTGTGTATGGTGTCATTAAGTGGTCTAGTTTCATTCTTCTGAATGTTGCTGTCCAGTTCTCCCAGCACCATTTGTTAAAGAGACTGTCATTTTTCCATTGGATACTCTTTCCTGCTTTGTCAAAGATTAGTTGGCCATACTTTTGTGGGTCCAATTCTGGAGTCTCTATTCTATT
This sequence comes from Lynx rufus, assembly GCF_022079265.1. Lineage (NCBI taxonomy): Eukaryota > Metazoa > Chordata > Mammalia > Carnivora > Felidae > Lynx > Lynx rufus. Next base: position 288,835 of record NW_025814859.1, read on the forward strand.
CCATTGGTCTATGTGTCTGTTTTTGTGCCAATACCATGCTGTCTTAATGATGACAGCTTTGTAGTAGAGGCTAAAGTCTGGGATTGTGATGCCTTCCGCTTTGGTATTCTTCTTCAATATTACTTTGGCTATGTGGGGTCTTTTGTGGTTCCATATGAATTTTAGGATTGCTTGTTCTAGCTTTGAGAAGAATGCTGGTGCAATTTTGATTGGGATTGCATTGTGTGTGTAGATATCTTCAGGTAGTATTGACATTTTAACAATATGTATTCTTCCAATCCGTGAGCACGGAATGTTTTTCCATTTCTTTATATCTTCTTCAATTTCCTTCATAAGCTTTCTATAGTTTTCAGCATACAGATCTTTTACATCTTTGGTTAGATTTATCCCTAGGTATTTTTTTGGTTCTTGGTGCAATTGTGAATGAGATCAGTTTCTTTATTTGTCTTTCTGTTGCTTCATTTTTGGTGTATAAAACTGCAACCTATTTCTGTACATTGACTTTGTACCCTGCGACTTTGCTGAATTCATGTATCAGTTCTAGCAGACTTTTGATGGAGTCTGTTGGGTTTTCCACGTAGAGTATCATGTCATCTGCAAAAAGTGAAAGTTGGACTTCATTATTGCTAGTTTGATTCTTTGATTTCCTTTTGTTGTCTGATTGCTGATGCTGGGACTTCCAATACTATGTTAAACAACAGTGGTGAGAGTGGACATCCCTGTCATGTTCCTGATCTCAGGGGGAAAGCTCTCGGTTTTTTCCCATTGAGGATGATATTAGCTGTGGGCTTTTCAGAAATGGCTTTTATGATGTTTAAGTATGTTCCTTCTATCCCAACTTTCCTGAGGGTTTTCATCAAGAAAGGTTGCTGTATTTTGTCAAATGCTTTTTCTGCATCGATTGACAGGACCATATGGTTCTTATCGTTTATTTTATTAATGTGATGTATCACATTGATTGATTTGCTAATGTTGAACCAGCCCTGCAGCTCAGGAATGAGTCCCACTTGATCATGGTGAATAATTATTTTTATATGCTGTTGAATTCGATTTGCTAGTGTATTGTTGAGAATTTTTGCATCCATATTCACCAGGGATATTGGCCTGTAGTTCTCTTTTTTTTTTGCTGGGTCTCTGTCTGGTATGGGGATCAAAGTAATGCTGGCTTCATAGAATGAGTCCAGAAGTTTTCCTTCCATTTCTATTTTTTGGAACAGCTTGCAAAGGATAGGTATTAACTCAGCTTTAAACATCTCGTAGAAGGATTCTGGGAAGATGGCGGCGTAGGAGGACGCTGGGCTCACCGCGCGTCCTGCTGATCACTTAGATTCCACCTACACCTGCCTAAATAACCCAGAAAACCGCCAGAGGATTAGCAGAACAGAGTCACCGGACCCAAGTGCAGACGAGAGGCCCACGGAAGAGGGTAGGAAGGGCGGCGAGGCGGTGCGCGCTCCACGGACTGGCGGGAGGGAGCCAGGGCAGAGGGGCGGCTCGCCGGCCAAGCAGAGCCCCCGAGTCCGGCTTGCAAAAGCGGAGGGGCCTGACGGACTGTGTTCCGACAGCAAGCGCGACTTAGCGTCTGGGAGGTCATAAGTTAACAGCTCTGCTCGGAAAGCGGGAAGGCTGGAGGACAAAGGGAGGGTGAGCTGCGGAGCCCCCGGACGACAGAGCTCAGTTTGGCGGGGAACAAAGGCGCTAGCCAGCGCCATCTCCCCCGCCCATCCCCCAGCCAAAATCCCAAAGGGAACCGGCTCCGGCCAGGGAACTTGCTCGCTCCGCGCGAACACCCAACTCTGTGCTTCTGCGGAGCCAAACCTCCGGCAGTGGATCTGACTCCCTCTGGCTGCCACAGGGCCCCTCCTGAAGTGGATCACCTAAGGAGAAGCGAGCTAAGCCTGCCCCCCCTGCTGCCGTGCACCTTGCCTTCCCACCCCAGCTAATACGCCAGATCCCCAGCATCACAAGCCTGGCAGTGTGCAAGTAGCCCAGACGGGCCACGCCACCCCACAGTGAATCCCGCCCCTAGGAGAGGGGAAGAGAAGGCACACACCAGTCTGACTGTGGCCCCAGCGGTGGGCTGGGGGCAGACATCAGGTCGGACTGCGGCCCCACCCACCAACTCCAGTTATACACCACAGCACAGGGGAAGTGCCCTGCAGGCCCTCACCACACCAGGGACTATCCAAAATGACCAAGCGGAAGAATTCCCCTCAGAAGAATCTCCAGGAAATAACAACAGCTAATGAGCTGATCAAAAAGGATTTAAATAATATAACAGAAAGTGAATTTAGAATAATAGTAATAAAATTAATCGCTGGGCTGGAAAACAGCATACAGGACAGCAGAGAATCTCTTGCTACAGACATCAGGGGACTAAGGAACAGTCACGAGGAGCTGAAAAACGCTTTAAAGGAAATGGAAAACAAAATGCAAACCACCACGGCTCGGATGGAAGAGGCAGAGGAGAGAATAGGTGAACTAGAAGATAAAGTTATGGAAAAAGAGGAAGCTGAGAAAAAGAGAGATAAAAAAATCCAGGAGTATGAGGGGAAAATTAGAGAACTAAGTGATACACTAAAAAGAAATAATATACGCATAATTGGTATCCCAGAGGAGGAAGAGAGAGGGAAAGGTGCTGAAGGGGTACTTGAAGAAATAATAGCTGAGAACTTCCCTGAACTAGGGAAGGAAAAAGGCATTGAAATCCAAGAGGCACAGAGAACTCCCTTCAGACGTAACTTGAATCGATCTTCTGCATGACATATCATAGTGAAACTGGCAAAATACAAGGATAAAGAGAAAATTCTGAAAGCAGCAAGGGGTAAACGTGCCCTCACATATAAAGGGAGACCTATAAGACTCGTGACTGATCTCTCTTTTGAAACTTGGCAGGCCAGAAAGAATTGGCACGAGATTTTCAGGGTGCTAGACAGCAAAAATATGCAGCCAAGAATCCTTTATCCAGCAAGTCTGTCATTTAGAATAGAAGGAGAGATAAAGGTCTTCCCAAACAAACAAAAACTGAAGGAATTTGTCACCACTAAACCAGCCCTACAAGAAATCCTAAGGGGGACCCTGTGAGACAAAGTACCAGAGACATCACTACAAGCATAAAACATACAGACATCACAATGACTCTAAACCCATATCTTTCTATAATAACACTGAATGTAAATGGATTAAATGCGCCAACCAAAAGACATAGGGTATCAGAATGGATAAAAAAACAAGACCCATCTATTTGCTGTCTACAAGAGACTCATTTTAGACCTGAGGACACCTTTAGATTCAGAGTGAGGGGATGGAGAACTATTTATCATGCTACTGGAAGCCAGAAGAAAGCTGGAGTAGCCATACTTATATCAGACAAAATAGACTTTAAATTAAAGGCTGTAACAAGAGATGAAGAAGGACATTATATAATAGTTACAGGGTCTATCCATCAGGAAGAGCTAACAATTATAAATGTCTATGCGCCGAATACCGGAGCCCCCAAATATATAAAACAATTACTCATAAACAGAAGCAACCTTATTGATAAGAATGTGGTAATTGCTGGGGACTTTAACACCCCACTTACAGAAATGGATAGATCATCTAGACACACGGTCAATAAAGAAACAAGGGCCCTGAATGAGACACTGGATCAGATGAACTTGACAGATATATTTAGAACTCTGCATCCCAAAGCAACAGAATATACTTTCTTCTCGAGTGCACATGGAACATTCTCCAAGATAGATCATATACTGGGTCACAAAACAGCCCTTCATAAGTATACAAGAATTGAAATTATACCATGCATACTTTCAGACCACAATGCTATGAAGCTTGAAATCAACCACAGGAAAAAGTCTGGAAAACCTCCAAAAGCATGGAGGTTAAAGAACACCCTACTAACGAATGAGTGGGTCAACCAGGCAATTAGAGAAGAAATCAAAAAAATATATGGAAACAAACGAAAATGAAAATACAACAATCCAAACGCTTTGGGACGCAGCGAAGGCAGTCCTGAGAGGAACATACTTTGCAATCCAGGCCTATCTCAAGAAACAAGAAAAATCCCAAATACAAAATCTAACAGCACACCTAAAGGAACTAGAAGCAGAACAGCAAAGGCAGCCTAAACCCAGCAGAAGAAGAGAAATAATAAAGATCAGAGCAGAAATAAACAATATAGAATCTAAAAAAACTGTAGAGCAGATCAACGAAACCAAGAGTTGGTTTTTTGAAAAAATAAACAAAATTGACAAACCTCTAGCCAGGCTTCTCAAAAAGAAAAGGGAGATGACCCAAATAGATAAAATCATGAATGAAAATGGAATTATGACAACCAATCCCTCAGAGATACAAACAATTGTCAGGGAATACTATGAAAAATTATATGCCAACAAATTGGACAACCTGGAAGAAATGGACAAATTCCTGAACACCCACACTCTTCCAAAACTCAATCAGGAGGAAATAGAAAGCTTGAACAGACCCATAACCAGCGAAGAAATTGAATCGGTTATCAAAAATCTCCCAACAAATAAGAGTCCAGGACCAGATGGCTTCCCAGGGGAGTTCTACCAGACGTTTACAGCAGAGATAATACCTATCCTTCTCAAGCTATTCCAAGAAATAGAAAGGGAAGGAAAACTTCCAGACTCATTCTATGAAGCCAGTATTACTTTGATTCCTAAACCAGACAGAGACCCAGTAAAAAAAGAGAACTACAGGCCAATATCCCTGATGAATATGGATGCCAAAATTCTCCATAAGATACTAGCAAATCGAATTCAACAGCATATAAAAAGAATTATTCACCATGATCAAGTGGGATTCATTCCTGGGATGCAGGGTTGGTTCAACATTCGCAAATCAATCAACGTGATACATCACATTAACAAAAAAAAAGAGAAGAACCATATGATCCTGTCAATCGATGCAGAAAAGGCCTTTGACAAAATCCAGCACCCTTTCTTAATAAAAACCCTTGAGAAAGTCGGGATAGAAGGAACATACTTAAAGATCATAAAAGCCATTTATGAAAAGCCCACAGCTAACATCATCCTCAACGGGGAAAAACTGAGAGCTTTTTCCCTGAGATCAGGAACACGACAGGGATGCCCACTCTCACCGCTGTTGTTTAACATAGTGCTGGAAGTTCTAGCATCAGCAATCAGACAACAAAAGGAAATCAAAGGCATCAAAATTGGCAAAGATGAAGTCAAGCTTTCGCTTTTTGCAGATGACATGATATTATACATGGAAAATCCGATAGACTCCACCAAAAGTCTGCTAGAACTGATACATGAATTCACCAAAGTTGCAGGATACAAAATCCATGTACAGAAATCAGTTGCATTCTTATACACTAACAATGAAGCAACAGAAAGACAAATAAAGAAACTGATCCCATTCACAATTGCACCAAGAAGCATAAAATACCTAGGAATAAATCTAACCAAAGATGTAAAGGATCTGTATGCTGAAAACTATAGAAAGCTTATGAAGGTAATTGAAGAAGATTTAAAGAAATGGAAAGACATTCCCTGCTCATGGATTGGAAAAATAAATATTGTCAAAATGTCAATACTACCCAAAGCTATCTACACATTCAATGCAATCCCAATCAAAATTGCACCAGCATTCTTCTCGAAACTAGAACAAGCAATCCTAAAATTCATATGGAACCACAAAAGGCCCCGAATAGCCAAAGGAATTTTGAAGAAGAAGACCAAAGCAGGAGGCATCACAATCCCAGACTTCAGCCTCTACTACAAAGCTGTCATCATCAAGACAGCATGGTATTGGCACAAAAACAGACACACAGACCAATGGAATAGAATAGAAACCCCAGAACTAGACCCACAAACATATGGCCAACTAATCTTTGACAAAGCAGGAAAGAACATCCAATGGAAAAAAGACAGCCTCTTTAACAAATGGTGCTGGGAGAACTGGACAGCAACATGCAGAAGGTTGAAACTAGACCACTTTCTCACACCATTTACAAAAATAAACTCAAAATGGATAAAGGACCTAAATGTGAGACAGGAAACCATCAGAACCTTAGAGGAGAAAGCAGGAAAAGACCTCTCTGACCTCAGCCGTAGCAATCTCTTCCTCGACACATCCCCAAAGGCAAGGGAATTAAAAGCAAAAGTGAATTACTGGGACCTTATGAAGATAAAAAGCTTCTGCACAGCCAAGGAAACAACCAACAAAACTAAAAGGCAACCAACGGAATGGGAAAAGATATTTGCAAATGACATATCGGACAAAGGGCTAGTATCTAAAATCTATAAAGAGCTCACCAAACTCCACACCCGAAAAACAAATAACCCAGTGAAGAAATGGGCAGAAAACATGAATAGACACTTCTCTAAAGAAGACATCCAGATGGCCAACAGGCACATGAAAAGATGTTCAGCGTCGCTCCTTATCAGGGAAATACAAATCAAAACCACACTCAGGTATCACCTCACGCCAGTCAGAGTGGCCAAAATGAACAAATCAGGAGACTATAGATGCTGGAGAGGATGTGGAGAAATGGGAACCCTCTTGCACTGTTGGTGGGAATGCAAATTGGTGCAGCCGCTCTGGAAAGCAGTGTGGAGGTTCCTCAGAAAATTAAAAATAGACCTACCCTATGACCCAGCAATAGCACTGCTAGGAATCTACCCAAGGGATACAGGAGTACTGATGCATAGGGGCACTTGTACCCCAATGTTCATAGCAGCACTCTCAACAATAGCCAAATTATGGAAAGAGCCTAAATGTCCATCAACTGATGAATGGATAAAGAAATTGTGGTATATATACACAATGGAATACTACGTGGCAATGAGAAAAAATGAAATATGGCCTTTTGTAGCAACGTGGATGGAACTGGAGAGTGTGATGCTAAGTGAAATAAGCCATACAGAGAAAGACAGATACCATATGGTTTCACTCTTATGTGGATCCTGAGAAACTTAACAGGAACCCATGGGGGAGGGGAAGGAAAAAAAAAAAAAAAAAGGACGTTAGAGTGGGAGAGAGCCAAAGCATAAGAGACTGTTAAAAACTGAGAACAAACTGAGGGTTGATGGGGGGTGGGAGGGAGGGGCGGGTGGGTGATGGGTATTGAGGAGGGCACCTTTTGGGATGAGCACTGGGTGTTGTATGGAAACCAATTTGTCAATAAACTTCATATAAAAAAAAAAAAAAAGAAAAAAAAACATCTGGTAGAACTCCCCTGGGAAGCCATCTGGTCCAGGGCTCTTATTTGTTGGGAGATTTTTGATGACTGATTCAATTTCTTCACTAGTTAAGGGTCTCTTCAAATTTTCTCTTTTTTCCTGTTTGAGTTTTGGTAGTGTGTGGGTGTTTGGGAATTTGTCCATTTCTTCCATATTGTCCAGTTTGTTGGCATATTATTTTTCAAAATATTCCCTGATGATTGCTTGTGTTTCTGAGGGACTGGTTGTAATAAATCCATTTTCATTCGTGATTTTATCTATTTAGGTCCTCTCTCTTTTCTTTTTGAGAATCCTGGCTAGAGATTTATCAATTTTGCTCATTTTTTTCAAAAAACCAACTCTTGGTTTCATTGATGTGTTCTACTGTTTTTTTGGATTCTGTATTGTTTATTTCTTCTCTGATCTCTGTTATTTCTCTTCTTCTGCTGGGTTAGGGGTGTGGTTGCTGTTCTGCTTCTACTTCCTTTACATGTGTTGTTAGACTTTGTATTTGGGATTTTTCTTGTTTCTTGAGATAGGCCTGGATTGCAATGTATTTTCCTCTCAGGACTGCCTTTGCTGCATCCCAGAGGGCTTGGATGGTTGTATTTTCATTTTTATTTGTTTCCATATATCATTTAATTTCTTCTCTAATTGCCTGGTTGACCCATTCATTCCTCAGTAGGATGTTCTTTAACCTCCATGCTTTTGAAGGTTTTCCAGACTTTTTCCTGTGGTTGATTTCATGTTTCATAGCATTGTGATCTGAAAGTGTGCATGGTATGATCACAATTCTTTTATATTTACTGAGGGCTATTTTGTGACCCAGTATGTGGTCTATCTTGGAGAATGTTCCATGTGCAGTTGAGAAGAAAGTATATTCTGCTGCTTTGGGATGTAGAGTTCTAAATATATCTGTCAGTCCATGTGGCCCAATGTATCTTTCAGGGCCATTATTTCTTTACTGATTCTGTGTCTAAATTATCTGTCCATTTCTGTAACTGGAGTATCAAAGTCCCCTGCAATTACCACATTCTTATCAATAAGGTTGCTTATGTTTGTGATTAATATTTTTAAATATTTGGGTGCCCTAGAATTCGGTGCATGGACATTTATAATTGTTAGCTCTTCCTGATGGATAAACCCTGTAATTATTTTATAATGCTCTTCTTCATCTCTTTTTATAGCCTTTAATTTAAAGTCTAGTTTGTCTGATATAAGTATGGCTACTCCAGCTTTCTTTTGACTTCCAGTAGCATGATAGAGCGTTCTCCATCCCCTTACTTTCAATCTGAAGGTGTCCTTAGGTCTAAAATGAGTCTCTTGCAGACAGCAAATAGTTGGGTCTTTTTTTTTCATCCATTCTGATACCCTATGTCTTGTGGTTGGAGCATTTAGTCCATTTACATTCAGTGTTATTATTGAAAGATATGGGTTAATCATTGTGATGTCTGTAGGTTTCATGCTTGTTAGTGATGTCTCTGGTATTTTGTGGTCCTTGCAACATTTTAGTCACAGAATCCCCCTTAGGATCTCTTGTAGGGCTGGTTTAGTGGTGATGAATTTTTGTTTGGGAAAACTCTCTCTTATTCTGAATGACAGGCTTGCTGGATAAAGGATTCTTGGCTGCATATTTTTCCTGTTCATCACATTGAATATTTCCTGCCATTCCTTTCTGGCCTGCCAAGTTTCAGTAGATAGGTCTGCTATTACCCTTATGTGTCTATCTTTGTATGATGAGGCCCGCTTATCCCTAGCTGCTTTCAGAATTCTCTATTTATCCTTGTATTTTGCCAGTTTCACTATATGTCATGCAGAATATCAATTCAAGTTACGTCTGAAAGGAGATCTCTGTGCCTCTTGGCTTTCGATGTCTGTTTCCTTCCCCAGACTGGGGAAGTTCTCAGCTATGATTTGTTCAAGTAAACTTTCAGCTCCTTTCTCTTTCTCTTTATCTTCTGAAATTTCTATGATACGGACATTGTTCCATTTGATTGCATCACTTAGTTCTCTAATTCTCCCCTTGTGATCCTGGATTTTTAATCTGTTTCTCAGCTTCCTCTTTTTCCATAATTTTATCTTCTAATTCACATTTTCTCCCCCCCACCTCTTTAATCTGTGCTGTGGCAGTCTCTTTTATTTTGCACCTCATTTGTAGCATTTTTTTAATTCATCATGACTATTTTTTAGTTCCTTGATCTCTGCAGTAACAGATAGTTTACAGTCTTCTATGCCTTTTTCAAGCCCAGCAATTAATCTTATGACTATTATTCTAAATTCTTGTTGAGTTATATTGCTCATATCGGTTTGGATCAGTTATTTAGCTGTCACTTCTTCCTGGAATTTCTTTTGAGGGTAATTCTACCATTTCATCATTTTGGCTAGTTTTCTGTCCCTTATGAGTTTTAAAAGTTTGTTATGTGCTCTGCCCCTGCAAGCACTGCTATATTAAAGGGGGGTCATTCACTGTCCAGGGCCTGACCCTTCAGGAGGTGTTTTTTTGGAGAGTGTTACTTGCTCTTTGTTGTTGTAACTTTGGTTATTTTATTTATCTACTTGTAGTGATGTTTTGGACCCTCTACAAGATGTGCCTTGATTTGTTCCTTGATGTAGCCCTAAAAAGGAAAACAGACAAACAAACATAAAACAAAGACATGCAAACACACATACAAATAAAACAAACAAACGGACAAAACACACATGCAAACACACAAACAAACAAAAAAAAATTCCAAAATTAAAAAAAAAAACCAGAAACACCAGCTACAAGCAAAGAACAGGGTGGAGGCGGTTCTGATGGAAGAGCACATACAAAGAGAAATGACAGGGGCGGGAACAAAGAGAAAGAGAGACTAAATAGCTTAATCCAGAGAGAGAGAGAGAGAGAGAGAGAGAGGAAAATAAAGAAGGAGGTGGGGAAGGAAAAAAATGAAGATAAAGTTACCCAGACTGAGAAGCTCTGTGGCTTGATTATTCCAGAGAGAGAGAAAGAAAAGTAGAGGAGATGTAGAACATGTATCAAGGAAATGGAGTAAATATGTCTGCTTAAACAAACCAACAAACAGAGTAACCAGCCTAGAGGAGGGAAGAGATAGGAAGGGAGAATATATTTAAATAACAAGAATTGTCCTGGAGTTAAACCAGGCTATGCAGCATCACTGGTCTGGATGATGGAGCCACCTGGTTGCACAGCATCTATCTGGCTCCAGCAGAAAGGCAGTTACCCAGCATGGAGGGGTGTGGTTTGGTGTAGGCTTATCCAACCTCCACTATGGGCCCCAGGACTGATCCCTAAGGCCCTGCCTTGGTGGTGGTGGCGGGGGGAATGGCGATCCCCCAGTCTCTTCTCCACGACCTGGTGGACTCCTTGTGAGTTGTCCTCATTGTGTCACAGGCGTAGATGGGGAAGTCCTTCTCACTCCAGCAAATCCCCTGGCCCGGTACTTGTCTAGAATTCAAAGTCCCTCTCCGGGGACTCTGGAACTGGGGGAGCGCCTCTCTGTGCCGCTCAATATGTGGTCCAGGCTGGCTTTGTCTGTGCTGCTGCACTTCAGGAAGGACTGCCTTTTCCTGCTGCAAACTGTGCTGCTGACCTTGCTGCTGAGCCCAGGGTTGGTGAATGCAGGCAGGCTTTGTCATTTGCCACAGCACTCCAGGGAGGGGGCTGCTTTCTCCTACTGTGGACTGCACCCTCGACCTAGCCACTGAGTCTGGGGGTGGCGGATGCAGGCAGGCTTTGTTCTATCATGCAGCCCTCCAGGGAGTGGACTGCTTTCTCCTACTGCAGACTGCACCCCTGTTCTACCACTGAACCCAGGGCTGGCTCCCCTCCTCCCCAGGTGCGTGAACAGGGAGCCGGCCCCAGTCTGAAGAAAGCCCTGCAGTTAGAGATAGGATCCCTCTCAGTTCCAGACTGGGGTTTTTCTCTTCTCCAGATACAGTCCTACACTTCCCCAGCCACTCTTTATCTTCCCTTTGTCTCTCTGCAGAAGGGTATCCCTCCCCTCCATGCCTATGGGGCCAGTTTTATCTCCCCCAGTTCGCTATCACCCACCTATGGTTTCTCAAGTTGTCTTGTGTTCTTCCCGGTAGATTCAGTCTCTTTTCCTCCCTGACTCTTGGGGTTCAAATCCTTTGGTTTCATTACTTCTTTGTTTGAGAGACGTGGGAAGTACGGATGCCCCTACTTCTCCTCCATGTTGGCCCCTCCTCCCAGTATTTTATTCTTTTTGATGATACTGTAATGCAATTGTTTTCTTAACTTCTTTTTTTGGATAGTTTGTTTTTACAGTATAGAAATGCAACTGATTTGGGGATTTTTTGTTTTGTTTTGTTTTTTACCTTGCAACATTACTGAATTTATTAGTTTTTGTGGGCTTTTTGGGGTTTTGTATATGTAAGATCCTATCATCTACTAATAGAAAACTTAACATCTTCCCTTCTGATTTGTATGCCTTTATTTCTTTCCTTTCCTAATTGCTCTAGCTATCACTTCCAGTAATATGTTGAATAGAAGTGGCAAGAATGGGAATCCTTTTCTTGTTCCTGATCTTAGAAGGCAAGCTTTCAGATTTTCACAATTGAGTATGACATTAGCTGTGGGTTTCTGATCTGTGGCCTTATGTTGAGGTATATTTGATCTACACCTAATTTGTTGAGAGTTTTTAATCATGAAATGATGTTGAAATCTTTCAAATGCTTTTTGTGCATCTATTGAGATGATTATATGACTTTTGTCCTTCATTTTGTAAATATGGTGTATCACATTTATTGATTTACATATGTTAAGCCATCCTTGTATCCTAAATATAAATCCCACTTGGCCATAATGAGTGATCTTTTTAATATGCTGTTGAATTTGGTTTACTAATATCTTAAGGATTTTGCATCAATGTTTACCAAGGATATTGGCCTGTGATCTTCTTTTCTTGTAATGGCCTTGTTTGGCATTGTCATCATGATAATGCCGTCCTTGTAAAATGAGTTTTGAAGTGTAGTGTTCTCGCCAGTATTTTGGAAGAATTTGAGAAGAACTGGTGTTAATTCTTCAAATATTTGGTAGAATTCACCAATGAAGCTATCTGGCCCTGGACGTTTCTTCATTTGGAGATTTTTGATTACTGATTCAAAGTCCTTACTTGTTAATGACCCATTAGTATTTTCTGTTTCTTCATGTTTCAGTCTTTGTGGGTTGTATGTGTCTGGAAATATCCGTTTCTTCTAGGTTATCCCATTTATTAAATGTTCACAGTAGTCACTTATAATCCCTTGTATTTCTGTGTTATGAGTTGTAATGTTTTCTCTTTCATTTTTTATTTTGTTTATTTGAGTCTTCTCTTGTTTTCTTAGTCTAACTAAAGGTTTGTCAATTTTGTTTATCTTTTCAAAACTCAGCTCTTAGTTTCCTTGACACTTTCTGTGTTTTTTTTCTAGTCATTATTTCATTTATTTCTGCTTTCATTTTTTAGTTCATTCTTCTATTAACTTTGGGCTTCATTTCTTCTTTTTCTACTTATTTGAGATAAAAACAGATTATTTGAAATATTTCTTTTTTCCCATTGTAGGTATTTATTGTTACAAATTTATCACTTAGAACTGCTTTTGCTGCATATCATAAGTTTTGCTATGTTGTGCTTCTATTTTAATTTTTTTCAATATATATTTTTATTTCTCTCTTGACTTCCTTTTGACCTATAGGTTATTCAGGAAGGTGTTGTTTAATTTCCAAAAAAATGTGAACTTTACAGTTTTCCTCCTGTTATTGATTTCTAGTTTTATGTAGTCATGACCAGAAAATACCCTTAATATGATTTCCATCCTTAAATTTAAATAACAATTCTTAAATTTGTTAAGATTTGTTAAGATTTTTTTTTTTTGTCAAACTTATGATCTATTCTGGGGAATGTTCTGTGTGTGACTAAGAAAAATATGTATTATATTGCTTTTGGGTAGAATGTTTTGTACATATTTGTTGGGTCCATTTGGTTTATAGTGTTATTCAAATTTGCTTTTCCTTATTGATTTTCTGTCTGGATGATCTATAAATTGATAAAAGATGGATATTAAAGTCCCCTAATTTTTAAAATTTTTCTAATGTTTATTTTTGAGAGAAAAAAAAAGTGAGTGGGAGAGGGGGAGAGAGAGAGGGAGACAAGGAATCCGAAGCAGGCTCCAGGCTCTGAGCTGTCGACACAGAACCCAACACTGGGCTCAAACTCACAGACTGTGAGATCATGACCTGAGCTGAAGTCTGAGGCTTAACTGACTGAGCCACCCAGGGGCTCCTAAAGTCCCCTATTTTTTATTGTATTGCTGCCTAATTCTTCCTTCAGTTCTGTCAATCTTTGCTTTATATATTTAGATGCTTCAATGTTGGGTACATAAATATTTAAAATGTTATATTAGCCCTTTATCATTATATAATGACGTTCTTTGTCTCCTGTTATAGTTTTTTACTTAAAGTCTCTTTTGTCTGCTATAGTATAGCTAACCTTGCTTGCTTTTGATTTTCATTTGCATGGAGTATGCATGGAATACTATTCCTTTGCTTTCACCCTATAAATCTGATTGTGATTGTCTTATACAAAGCATGTAGTTGTGTTTGTTTGTTTGTTTGTTTGTTTGTTTGTTTGTTTTTAAATCCAGTCAGCCATTCTATGTCTCTTGATTGGATAATTTAACCTATTCACATTTAAAGTGGTGATCCATAGGTAAGGATGTACTATATCATTTTGCTAATTGTTTTCTGGCTGTTCTGTAGTTCCTTTGTTTCTTCCTCCTTGCTGTTTTCTTTTGTGATTTGATAATTTTCTGTGGTGATGTGTTTTTATTTCTTTCTCTTTCTCTTTTGTTTATCTGCTAGAGTTTTTAAATTTTTGGTTACCATGGAACATACATAAAACATTTGTAATATTCTATTTAAAGCTAGTTATTTTACTTAACATAACACTCTCCAGTTCCATCCACGTTGCTACAAGAGGCCATATTTCATTCTTTCTCATTGCCACATAGTATTCCATTGTGTATATAAACCACAATTTCTTTATCCATTCATCAGTTGATGGATATTTAGGCTCTTTCCATAATTTGGCTAACAGAAGACCATGGGGGAGGGGAAGAAAAAAAAAGAGGTTAGAGAGGGAGTCAGCCAAAACATAAGAGACTCTTAAAAACTGAGAACAAACTGAGGGTTGATGGGGGGTGGAAGGGAGGAGAGGGTGGGTGATGGGTATTGAAGAGGGCACCTGTTGGAATGAGCACTGGGTGTTGTATGGAAACCAATTTGACAATAAATTTCATATTTAAAAAAAAGAACTACATGCAACAAGCATGGTATAAGTAAATAAATACATAAATAAATAAATAATAAAGCTAGTTAAAATGTAACTTCGGTTGCATCCAGAAATGTCACCCTATTTCTTCACCCCAACATTTTATGTTTTTGATTTCACAATTTATATCTTTTTGTAGTATATTTACTAAAATTTATTTTAGGTATAGTTATTTTTAATGCTTTGTCTTTTAACATTTATCCTGGAATTAAAAGTAATTTATTCACTAGTATTACAGTATTACAGTATTTTGAAATGGGTAGGTAGTAACCATTACCAGTGAATTTTGTTTACTTTCATATGTGTCCATGTTACTAATTAGAATCTTTCCATTTCAGCTTAAAAAACTCCCTTCAACATTTTTTATATGGCAGTTCTGGTGATGAACTCTCTTAAATTTTATTTGGTGGGAAAATCTTTATTTCTTCTTTATTTCTAAAGGATGGCTTTGCTAAGTAAAGCAATCTAGGTTGGTAGTTTTTTTCTTTTCCTACCAGCATTTTAAATAGGTCATCCTACAGTGTCCTGATGTGCAAGGTTTCTGTTAAGAAATCCACAGATAGGAGGGGCCTGATGGACTGTGTTCCGACAGCAAGCGCGACTTAGCGTCTGGGAGGTCATAAGTTAACAGCTCTGCTCAGAAAGCGGGAAGGCTGGAGGACAAAGGGAGGGTGAGCAGCGGAGCCCCCGGACGACAGAGCTCAGTTTGGCGGGGAACAAAGGCGCTCGCCAGCGCCATCTCCCCCGCCCATCCCCCAGCCAAAATCCCAAAGGGAACCGGTTCCGGCCAGGGAAATTGCTCGCTCCGCGCGAACACCCAACTCTGTGCTTCTGCGGAGCCAAACCTCCGGCAGCGGATCTGACTCCCTCCGGCTGCCACAGGGCCCCTCCTGAAGTGGATCACCTAAGGAGAAGCGAGCTAAGCCTGCCCCCCCTGCCACCGTGCACCTTGCCTTCCCACCCCAGCTAATACGCCAGATCCCCAGCATCACAAGCCTGGCAGTGTGCAAGTAGCCCAGACGGGCCACGCCACCCCACAGTGAATCCCGCCCCTAGGAGAGGGGAAGAGAAGGCACACACCAGTCTGACTGTGGCCCCAGCGGTGGGCTGGGGGCAGACATCAGGTCGGACTGCGGCCCCGCCCACCAACTCCAGTTATACACCACAGCACAGGGGAAGTGCCCTGCAGGCCCTCACCACACCAGGGACTATCCAAAATGACCAAGCGGAAGAATTCCCCTCAGAAGAATCTCCAGGAAATAACAACAGCTAATGAGCTGATCAAAAAGGATTTAAATAATATAACAGAAAGTGAATTTAGAATAATAGGCATAAAATTAATCGCTGGGCTGGAAAACAGCATACAGGACAGCAGAGAATCTCTTGCTACAGAGATCAAGGGACTAAGGAACAGTCACCAGGAGCTGAAAAACGCTTTAAAGGAAATGCAAAACAAAATGCAAACCACCACGGCTCGGATGGAAGAGGCAGAGGAGAGAATAGGTGAACTAGAAGATAAAGTTATGGAAAAAGAGGAAGCTGAGAAAAAGAGAGATAAAAAAAATCCAGGAGTATGAGGGGAAAATTAGAGAACTAAGTGATACACTAAAAAGAAATAATATACGCATAATTGGTATCCCAGAGGAGGAAGAGAGAGGGAAAGGTGCTGAAGGGGTACTTGAAGAAATTATAGCTGAGAACTTCCCTGAACTGGGGAAGGAAAAAGGCATTGAAATCCAAGAGGCACAGAGAACTCCCTTCAGACGTAACTTGAATCAATCTTCTGCACGACATATCATAGTGAAACTGGCAAAATACAAGGATAAAGAGAAAATTCTGAAAGCAGCAAGGGGTAAACGTGCCCTCACATATAAAGGGAGACCTATAAGACTCGTGACTGATCTCTCTTTTGAAACTTGGCAGGCCAGAAAGAATTGGCACGAGATTTTCAGTGTGCTAGACAGAAAAAATATGAAGCCGAGAATCCTTTATCCAGCAAGTCTGTCATTTAGAATACAAGGGGAGATAAAGGTCTTCCCAAACAAACAAAAAC
The DNA here is from genome assembly GCF_022079265.1 of Lynx rufus. NCBI lineage: Eukaryota > Metazoa > Chordata > Mammalia > Carnivora > Felidae > Lynx > Lynx rufus. Next base: position 305,430 of record NW_025814859.1, read on the forward strand.
TGAAGGAATTTGTCACCACTAAACCAGCCCTACAAGAGATCCTAAGGGGGACCCTGTGAGACAAAGTACCAGAGACATCACTACAAGCATAAAACATACCGACATCACAATGACTCTAAACCCGTATCTTTCTATAATAACACTGAATGTAAATGGATTAAATGCGCCAACCAAAAGACATAGGGTATCAGAATGGATAAAAAAAACAAGACCCATCTATTTGCTGTCTACAAGAGACTCATTTTAGACCTGAGGACACCTTTAGATTCAGAGTGAGGGGATGGAGAACTATTTATCATGCTACTGGAAGCCAGAAGAAAGCTGGAGTAGCCATACTTATATCAGACAAACTAGACTTTAAATTAAAGGCTGTAACAAGAGATGAAGAAGGACATTATATAATAGTTACAGGGTCTATCCATCAGGAAGAGCTAACAATTATAAATGTCTATGCGCCGAATACCGGAGCCCCCAAATATATAAAACAATTACTCATAAACAGAAGCAACCTTATTGATAAGAATGTGGTAATTGCAGGGGACTTTAACACCCCACTTACAGAAATGGATAGATCATCTAGACACACGGTCAATAAAGAAACAAGGGCCCTGAATGAGACACTGGATCAGATGGACTTGACAGATATATTTAGAACTCTGCATCCCAAAGCAACAGAATATACTTTCTTCTCGAGTGCACATGGAACATTCTCCAAGATAGATCATATACTGGGTCACAAAACAGCCCTTCATAAGTTTACAAGAATTGAAATTATACCATGCATACTTTCAGACCACAATGCTATGAAGCTTGAAATCAACCACAGGAAAAAGTCTGGAAAACCTCCAAAAGCATGGAGGTTAAAGAACACCCTACTAACGAATGAGTGGGTCAACCAGGCAATTAGAGAAGAAATTAAAAAATATATGGAAACAAACGAAAATGAAAATACAACAATCCAAACGCTTTGGGACGCAGCGAAGGCAGTCCTGAGAGGAACATACATTGCAATCCAGGCCTATCTCAAGAAACAAGAAAAATCCCAAATACAAAATCTAACAGCACACCTAAAGGAACTAGAAGCAGAACAGCAAAGGCAGCCTAAACCCAGCAGAAGAAGAGAAATAATAAAGATCAGAGCAGAAATAAACAATATAGAATCTAAAAAAACTGTAGAGCAGATCAACGAAACCAAGAGTTGGTTTTTTGAAAAAATAAACAAAATTGACAAACCTCTAGCCAGGCTTCTCAAAAAGAAAAGGGAGATGACCCAAATAGATAAAATCATGAATGAAAATGGAATTATGACAACCAATCCCTCAGAGATACAAACAATTATCAGGGAATACTATGAAAAATTATATGCCAACAAATTGGACAACCTGGAAGAAATGGACAAATTCCTGAACACCCACACTCTTGCAAAACTCAATCAGGAGGAAATAGAAAGCTTGAACAGACCCATAACCAGCGAAGAAATTGAATCAGTTATCAACAATCTCCCAAAAAATAAGAGTCCAGGACCAGATGGCTTCCCAGGGGAGTTCTACCAGACGTTTAAAGCAGAGATAATACCTATCCTTCTCAAGCTATTCCAAGAAATAGAAAGGGAAGGAAAACTTCCAGACTCATTCTATGAAGCCAGTATTCCTTTGATTCCTAAACCAGACAGAGACCCAGTAAAAAAAGAGAACTACAGGCCAATATCCCTGATGAATATGGATGCCAAAATTCTCAATAAGATACTAGCAAATCGAATTCAACAGCATATAAAAAGAATCAGTCACCATGATCAAGTGGGATTCATTCCTGGGATGCAGGGCTGGTTCAACATTCGCAAATCAATCAACGTGATACATCACATTAACAAAAAAAAAAAGAGAAGAACCATATGATCCTGTCAATCGATGCAGAAAATGCCTTTGACAAAATCCAGCACCCTTTCTTAATAAAAACCCTTGAGAAAGTCGGGATAGAAGGAACATACTTAAAGATCATAAAAGCCATTTATGAAAAGCCCACAGCTAACATCATCCTCAATGGGGAAAAACTGAGAGCTTTTTCCCTGAGATCAGGAACACGACAGGGATGCCCACTCTCACCGTTGTTTTTTAACATAGTGCTGGAAGTTCTAGCATCAGCAATCCGACAACAAAAGGAAATCAAAGGCATCAAAATTGGCAAAGATGAAGTCAAGCTTTCGCTTTTTGCAGATGACATGATATTATACATGGAAAATCCGATAGACTCCACCAAAAGTCTGCTAGAACTGATACATGAATTCAGCAAAGTTGCAGGATACAAAATCAATGTACAGAAATCAGTTGCATTCTTATACACTAACAATGAAGCCACAGAAAGACAAATAAAGAAACTGATCCCATTCACAATTGCACCAAGAAGCATAAAATACCTAGGAATAAATCTAACCAAAGATGTAAAGGATCTGTATGCTGAAAACTATAGAAAGCTTATGAAGGTAATTGAAGAAGATTTAAAGAAATGGAAAGACATTCCCTGCTCATGGATTGGAAAAATAAATATTGTCAAAATGTCAATACTACCCAAAGCTATCTACACATTCAATGCAATCCCAATCAAAATTGCACCAGCATTCTTCTCGAAACTAGAACAAGCAATCCTAAAATTCATATGGAACCACAAAAGGCCCCGAATAGCCAAAGGAATTTTGAAGAAGAAGACCAAAGCAGGAGGCATCACAATCCCAGACTTCAGCCTCTACTACAAAGCTGTCATCATCAAGACAGCATGGTATTGGCACAAAAACAGACACAGAGACCAATGGAATAGAATAGAAACCCCAGAACTAGACCCACAAACGTATGGCCAACTAATCTTTGACAAAGCAGGAAAGAACATCCAATGGAAAAAAGACAGTCTCTTTAACAAATGGTGCTGGGAGAACTGGACAGCAACATGCAGAAGGTTGAAACTAGACCACTTTCTCACACCATTTACAAAAATAAACTCAAAATGGATAAAGGACCTAAATGTGAGACAGGAAACCATCAAAACCTTAGAGGAGAAAGCAGGAAAAGACCTCTCTGACCTCAGCCGTAGCAATCTCTTACTCGACACATCCCCAAAGGCAAGGGAATTCAAAGCCAAAGTGAATTACTGGGACCTTATGAAGATAAAAAGCTTCTGCACAGCAAAGGAAACAACCAGCAAAACTAAAAGGCAACCAACGGAATGGGAAAAGATATTTGCAAATGACATATCGGACAAAGGGCTAGTATCTAAAATCTATAAAGAGCTCACCAAACTCCACACCCGAAAAACAAATAACCCAGTGAAGAAATGGGCAGAAGACATGAATAGACAGTTCTCTAAAGAAGACATCCAGATGGCCAACAGGCACATGAAAAGATGTTCAGCGTCGCTCCTTATCAGGGAAATACAAATCAAAACCACACTCAGGTATCACCTCACGCCAGTCAGAGTGGCCAAAATGAACAAATCAGGAGACTATAGATGCTGGAGAGGATGTGGAGAAACGGGAACCCTCTTGCACTGTTGGTGGGAATGCAAATTGGTGCAGCCGCTCTGGAAAGCAGTGTGGAGGTTCCTCAGAAAATTAAAAATAGACCTACCCTATGACCCAGCAATAGCACTGCTAGGAATTTACCCAAGGGATACAGGAGTACTGATGCATAGGGGCACTTGTACCCCAATGTTCATAGCAGCACTCTCAACAATAGCCAAATTATGGAAAGAGCCTAAATGTCCATCAACTGATGAATGGATAAAGAAATTGTGGTATATATACACAATGGAATACTACGTGGTAATGAGAAAAAATGAAATATGGCCTTTTGTAGCAACGTGGATGGAACTGGAGAGTGTGATGCTAAGTGAAATAAGCCATACAGAGAAAGACAGATACCATATGGTTTCACTCTTATGTGGATCCTGAGAAACTTAACAGGAACCCATGGGGGAGGGGAAGGAAAAAAAAAAAAGAGAGAGGTTAGAGTGGGAGAGAGCCAAAGCATAAGAGACTGTTAAAAACTGAGAACAAACTGAGGGTTGATGGGGGGTGGGAGGGAGGGGCGGGTGGGTGATGGGTATTGAGGAGGGCACCTTTTGGGATGAGCACTGGGTGTTGTATGGAAACCAATTTGTCAATAAACCTCATATATAAAAAAAAAATAAATAAATAAATAAATAAAAATTAAAAAAAAAAAAAGAAATCCATTGATAGATTTATAGGGGTTCCCATGTAAATAACCAGTGTATTTTTTCTTGCTGCTTTCAGAATTCTCTTTGTCTTTGATTCTTAAAAGTTTGATTATAATGTGTCTTGGTGAAGTCTTCTTTTGGGTGAAGATGTTTGGGGACTTTCAACCTTCATGTATCTGGATGTTCATATGTCTCCCCAAATTTGGAAAATTTTCAGCCATTATTTCTTTAAATAAACTTCCTGTCCCTTTCTTCTTTTATTTCCATAATGCATATATTCTTATACCTGATAGTCATACAGGTTCCATGAGCTGTCTTCACTCTTTCATTGTTTTTCTTTTTGTTACCCTAACTGGGTAATTTCAAAAGACCTGTCTTTGAATTTACAGATTCTTTATTCTGCCTGATTCTTTAAGAATGGTGTCAATACTCCCTATACTGGTTTTCATTTTATTAATTGTATTCTTCAGCTCCAGAATTTCTGTTTGGTTCTTTTTATGATTTATCTTTGTTTAACTTCCTGTTTTGTTTATATATTGTTTCCCTGATTTTGTTATGCTATCTAACTGTGTTCTCTTGGAATTTGCTGAACTTCCTCAAAACAATTAATTTGAGGGGTTTTTTATAAATAAATCTCCATTTCTTTGCAGTTGGTTACTGGAATATTGTGTTCCTTGGATGGTGTCATTTTTCCCTGAGTTTTTGGATTTCTTGCAGCATTATACTGATGTATGTGTATTTGATGGAACAGTCATCTCTTCTAGACTTTATGGACTGGTTTCAGTGAAGAAAGACCATCACTTGTGGGTGGATGCAACAGTGTTGGATGGGTGATGTGAGGCAGTTGAAGCCCCAGGTGAGGTGCAGTGGCATAGTCTCTGTGCAGCTCTTATCACCTGTCATCAGAATCAACAAACACTAAAGGGGCCTTTGGTGGCCAAGGCTGCAGGTATCTTCAGTGGCAGTGAGGGCTGTTGGGGTCTTCAGTGGTGAAGGCTGCTTAAGTCCTCCTGATCTATTTTTCTCCCATGGTGGAAATCATGGCTAAGAGAATCCTTCCAGGCCATGAGTCCATCCTGTGAGCACACTTACAGTGGCTGTATCAATAGTGTTTTATGCATGGGTACCATTGGAGTAGCCATGGAGCCAGAGTCTAGAGTAGAGGCATCCATGAAGCCACTGGGGTGGCTCTGTGGTCTGGGGTCATGGTGATATTAGTGTCTTGGGTACAGGTACCCCCACTGCAATGTTGGTAATGGTGTGTGAGGTATAGGTGCTTGTGGAGCAGCTGTGGAGCTGGGGTCCAGAGCATAGGCTTGTACAGAGCTACAGAGGCTCTGGGTCTGAGGCATAGGCACTCCTGCTGTGGAAATGATTCCATCATCCTCTGTGAAAGCATTCACTATTCTGCGAGCAGTTGTGTGTGGTATATGGATGAGCCTGCTATGATAGTGGCTTGGGTGTCCTAGTTTTGTACACTTGTGGAGCAGCTATGGACATGGGTTCTAGAGGGCTTGTGCACCCACTGCAGCATTTCTACAGTTTCCATAATGTGAGCACTTCAAGAGTGGCCATGGAACCAAGGTCCAGAACACAGATGTGCATGAAATGATAATGTCTCAGAGCTTGGGATATGTGATACCCTTTCATGTCAGTGGCTCTGGTTTTGGAGGTACTGGTGTATGCAGGATGGCCATGGAGCCAGGATCTGTGGCATGGGAATGCATTCAGTGGCTGTGAATCTGGGGTCTGATGTGCAGATGCACATGAAGTGGCCATGGCTCTGGGATCTAGGGCAAGCACAGACTTAGGGGAAGTGGCAGACCTGGTACTAGGGTGGCACAGTAGTAGTTTCATTTCATAGGGAGGTCTCAACAGTGTCTCATTCTCTGGGGAGTCTATTGTGGTGATAGCTTTTGGTTACCTCAGTGGCAAAATCTGCGAGTAACATCTGCAGAGCAGGCTGCTGGGATCCACCCAACAAACACTATTGACTCCTCTGCTGTAAAAGTTGTTGGAATTCATGGCTATTCATGGGAGTTTTTGAGGTCTTCAGAGGCAAAAGTTGCCAGGATCCACTATAGAGCAGGCCACTGGGAACTGCATTGGCACCTGCCACATGGCTGATACTGATAGCCTTTGCCCATTTTCTCTGTTCCTAGTCCTTTCCAGATGCCTCAGCCATGCTGATCTCCCCAGCAATACTTTCTGTGTGATTATTCTCCATTTTTCATTCCACTGTGTTGTTGCATGTTCTTAAGTAGATTCTTAAGCCCTCCCAGGGCTGTCTTCATCCAAACATACTGTCTTCATCCAAACATACTCCAGTAGGAGGCTGGTCTCTCCTACTCTGCTATCTTTCTGACATCACTAATATGGTCTTTATCTTCGTTGTATCTTGTAACAGTTTTGGCTTAAAGCCTCTTTCATGTGACATTGGTATGCCTACCCTTGATCTCTTTTGATTGCTATTTGCTTAGAATACCTTTTTCCATCATTTCACTTTCAGCCTATTTACATCTTTGGTTCTGAAGTGACTTGTTTATAGATATCATAAAAATAGATCATAATGGGACTTCCAGGGAAGATGGCAGAGTAAGAAGACCCTAGGCTCACCTCTTCCCACAAATACAACTAGAAAACACTCATATCAGTGTAAATACCCTGGAAAATGACCTGAGGACTGGTAGAATAAACTCCACAATTAAATATAGATAAGATGTCACATCAAAGAGGATAGGAAGGGCAAAGACGTGGTCAGGAACTAAAGGGTCTCCTGGGACTGTCTGCAGGAGGGGGGGATGGCATGAGCACGAAAAGGGGAGATAAACAACCCACCACACTGGTAAGCCTGCATGGGGAATACAAAACCCAATAGAATTTGCCTTTGAAAATCAGAGGAGCTGAGTTTCATGAGCTTTTATAACCAGTGGGATGTAAAACCTGAAATTTAAAAAAATCAGTAGGCTCAGCTCTGAGAGAGCTTGTGGGCAAGAAGAAACAGAATCCATATCCTTAAAAAGACAGCACAACAAACAGCCTGTGGAGATACAGCATAGAAGCAGCAGTTTGGAAGGTGCCTGGGGCATATGGGAGAGAGTTATTTACTAATCTCAGGGCATGTCCTGGAGAGACAGAAATAATAGGGAAACTACTCCAAGAACAAAGGAACTGGCAGATGCCATTTACCTCCCTCACTCTAGAGGAGAAAAACACAGCCACCTAATAGACTCACTACATAACTTGCCAGCACCGCCATCTCGACCCCCCTTGCAGTACTTCTGCCACTCCAGTGCTGTAGACAGTCTGCATCAGTCTGTAACTGCAGGGCCCCTCCCACAGAGGATCAGGGACACACAAAGCTCGTTAGCACCACCACCCCACCAATCACCCCCATACTATGTTGGGTAGATGTGCACTTTCCAATACACTCTTCACCAGAGCCCATATAGGGTGGTACCATAGGCCTGGCAGTATGCAAGCAGACCCTACAGTGGCCAGCAACACACCAACGTGACTCCTGCCCTTGAGAAAGAGAAAGATAACCATACACACCAGTCAGACTGAGGCCCTGGCAGAGGCCTGGAGGCAGACAACTGGTCTGACTTCAAGACTTTCCACCAGTGAAAGTTTCTCATAGGACAAGATGGGAAAAGCACCCAACAATTAGGTGCTACTGCACCACTGGTCTGACTCTACTCAAGTCCAAGGCACCCCCAGACTTCCCATTAACACCACATGGAGGAAACACTACTGCCAATAGGTAAAGAGAGCAATTGGTGATAATTGGACTGAAGGAAAAAGTAGGTCAGCCACAACAGCAGGGTGTATGTATTACACATAGAAGACATGCCTGAAGGGCCAGGTTCTGAACAGGGGACACTACACAGCAGAGCACTACAGGACCTCTTCTTCATAAGGCCATTACTTTCAAGTTCAGGAGACATAGCTGTCTTTCCTAACACACAAAAACAGACACAAAGAGTAAGACAAAATGAGGAGACAGAGGAATATGTCCCAAATGAAATAATAGGACAAAATTACAGTAAGAGACCAAAGTGAAACAGAGATAAGTAATATGCCTAATAGAGAATTTAAAGGAATGATCATAAAGATACTCACTGGAGTTGAGAAAAGAGTAGAAGACATCAGTGAGACCCTTATGAAATATATAGGAAACATATTTAAAAAACAATCAGACATGAAGAACACAATGCATTAAATTAAAAATACATTCGATGGAATGAATATTAAACTAGATGAAGTAGAAGCACAAATTAGTGACCTGAAGGACAGAGTAATGCAAAGTAATGAAGCTGAGTAGGTGAGAAGAAAAATGTGCAAAACAAAAATAGACATAGGGAATTCAGTGACACTACCAAGTGTAATAATATTCAATGTATACAGATCCCAGAAGAGAGAGAAAAGGGGCATAAAATGTATTTGAAGAAATAATAGATGAAAATTACCTGAATCTGGAGAAGAAAACAGAAATCCAGATCCAGGAGGCAGAGAGATCCCACAATAAAATCAACTCAAGGAGTTCCACACCAAGACACATAGTAACTAAGATGGCAATAAGTAGTAATAAAGAGAATTTTAGAAGCAGCAAGAGAAAAGAAGATAGTTACATACAAGGGAAATCCCATAAGGCAATCAGCTGATTTTTTTCAGCAGAAATTTGCAGGCCAGAGGGAGGGGCATGATATATTCAAGGTGTTGAATGGGAAAAATGTGAAGCCAAGAGTACTCTATACAGTAAGGCTATCATTCAAAATAGAGGGAGAAATCAAGAGATTCCCAAACAAACAAAAGTTAAGAATTCATGAATACTAAATCAGCCCTACAAGAATTGTTAAAGGTGAATCTTTGAGTGGAAAGGAAAGACCACAAGCAAGAGTAAAGTAGGAAGCACAAAAGCAGTAAAAATAAGTTTATGTGTAAAAATAAGTACAGGGACTCACAAAATAAAAGGATGTAAAGTATGACACCATACACCTAAAAAATGAGGAGGAAAGAAGTTAATGATGGGTTCAAATTTAAGCAACCATCAAATTAGTATAAACTGCCATATACAGAATATCTTATATACAATTCGAATGGTAACCAAAAAATCAAACCCAGTAATACATACACAAACAAATAATGAGAAAATAATCCAGGTATATCACTAAAATAAAAGCCAACTAATCATGAGAAAGAAGAGCAAGAGAAGAAAGGAATGGAGAAAAACTACAAAAACAATATAACAAGTAACAAAACGACAACAAATACATACCTATTAATAATAACTTTGAATTTAAATGTATTAAATGATCCAACAAAAGACATATGGTGATGAAATGGATAAAAAGGACGATTCATCTATATCCTGCCTACAAGACATTCATTTCAAATCTAAAGGCACATGCAGATAGAAAGTGAGGGGATGGAGAAGCATTTCATGCAAATGGATGTAAAAGGAAAGCTGAGGTAGCAATACTTGTATCAGAAAAACAGTCTTTACATCCAAATGGCTAACAGACATATGAAAAGATGCGCAACATAACTCATCATCAGGGAAATACAAATCAAAACTACATTGAGATACCACCTCACACCAGTCAGAGTGGCTAAAATTAAAAACTCAGAAAACAACACATGTTGGTGAGGATGTGGAGAAAGGGGAACTCTCATTGCTGGTGTGAATACAAACTGGTGCAGCACTCTGGAAAACGGTGTGGAAGTTTCTCAAAAAATTAAAGATAGAATTAACCGACGACTGAGCAGTAACACCAATAGGAATTAATCCAAAGGATACAGGAGTACTAATTCATATAGGGCACATTTATCCCATGTTTATAGAAGTACTACCATAGGCAAATTATGGAAAGAGTCCAAATGTCTATCAACTAATGAATGGATAAAGAAAATGTGGTTTATATATACAATGGAGTATTAGTCAGCAATAAAAAATAATGAAATCTTGCCATTTGCAACTACATGGATGGAATTGGAGGGTATTATGCTAAGTGAAATAAGCCAGACACAGATATCATATGTTTTCACTCACATGTGGAAGATGAGAAACTTAACAGAAGACCATGGGGAAAGGGAAAGAAAAAAAAATACATATATAGTTACAAACAAAGAAGTAGGCAAACCATAGAAGACTTTTAAATACAGAGAACAAACTGAGGGTGGGGGACCGGGGGGGTGGGGGAATGGATGATGGGCATTGAGGAGGGCACTGGGATGAACACGGGTGTTTTATGTAGGTGATGAGTCACGGAAATCTATTCCCGAAGCCAGGAGCACACTGTATGTACACTGTATTTTAGTTAACTTGGCAATAAGTTATATTAAAAAAAAAGAGAGATTCTAAAAAACAGAAAGGAAAAACGGTCTTTAAAATAGACTGTAACAAGAAACAAAGAAGGACACTATATAATCATTGAGGGGAAAATCCAACAAGAAGATACAACAATTTTAAATATTTATGCACCCAACATTGGGGCATTAATTCAATAATTAAAGTAGCTAATAACAAACATAAAATATGTAATAGATAGTAAAAAAAAAACAAAACAGGGGACTTTAACCCCCCACGGAAATTGATGGACAAACCATCCAAGCAGAAAATCAACAAAGAAACAGTGGCTTTGAAGGACACACTGGACCAGATGGATTTAACAGATATATTCAGAACCATCAATCCTAGAACAACAAAATACACATTATTTTCAAGTGCACATGGAACATGCTCCAGAATAAGTCACATATTAGGTCACAAAACAAGTCTCAACAAATTCAAAAAGACTGAAGTCATACTACCCAACATTTCTGACCACAATGCTAATGAAACTGAAAATCAAAGACAGGGGAAAAAATCTGGAAACACCAGAAATACATGGAGGTTAAATAACATGCAACTAAGGGGGGAAGGAGCCAAGATGGTAGAACAGCATTGAAGCTTTGTGTGTATCTCGCGTCCATGAAATACATCCAGACCAACACTAAACCCTCCTACACAACTAGAAAACTGGTTAGAGGATTAACACAACAATCTGCACAACCTGAACCACAGAATTCAGCAGGTACATGGCGCGGAGAGCTGTACTTGGGGAGCGAGAAGCCGCAAAAGGTAGCAAACCACTTTTGTGGACAGAGAGAGGACGGAGACTGGGGAAGGGGGGAAGAATGCAGGAAAAGCACCCCTCCCCAAAAGCAGCTGGAGAGAAAGTGGAAAATTGGAAACAGCCACAGGGACTAAACTAAAAAGGGAGAAAGCAGAAAGGAGAGGGTTTAAATTCCATTAAGATTGTAAACAAGGGGAGCGTAAAGGCTGCAACTCTGCAGCTTGATACCTGGTGAAGTTCTGGTGGGAAGGGCGAATCCCCAGGAACAGAGTGGGGTCTGGGAGGTTCTCGGGCCACACGGAGAAAACCGGTTCCACTGCTGGAAGGACATTTGGTAGAGACTGTTGAAGCCACCTGGTCCCAGCAGACCCCAGAAAATGGCCACATTTGCTGGTGCTGGGGCAAGGTCGTTAAGGGTGAAGACTGGTGCCAGATGTGTGTTGTGATTTTCCATAATCCCTGAGATGCTGCTGCTACACTGTCTCGCGAACATTTTCTGGGACGGGCTGGAACCTGGCTGCAGTTTCAGGGCATCAGCAACAACAGGGTCCAGCAGGCATAGTTGGGTGCAGCCGATATTCGGCCATTGCTCATTTGACCATTTATGGGTGAGACCCTCCCGCAGAGGGGTGGAACGGGTCAAAGCTGCAGTCCTTCAGAGGTGGGGGACTGGGGAAAACAGCCACATCTGAGACAAAACTTGGGGAGAGGTACTGCCTGGGGCCTGGTCACAGACAGTGAAAAAGTAGGGAGTGGGCGAGAGCTGAGGACAGAGGATGGGTATACAATCGCTGGTCCAGTAGAACAGACTGGGTAGCTGGGTGGTGCCATTTTCACCACTCCTGTGCATATGCATACGCACCTAGGAGCACCACAACAATCCACCCCAGTAGGCTAGCAGCACCAACTAGTGGAGAGTGAAGCTGTTACACTGAGCCCCGCCCAGCTGAGCCATCTTCACACTTCAAGAACACAAGTCTCACAACCTGCTTAATTTATGGACTATAAAGAGCTACATAGGCTGACTTCTAGGGGAAAACGAAGCAATTTCAGTCCTACTTCAATCTGTTAGCAGGTTTGTCTATTCAATTCCCTTTTTTTGTATTTTTTCTTTTTCTCTTTTACAATTATTTTTCATGAATACAGAAAGAGAAAAAATTCATTTTTTTCAATTTTTATTAAAAGTATATTTCTTTAATTTTTATCACTATATTTTTTACTTTTGTGTAAATTTTTTTCAAATTCTACTTTACTTCCATCATTTTATTTTAGTCTACTTCAGTATGTACACCTTTTCAAATTTTCACACAATTTCCTTTTTTTCTTTCCTTTTTCTTTCTCTTTTATGTTTCTTTTCTTTTTCTTGAATGTAGAAAGAGAAAAGCTTCATTTTTATTTTCAATTTCTATTAAAAATATTTTTATTTAAATTTTATTACTATATTTTTTGCTTTTATGTAAATTTTCAAATTCTCTTTTACTTCCATCATTTTATTTTAGTCTACTACAGTGTATTCATTTTTTCAAATTTTCAAACAGTTTCTTTTTATCTTTTTTCTTTTGCATTTCTTTTATTTTTTCCTAAATACAGAAAATGAAAAAATCATATTTATTTTTAAATTTATTAAAAATATTTTTCTTTAATTTTTTCTTTTCTACTATATTCTTTACTTTTGTGTATATTTTTTTCAAATTCTATTTTACCACCATCATCTCATTTTAGTCTTCTTCAGTGTATTCATTTTTTCAAATTCTCAATTTCCTTTTTTTCTCCCCCCCTTTTTTTGCTCTAATCTGTGAAACCACTTCCAACACCCAGACCAAAACACACCTAGAATCTCGCATCATTTATTCGATTTGTGTGTGTGTGTTTTGAATTTTTAATTGTAATATTTTTTTAATTGTATTTTTTTTAATTTCAAATTTTCTACCTCATTAATCCCTTTTCTCCCTTCAAAATGACAAAATGAAGGAATTCACCCCAAAAGAAACAGCACAAAGAAAAGACAGCCAGGGAATTAACCAACACAGATACAAGCAAGATGTCTGAGCCAGAATTTAGAATCACGACAATAAGAACACTGGCTGGGGTCAAAAATAGATTAGAATCCCTTTCTGCAGAAATAAAAGAACGAAAAAATAGCCAGAATGAAATTAAAAATGCTATAACTGAGCTACAATCACGGATGGATGCAGCAGAGGCAAGGATGGAAGAGGCAGAACAGAGAATCAGCAATATAGATGACAAACAGAATAAGGAAGCAGAAAAAAGAGGCAGATTAAGGCAAAAGAGCACGATTTAAGAATTAGACAAATCAGTGACTCATTAAAAAGGAACATCAGAATCATAGGGGTCCCAGAAAAGGAAGAGAGAGAAATAGGGGTAGAAGGTTTATGTGAGCAAATCATAGCAGAAAACCTTCCTAACCTGGGGAAAGACACACACATCAAAATCCAGGAAGCACAGAGGACCTCCATTAGATTCAACAAAAACCGACCATCAACAAGACATATCATAGGCAAATTCACAAAATACTCAGGCAAGGAGAGAATCCTGAAAGTAGCAAGGGAAAAAAGTCCCTAACCTACAAGGGAAGACAAATCAGGCTTGCAGCAGACCTATGCACAGAAACTTGGAAGGCCAGAAGGGAGTGGCAGGATATATTCAGTGTGCTGAATCAGAAAAATATGCAGCCAATAATTCTTTATCCAGCAAGGCTGTCATTAAAAATAGGACAGATAAAAGGTTCCCTAGACAACCAAAAATTAAAGCAGTTTGGTGACCACTAAACCAGCCCTGCAAGAAATTTTAAGGAGGACTCTCTGAGGGGAGAAAAGGTGGAAGAAATATATATAAATACCAAAAGCCACAAAGATTAGAAAGGACCAGAGAACACCACCAGAAATTCCAACTCTACAAGCATCATAATGGCAATAAATTCATATCTTTCAGTACTCACTCTAAACGTCAGTGGACTCAATTCTCCAATCAAAAGACATAGGGTAACAGAATGGATAAGAAAACAAGATCCATCTATATGCTGTTTACAAGAGACCCACTTTAGACCTAAAGACACCTTCTGATTGAAAATACAGGGATGGAGAACCATCTATCAACAAAAGAAAGACGGAGTAGCCATACTTACATCAGACAATTTAGACTTTAAAATAAAGACTGTATCAAGAGATGCAGAAGGGCATTATATCATAATCAAGGGGTCTATAGACCAAGAAGACCTAACAATTGTAAACATTCATGCGACAAATGTGGCAGCACCCAAATATATAAATCAATTAATCACAAAGAAACTCATCGATAGTAATACCATAACAGTTGGAGTCTTCAACACCCCGCTCACAGCAATGGACAGATCATCGAATCAAAACATCAACAAGGAAACAATGGCTTTGAATGACACACTGGACTAGACGGACTTAACAGATATATTCAGAACATTTCATCCTAAAGCAGCAGAATATACATTTTTCTCCAGTGCACATGGAACGTTCTCCAGAATGGACGATGTACTGGGACACAAATCAGCCCTAAGTATGTACAAAAAGATCGAGGTCATACCATGCATATGTTCAGACCACAACGCTATGAAACTCGAAATCAAGAAAAGAAAAAATTTGGAAAGGTAACAAATTCTTGGGGACTGAAGAACATCCTACTGAAGAATGAATGGGCTAACCAACCAGTTAAAGAGGAAATTAAAAGGTATATGGAAGTCAATGAAAATGATAACACCACAACCCAAAACCTCTGGGACACAGCAAAGGCGGTCATAAGAGGAAAGCATATAGCAATCCAGGCCTTCCTAAAGAAGGAAGAAAGATCTCAGATACACATCCTAACCTTACGCCTTAAGGAGCTGCAAAAAGAACAGCAAATAAAACCCCAAACCAGCAGAAGACAGGAAATAATAAAGATTAGAGCAGAAATTAATGCTATTGAAACCAAAAAAACAGTAGAACAGATCAATGAAACCAGAAGCTGGTTCTTTGAAAGAATTAACATAATTGTTAAACCACTAGCCTGTATGATCAAGAAGAAAAAGGAAAGGACCCAAATAAATAAAATCAAAAATGAAAGAGGAGAGATCACAACCAACACAGCAGAAGTAAAAACAATAATGAGATAATATTATGAGCAATTATATGCCAATAAAATGGGTAATCTGGAAGAAATGGACAAATTCCTAGAAATGTATACACTACCAACACTGAAACAGGAAGACATAGAAAATTTGAACAGACCCATAACCAGTAAGGAAATCAAATTAGCAATCAAAAATCTGCCAAGAAACAAGAGTCCAGGGCCAGATGGCTTTCCAGGGGAATTCTACCAAACATTTAAGGAAGAGTTAACACCTATTCTCTTGTAACTGTTCCAAAAAATAGAAATGGAAGGAAAACTTCCAAACTCTTTCTATGAAGCCAGCATTACCTTTACCCCAAAACCAGACAGAGACCCCACTAAAAAGCAGAACTATAGACCAATTTCCCTGATGAACATGGATGCCAAAATCCTCAACAAGATATTAGCCAACTGGCTCCAACAATACATTAAAAAAAAATTATTCACCACGACCAAGTGGGATTTATACCTGGGATGCAGGGCTGGTTCAATATCTGCAAAACAATTAACGTGATTCATCACATCAATAAAAGAAAGGACAAGAACCATATGATCCTCTCAATAGATGCAGAGAAAGCATTTGACAAAATACAGCCTCCTTTCTTGATAAAAACCCTCAAGAAAGTAGGGATAGAAGGAGCATACCTCGAGGTCATAAAAGCCATATATGAACGACCCAATGCTAATATCCTCCTCAATGGGGAAAAACTGCGAGATTTCCCCCTAAGATGAGGAAGAAGACAGGGATGTCCACTCTCGCCACTGTTATTCAACATAGTATTGGAAGTCTTAGCCTCTGCAATCAGACAACACAAAGAAATAAAAGGCATCCAAATCAGCCAGGAGGAGGTCAAACTTTCACTCTTCGCAGATGACATGATACTCTATATGGAAAACCCAAAAGATTCCACCAAAATCTGCTAGAATTGATTCATGAATTCAGAAAAGTTGCAGGATATAAAATCGATGCACAGAAATTGGTTGCATTCCTATACACCAACAATGAAGCAACAGAAACAGAAATCAAGGAATCAATCCCATTTACAGTTGCACAAAAAACCATAAAATACGTAGGAATAAGCCTAACCAAAGAGGTGAAAAATCTATACACTGAAAACTATAGAAAGCTCATGAAAGAAATTGAAGAAGACACAAAAATAAAATGGAAAACCATTCCGTGCTTATGGATTGGAAGAACAAATATTGTTAGAATATCCATACTACCCAAAACAATCTACACATTCATTGCAATTCCTATCAAAATAACGCCAGGATTCTTCACCAAACTAGAACCAACCATCCTAAAATTTGTATGGAACCAGAAAAGACCCTGAATAGCCAAAGCAAACTTGAAAAAGCAAACCAAATCAGGAGGCATCACAATCCCAGACTTGAAGCCCTACTACAAAGCCGTAATCATCATGCCAGTATAGTACTGGCACAAAAACAGACACTCAGATCAATGGAACAGAATACAAAACCCAGAAATTGACCCACAAACGTATGGCCAACTAATCTTTGACAAAGCAGGAAAGAATAGCCAATGGAATAAAGACAGTCTCTTCAACAAGTGGTCCTGGGAAAACTGGACAGCAACATGCAGAACAATGAACCTGGACCACTTTCTTACACCATACACAAAAATAAACTCAAAATGGGTGGAAGCCCTCAATGGAAGACAGGAAGCCATCAAAATCCTCGAGGAGAAAGCAGGCAAAAACCTCTTTGATCTTGCCCGCAGCAACTTCTTTCTCAACACGACTCCAGAGGCAAGGGAAACAAATGCAAAAATGAACTACTGGGACCTCATCAAAATAAAAAGCTTCTGCACAGCGAAGGAAACAGTCAGCAAAACTAAAAGGCAACTAGGAGAATGGGAGAATAGATTTGCAAACGACATATCAGGTAAAGGGTTAGTATCCAAAATCTATAACTTATCAAACTCAACACCCAAAAACCAAATAATCCAGTGAAGAAATGGGCAAAAGACATGAATAGACACTTCTCCAAGGAAGACATCCAGATGGTCAACCAACACATGCTAAAATGCTCACCATCACTCATCATCAGGGAAATACAAATCAAAACCACAATGAGATACCACCTCACACCTGTCAGAATGGCTAACATGAACAATTCAGGCAACAACAGATGTTGGCGAGGATGCGGAGAAGAGTTTTGTTGGTGGGAATGCAAGCTGGTGCAGCCACTCTGGAAAACAGTATGGAGGTTCCTCAAAAAACTAAAAAGAGAACTACCCTATGAGCCAGCAATTGCATTACTAGGCATTTATCCACAGGATACAGGTGTGCTGATTCGAAGGGACACATGCACCCAATCTTATAACAACACTGTCAACAGTAGCCAAACTGTCATGAGTTTCAGCCTACATAGGGTTCTGTACTGACAGCAGAGCCTGTTAGGGATTCTCTCTCTCTCCTCCTGTCTCTCTGCCCCTCCCCTGCTCTCTTTGTCTCTCTCTGTCTAAGATAAATGAACTTAAAAAAATAAAAAATAAAAAATGACAATATCAAGTATTTTTAAATGATTTAAGAAAATGTACTTGTAGGGCACCTGGGGGGCTCAGTTGGCTTAAGCGTCTGACTCTTGATTTCGGCTCAGGTCCTCATCTCATGGTTCATGTGATTGATCCCCACATCAGACCCTTCACTGACAGTGCAGAGGCTGCTTGGGATTCTCTCTCTCCGTCTCTCTCTTCCCCTCCCCCCCTCAAAAATAAATTAATAAAATAAATTAGACTCTAAACATAACTTTTAATTACTTATTATCCAGTGTTTTTACAACAATCTTATGAAGTAGATATCATTTCTTCTGTTTTACAGATGAAGAAACTTGGGTTGAGGGTGTCTGATTTTCCAATGTGATTTTTTACCTATTAAGTGGAAGAAATGAGGTTTAAACCCTAAAAATCTGATCACAGATCCTTCTCTTTTTCACCTCTGCCTATCTTTTGGCCCAGACAGAAAAAAGCTTTCAAGTTTGTGTTACTTTGGAAAATCATTGACATATCTTTTGCAAGATTAGCAAACTGTGGTGCCCACATTGACAATAAGCCTCATATCAGACCAAAAATTTCTGAAATAGTGAGAATACCCAAATTTCTACTCATTTGCAAGATCATAATATACAGTGTCACAAGCAGTCTCAGCCAGCTTCTCTAAGAGTGTCATCTATGAAAAATACCTACAACTTTTTTTCAAAATTTTGTTTAAATTCCAGTTAATTAACATACAGTGCAATATTGGTTTCAGGAGTAGAATTCAGTGATTCATCACTTACATACAACACCCAGTGCTCATCACAAGTGCCCTCCATAATACCCATCACCCATCTAGCCCATCTCCCACCAACCTCCCTCCATCAACCCTCAGTTTTTTCCTATGTTTTCTTAAAATTCATGGTTTGCTTCCCTCTCTCCTCCCCATATGATTGGCTGTTCTGTTTTTTTTTAATTCCACATATGAATGAAACCATATGGTATTTGCCTTTCTCTGACTATATATGTATCCCACATCTTCTTTATCCATTCATCAGTCAGTGGATATTTGGGCTCTCTCCATAGCTTGGTTATTATTGATAATGCTGCTATAAACATCGGGGTGCATGTAACCCTTCAAATCAGTAGTTTTGTATCCTTTGGTTAAATACCTAGTAGTGCAATTGCACTATTCTATTTTTAAATTTTTGAGGAACATCCATACTGTTCTGCAGAGTGGCTGCACTAGTTTGCATTCCCACCAAAAGTGCAAGACAGTTCCCCTTTCTCCTCATCCTCACCAATACCTATTATTTCTTGTGTTGTTAATTTTAGCCATTCTGACAGGTGTGAAAAAAAAAACATACAACTTAATAACAATCATAGTTAATCATCAACAGGGTCCTAACAGCAAGATGTTACATATCTGTATATAACATCATATTATGGTATAATGGGGTGGAAAGGGCATAAATCTTAGAATCAAGTGAACTGGGTTTAGAGCTCAGTTTTGCTACATGCTGCTTAAATGAGTATAACCATGGACAAAGTACTTAACCTCACTAAGTTTTATTTTCTTTATTTATAAAACAATACCACCTATCACATAGACTTATGAAGACTGAGATAAAAGTCAGATAAAATAATTCAGATATTTATCCTGAGAAAGTTATAAGCCAAATTGGTATCTGGACTTCAAGGATAGGTAACAAATATTTTCATCTGAATAGTTATTATTGTTTTAATCTTTTATTCGAATCTTGGAGAATAAAGTCTCACTTTTCACTTCTGCTTCTAGTTCCACTTGTCCTATTCAGACAAAGAACGCTATGAAAATGAAGAAAGACCTGAGGTCCAGAAGCAGATGCTCATCGATATGGCCAAAAAGCTACCAGTTTACACAAGAACTGGGAGTGGAGGTCAGTTCATTGAAAGTCACCTAGAGAAGCAGATCAGCAAGGATCTCAAAAAGGCTGTCATATATATCCACAGGCTCACCTGTATACTTAGCATTGGAGTCCACCACTAACATTTACTATGTTACTTTATCACCTATCTTTCCACAAATCCATCCCTCTATCCATCTCCCATCAAGCCATCTTATTTTTTGATACATTTTAAAGTAAGTATCAGATATCAATACACACCTACCTATATATTTTATCATTCTTTTTTGGGTGAAATTTGCATATAAAGACATGCATAAATCTTAAGTGTGCCATTCGGTGTTTTGACAAATGTACATATCAATGTAACCAAAACCCCTATAAACATTACCACACCCCATAAACTTCTTTTATACTCCTACCCAGTAGGAGTACTGGGTACCCAACAACCACTATTCTGCTAGTTTTCCACCATAGATTAGTTTTACCTGCTCTAGAATTTTATATAAATGGAATCATACAGTATGTACTGTTGTGTCTGGCTTATTTTATATAGCATAATATTTTTGACATTCATTCACATTGATTTTTATTTTATTCTCTTATTGCTGAGTAGTATTTCATTGTATGAATATATCATAGTTTGTTTATCCATTCACCAGTTGATGCACATTTGGTGTTTCCAGTGCTTAATTATCATGAATATTCTTGCACAAGTATTTGTGCAGAGATATGTCATCTTTCTTGGGTAAATATCCACTATGGAGTTTTACTCTTCGTTTTCATCTGTGTAACTAGAAGAGTACTAGCTGAAACAATTCTCCACCTTTCAAAATTTGAAAATGAAGCCTCTTTTGACAAGATATCCTAATGTTTCTGATAAGAAAGATCATGTTTCAAGGATGTGGGAATTATACTGTTAGACATCTGTGTTTATCTATCATTTATTTATTCAACAATCATTTATTAAGGTCCTATGTGGCAATTGGGGGAATTTTAATATGGTCTGGGTAAGGACTTATTAATTTTGTTAGAGTATTGATGTCATAGTTCTCATGATTTTTTAAAATTCTTCATGCACACTGAAATATAGTGAAAAGTAGAGAGGAAATTATTTGTATAATTTATCACAGTAGTAAACAGAATGATGTGATAGAACAGAGGTTGGTTACAAACTGAAGGCCTGTGGGATGAATTGGACCTGAGATACATTTTGTTGATCTCTAATGTATCTTTTAAAACTTTGCACTTGTTTATATTATCTTATAATTATTTGGTTTCCTGTGTTTTCTCCTTCCTTGATTGTTAGCCAGTTAAAGGCAAGGAGCTTCATCTCATACTGAATTTTGTATTGGTAGTACCTTTTTCAGCGTCGGGCACTATTCACAGATCAATAAATATTTGTTGAATTGAAAAAAAAACTTTGCACTTGTTTTTAATTTTTAACAATTGTAATTTTCCACATGAAAGTTCATATTTCTGGCTTCTCTTGAAAACTCAGACATCTGGCAATATTCAATTACATTTTCACATGGCAAAAATTAGCTAAAGCCGAGTAGTAGCAACTCTTTTTAAACAGGGCATGAATTCTCAGGTTCTCTCACAGTCTTCAACTGGCTGCTCCACTCACTACCAACTATTCTCTGGACCCTTGAATCATTTGTTTGCCGCCCTAATGACATAAAGAAATTTTCTCTGAGGAATATCATTTTATTTGAGACCTGAATAATAAAAAAGTAACTAGCAGGAAATAAAGAACAGAGGGACTAACATCCCAGACAGAAGGTACTGCAAGTACAAAAGGCCCTTAGATAGGAGCAAGCTTACAGTATTAGAAGAACAAACATATAGCCAGTGTGACCAGAGTATAGCAGGTGGAGAGTGATACCAGTTAAAATTGAAGAGCCAAGCAGAGGCCAGATGATTCAGGCCATGGAAAGGAGTGTGGATTTTATTCCAAGGGTGTTTGAAGGGTGTTTTAAGTTTATTTATTTATTTATTTATTTATTTATTTATTCATTTTGAGAGAGAGAGAGAGACCACAAGTGGGCGAGGGGCAGAGAGACAGGGAGAGAAATAGAACCCCAAGCAGGGTCCACACTGTCAGCACAGAGCCTGATGTGGGGCTCAAACTCACAAACTGTGAGATCATGACCTGAGCTGAAGTCAGATGCTTAACCAACTGAGCCACCCAGGCACTGCAAGTACAATGAAGGTTTCAAGTGAAGAGTGATATAATCTGATTCACATTTTAACAGATCATTTGGCTATTCTATAAAGAATGAATTGTGGGGGACAGAAATAAAAGCAGAGTAAATAATTAGGCAGCTATTGCGATCATCTAAATGAGAGATAATGGCGGCTTAAACTGGGCAATGGCATTGACTGTTCAGTTCAATGCTAAATGAATTCAACATGCATGACCCTCTCCCTTCTTCATTGCCTCAGTTATACCCATGCTTTTGTCGCCCCTCCATTGCTAGAAATAAACACAAACTGCTAAATTAGCACTCACTTATGCTGACTTAGTTATGTGTGCTTAATGTACACTTCAGATGGAATTATTATATTAGCTCAAATTGTTCATGATTTTAATTGTTACACTTAATAATAATTACATTAAACACAGTCATACTGTATCAATGAACAGAGAAAAAATGAGTAGAAAAGGAAAATGCCTTTCATCTAAGGGAAATAAGGAAGGAAGGAAGGAAGGAAGGAAGGGAGGAAGGAAGGAAGGAAGGAAAAAGGGAAAGAGAAATGTGTTTTTTATATCAGACTTACAGAGTGAAGAGGGCCCTGAATGAACTAGAGTCAGAAAACTGTAGTGGTCACAATTCTGCCACTCACTTGCTATGTGCAAGTAAGTCACTTGATTGGTTCAAGTCTTTACTTCATTTATCTGTGAAATGGTCAATTGAATTAATTGTTTTCAGATAGGAAAGTTGGAGTAAGCAATCTAAATGATTTTCCCAAGATCACTCAAGCAGTTGACAGTAAGGTTTGTTTTATAATACCGAATCATATTATCATATATACAGATATGAAAACATTTCCCTTCACCTTCATCCCCCAAAAGGTACCTTCAAGATTGATCTAACAGGAGAAAAAATACATACCACAATTCTCTTCTGTGATCTGCCTTTTTCTTGGTAACTTGAAATGAGTTTGACTACCCACAATCAGTGTATAACAAGCCATTCAGATAGGCTAGTAAGATATGTGGTGTCATATTGAGCCCTAACCAATGCTAACCACCTGATTTTTCCTATAGCTGTTAGATTCTGTGACCGGTGCCATTTAATCAAGCCAGATCGCTGCCACCACTGCTCTGTCTGTGCCATGTAAGTGACATCCATATTTCCCCTGGGCTGAGCTTGGCCAGTGATGATGGTTGCTTAGACAACAAAATGACTGATGCTAACATGTGACCATGCCTAGATAAGAACATTTCCTTTCAATCATAATGAGCACATGCCAAGCACCCTCTTGGGATGATGATGATTCAAATTATTCCAAAGATAGGAAAAATATATAAAACCCCATTTTAAAAATAAATGCTTTATTTTAGAAACAGTTTTAGATTTACAGAATTATTGTGATTATAGTTCTCATATGTCCTACATCCAGTTTCCTCTATTATCAACATCATACATTAATATGATACATTTGTTACAATTAATGAACCAACATCAATACATTATTTTTTTAATTTTTTAATGTTTATTTATTTTTGAGAGAGAGAGAGGAGGGCAGAGAGAGAGGGAGACACAGAATCTGAGGCAGGCTCCAAGCTCCAAACTGTCAGCACAGAGCCTGACTTGGGACCTTGAACTTGTGAACCATGAGATCATGACCTGAGCTGAAGTTGGACACCCAACCAACTGAGCCACCCACGTGATGCATCAATACATTATTTCTAATTTAAGCCCATATTCTATTTACATTTCCACAGTTTTTCTCTAATGTTCCTCTTCTGTTCTAGGATCCCACCTGGGATACCACATTACATTTAGTTGGCATGTCTTCTCAAGGTCTTTTAGCTCTGACAGTTTCTCAGACTTTACTTGTTTTCAATAACCATGATAGTTTCTAGGATTTTAGGATTAATGATCGGGTATTTTGTAGAATATCCTTCAGGTGAGATTTGTCCGATATTTTTCTCATGGTTAGACTTGGGTACTGTGTTTTGGGTAGGAAGACTATAGAGGTAAAGTACCATTATCACTGTATTGTATCAAGGGCACATACTATGAACATGACTTATCACTGCAATATTAATCTTGTTCATTTGTCTGAGACAGTGTTTGTCAGTTTTCTCTAATGTAAGTTTACTCTTCCTCCCCCCTCCTTCCTTTACTCTTTGGAAGGACGTTACTATATATAGCCCACACTAAAGAACAGAGGAATTATGCCCCCCTCCTTAAAGGCAGAGTATATACATAAATTATTTGGAATTCTTCCAAATAATGTGAAGAAATCTCTGCATGGGAGATTTGTCTCTTCTCCCTTATATGTTTATTTATGATTCATATAAGTTTTTAGGCATGGATAATCACTTTATATTTTGGGTTGTACCTCAATTCTACTTTATTTTCTTACTCTAATTGCTCCAACTTTATAAAATCACATTTTTATGTTAATAAATATAATATTCATGTCCTTCTTCTTGGGTGTATGTTCCACCCACATTTCTCTTGCCCTTGATTCAAACAGGTGTGTCAAAATTTCAGCAATAGCCAATGTAAAACAAATGAATCATCAGAGTAGTAATTAGTAAAATTTCATTGTGCATACAACAAAAAGACGATTTACAAACCAGGAGCACTCAAACCAAAACATAAAATGAGACTGGGTACATCGTTATAAAACAGCTTATATAGTGGAAAACAAGGCCTGTTTAATCTTCACAGTGATTAGTTAAAATATTAGAATTTTCTTAAATGAAAGAGACTTGGTAAATCGTTACTTTATATCGACCTTAGAAAACAGCTTAAGTATTGCTGATGATTTCCAGAGACATAAGCAAGAAATGACCCAGGTCAAGTCAGTCTTACAAAATAAGCTAAATTAAGGTTTGTTTGTATGACTAAACTAGTTTTGTGTGCTCAGGAAAGTTTCAAGGATGGTCTCCATTTGTTTTGTTTTTTTTTTTTTTATTTTAACAGACTGTAGCCATATGTATTCTTCTGTACTTTTATTAATCTGTATATTGAGAAAAATGAGGGGAGATACCTTAGACTTCTAGGCATGTAACTTGCTTCCAGCATAATTCTATAAACTGTTCTGATTGGCTCATCCTAGAAATAATTGATGTCCAAATAGTTTGGGAATAATGTATATTGGAAATCTAGGAATGAGTGTACTGGTACCATGTAAAAATACTAGTGAGATCTTGAGTTAAATTATGAGGTGTTACTTCATTTCTATAGGTCCACTTATCACACTGTACTTTGTTTCTTTTGTAGGTGTGTATTAAAAATGGACCATCATTGCCCTTGGTATGTCCTTTTGATTCATTCCTTTCCACTGAAAGAGTAAGAGTTGCTTAAAATGCATAGTTTCCTAAGCATAGTTGTAACATGCTTATTTCTACAACCATAAATCACTGGGCTTTGTATTTGCATGGGGGGGGGAGGGGAGGCATGACATTTTTAAGCAAAAATAAATATACCACCAAAGGTATGGTGGTGAATTCATGGGCTCACAAAGCTCACAGTCTTTTGTCCATTAGCTTTAGTAATTGGGTGTAGTAATGAAATTGAGCACAAAAAGTTCCCTTCTTTGACATTATACAATTCAGTTCTGTTTTTAGCTATCTTGAAGTTTGAAATATTCTAGATTGTTAACTTCAGTAATTCTTCTCCAAATTTTGTATGTCTGACCTACAGAACCAGTCTGAACTGTCCAACTAAAAAGAGAACATGCCTCACTGTACTAAGTGTAGCTGCTGAGATTGTAATAGGTTTTCAGTATCCAAGATTCAAGTTTTCTTGTGTGTGTCAGGAACCAGTCTGGAACTATTAGGTAGGCCAGGTGTCTCTGTGCTTGTAAATGAAAGGAGAAACAAATGAAACATGAACTTGTTTTTCCAGTCTGTTCCTATTAAGGCACTTCTATTTATGTTGAGTTTCTACACAACACATAATGAAGCAGCAGGAGTTATGTATTTCCATTGCTTAGTTCACTTATGTATCAGTGTGTTCTCAATGGATCCTGATTTCAAATTAGTTTTTCTTTTTTTCTTTTTTCAGGGTTAATAATTGCATTGGATTTTCCAACTACAAATTCTTTCTTCAGTTTTTAGCTTATTCTGTTCTCTACTGCCTGTACATTGCTACAACAGTCTTCAACTATTTCATCAAATACTGGAGAGTAAGTTAAATAATCATGACAGGTCACCCCTAGAAAAAACACATACCTACTCCAATCTGTGACGTTTTTTCAACTTTTCTTTTTACATTTTGAAATAGCTAATACTAAGGTAACCAGAAGGAAAGGCAGCAAAAACAAGTTTCCCATGTTGAATATTCTGAGATTTAGGAGTTTGTTATTTAAGGATTCCACTTACACATTTCTGTCATACATGAGAAGCTTGTTAAGACCTTTAGGAACATAACCTCTTGACTCTCAGTGATGCATTACAATTTACTTATCTAGTCAAATTATAAAAATCCACTTATTACCAATTATAGATTTTTAAAATGTTGAAACTAATTTTGAATCTCTAGTTTCTGTAGTGATTTTTTTTTTATTTCATGCCAATGGACTCCAAAAGATATCCCTTCCCCACAACTCCAGTACAGCAGTGAAGATATCATAACCTCCCATGATGAGGGCTGTCCAAACTAAACCTAAATGGCAAAAGACAGATTTGGACAGAGCTACTAGTTATTACTTTAGGAGTTGCACAAGCGCATATATAAACAGGAATATCTCACCTCAGGTGAATAGGTAAAGCAGCGGGAAAGAATGTGAATCTTGTGACCAAAATCTAGTTCATAATAAACTGGAGAACAAAGGAGAAACACAAGGCAGTGAGAACTTAAATACCTGAGAATATTTAAATTATTAATTAAGGCTTTGATCCCTGCTAGTGTAGAAAATATAGTGTAGAAAATTATAGTGATATGTGCTTTCCATTCTCCCTTCAACTTGCTTAGTCAATACAGATATTTAATAACTATAAGAATCAGGAATTATATAATGGATATCAAAATCTTCAACTCAGAGATACAAAAGTATAAGCAAAAATGAAATTTTCTCATAAATTTTCCCCAAATACAAAATATTTCACTATCTTGGCGGTTCTGGCTCCTTTCCACAGCACAGGATCTCTTCTCTATTGCTCAGGTTTTCATGACCTGTTTGGCATCCCATTTACACACTGAACTACTACTCTGAATGTAAAGAAAATCTGTATCCAATTCAGCAGGGAAAGTGTCAGCCTTGGTCTTCACTACAGACCTTACTTGGTCCTTAACACAATAGGCTACTATTTAAGAATTCATAACAAAGTAAACAATGTTGCATTTTATATATTTTGCCTTAACCCTCCAAGTCAATCAATAATCAAATACCACAATGCCCTCCAGGTGCTGTGTGCTTTTTTTTACTCTTGAAAGATAATATTTGGATATGAATTACCAGAAATATGTCAGTATTCACAATCACAAGATGAACATAGTCTTGTCCTTCTCCTAGTCCCTCATTTTTTTCTCTATAGTAGACTAGCTCATGCCTGACAGATGGGATGTAAGAAAACTTGTTTTGGCTTCTCCTAATAATGAAAAGTGAATTGACAATAGAGAGAAACGCTTCTTTGCAGTCTCTCCAGCCATAAAGCACTTTGGTGTGGTTTAGAGATGGCTTTCTCAGTTTAAATTGAGTCTTACCTTAAAATGAAAAGTAAACACTGCCATATATTTTAAAAACCATGTATCAAGGAGACTAGCAGTTCTAAGAACAGCAACCCCCATTTGTATACTTTGCCATTTTCAAAACACTTTAATATCTATTATCTCATCTTATCCTCACCACAACCTTGTAAAGTACACCAAACAAGAATTGTTAGTGTCATTTAAAAATGATAAAACTGAAGCTTATTGTTCTTAAGTGACTTGCTCAGGATCACCCAGCTTGTAAGTTTCAAAGTCAGGACTAGAAGCTGTCTCACGCTAAGCCCAATGATTTTAAACACTGTACCATATACTATTGCCCATTATGGTCCTGCTATGGAGAAGCTATAGCTCCTTTGAAATAAAGAATTCAGAAGACCATCAGAGCATATTTTTCCTATATATATTAACTTAAAGAGTAGCTACTTTATATGAAATTGATATTTGCCTTATGAAAAAAGTAGTAATATACACTTTCCACAGTGGGCCGTGAATCTCCTCACAGAGACTATGAATTATTTTAGAACCAAGATAGTAGTATTATTCTACCAATATTCCCCTGAACTGTTCTGGTGGTTACTGCTTTGAGTAATTTAGCTTGGTTATCTCCTGAGAAGGTAATTTTGAACATAGGACCATCAGCCTCTTCTAACGACAACAACAACAACAACAACAACAAAAAGGACTTTATCAAGGAATATCCTTTGGCAGAAAAAAAAGACAATTCTGCAAAAGTAATTAGGAGAGGAAAAGACTTCCAGCTCAGCCAACCAGGGTGTGAACTGACTCTATCAATCCCTCTTGCATAGACATTTCCTATTGCCCATTTAAACATGAAAGATTAGAAGTAAAATAAATGTAAGATTTAAAAACTTTAACAAATATACTCAAAAAGCAGAGATTATGAAAGCAAAAACCCAGCTAGGCCAAAACCACTACAAAACAACATATAAAATCTTTTCCATAAATTTAAAACAAAACAAACACAGGGGTACCTGGGTAGCTCAGTCTGTTAAACATCTGTCTCTTGGTTTCAGATCAGGTCATGATCTCATGTTTTGTGGGTTTGAGCCCCACTTCGGGCTTCACGCTGATAGTGCAGAGCCTGCTTGGGATTCTCTCTCCATCCCTCTCTCTCCCTCTCTGTCTCTCTCTCTTTCAAAAGAAAGAAAGAAGAAAAGAAAGAAAGAAAGAAAGAAAGAAAGAAAGAAAGAAAGAAAAAGAAAAAGAAAACTTAAAAACAAAAAACAAACACAAACCAATCAAATTCAGTTTGCATGCTTGGGTCAAGATTTTGTGGAAGGAACATTTCAGAAAGGAGCTTCAGATAAAATTGCCTGAAGGTTTAAGTCCTTGAGGTATCCATTTCCTGGGGTGCTCTGCCCACATGCAAATTTCACTCAGACCACTGCTCAGCTTAAAAAACCTGACTGACTGACTTCCCCTTATCTTCATCCTTCACATATATGCACTCTGAAAGATCCTTAACATTTCCTTACATCAAAATGAATAAAAATCTTCTTTACGAGAAGAAAAAAAATCTTTGCTATGTCAATTTGCCAAGTGTTTTCAAGTCTTAATTTTTCCTTCCAAACTGAAGTAGAACCAGATCCTAATGTTACGGTCCACTTCAATCAAGTATCACCTTTAACTTTATTACTCAAGAGCATTTGGGAAATACTTTATTGCAATTCATCATGCCAAAACAATGATCACAAGTTCTCTCAACTGCCCACTCCAAAATTGAAAATGTTTTCTAAGGTTCTCTTCAAAAGACAAAATTTATACACCGTGCATGCTATAAAACTTTAGAAAATTTATTCTGGTCTAGGACTGCATGTAAAAAAAGAAAATAAGATGTCACAGATAACTATAAAAGTCATTAGCTACCTACTTTTACAATTGCCTGTCAAATCCTCTTTGATTTTAATGTTTAAAGAACTATTTCACAGGATGTGATATACCAGCATATTCTATTTCAGCTATAAAAAAGAACAACACAAAATTTACAGTAGCTTTTAAATCAGGTTATAACTTATAGGTAGAATATTTTAAAATTCTACCTATATGTCTTAACTTGTTTTCAACACACATATGTTGTGACATTTTCAACACACATATATTCAAGGAAACATGACATATAAAGTATTTCAGAATAACCCATCTTGAGACAAGAGGATGACCTCAAGATCATCTCTGACCAAATGATTCATAATTTGCAAACTAAATGTAGTACAAGCTTTAAGAGATTGCATGCCAATTATGACCTGAGTATATCCTTTTTTTACACTGCTCTAATTGCTGCATTATATACTCTATTTTACACTGAACTTAATCAAGGATCCATTTTAGGCTATAATTTTTAGGCTGGAAGCATATCTATAATGTGGTATGGTCATCAACAGAAAGAACTCATAAAAATTTTATAAAATCTATTTTTTAATTGCAGCTAGACACTTTATACATATGATAAAAGTGCTAACATATATAAAAACTAGTTAAACCTGAAAAGTTTAATCTTTTGTTTCTATTTACTTATTATTTCTTTTCTAGGGGGAATTGCCCAGTGTTCGCTCAAAGTTCCATGTTCTTTTTCTCCTCTTTGTGGCCTGCATGTTTTTTGTCAGCCTTGTGATTCTCTTTGGTTACCATTGTTGGCTTGTCAGCAGAAACAAAACCACCTTAGGTAAGACTGGATATTAAGACTAGGGAAAAAACACATTAATGTATATCATAGTAGCCTGTAGATTATTTGCAAGGAAAAGAAAAAGTTCCAGTGAGGCATTTTAGTTTTAGTGACGTTCCTTTGCCTCTAAACTGAGACAGATGTAAACATGTTTTACCAAACTGGAGAGCCATAGTGAATGAAGCTTGCAAACTAAAGAAAGCATTATTAAATGAAACCTCACAGAAAAACAAAATTGACCATTGCTCTTTATAATTGATACTGGGTTATAGCTCCCCAAATTTATGACGTGCAAAATTTCTAAAAGGTGTTCACCTGAGGAAGTGAAGAAAAAAAAAAACAGTACAGAAAGGAACACCAGAAGGGGGAGGTGAAGGTTAATAAAGATAGAATAATCTAAATTATTGAGTGCATCCAAAGACGGAGTCTTGAGACGCACCTGGGTGGCTCAGTCGGTTGAATGTCCGACTTTGGCTCAGGTCATGATCTCGCGGTCTGTGAGTTCAAGCCCCGCATCTGGCTCTGTGCTGCCAGCTCGGCGCCTAGAGTCTGCTTCCGGTTCTGTGTCTCCCTCTCTCTCTGCCCCTCCCCCGCTCATGCCCTGTCTCTCTATCGCTGTCAAAAATAAATAAACATTTTTAAAAATTTAAAAAAAAAGAGTCTTGAGAAAGAATTCAAACCAACAAATCATTGGATATCTACAATCATCAAGGAGCTGTGGAGGACTGGGAATGAGATAAATACACTGAACAAGTGAGTTTCTAGAAAATTAGTGCAAGAAATGAACATTTTTTCTGTTACTCTATTCTTTCATCTGTTATTTGGAGAATTGTGTTTCTGATGGATTCCAGTGCAACAATTTTGTTTCATCTATAGTGAAACAAATATTTACATTGTATACAAATTAATGCATGAGGAATAAGGAGAAAGTATCCAAATGTTGAATGTTTAGCTAAGATATATTTGAGGAAAGTTTAGTACAAAAGCCACTTTACATTTGGAACCCATTTACCAATAATGCTAACAGCTAAGAAAGTATTTACACTCCTTTTCTAAACCAAATATCTAGCACTTACTTGCTAGGGTGGTATGTCAGTTCATTTGGCTTAGACATAACTGCAAAGTAGGAAAGTACTAAAAGCTTCAGGATAACAAAAGAACAAATGGGAAATGGCTAGATGCAGCCAGTCCAACAGTGAAAGTGTTTGCTTAATGGAATAAATGTGTGTCTAAAACTAATGTGTACTAACATGGTCCAATTCCTCAGTCTTTGAGGTGATTATAGTTCACCCACTGACATTTTTTCTTGAGTAAAACTCAGTTTCTTGCATTGCAGGTTTCAGTGTAAACATCATTTCTGAAATGTTTCCAAATCAAATCAATGTCATTACCATCTCTTCATGCATCATTACTTTAGTCCCAGTTCTAAAGAGGGAGACCATTTGGCTGCTGTTGCCATTTAGATTCAAATAAAGTACTATTAAATTTGTCCTTTCACTCCTTACATCCAGCAGCACAAAATATGTAGTACTGCCATCGCTGATTAATTATTTCTACCATTATGTGTTTCTTCTGCCTTTTTTTCAAAGAGTACCAATTATTTGTATTTAATAACAAAATTACTTTTATTATGTGATTAAAGTGGTTTTTACTAAGTAATTTAGCAATAACTAAGCATGAGAGGCCTATATTACCACAACAAAAAGATAGTGTAGAATCAAGTAACATTCATGGTGTACTATAAAATCATGTTCGTCCTGACATTTGTTCCTTTATTGCTTTCTTCCTCTTCAACTTCCTATCTTGCCCTAGAGGCCTTCTGTACTCCAGTGTTTACAAGTGGCCCAGAGAAAAATGGGTTCAACCTTGGCTTCATCAAAAATATCCAGCAGGTGTTTGGAGATAACAAGAAGTTCTGGTTAATACCTATTGGGTCTAGGTAAGTAATTATTACCACTAAAAGAAGCTGAGGCTGAACCATGCCTTGAAGTAGCCAAATTCAATTTTAATTGTGGTATGCAATCAGTCATAAGTCCAATGAAAAATCTATTCCCCAAGTTTTTTATTCCTAGATTAGTAAAGAGAAATTAGGAAGTGAAGGTATGATAAATAGACATTCTCATGTTTTGAAGTAGTGTAAACTGATACCACTCCTTTATAAATGAATGTGGTGATATATATCAAAAATCACAAGAATCCCCATGTCCATTGTCAAGTAATTCCACTTCTAAAATTCTATCCTAAAAACAAACTAGGCACAAAAATGTTCATCACAGCATTATTTCCAGCCAATAATTAGTAAACATCTAAACTAAAAATGCAACAATATGCTGTATATATCCCCACTGACTGGAATTTTATGTAGTCAAAAGTACGACTATGTTAAGACTATGACACAATTAAGAGAAATGCTCACTATGTTTTAAGTGAAAAATGTAGAATACAACTGATTTTTACTCTGAATAAAAATATGTACAGATATACACATAAGAAAAACATAGGAGACATATAACCTAAAAATACTATAAGTGGA
Organism: Lynx rufus; assembly: GCF_022079265.1. NCBI lineage: Eukaryota > Metazoa > Chordata > Mammalia > Carnivora > Felidae > Lynx > Lynx rufus. The sequence goes on from NW_025814859.1 coordinate 338,391, forward strand.
TAAATGGAAAGGGCAGTAATCTAATATTTTTCTTGTCTCCATTTTCATATTTTGAGGTGAAATGTCTGTATTACTTTTATGAAGGTAATTAAAATGAAAAGCAGGAACAAAGATTGTTGTAGAAATTGTAGGTAATTCTTAGAACTGAAGCAGGAATGAAAGGAAAGCAGTGAATGGAAGACAAGTTTGTGTCCCCTGAGTGACTTTGTGAACCACATTGAACTAACACCAAGTGAACTGTCTCTGTAGCAAAGCTTATTTATACTGTCTTGAAGCTCTCTTTAGATCCATTCCTCAGAGAGGGATACATCTGTCTGTTCACTTATTTGAGGAAACTTTGTTGGAACAGGGTGATAATTAAGGAAAATTTTCTTTTTCCCTTTACTCATTGCTCTGATACTTCCTCTGTACTAGTCATTGTTTTACAGGCTCATTTATTTAAGATCTGTGGTATATCCTACTATACTGGCTATAAAGCATAAGACAAAACTATGTTGGTGGGTAAGGTTGATTAATAATTGTCACCAGCAATTATTTTCACTCCACTAACACACATACCCACACAAATACACACACCCTATCACTACATCAAAGGGAGGTCTAAAATGAGTCTTTCCTGGAATAGAAAATCAAAAGCCAAAATCAAAGCCAATTCACTTATAATCAGTATACTTACATCCTCTGCAGAGAGCTATCAATAGAATCTATCAACTTTCAGTTAACCACAATTAAGAACAGGAGAAAAGGCGTAAGTAATATAAAATGAGTAATCCAAGAGTCACTCAGATATAAATTTGCAACACATTGATATATATATATATATATATATATATATATATATATATATATAATCAAATGTTCAAACTGTAGCCCACTATATTCAGGACCAACTTAGTTCCTTCCAATGCATCCCAACTGTTAGTGGCCAGAGATTAACCAAGGAGATGGCCCTAGGTTGCCATAGATATCTACAAGTGGATCCCACATGCAGGTAATTGCCCCCAGAATCTGCACTCCTAGAGATGCCACACTCTGGCTGTTTCCCACAGTTCCTAATAACCTTTCTACCATACAAGCCAAATAACAGGGCATTCAGACATTACTATTTATCAGCAGTTCACAGCAGCTGATCTCCACTATATCAGTGGTTCTGAATCTGCTAATTTTTGTTGAAAATTTAGAACCCAAGCAATAAGATAATGAGATATAAATTGGGATAATCATATGAAGCTTGCTATATGTTCATTTTGCCATAACTGGGCATTGTGGGAAACAAGTTAAACAGTTACTTACTAACCAAAACAGTTGACACTGATGCAGACAAACAAGATATAGAAATTGAGAGCAATACAGCAACTAAATGATGCTATTGTAAACCCCTATGCCACCATGGCTTTAGCCAATAAGATAAATGGTTTAAATCTTTCTAAGAACACCCTCCTGTTTCTAGGAGGGCTATAACATTCATGAAAAGTCTATGTCAGCTGCGAGAGCTCACTCTTCCTTTCCCCAACAGCCCTGGTGATGGACACTCCTTCCCTATGAGATCTATGAATGAGTCACAGAACCCACTGCTAGCAAATGAAGAGCCCTGGGAAGAAAATGAGGATGAAATCCAAGGTAAGTAGGCTCAGAAGGAAGTCTTTTCTCCACCTAGCAGACCAAACACTAATAAAACCATGTTAACGCAACCAATGTAGTGTAGTCAGAAAATAGTGTCCAAAAAGATTATATAAACATGTCAACTGCATAAGTGACCTTTGGATAGAGAAGGAAAAGTATGGCCAGATTTGTTTAGCACATGTAGATGGTTTAGGTTGGATTAGATGCAAGCCTGGAAGCTTTCTTACCAGGTTTGTGATACCATGATTTATAACCAATGAGATAAGTCAAGAAACATAATAAACAGCGCTGTGTATATTTGTAAGCAATCCTGCCAGTTGGCCACTCATGGTGATTTGCTTGAGTTAATTTAACCAGTGGGCATCAGCTCACCTTTCTCTACCATAATTTGTTCATACTGGTTAAATTTTCTTTAAAATCTCATTCCCATTCTCCTTTAGACTGGTTTACATACTATACATACACAAAGAAATAAAAGATGTATACGTGGGCAAGCCTACACATGCATGTAGTCTACTTTTATAAAAGGCAGAGCAGCAAAGAAAAAATGAGGAAGTAGAACTTTGTCCTCCCACCTTTCTCCCACCATATTTTTTGGGTCATAATGAGATTTGTGTGTGTGTGAAAAGCTGAGGTTAAATTCTCATGTCACATACCCGTACCATCACCTGTTCTTTGTCTCCTCATGATGTTATGCTTACTACTGTGCCTGCAGTATCTGTTTATGTTGCCAATACCAGGCATCAGAGAGTAATATTTAGCGGCTAGTCCCAATAATTCAATAGCTGAGAAAAATTTTGAGTTAAAATTATAATACTTGTCAGAAATTGGGGTAAATAAGGCTGATGAGGACATGGAAAGGCAATGAGATGAGGAGCAGAGATGGGAAACATGCCTTTCTAAAAGTTTATAGTTAGACTATCTAGTCCCAGGGTCTCTACCTGGAAGTCTGGTTTTATTTATTTATTTTTTCAATATATGAAGTTTATTGTCAAATTGGTTTCCATACACCACCCAGTGCCCAGGTACCAGCCTGCCCCAGAAAAAGCGCAATTGTGTAGCAGCAGTGTTTCAGGGATTATGGTAAATCACAGCACACATCTGGTGACAGGTTTCACAGCCCCTTACTGTCCTTGTTCCAATACCATCAAATGTGGCTGTTTTCAGGGGTCCTCTGGGACCTTTGCCTGTGGGGAGGCTGCACAGCCTCTACCAAATGTCCTCTCAGCAGTGGAACCTCCTTTCCCTGTGTGGCTCAAGGACCCCTCAGATCTCACTTTCTGCTCCTGCAGACTTGCCCTTCCCACCAGAGCTCCACCAGGTATCGAGATGTGGAATTTCAGATTCTATGCTCCCCTGTTTACAGTCTTAATGGTATTTAAACTCTCTCCTTCTCTTGTTAAGTCCCTTATGGGTGTTTCCACTCTTTCTCTTTCTCTCCAGCTGCTTTTCAGGGAGTGCTTTTCCTGTACTCTTCCCCCTGATTCCATCCTCTCTCCACAAGCAAAAAAAGCTCCCTACCCTCCATGGCTTCTCTCTCCCCCAGTTTACCCCTCCACGCCATGTACTTGGCGAGTTCTGTGGTTCGAGTTGTGCAGATTGTTGTGTTAATACTGAGATCAATTTTCTAGGTGTGCTAGATGGTTTGGTGTGGATCTAGCTTCACTTCAGGGATGAGAGAAGCAAAAAGCTTCCATGCTGCTCTGCCATATTGGCCCCTATCCATCTCTGATTTTTATTAGAGCTTGTTTTTTTTTAAACAAAACTAAAAGTTCTTACTACTTTTTTTTGAGGGGGGGCAGAGGGAGAGGGAGAGAGAGAATCTTAAGCAGACTCTACGCCCAGCACAGAGCCTGACATGGGCTCAGTCTCACAACTGTGAGATCACGACCTGAGCTGAAATCAAGAATTGGATACTTAACCAACTGGGCCATCCAGGTGCACCAAGTTCTTACTACTTGTAACTGCTGTAACTAAAAGTCTGTTCAAAAAGAGTGATAGTTGGAGCTAAGATGGCAGCATAGTAGGAGAACCCTAGGGTTGTCTTATCCCAGGAACATAACTGGATAGCTATCGAATCATTCTAAATACCCCATAAATCAACCTGAAGACTGACAGAACAAACTGCACAACTTAATGGAGAGAAGTCACATCAAAGAAGGTAGGAAGTGCAGAAATGTGTTTTGAGGGAGAAACACATTTCTCTGCAGGTGCTGCAGAGGGGAGAGACTGATGGCCACAGAGAAAGAGCAGAGAAAGAGGAACACACAGAGTAGTGCATAAGAACACGTTCACAAAGTCATTGTCTGGGAAAATGAGAGGGGTTGAGTTTCATGAGTTCTTGTAACCACTGGGGCTTAAAGACAAACTAGAGTTTGTCTTTTAAAGGTTTTTTTTCAGGTTGGTGGGCTTAGCTAGAATAGAGCCTTGAGGGCCCTACACTGCTCTTGGAGAGAAGGTAAGCAAACAACCTAGAGGCAGATGGTATGGAAATAGTTATCTGAAGAATACCTGTGGCACACAGAGGAGAATTGTTTGCTCTTCTTGAAGTGCATTCTTTAGAGGTAGCATTCACAGAGATGCCTCTCCAGGGACAAAGGAGCCTGTGGATGCCATTTCCCTCTCCCATCCCTTGGCATAAGTGCAGAGCCACCTGAAGTAAGCAGCTCAACCCTGACACTGGCTGCCTAACCCGGTTATACCAATTCCCACACCCTGCATTCTGGCATGACTGCCCTTGTGGGTCAAACCTGCCTCAGTTCCAGCATAGTGAGAAACTTTCCTAGAAGACCAGTGAGAGACCCCTGCTCACACCACATCCCTATCCCTAAAACCTGGACTTTTAAAAGTCACCAGTCTTGCTGGGAGAGAGCCCAGAGGGCACTGAGCTGCTCCTGGAGGGAAGGCAGGCAAAGAACCCAGAGGCAGACAGTGTGCTTTCCTGAGAGCAGTGGGTCATGAAGACTCCTATCTGGGGACAAAGAGGCTGGCTGGTACCATTTCCCCCCTTGCCCCTCAGCCTAAACACAGAGCCACATGTGGTAAACAGCAGAGCACCAATAGTGGTTGCTTAATCTGCTTATTCTAAGTCCCACACCCTGTGCTCTGAAAGTACTGCCCCACTCAATCTAGTCTGCTCCAGTCTTAGAACAATGCCCCCGCCCCCCAGCACATCTCCTAACTACAGAGTTCTACAGGGCTTCAGTTCTAGTGTAAGTAGTATCAGGTCTCATTTCACAAGCAGACCAGTGTACACCTAGTTAAAACTCACCACATTCTGGCCAGGTACCAAATTGTGACCACTTCCAGCAAGAAGAGACTCTGTAGAAGACTGGCTTGAAGGACAGAATAGCCAAAACCCAGCAGCAGAGTGTACGCAGCACACAGCAGACACTCCCTGAAGTGCCAGGCCCTGGACACTCTATGACCTCTTCTTTATAAAGCAATTACTCTCAGGAGCAGGAAACGTATTGGGCTCTTCTAACAACAGAAGAAGACAGAGCCTTAGACAAAATGCAAAGAGAGGAATTCATCCCAAATGAAAGAATAAGATAAGGTCACAACCAGAGATCTAAGAAAAACAGATAAATAACATGCCTGATGGAGAATTTAAAGCAACAATTATAAGGATACACACTGGGCTTGAGAAAAGAATTGAAGATTCAGGGAGCTCCATAATGCAGAGATAAAACAGTTAAAAAACAGTAAAATATGAAAAATGCAGTAACTGAGATTAGAATCAGACTTGATGCAATGAACATAAGGATGGAAGTAGCAGAGGAATGAATAAGTGATATAGAAGATAAAATAAAGGAAAATAACGAAGCTGAACAAAAGGGAGAAAGAAGACTTATGCAACACAAGGATAGACTTCATGAACTCAGTGACTCTACCAAATGTAAAAACATTCATATTATAGGAGTCTCAGAAGAAGAGAGAGAAAGAAGAAGAAAAGACAGAAAAAGAAGAGAGAAGAGAGAGAAAAGGGTTCAGAAATTTTTATTTGAAGAAATTATAGATGAAAACCTCCCTAATCTGGGGAAGGAAACAGACATTGAAATTGAGGAGGCACAGAGAACTCCTGTCAAAATCACCTAAAGCAGGCCAACAACAACACATATAGTAATTAAACTTGCAAAATACACTGATAAAGAAAAAAAACTTAAAAGCAGCAAAACAAAATAAGTCATTTACTTACAAGGGAAGACCCATAAGGCTAGCTGGATATTTCTCAACAGAAAGGTGGCAAGCCAAGACGGGAGTGGTAGGATATATTCAAAATTCTGAATGGGGGAAATCTGCAGCCAAGAATACTCTATCCAGCAATCCTATCATTCAGAATAGAGGAGAAATAAAGACTTTCCCAGAAAAACAAAAACTAAAGGAGTTCATGATCATTAAACCAGCCCTGCAAGAAATATTAAAGGGTACTCTTTGAGTGGAAAGGAAAGACCAGAAGTGACAAAGATAGGGAAGGGACAGAGAAAATCTTCAGAAACAATAAAAAAACAAGTAATAACATGGCAGTAAATACCTACGTATCAATACTTACTCTGATTATAAATGGACTAAAAACCTTAATCAAAAATAGGATGTCAGGATGGATGAAAAAATGAACCCACCTATAAGCTACCTACAAGAGACTCATTTTAGACCGAAGGACACTTGCATATTGAAAATGAGGGAATGGAGAAACATTTATCATGGAAATGAACATCAAAAGAAAGTTGGAGTAACAATATTCATATTGAACAAACTAGATTTTTAAAAAAAGACTATAACAAGTGATGACGAAGGGCACTATATAATAATAACTGGGACAGTTCAACAAGAGTATACAACAATTGTAAATATCTATACACCTAACATGAAAACACTCAAATGTATAAAACAATTAATAACAAACATAAAGAAACTAATTCATAATAATACCATAATAGTAGGGGACGTTAACACCCCACTTACATTAATGGACAGAGCATCTGTACAGAAAAGAAACCAGGAAACAATGGCTATGAATGGCACACTGGATCTGATGGACTTAACAGATATATTCAGAACATTCCATCTTAAACAACAGAATACACATTCTTCTCAAGTGTACATATGACATCTTCCAGAATAGATCACTTATTAGGCTTCAACAAGTACAAAAGGATTGAGATCATACCATGCATATTTTCTGACCATAACACTATGAAACTTCAAGTTAACCACAAGAAAAGACCTGGAAATACCACAAATATATGGAGGTTAAACAACATGCTAGTAAACAATGAATGGGTCAACAAGAAAAGCAAAGAGGAAATAAAAAATACATGGAAACAAATGAAAATGAAAATGTAATGGTCCAAACCTTTGGGATGCAGTGAAAGCACTCCTCAGAAGGAACATACAAGGTATGGTATGGTAGGCAATACAAGCCTACTTCAAGAAGCAAGAAAAATATCAAATTAACAACCTGACCTTACATCTAAAGGAGCTAGAAAAACAACAAATGAAGCCTAAAGCCAGCATAAGAAGGGGAATAGTAAAGATTAGAGCAGAAATAAATGATATAGAAAATGAAAAAGCAATAGAACAGATCAATGAAGCCCAGAGCTGGTTCTAGGAAACAATTAATAAAATTGATTACCCCCCTAGCCAGACCTATCCAATAGAAGAGTAAAAGAACACAAATAAATAAAATCACAAATGAGAGAGAGGAGAGGAGAAATAACCAATATCACAGAAATACAAATAATTATGAGAATACTACGGAAAATTATATGCGAACAAATTGGATAATCTGGAGGAAGTTGATATATTCCTAGAAACATATAAACCACCTAAAGTAAAACAGGAAGAAATAAAAAAAACTTGAACAGACACAACCAGCAAATAAATTGAATCAGTATATAAAAATCTCCCCATGGGGCGCCTGGGTGGCGCAGTCGGTTAAGCGTCCGACTTCAGCCAGGTCACGATCTCGCAGTCCGTGAGTTCGAGCCCCGCGTCAGGCTCTGGGCTGATGGCTCAGAGCCTGGAGCCTATTTCCGATTCTGTGTCTCCCTCTCTCTCTGCCCCTCCCCCGTTCATGCTCTGTCTCTCTCTGTCCCAAAAATAAAAATAAACGTTGAAAAAAAAAATTTAAAAAATCTCCCAACAAACAGAAGTTCACAGCCAGATAGCTTCACAGGTGAATTCTACCAAACATTTAAGAAAGAGTTAGTATCATTCTTCTCAGACTATTTCAAATGATAGAATTGGAAGGAAAACTTCCAAATTCATTCTATGAGGCCAGCATTACCCTGATACCAAAACCAGAAAATATTCATTAAAAAAGAGAACTACAGGTCAATATCCCTGATGAACATGGATGCAAAACTTCTTAATAAAATACTAGGAAATAGAATCTGACAGTACATTAAAAGAATCATTCACCACAATTAAGTGGGATTTACTCCTGGGCTGCAAGGGTGGCTCATTATTTGCAAACCAATCAACATTACACACTACATTAATAAAAGAAAGTATAAGAAACATATGATCATTTTAATAGATACAGAAAAAGCATTTCACAAAGTACAATATTAATTCATGTTAAAAACCCTCAACAAAGCAGGTTTAGAGGTAATATACCTGAACATAGTAAAGGCTATATATGAAAATCCCACAGCTAATATCATCCTCAATGGGGAAAAACTCAGAGCTTTTCCTCTTTTGTCAGGAACAAGACAGGGATGTCCACTCTCACCATTGTTATTCAACATAGTACTGGAAGTCCTAATCTCAGCAATCAGACACTAAAAATAATTACATTGGCAAGAAAAGAAGTAAGACTTTCACTATTTGCAGATGACATACAGTCTGTATAGAAAACCCAAAAGAATCATCCCAAAATTGCTAGAACTGATACAGATCAGCAAAGATGCAGGATATAAAATCAACATACAGAAATCTTTTGCATTTCCATAGACAATAATGAAGTAGCAGGGAGAGAAATCAAGGAATCAATCCCATTTACAATTGCACCCAAAACTATATGACACTTAAAAATAAACCTAACAAAAGAGATGAAAGATCTGTACTCTGAAACGTATAAAACACTGATGAAAGAAACTGAAGATGACACAAAGAAATGGAAAAAAATTCCTTGCTCATGGATTAGAAGAACAATTATTGTTAAAATGTCTATAACTGCCCAAAGCAATCTATACATTTAATGCAATACCTATCAAAATATCAACAACATTTTTCACAGAGCTGAAACAAACAATCCTAAAATTTGTATAGAATAAAAAAAGACTACAAATAGCCAAAGAAATTTTGAAAAAGAAAAGCAAAGCTGGAGGCATCAGAATTCTGGACTTCAAGTTTTATTACAAAGCTGTAGTGATCAAAACAATATTGTACTTGAGCAAAGAATAGACACATAGATCGATGGAACAGAATAGAAAACCCAGAGACGAATCCATAACCATATGGTCATTAATCTTTGAAAAAGGAGGAAGGAATATCCAAATGGAAAATAGTCTCTTCAACAAAGGGTGTTGGGAAAAGTGGACAGCAACATGAAAAAGAATGAAACTGGATCACTTTCTTATACCATACACAAAACTAAATTCAAAATGGATGAAAGACTTAATTTTGAGACAGGAAACCATTGAAATCTTAGAGGAAAACATAGGCAGTAATGTGTGACATCAGCTAAAGCAACTTCTTTCTAGATATGTCTGCTGAGGCAAGGGAAACAAAAGCAAAATTAAGCTGTTGGGACTTCATCAAAATAAAAAGCTTTTGCACAGCGAAGTGTACAACCCACAAAAGTAAAAGCACCCTATAGAATGGGAGAAGATATTTACAAAGGACATATCTGATAAAGTTTGGTATTCCAAAATATATAAAGAGCATATAAAACCCCAAAAAACAAATAATCCAGTTAAGAAATGGGCAGAAGACAGGAATAGATACTTTTCCAAAGACATCCAGATGTCCAACAGACACAGGAAAAGATGGTCAACATCACTAACCATCAGGGAAATATAAATCAAAACCACAATGAGATACACCCTTACACCGGTCAGAATGGTAAAATCAACAGCACAAGAAACAACAGGTGTTGGCGAGGATAATGTTGGAGAATGGAACCTTTTTTTTTTTTTTTTTGCACTTTCAAGTTCACTTGTTTAGTGTGTAAAAGTCAATGGGTTTTGGGGCGCCTGGGTGGCTCAGTCGGTTAAGCGTCCGACTTCACCCGGGTCACGATCTCGCGGTCCGTGAGTTCGAGCCCCGCGTCGGGCTCTGGGCTGATGGCTCAGAGCCTGCAGCCTGCTTCCGATTCTGTGTCTCCCTCTTTCCTTGCCCTTCCACCATTCATGCTCTGTCTCTCTCTGTCTCAAAAATAAATAAAAACGTTAAAAAAAATTTTTTTTAAAAAGTCAATGGGTTTTAATATACTTAACAGAGTTATGGAACCATTACCATATCCAATTTTAGAACATTTTCATTACCTCCCCAAAAACCTTACCTCCCTTAGCCCTTTCTTTTTATTGTCTTTTCATTTTTTTAAAACAAAGTTGACTTTATTTTCACCAATTTATTTATTTATTATTTTTTTAAATATGAAATTTATTGTCAAATTGGTTTCCATACAACACCCAGTGCTCATCCCAAAAGGTGCCCTCCTCACTACCCATCACCCACCCTCCCCTCTCTCCCACCCCCCCATCAACCCTCAGTTTTTTTCTCAGTTTTTAAGAGTCTCTCCCTCTCTAACCTCTTTTTTTTTCTTCCCCTCCCCCATAGACTTCTGTTAAGATTCTCAGGATTCACATAAGAGTAAAAACATATGGAACTGGAGAGGGTTATGCTAAGTGAAATAAGTCATACAGAGAAAGACAAATAACTTAACCCTTTCTTCCAATTCCTTTCCCTAGGCACTCACTGAATCTATTTTCTGTTTCTATAAATTTATGTATTTCTTTTCAAAAGAATCATACAATATGTGGTCTTTTATTACTGGCTTCTTTCACTCAGCATGTTTTTTGAGATTCATCTATCTTGAACATATCAGTATACCATTAAGTTGTATTGCTAAGTAATATTTTATTGTATAGATAGCCCATATTTTGTCTAACCATCAGTATATGGATATATGGGTTGTTTCTACATTTTGGTTAATTATGAAAATGTTTCTGTAAGAATCCATATTTGAGTCTTTGTGTAGATATATGTTTTCATTTCTCTTGGGCAGATACCTAGTAGTGGAATTGCTAGCTTATAGGGTAATTCTATTTAAAAAGTTTTTTTTTATTTTTTAAAATTTACATCCAAATTAGTTAGCATATAGTGCAACAATGATTTCAGGAGTAGATTCCTTAATGCCCCTTAGCCATTTAGCCCACCCCCTGTCCCACAACCCCTCCAGCAACCCTGTTTGTTCTCCATATCTATGAGTCTCTTCTGTTTTGTCCCCCTCCCCGTTTTTATATTATTTTTGTTTCCCTTCCCTTATGTTCATCTCTTTTGTCTATTAAAGTCCTCATATGAGTTAAGTCACATGATTTTTGTCTTTCTCTGACTGACTAATTTCACTTAGCACAATACCCTCCAGTTCCATCCATGTAGCTGCAAATGGCAAGATTTCATTCTTTTGATTGCCGAGTAATCCTCCATTGTATACATATACCACATCTTCTTTATCCATTAATCCATCAAGGGACATTTGGGCTCTTTCCATACTTTGGCTATTGTTGATAGTGCTGCTATAAACATGGGGGTGCATGTGTCCCTTCGAAACAGGACACCTGTATCCCGTGGATAAATGCCTAGAAGTGCAATTGCTGGGTCGGAGGATAGTTCTATTTTTAGTTTTTTGAGGAACCTCCATACTGTTTTCCAGAGTGGCTGCACCAGTTTGCATTCCCGTCAACAATGCAAAAGAGATCCTCTTTCTCCACATCCTCGCCAACATCTGTTGTTGCCTGAGTTGTTAACGTTAGCCATTCTGACAGGTGTGAGGTGGTATCTCATTGTGGTTTTGATTTGTATTTCCCTGATGATGAGTGATGGTGAGCATTTTTTCATGTGTCGGTTGGCCATCTGGATGTCTTCCTTGGAGAAGTGTCTATTCATGTTTTTCACTCATTTCTTCACTGGATTATTTGTTTTTTGGGTGTTGAGTTTGAGAAGTTCTTTATAGATTTTGGATACTAATCCTTTATTTGTTATGTCATTTGCAAATATCTTCTCCCATTCTGTCGGTTGCCTTTTAGTTTTCCTGATTGTTTCCTTCGCTGTGCAGAAGCTTTTTATTTTGATGAGGTCCCAGTAGTTCAATTTGCTTTTGTTTCCCTTGCCTCCGGAGACGTGTAGAGTAAGAACTTGCTGCGGGCAAGATCAAAGAGGTTTTTGCCTGCTTTCTCCTTGAGGATTTTGATGGCTTCCTGTCTTACATTAAGATCTTTTATCCATTTTGAGTTTATTTTTGTGTGTGGTGTAAGAAAGTGGTCCAGGTTCATTCTTCTGCATGTTGCTGTCTAGTTTTAACAGCACCACTTGCTGAAGAGACTGTCTTTATTGTTTTGGATATTCTTTCCTACTTTGTCAAAGATTAGTTGGCCATACATTTGTGGGTCAATTTCTGGGTTCGGTATTCTGTTCCATTGAGCTGAATGTCTGTTCTTGTGCCAGTACCATACTGTCTTGATGATTACAGCTTTGTAGTATAGCCTGAAGTCTGGGATTGTGATGCCTCCTGCTTTGGTTTGCTTTTTCAAGATTGTTTTGGCTATTCGAGGTCTTTTCTAGTTCCATACAAATTTTAGGATGGTTGGTTCTAGCTCTGTGAAGAATGCTGGTGTTACTTTGATAGGGATTGCATTGAATATGTAGATGGCTTTTGGTGGTATCAACATTTTAACAATATTTGTTCTTCCTATCAAGGACATGGAATCTTTTTCCATTTTTTTGTGTCTTCTTCAATTTCTTTCATGAGCTTTCTATAGTTTTCAGTGTATAGATTTTTCACCTCTTTGGTTAGGCTTATTCCTACGTATTTTATGGTTTTTTGTGCAACTGTAAATGGGATTGATTCCTTGATTTCTGTTTCTGTTGCTTCATTGTTGGTGTATAGGAATGCAACCAATTTCTGTGCATCGATTTTATATCCTGCAACTTTTCTGAATTCATGAATCAATTCTAGCAGATTTTGGTGGAATCTTTTGGGTTTTCCATATAGAGTATCATGTCATCTGCGAAGAGTGAAAGTTTGACCTCCTCCTGGCTGATTTGGATGCCTTTTATTTCTTTGTGTTGTCTGATTGCAGAGGCTAAGACTTCCAATACTATGTTGAATAACAGTGGCGAGAGTGGACATCCCTGTCTTCTTCCTCATCTTAGGGGGAAATCTCGCAGTTTTTCCCCATTGAGGAGGATATTAGCATTGGGTCGTTCATATATGGCTTTTATGACCTCGAGGTATGCTCCTTCTATCCCTACTTTCTTGAGGGTTTTTATCAAGAAAGGAGGCTGTATTTTGTCAAATGCTTTCTCTGCATCTATTGAGAGGATCATATGGTTCTTGTCCTTTCTTTTATTGATGTGATGAATCACGTTAATTGTTTTGCAGATATTGAACCAGCCCTGCATCCCAGGTATAAATCCCACTTGGTCGTGGTGAATAATTTTTTTTTAATGTATTGTTGGAGCCAGTTGGCTAATATCTTGTTGAGGATTTTGGCATCCATGTTCATCAGGGAAATTGGTCTATAGTTCTGCTTTTTAGTGGGGTCTCTGTCTGGTTTTGGGGTAAAGGTAATGCTGGCTTCATAGAAAGAGTTTGGAAGTTTTCCTTCCATTTCTATTTTTGGAACAGTTACAAGAGAATAGGTGTTAACTCTTCCTTAAATGTTTGGTAGAATTCCCCTGGAAAGCCATCTGGCCCTGGACTCTTGTTTCTTGGCAGATTTTTGATTGCTAATTTGATTTCCTTACTGGTTATGGGTCTGTTCAAATTTTCTATGTCTTCCTGTTTCAGTGTTGGTAGTGTATACATTTCTAGGAATTTGTCCATTTCTTCCAGATTACCCATTTTATTGGCATATAATTGCTCATAATATTATCTCATTATTGTTTTTACTTCTGCTGTGTTGGTTGTGATCTCTCCTCTTTCATTTTTGATTTTATTTATTTGGGTCCTTTCCTTTTTCTTCTTGATCATACAGGCTAGTGGTTTAACAATTATGTTAATTCTTTCAAAGAACCAGCTTCTGGTTTCATTGATCTGTTCTACTGTTTTTTTTGGTTTCAATAGCATTAATTTCTGCTCTAATCTTTATTATTTCCTGTCTTCTGCTGGTTTGGGGTTTTATTTGCTGTTCTTTTTGCAGCTCCTTAAGGCGTAAGGTTAGGTTGTGTATCTGAGATCATTCTTCCTTCTTTTTTTTTTTATATGAAGTTTATTGACAAATTGGTTTCCATACAACACCCAGTGCTCATCCCAAAAGGTGCCCTCCTCAATACCCATCACCCACCCGCCCCTCCCTCCCACCCCCCATCAACCCTCAGTTTGTTCTCAGTTTTTAACAGCCTCTTATGCTTTGGCTCTCTTCCACTCTAACCTCTTTTTTTTTTTTCCTTCCCCCCCCCATGGATTTCTGTTAAGTTTCTCAGGATCCACATAAGAGTGAAACCATATGGTATCTGTCTTTCTCTGTATGGCTTATTTCACTTAGCATTACACTCTCCAGTTCCATCCACGTTGCTACAAAAGGCCATATTTCATTTTTTCTCATTGCCACGTAGTATTCCATTGTGTATATAAACCACAATTTCTTTATCCATTCATCAGTTGATGGACATTTAGGCTCTTTCCATAATTTGGATATTGTTGAGAGTGCTGCTATGAACATTGGGGTACAAGTGCCCCTATGCATCAGTACTCCTGTATCCCTTGGGTAGATTCCTAGCAGTGCTATTGCTGGGTCATAGGGTAGGTCTATTTTTAATTTTCTGAGGAACCTCCACACTGCTTTCCAGAGCGGCTGCACCAATTTGCATTCCCACCAACAGTGCAAGAGGGTTCCCGTTTCTCCACATCCTCTCCAGCATCTATAGTCTCCTGATTTGTTCATTTTGGCCACTCTGACTGGCGTGAGGTGATACCTGAGTGTGGTTTTGATTTGTATTTCCCTGATAAGGAGCGACGCTGAACATCTTTTCATGTGCCTGTTGGCCATCTGGATGTCTTCTTTAGAGAAGTGTCTATTCATGTTTTCTGCCCATTTCTTCACTGGGTTATTTGTTTCTAGGGTGTGGAGTTTGGTGAGCTCTTTATAGATTTTAGATACTAGCCCTTTGTCCGATATGTCATTTGCAAATATCTTTTCCCATTCCGTTGGTTGCCTTTTAGTTTTGTTGGTTGTTTCCTTTGCTGTGCAGAAGCTTTTTATCTTCATAAGGTCCCAGTAATTCACTTTTGCTTTGAATTCCCTTGCCTTTGGGGATGTGTCGAGTAAGAGATTGCTACGGCTGAGGTCAGAGAGGTCTTTTCCTGCTTTCTCCTCTAAGGTTCTGATGGTTTCCTGTCTCACATTTAGGTCCTTTATCCATTTTGAGTTTATTTTTGTAAATGGTGTGAGAAAGTGGTCTAGTTTCAACCTTCTGCATGTTGCTGTCCAGTTCTCCCAGCACCATTTGTTAAAGAGGCTGTCTTTTTTCCATTGGATGTTCTTTCCTGCTTTGTCAAAGATGAGTTGGCCATATGTTTGTGGGTCTAGTTCTGGGGTTTCTATTCTATTCCATTGGTCTGTGTGTCTGTTTTTGTGCCAATACCATGCTGTCTTGATGATGACAGCTTTGTAGTAGAGGCTGAAGTCTGGGATTGTGATGTCTCCTGCTTTGGTCTTCTTCTTCAAAATTCCTTTGGCTATTCGGGGCCTTTTGTGGTTCCATATGAATTTTAGGATTGCTTGTTCTAGTTTCGAGAAGAATGCTGGTGCAATTTTGATTGGGATTGCATTGAATGTGTAGATAGCTTTGGGTAGTATTGACATTTTGACAATATTTATTTTTCCAATCCATGAGCAGGGGATGTCTTTCCATTTCTTTAAATCTTCTTCAATTACCTTCATAAGCTTTCTATAGTTTTCAGCATACAGATCCTTTACATCTTTGGTTAGATTTATTCCTAGGTATTTTATGCTTCTTGGTGCAATTGTGAATGGGATCAGTTTCTTTATTTGTCTTTCTGTGGCTTCATTGTTAGTGTATAAGAATGCAACTGATTTCTGTACATTGATTTTGTATCCTGCAACTTTGCTGAATTCATGTATCAGTTCTAGCAGACTTTTGGTGGAGTCTATCGGATTTTCCATGTATAATATCATGTCATCTGCAAAAAGCGAAAGCTTGACTTCATCTTTGCCAATTTTGATGCCTTTGATTTCCTTTTGTTGTCTGATTGCTGATGCTAGAACTTCCAGCACTATGTTAAACAACAGCGGTGAGAGTGGGCATCCCTGTCGTGTTCCTGATCTCAGGGAAAAAGCTCTCAGTTTTTCCCCGTTGAGGATGATGTTAGCTGTGGGCTTTTCATAAATGGCTTTTATGATCTTTAAGTATGTTCCTTCTATCCCGACTTTCTCAAGGGTTTTTATTAAGAAAGGGTGCTGGATTTTGTCAAAGGCCTTTTCTGCATCGATTGACAGGATCATATGGTTCTTCTCTTTTTTTTTGTTAATGTGATGTATCACGTTGATTGATTTGCGAATGTTGAACCAGCCCTGCATCCCAGGAATGAATCCCACTTGATCATGGTGAATAATTCTTTTTATATGCTGTTGAATTCGATTTGCTAGTATCTTATGGAGAATTTTTGCATCCATATTCATCAGGAATATTGGCCTGTAGTTCTCTTTTTTTACTGGGTCTCTGTCTGGTTTAGGAATCAAAGTAATACTGGCTTCATAGAATGAGTCTGGAAGTTTTCCTTCCCTTTCTATTTCTTGGAATAGCTTGAGAAGGATAGGTATTATCTCTGCTTTAAACGTCTGGTAGAACTCCCCTGGGAAGCCATCTGGTCCGGGACTCTTATTTCTTGGGAGATGTTTGATAACCGATTCAATTTCTTCGCTGGTTATGGGTCTGTTCAAGCTTTCTATTTCCTCCTGATTGAGTTTTGGAAGAAGGTGGGTGTTCAGGAATTGGTCCATTTCTTCCAGGTTGTCCAATTTGTTGGCATATAATTTTTCATAGTATTCCCTGATAATTGTTTGTATCTCTGAGGGATTGGTTGTAATAATTCCATTTTAATTCATGATTTTATCTATTTGGGTCATCTCCCTTTTCTTTTTGAGAAGCCTGGCTAGAGGTTTGTCAATTTTGTTTATTTTTTCAAAAAACCAACTCTTGGTTTCGTTGATCTGCTCTACAGTTTTTTTAGATTCTATATTGTTTATTTCTGCTCTGATCTTTATTATTTCTCTTCTTCTGCTGGGTTTAGGCTGCCTTTGTTGTTCTGCTTCTATTTCCTTTAGGTGTGCTGTTAGATTTTGTATTTGGGATTTTTCTTGTTTCTTGAGATAGGCCTGGATTGCAATGTATTTTCCTCTCAGGACTGCCTTCGCTGCGTCCCAAAGTGTTTGGATTGTTGTATTTTCATTTTCGTTTGTTTCCATATATTTTTTGATTTCTTCTCTAATTGCCTGGTTGCCCCACTCATTCGTTAGTAGGGTGTTCTTTAACCTCCATGCTTTTGGAGGTTTTCCAGACTTTTTCCTGTGGTTGATTTCAAGCTTCATAGCATTGTGGTCTGAAAGTATGCATGGTATAATTTCAATTCTTGTAAACTTATGAAGGGCTCTTTTGTGACCCAGTATATGATCTATCTTGGAGAATGTTCCATGTGCACTCGAGAAGAAAGTATATTCTGTTGCTTTGGGATGCAGAGTTCTAAATATATCTGTCAAGTCCATCTGACCCAGTGTCTCATTCAGGGCCCTTGTTTCTTTATTGACCGTGTGTCTAGATGATCTATCCATTTCTGTAAGTGGGGTGTTAAAGTCCCCAGCAATTACCACATTCCTATCAATAAGGTTGGTTCTGTTTATGAGTAATTGTTTTATATATTTGGGGGCTCCGGTATTCGGCGCATAGACATTTATAATTGTTAGCTCTTCCTGATGGATAGACCCTGTAACTATTATATAATGTCCTTCTTCATCTCTTGTTACAGCCTTTAATTTAAAGTCTAGTTTGTCTGATATAAGTATGGCTACTCCAGCTTTCTTCTGGCTTCCAGTAGCATGATAAATAGTTCTCCATCCCCTCACTCTGAATCTAAAGGTGTCCTCAGGTCTAAAATGAGTCTCTTGTAGACAGCAAATAGATGGGTCTTGTTTTATTATCCATTCTGATACCCTATGTCTTTTGGTTGGCGCATTTAATCCATTTACATTCAGTGTTATTATAGAAAGATACGGGTTTAGAGTCATTGTGATGTCTGTATGTTTTATGCTTGTAGTGATGTCTCTGGTACTTTGTCTCACAGGGTCCCCCTTAGGATCTCTTTTTTTTTTTTTTTATATGAAGTTTATTGACAAATTGGTTTCCATACAACACCCAGTGCTCATCCCAAAAGGTGCCCTCCTCAATACCCATCACCCACCCGCCCCTCCCTCCCACCCCCCATCAACCCTCAGTTTGTTCTCAGTTTTTAACAGTCTCTTATGCTTTGGCTCTCTCCCACTCTAACGTCCTTTTTTTTTTTTTTACCTTCCCCTCCCCCATGGGTTCCTGTTAAGTTTCTCAGGATCCACATAAGAGTGAAACCGTATGGTATCTGTCTTTCTCTGTATGGCTTATTTCACTTAGCATCACACTCTCCAGTTCCATCCACGTTGCTACAAAAGGCCATATTTCATTTTTTCTCATTGCCACGTAGTATTCCATTGTGTATATAAACCACAATTTCTTTATCCATTCATCAGTTGATGGACATTTAGGCTCTTTCCATAATTTGGCTATTGTTGAGAGTGCTGCTATGAACATTGGGGTACAAGTGCCCCTATGCATCAGTACTCCTGTATCCCTTGGGTAGATTCCTAGCAGTGCTATTGCTGGGTCATAGGGTAGGTCTATTTTTAATTTTCTGAGGAACCTCCACACTGCTTTCCAGAGCGGCTGCACCAATTTGCATTCCCACCAACAGTGCAAGAGGGTTCCCGTTTCTCCACATCCTCTCCAGCATCTATAGTCTCCTGATTTGTTCATTTTGGCCACTCTGACTGGCGTGAGGTGATACCTGAGTGTGGTTTTGATTTGTATTTCCCTGATAAGGAGCGACGCTGAACATCTTTTCATGTGCCTGTTGGCCATCTGGATGTCTTCTTTAGAGAAGTGTCTATTCATGTTTTCTGCCCATTTCTTCACTGGGTTATTTGTTTTTCGGGTGTGGAGTTTGGTGAGCTCTTTATAGATTTTAGATACTAGCCCTTTGTCCGATATGTCATTTGCAAATATCTTTTCCCATTCCGTTGGTTGCCTTTTAGTTTTGTTGGTTGTTTCCTTTGCTGTGCAGAAGCTTTTTATCTTCATAAGGTCCCAGTAATTCACTTTGGCTTTGAATTCCCTTGCCTTTGGGGATGTGTCGAGTAAGAGATTGCTACGGCTGAGGTCAGAGAGGTCTTTTCCTGCTTTCTCCTCTAAGGTTCTGATGGTTTCCTGTCTCACATTTAGGTCCTTTATCCATTTTGAGTTTATTTTTGTAAATGGTGTGAGAAAGTGGTCTAGTTTCAACCTTCTGCATGTTGCTGTCCAGTTCTCCCAGCACCATTTGTTAAAGAGGCTGTCTTTTTTCCATTGGATGTTCTTTCCTGCTTTGTCAAAGATGAGTTGGCCATATGTTTGTGGGTCTAGTTCTGGGGTTTCTATTCTATTCCATTGGTCTGTGTGTCTGTTTTTGTGCCAATACCATGCTGTCTTGATGATGACAGCTTTGTAGTAGAGGCTGAAGTCTGGGATTGTGATGTCTCCTGCTTTGGTCTTCTTCTTCAAAATTCCTTTGGCTATTCGGGGCCTTTTGTGGTTCCATATGAATTTTAGGATTGCTTGTTCTAGTTTCGAGAAGAATGCTGGTGCAATTTTGATTGGGATTGCATTGAATGTGTAGATAGCTTTGGGTAGTATTGACATTTTGACAATATTTATTTTTCCAATCCATGAGCAGGGGATGTCTTTCCATTTCTTTAAATCTTCTTCAATTACCTTCATAAGCTTTCTATAGTTTTCAGCATACAGATCCTTTACATCTTTGGTTAGATTTATTCCTAGGTATTTTATGCTTCTTGGTGCAATTGTGAATGGGATCAGTTTCTTTATTTGTCTTTCTGTGGCTTCATTGTTAGTGTATAAGAATGCAACTGATTTCTGTACATTGATTTTGTATCCTGCAACTTTGCTGAATTCATGTATCAGTTCTAGCAGACTTTTGGTGGAGTCTATCGGATTTTCCATGTATAATATCATGTCATCTGCAAAAAGCGAAAGCTTGACTTCATCTTTGCCAATTTTGATGCCTTTGATTTCCTTTTGTTGTCTGATTGCTGATGCTAGAACTTCCAGCACTATGTTAAACAACAACGGTGAGAGTGGGCATCCCTGTCGTGTTCCTGATCTCAGGGAAAAAGCTCTCAGTTTTTCCCCGTTGAGGATGATGTTAGCTGTGGGCTTTTCATAGATGGCTTTTATGATCTTTAAGTATGTTCCTTCTATCCCGACTTTCTCAAGGGTTTTTATTAAGAAAGGGTGCTGGATTTTGTCAAAGGCCTTTTCTGCATCGATTGACAGGATCATATGGTTCTTCTCTTTTTTTTTGTTAATGTGATGTATCACGTTGATTGATTTGCGAATGTTGAACCAGCCCTGCATCCCAGGAATGAATCCCACTTGATCATGGTGAATGATTCTTTTTATATGCTGTTGAATTCGATTTGCTAGTATCTTATTGAGAATTTTGGCATCCATATTCATCAGGGATATTGGCCTGTAGTTCTCTTTTTTTACTGGGTCTCTGTCTGGTTTAGGAATCAAAGTAATACTGGCTTCATAGAATGAGTCTGGAAGTTTTCCTTCCCTTTCTATTTCTTGGAATAGCTTGAGAAGGATAGGTATTATCTCTGCTTTAAACGTCTGGTAGAACTCCCCTGGGAAGCCATCTGGTCCTGGACTCTTATTTCTTGGGAGATGTTTGATAACCGATTCAATTTCTTCGCTGGTTATGGGTCTGTTCAAGCTTTCTATTTCCTCCTGATTGAGTTTTGGAAGAGTGTGGGTGTTCAGGAATTTGTCCATTTCTTCCAGGTTGTCCAATTTGTTGGCATATAATTTTTCATAGTATTCCCTGATAATTGTTTGTATCTCTGAGGGATTGGTTGTAATAATTCCATTTTAATTCATGATTTTATCTATTTGGGTCATCTCCCTTTTCTTTTTGAGAAGCCTGGCTAGAGGTTTGTCAATTTTGTTTATTTTTTCAAAAAACCAACTCTTGGTTTCGTTGATCTGCTCTACAGTTTTCTTAGATTCTATATTGTTTCTTTCTGCTCTGATCTTTATTATTTCTCTTCTTCTGCTGGGTTTAGGCTGCCTTTGCTGTTCTGCTTCTATTTCCTTTAGGTGTGCTGTTAGATTTTGTATTTGGGATTTTTCTTGTTTCTTGAGATAGGCCTGGATTGCAATGTATTTTCCTCTCAGGACTGCCTTCGCTGCGTCCCAAAGCGTTTGGATTGTTGTATTTTCATTTTCGTTTGTTCCATATATTTTTTAATTTCTTCTCTAATTGCCTGGTTGACCCACTCATTCGTTAGTAGGGTGTTCTTTAACCTCCATGCTTTTGGAGGTTTTCCAGACTTTTTCCTGTGGTTGATTTCAAGCTTCATAGCATTGTGGTCTGAAAGTATGCATGGTATAATTTCAATTCTTGTAAACTTATGAAGGGCTGTTTTGTGACCCAGTATATGATCTATCTTGGAGAATGTTCCATGTGCACTCGAGAAGAAAGTATATTCTGTTGCTTTGGGATGCAGAGTTCTAAATACATCTGTCAAGTCCATCTGATCCAGTGTCTCATTCAGGGCCCTTGTTTCTTTATTGACCGTGTGTCTAGATGATCTATCCATTTCTGTAAGTGGGGTGTTAAAGTCCCCAGCAATTACCACATTCTTATCAATAAGGTTGCTTCTGTTTATGAGTAATTGTTTTATATATTTGGGGGCTGCGGTATTCGGCGCATAGACATTTATAATTGTTAGCTCTTCCTGATGGATAGACCCTGTAACTATTATATAATGTCCTTCTTCATCTCTTGTTACAGCCTTTAATTTAAAGTCTAGTTTGTCTGATATAAGTATGGCTACTCCAGCTTTCTTTTGGCTTCCAGTAGCATGATAAATAGTTCTCCATCCCCTCACTCTCAATCTAAAGGTGTCCTCAGGTCTAAAATGAGTCTCTTGTAGACAGCAAATAGATGGGTCTTGTTTTTTTATCCATTCTGATACCCTATGTCTTTTGGTTGGCACATTTAATCCATTTACATTCAGTGTTATTATAGAAAGATACGGGTTTAGAGTCATTGTGATGTCTGTATGTTTTATGCTTGTAGTGATGTCTCTGGTATTTTGTCTCACAGGGTCCCCCTTAGGATCTCTTGTAGGGCTGGTTTAGTGGTGACTAATTCCTTCAGTTTTTGTTTGTTTGGGAAGACCTTTATCTCTCCTTCTATTCTAAATGACAGACTTGCTGGATAAAGGATTCTCGGCTGCATATTTTTGCTGTCTAGCACCCTGAAAATCTCGTGCCAATTCTTTCTGGCCTGCCAAGTTTCAAAAGAGAGATCAGTCACGAGTCTTATAGGTCTCCCTTTATATGTGAGGGCACGTTTACCCCTTGCTGCTTTCAGAATTTTCTCTTTATCCTTGTATTTTGCCAGTTTCACTATGATATGTCGTGCAGAAGATCGATTCAAGTTACGTCTGAAGGGAGTTCTCTGTGCCTCTTGGATTTCAATGCCTTTTTCCTTCCCCAGTTCAGGGAAGTTCTCAGCTATTATTTCTTCAAGTACCCCTTCAGCACCTTTCCCTCTCTCTTCCTCCTCTGGGATACCAATTATGCGTATATTATTTCTTTTTAGTGTATCACTTAGTTCTCTAATTTTCCCCTCATACTCCTGGATTTTTTTATCTCTCTTTTTCTCAGCTTCCTCTTTTTCCATAACTTTATCTTCTAGTTCACCTATTCTCTTCTCTGCCTCTTCAATCCGAGCCGTGGTGGTTTGCATTTTGTTTTCCATTTCCTTTAAAGCGTTTTTCAGCTCCTCGTGACTGTTCCTTAGTCCCCTGATGTCTGTAGCAAGAGATTCTCTGCTGTCCTGTATGCTGTTTTCCAGCCCAGCGATTAATTTTATGACTATTATTCTAAATTCACTTTCTGTTATATTATTTAAATCCTTTTTGATCAGCTCATTAGCTGTTGTTATTTCCTGGAGATTCTTCTGAGGGGAATTCTTCCGCTTGGTCATTTTGGATAGTCCCTGGTGTGGTGAGGGCCTGCAGGGCACTTCCCCTGTGCTGTGGTGTATAACTGGAGTTGGTGGGCGGGGCCGCAGTCCGACCTGATGTCTGCCCCCAGCCCACTGCTAGGGCCACAGTCAGACTGGTATGTGCCTTCTCTTCCCCTCTCCTAGGGGCGGGATTCACTGTGGGGTGGCGTGGCCCGTCTGGGCTACTTGCACACTGCCAGGCTTGTGATGCTGGGGATCTGGCGTATTAGCTGGGGTGGGAAGGCAAGGTGCACGGCGGCAGGGGGGGCAGGCTTAGCTCGCTTCTCCTTAGGTGATCCACTTCAGGAGGGGCCCTGTGGCAGCCGGAGGGAGTCAGATCGCTGCCGGAGTTTTGGCTCCGCAGAAGCACAGAGTTGGGTGTTCGCGCGGAGCGAGCAAGTTCCCTGGCAGGAACCGGTTCCCTTTGGGATTTTGGCTGGGGGATGGGCGGGGGAGATGGCGCTGGCGAGCGCCTTTGTTCCCCACCAAACTGAGCTCTGTCGTCCGGGGGCTCCGCAGCTCACCCTCCCTTTGTCCTCCAGCCTTCCCGCTTTCCGAGCAGAGCTGTTAACTTATGACCTCCCAGACGCTAAGTCGCGCTTGCTGTCGGAACACAGTCCGTCAGGCCCCTCCGCTTTTGCAAGCCGGACTCGGGGGCTCTGCTTGGCTGGCGAGCCGCCCCTCCGCCCCGGCTCCCTCCCGCCAGTCCGTGGAGCGAACACTGCCTCGCCGCCCTTCCTACCCTCTTCCGTGGGCCTCTCGTCTGCACTTGGGTCCGGTGACTCTGTTCTGCTAATCCTCTGGCGGTTTTCTGGGTTATTTAGGCAGGTGTAGGTGGAATCTAAGTGATCAGCAGGACGCGCGGTGAGCCCAGCGTCCTCCTACGCCGCCATCTTCCCAGAATCGCCTCATTCTTCCTTCTTTAGGAAGGCCTGGATTGCTATATGCTTTCCTCTTATGACCGCCTTTGCTGTGTCCCAGAGGTTTTGGGTTGTGGTGTTATCATTTTCATTGACTTCCATATACGTTTTAATTTCCTCAATAACTGCTTGGTTAGCTCATTCATTCTTCAGTAGGATGTTCTTCAGTCCCCAAGTATTTGTTACCTTTCCAAATTTTTTCTTTTCTTGATGTCGAGTTTCATAGCGTTGTGGTCTGAACATATGCACGGTATGATCTCGATCTTTTTGTACGTACTTAGGGCCGATTTGTGTCCCAGTACATCGTCCATTCTGGAGAACGTTCCATGTGCACTGGAGAAGAATGTATATTCTGCTGCTTTAGGATGAAATGTTCTGAATATATCTGTTAAGTCCATCTGGTCCAGTGTGTCATTTAGGCCATTGTTTCCTTGTTGATGTTTTGATTCGATGATCTGTCCATTGCTGTGAGCGAGGTGTTGAAGACTCCAACTGTTATGGTATTACTATCGATGAGTTTCTTTGTGATTAATTGATTTATATATTTGGGTGCTGCCACATTTGTCACATAAATGTTTACAATTGTTAGGTCTTTTTGGTCTATAGACCACTTGATTATGATATAATGCCCTTCTGCATCTCTTAATACAGTCTTTATTTTATTTTATTTTTTTATTTTTTTAATATATGAAATTTATTGTCAAATTGGTTTCCATAAAACACCCAGTGCTCATCCCAAAAGGTGCCCTCCTCAATACCCATCACCCACCCTCCCCTCCCTCCCACCCCCCATCAACCCTCAGTTTGTTCTCAGCTTTTAACAGTCTCTTATGCTTTGGCTCTCTCCCACTCTAACCTCTTTTTATTTTTCTTCCCCTCCCCCATGGGTTCCTGTTAAGTTTCTCAGGATCCACATAAGAGTGAAACCATATGGTATCTGTCTTTCTCTGTATGGTTTATTTCACTTAGCATCACACTCTCCAGTTCCATCCACGTTGCTACAAAAGGCCATATTTCATTTTTTCTCATTGCTATGTAGTATTCCGTTGTGTATGTAAACCACAATTTCTTTATCCATTCATCAGTTGATGGACATTTAGGCTCTTTCCATAATTTGGCTATTGTTGAGAGTGCTGCTATGAACATTGGGGTACAAGTGCCCCTATGCATCAGTACTCCTGTATCCCTTGGGTAAATTCCTAGCAGTGCTATTGCTGGGTCATAGGGTAGGTCTATTTTTAATTTTCTGAGGAACCTCCACACTGCTTTACAGAGCGGCTGCACCAATTTGCATTCCCACCAACAGTGCAAGAGGGTTCCCATTTCTCCACATCCTCTCCAGCATCTATAGTCTCCTGATTTGTTCATTTTGGCCACTCTGACTGGCCTGAGGTGATATCTGAGTGTGGTTTTGATTTGTATTTCCCTGATAAGGAGCGACGTTGAGCATCTTTTTTGTGCCTATTGGCCATCCGGATGTCTTCTTTAGAGAAGTGTCTATTCATGTCTTCTGCCCATTTCTTCACTGGGTTATTTGTTTTTCAGGTGTGGAGTTTGGTGAGCTCTTTATAGATTTTAGATACTAGCCCTTTGTCTGATATGTCATTTGCAAATATCTTTTCCCATTCCGTCGGTTGCCTTTTAGTTTTGCTGGTTGTTTCCTTTGCTGTGCAGAAGCTTTTTATCTTCATAAGGTCCCAGTAATTCACTTTTGCTTTTAATTCCCTTGCCTTTGGGGATGTGTCGAGTAAGCTGAGGTCAGAGAGGTCTTTTCCTGCTTTCTCCTCTAAGGTTTTGATGGTTTCCTGTCTCACATTCAGGTCCTTTATCCATTTTGAGTTTATTTTTGTGAATGGTGTGAGAAAGTGGTCTAGTTTCATTCTTCTGCATGTTGCTGTCCAGTTCTCCCAGCACCATTTGTTAAAGAGACTGTCTTTTTTCCATTGGATGTTCTTTCCTGCTTTGTCAAAGATGAGTTGGCCATACTTTTGTGGGTCTAGTTCTGGGGTTTCTATTCTATTCCATTGGTCTATGTGTCTCTTTTTGTGCCAATACCATGCTGTCTTGATGATGACAGCTTTGTAGTAGAGGCTAAAGTATGGGATTCTGATGCCTCCTGCTTCGGTCTTCTTCAAAATTCCTTTGGCTATTCGGGGCGTTTTGTGGTTCCATATGAATTTTAGGATTGCTTGTTCTAGTTTTGAGAAGAATGCTGGTGCAATTTTGATTGGGATTGCATTGAATGTGTAGATAGCTTTGGGTAGTATTGATATTTTGACAATATTTATTTTTCCAATCCATGAGCAGGGAATGTCTTTCCATTTCTTTAAATCTTCTTCAATTACCTTCATAAGTTTTGTATACTTTTCAGCATACATATCCTTTACATCTTTGGTTAGATTTATTCCTAGGTATTTTATGCTTCTTGGTGCAATTGTGAATGGGATCAGTTTCTTTATTTGTCTTTCTGTTGCTTCATTGTTAGTGTATAAGAATGCAACTGATTTCTGTACATTGATTTTGTATCCTGCAATTCTGCTGAATTCATGTATCAGTTCTAGCAGACTTTTGGTGGAGTCTATCGGATTTTCCATGTATAATATCATGTCATCTGCAAAAAGCGAAAGCTTGACTTCATCTTTGCCAATTTTGATGCCTTTGATTTCCTTTTGTTGTCTGACTGCTGATGCTAGAACTTCCAGCACTATGTTAAACAACAGCGGTGAGAGTGGACATCCCTGTCGTGTTCCTGATCTCAGGGAAAAACTCTCAGTTTTTCCCCGTTGAAGATGATGTTAGCTGTGGGCTTTTCATAAATGGCTTTTATGATCTTTAAGTATGTTCCTTCTATCCCGACTTTCTCACGGGCTTTTATTAAGAAGGGTGCTGGATTTTGTCAAAGGCCTTTTCTGCATCGATTGACAGGATCATATGGTTCTTTTCTTTTTTTTGTTAATGTGATGTATCACGTTGATTGATTTGCGAACGTTGAACCAGCCCTGCATCCCAGGAATGAACCCCACTTGAGCATGGTGAATAATTCTTTTTATATGCTGTTGAATTCGATTTGCTAGTATCTTATTGAGAATTTTGGCATCCATATTCATCAGGGATATTGGCCTGTAGTTCTCTTTTTTTACTGGGTCTCTGTCTGGTTTAGGAATCAAAGTAATACTGGCTTCATAGAATGAGTCTGGAAGTTTTCCTTCCCTTTCTATTTCTTGGAATAGCTTGAGAAGGATAGGTATTATCTCTGCTTTAAACGTCTGGTAGAACTCCCCTGGGAAGCCATCTGGTCCTGGACTCTTATTTGTTGGGAGATTTTTGATAACCGATTCAATTTCTTCGCTGGTTATGGGTCTGTTCAAGCTTTCTATTTCCTCCTGATTGAGTTTTGCAAGAGTGTGGGTGTTTAGGAATTTGTCCATTTCTTCCAGGTTGTCCAATTTGTTGGCATATAATTTTTCATAGTATTCCCTGATAATTGTTTGTAACTCTGAGGGATTGGTTGTAATAATTCCATTTTCATTCCTGATTTTATCTATTTGGGTCATCTCCCTTTTCTTTTTGAGAAGCCTGGCTAGAGGTTTGTCAATTTTGTTTATTTTTTCAAAAAACCAACTCTTGGTTTCGTTGGTCTTCTCTACAGTTTTTTTAGAATCTGTATTGTTTATTTCTGCTCTGATCTTTATTATTTCTCTTCTTCTGCTGGGTTTAGGCTGCCTTTGCTGTTCTGCTTCTATTTCCTTTAGGTGTGCTGTTAGATTTTGTATTTGGGATTTTTCTTGTTTCTTGAGATAAGCCTGGATTGCAATGTATTTTCCTCTCAGGACTGCATTCGCTGCGTCCCAAAGCGTTTGGATTGTTGTATTTTCATTTTCGTTTGTTTCCATATATTTTTTGATTTCTTCTCTAATTGCCTGGTTGCCCCACTCATTCGTTGGTAGGGTGTTCTTTAACCTCCATGCTTTTGGAGGTTTTCCAGACTTTTTCCTGTGGTTGATTTCAAGCTTCATAGCATTATGGTCTGAAAGTATGCATGGTATAGTTTCAATTCTTGTAAACTTATGAAGGGCTGTTTTGTGACCCAGTATATGATCTATCTTGGAGAATGTTCCATGTGCACTCGAGAAGAAAGTATATTCTGTTGCTTTGGGATGCAGAGTTCTAAATAGATCTGTCAAGTCCATCTGATCCAATGTATCATTCAGGGCCCTTGTTTCTTTATTGACCGTGTGTCTAGATGATCTATGCATTTCTGTTAGTGGGGTGTTAAAGTCCCCTGCAATTACCACATTCTTATCAATAAGGTTGCTTCTGTTTATGAGTAATTGTTTTATATATTTGGGGGCTCTGGTATTCGGCCCATAGACATTTATAATTGTTAGCTCTTCCTGATGGATAGACCCTGTAACTATTATATAATGTCCTTCTTCATCTCTTGTTACAGCCTTTAATTTAAAGTCTAGTTTGTCTGATAGAAGTATGGCTACTCCAGCTTTCTTTTGGCTTCCAGTAGCATGATAAATAATTCTCCATCTCCTCACTCTCAATCTAAAGGTGTCCTCAGGTCTAAAATGAGTCTCTTGTAGACAGCAAATAGATGGGTCTTGTTTTTTTATCCATTCTGATACCCTATGTCTTTTGGTTGGTGCATTTAATCCATTTACATTCAGTGTTATTTTAGAAAGATACGGGTTTAGAATCACTGTGATGTCTGTATGTTTTATGCTTGTAGTGATGTCTCTGGTACTTTGTCTCACAGGGTCCCCCTTAGGATCTCTTGTAGGGCTGGTTTAGTGGTGACAAATTCCTTCAGTTTTTGTTTGTTTGGGAAGACCTTTATCTCTCCTTCTATTCTAAATGACAGACTTGCTGGATAAAGGATTCTCGGCTGCATATTTTTTCTGTTTAGCACACTGAAGATCTCGTGCCAATTCTTTCTGGCCTGCCAAGTTTCAAAAGAGAGATCAGTCACAAGTCTTATAGGTCTCCCTTTATATGTGAGGGCACGTTTATCCCTAGCTGGTTTCAGAATTTTCTCTTTATCCTTGTATTTTGCCAGTTTCACTATGATATGTCGTGCAGAAGATCGATTCAAGTTACGTCTGAAGGGAGTTCTCTGTGCCTCTTGGATTTCAATGCCTTTTTCCTTTCCCAGTTCAGGGAAGTTCTCAGCTATAATTTCTTCAAGTACCCCTTCAGCACCTTTCCCTCTCTCTTCCTCCTCTGGGATGCCACTTATGTGTATATTATTTCTTTTTAGTGTATCACTTAGTTCTCTAATTTTCCCCTCATACTCCTGGATTTTTTTATATCTCTTTTTCTCAGCTTCCTCTTTTTCCATAACTTTATCTTCTAGTTCACCTATTCTCTCCTCTGCCTCTTCCATCCGAGCCGTGGTGGTTTCCATTTTGTTTTGCATTTCATTTAAAGCGTTTTTCAGCTCCTCGTGACTGTTCCTTAGTCCCTTGATCTCTGTAGCAAGAGATTCTCTGCTGTCCTCTATACTGTTTTCAAGCCCAGCGATTAATTTTATGACTATTATTCTAAATTCACTTTCTGTTATATTATTTAAATCCTTTTTGATCAGTTCATTAGCTGTTGTTATTTCCTGGAGATTCTTCTGAGGGGAATTCTTCCGCTTGGTCATTTTGGATAGTCCCTGGAGTGGTGCGGACCTGCAGGGCACTTCCCCTGTGCTGTGGTGTATAACTGGAGTTGGTGGGCGGGGCTGCAGTCCAACCTGATGTCTGCCCCCAGCCCACCATTGGGGCCACAGTCAGACTGGTGTGTGCCTTCTCTTCTCCTCTCCTGGGTGGGGGGATTCACTGTGGGGTTGCGTGGCCCATCTGGGCTACTTGCACACTGCCAGGCTTGTGATGCTGGGGATCTGGCATATTAGCTGGGGTGGGTAGGCAAGGTGCACAGGGGCAGGAGGGGCAGGTTAGCTCGCTTCTCCTTAGGTGATCCACTTCAGGAGGGGCCCTGTCGCAGCGGGAGGGAGTCAGATCCGCTGCCGGAGGTTTGGCTCCGCAGAAGCACAGAGTTGGGTGTTTGCGTGGAGCGAGCAATTTCCCTGGCCGGAACCGGTTCCCTTTGGGATTTTGGCTGGGGGATGGGCGGAGGAGATGGCGCTGGCGAGCGCCTTTGTTCCCCGCCAAACTGAGCTCTGTCATCCGGGGGCTCCGCAGTTCACCCTCCCTTTGTCCTCCAGCCTTCCCGCTTTCCGAGCAGAGCTGTTAACTTCTGACCTCCCAGACGCTAAGTCGCGCTTGCTGTCGGAACACAGTCCGTCAGGCCCCTCCGCTTTTGCAAGCCGGACTCGGGGGCTCTGCTTGGTCGGCGAGCCGCCCCTCCGCCCCGGCTCCCTCCCGCCAGTCCGTGGAGCGCGCACCGCCTCACCGTCCTTCCTATCCTCTTCTGTGGGCCTCTCGTCTGCGCTTGCCTCCGGATTCAATGCATGAGTTTTGGAAAGTCCATTCTCTCCTCTGGACCTCAGTTTCAATTGCAAGATCCCCAAGCTATCCTCAGCTCTAAGGTGTGATGTTCTATAATCCTTTCTGGTACTGAGGAGTCAGAAGTCAAACTGAATAACCACAACAAGATATCTTTTACCAAATGGCTCTTTTTTCTTTTTTGGAAGAAATATATACATGCAGCTACTGTAAGCTCACATTATAAATATGATTTCCATATTCTGGGCAAAATTTCTTTAATCAAGTATTCCCTCTAAGTACACCCAGTTGCTACCTCTTATCACATACACCTACCATTTTGACCACCAGCCTATAAACAAACTATTATCACACTCATCATTTGCCTTTACTTGAGAGTAGAAATTCTAAGTCTCATCCCTGAAAGTATCAAATATAACACACTTGGTTAGGGAGGGGCTACCCTATAGATAGGCAAGCATTTCCCAACGATTTGTTCCTCACCCTTCTAGATAAGAAGGGAGTGACCATACCCACAGGTCCTGAAAATTTAACTCATGCAGTAATATCATGGATGTTCATCTTACTAATTTACTTGCAAAGTCCAACCCTGAACTCTAAATTGGTATATTTCCCTGAAATATTGAAGGTCTCCAATCAATCAGTTCAATTCAGAAAGCATTTCTTGAAGGTACACCTCAAACAAGGTACTGTGGAAGGATACAAAGATATATAAAAGTGACCTCTGCCCCCAAGGAATTTGCACTTGTAAGGAAGGACAGGAAAAGGACACAAGTCTAACACAATACTTATAGTGTGCACATTGCCATAAAAGTGATGATAGCAATTGTATACCTAATGTAGGCTTATCCCCTTGCTAAGTACTATGTGATACACATGGCAAGTGTATGATTGTTGGTGATGCTTAAACACTGAGAATATCCATAAAGGGGAAAGCAAATGGGCTATAGTGGTAAAGGTTTTGAGGAAGAGGCAGAACTTAAGCTAGATGTTATTTGGATGTGTAACATCTAGATAGATGCTAGAAAAAAGGAAACAGCATTCCAGGTAAGAAGTGTAACATGAATGTGGTAAAAACATGGAGAAAGCCATACAATCCTAAGTATAAGGTGGACATTGTGGGTTGTGGGAGGTAATCTTAGAGAGGTAACATATGGCCAGATGATAAAGGGCATTGTAGACTTGATACAGTAAGAAATCACTATGGGGTGCCTGGGTGGCTCAGTTGGTTAAGTGTCTGACTTCAGCTCAGGTCATGATCTCACAGTTTGTGAGTTCAAGCCCTGCGTCAGACTCTGTGCTGACAGCTCAGAACCTGGAGCCTGTTTCGGATTCTGTGTCTCCCTTTCTCTTCCCCTCCCCTGCTTGCACTCTGTCTCTGTCTCTCTCAAAAATAAATAAAAACATCAAAAATGTATTTCTTTTTATATTAAATATAATTTATTACCAAATTGCTTTCCATACAACCCCCAGTGCTCATCCCAACAGGTGCCCTCCTCAATGCCCATCACCCACTTTCCCCTCTCCCCTACCCTACAGGAAAAATTTAAAAAAAAAGAAATCACTATTAATTTTATGGTCTTAAGTGATATTGATATAATTAAAGACAAATTTTATAAACATTAATTAGTTACTAGTATGCAGGATGAATTGAAATTCGGAGAGACAAAAAGCAGAAAGAGTGATAGTTGGGCATGTGTCACAATGGTTTCATGAGTGACGCTAACATTAGAAATGAAGAGGAAGGATCAAAGGCAAGAGACATTTTAATAACTGGAAATAGTCCCAGTGACTGGAGGGATCTGGGCATCATTCATATAGAGATGGCAGCTAAACCTATGAGAGGTGTAGGAAATCATCAAGGGGGAAAGAAAGTAAAGCTAGGGAAAGGAAATAAATGTGAAATCTGGAATCACCTAAGTAATGTTGAGATGCATATATGATGAGGACAAGGAAATGAATGGAGAAAGAAAATGATAATTTAAAGGACAGAGCCTTGGAGGATACTCATAATTTGGGTAGGAGTATCACAAAAATACAGTGAATGAAAAATATTGCCCTAATTTATAGATGAAAAAGCTGAGGCTGAGGAGGTAAAGTGACTTATGTAAGGCCATGAAGAGGTTGCAACTCAAAGTTCTTCCAGATTCCACACTGTGTCCATTTCCCTACACTTCGCAAACTCTGGGAACTAATGACTAGAAAGAAGTGTACACATACTGTTATGGTCACTTCCCATGGTATGCAGGGTTTATGTGGGAATGTAGGATTTTAAAGGAAAAGAGGAGATCTAGAATAAGAAAGGGAGAGAATGAATGCTGAGCACTAAGACTAAAATTACATCATTCTTTGTTTAAGCAAACATCTATTGAATAAATGATGAAATCACTACAACACAGGTGGCAAGAGCAGAAGGGAGTGGGGAAAGCAGTATAGGCGCAGTTGGTAGAAGAAAAATCGACTTCCTAAATTCTTCATTTCTTTTCTATTATGTATAGCATGATTTTTTGAAGTATATGCATATTTTTCAATTTAGTCCTCATGATGACTCTACCTTTGCCACCTTAACTTGATCTCCTCCAGGAGTAATAACATGAAGTTGATAATCCAGTTTTTCAGCTCGGGCTTCAATGTCTGCAAACCTGATCAAATAATTGCTGGGAGGAACTGTTGGTGCCAAATAATTGTGTGTATTATAGTGGTAAAAAAGCAAAAGCAAACCCATTTAGCAGAATACTAAAAGCCAATTTCTTAAAAATGTGCACCACCAAACCATACCTACAAAATTCTGAGACACCCAACCATCAGCAAGGAGCAGCAAGGCAAATAGTGCATTGTATCCCCAGAATTGCATTTCACACTTTATCAGTCACCTTCTTAGTAGAAATGTATAGGTGAGACGAGATGTATGTTTAAGCCCTTACTGCCTCTTTTTCTCTTAGAGCTATCTGATAAACATGAATTATTTTCTATATATCCTTCACTGAAGATTTAGGTCAATACAGGTTCTTTCTGTTCAGACTTAAGGGCAAGAACACCCTAAGCCTGAGATTCCAGATAAGACAGAATGTTGTGCCCACTATGGAGCCGTGATTCCAAAGACAGACATTCTCAAAGCCACTTTTACTTTTCTACTTTTCATGGAACGAAACAATCTTGGCTCTGGAATCTGTCTGGTTAGCATAGGAACATGAGAGTTTTCCAACCTGCTGTGGCAAGGGTAGCCCATCTTGGTGGGCATCTATACTCTGTGATCCATACCTCACATTTATGCAAGTACTCTGAATGGCACATTGATTTCATAAAGGAGAATACACTAATCAAAACTATAAGGGACAACCACTACCAACTTTGTATGTATGTATGTATGTATGTATGTATGTATGTATGTATGTATGTATTTTAAGTTTTTAATTAAATTCCAGTTAACATACAGGGTAATGTTAGTTTCAGGTGTACAATATAGTGATTCAACAGTTCCATACAACACCCTGTGCTGTTAACAATATTTAACCCATCCCACCCCCACTTATTTAACCCATTCCCCCACCAACCTCCATTTTGGTAACCATCAGTTTCTTCTCTATACTTAAGCGTTTCTTTCTTGGTTTGCCTCTCTCTCTCTCTCTCTCTCTCTCTCTCTCTCTTCCTTTGCTCATTTCTTTGGTTTCTTAAGTTCCTCATATGAGTGAAATCATACGGTATTTTTCTTTCTCTGACAAACTTATTTTGCTTACCATCATACTCTTTAGCTCAATCCATGTCATTGCAAATGGCAAGATTTCATTCTTTTTTATGCCTAATATTTGTAGATACATACATACATACATACACACACACATACATACATATAAGAACATGTGTATATATGGATAGAGAGATACCTATATAAAGAGATAGATATACACACCCCACATCATCTTCCTCCATCCATCTATTGATGGATACTTGGGCTATTTCCATAATTTAGCTATTGTATATAATGATACTATAAACTTCGGAGTTCATGTATCCTTTTGAATTCCTGTTTTTATATTCACTGGGTAAATACCTAGGAGTGCACTTCTGGATCACAGAGTCGTTCTATTTTTAAATTTTTGAGGAACCTCCATACTGCTTTCCAGAGTGGCTGCACCAGTTTGCATTCCCACCAATAGTGCAAGAGGGTTCCCCTTTCTCCACATCTTCACCAACACTCCCTTTCTTGTATTGTTGATTTTAGCCATTCTGACAGGTGTGAGGTGGTATTTCATTGTAGTTTTGATTTGCATTTCTCTGATGATCAGTGATATTGACCGTCTTTTCATGTACCTGTTGGCCATGTGGATGTCTTCCTCGGAAAAATATCTATTCATGTCTTCTGCCCACTTTTTAATTGGATTATTTGTTTTTTGGATGTTGAGTTTTATAAGTTATTTATATATTTTGGGTACTAACCCTTTATCAGATATGTCATTTGCAAATATCTTCTCATTCCATAGGTTGCCTTTTAGTTTTGTTGACTGTTTCCTTCACTGTGCAGAAATGTTTTTTTTTTTTATTTTTGATGAAGTCCTAATAGTTTATTTTTACTTTTGTTTCCCTTGCCTCAAGAGACATATCCAGAAAGAAGTTGCTACAGCCAATATCAAAGGCATTACTACCTGTGTTCTCTTATAGAATTTTTATGGTTTCGGGTCTCAAATTTAGGTCCTTCATCCATTTTGAATTTATTTTTGTGTTTGGTGTAAGAAAGTGATCCAGTTTCATTCTTTTCCATGTTGCAGTCCAGTTTTCCCAACAC
This sequence comes from Lynx rufus, assembly GCF_022079265.1. Lineage (NCBI taxonomy): Eukaryota > Metazoa > Chordata > Mammalia > Carnivora > Felidae > Lynx > Lynx rufus. The sequence goes on from NW_025814859.1 coordinate 373,752, forward strand.
CCTTTGTTGAAGACACTCTTTTCCCATTAAATATTCTTTCCTGCTTTCTCAAAGATTAATTAACCATACAGTTGGGGGTTCATTTCTGGGATTTCTATTCTGTTCCATTGGTATATATGCCTATTTTTGTGACAGTACCATACTGTTTGGATCACTACAGTTTTGTGGGAGTGTTTTGTTTTGTTTTTGTTTTTGTTTTGTTTTGTTTTGTTTTTGGGTCACCTTTGCAATATAACTTCAAGCCTGGAATTATTATGCCTCCAGGTTTGCTTTTTGTTTTCGAGGTTGCTTTGGCTATTTGGGATCTTTGCAGTTCCATAAAAATTTTAGTATTGTTTGCTGTGAAATTTGTTGGTGGAATTTTGATAGGAATTTTATTAAATGTGTAGTTTACTTTGGGTAGTATCAACACTTTGACAATATTTTTCTTCCAATCCATGAGCATGGAATTTTTTTCCATTTTTTTTTGTGTCATCTTCAATTTCTTTCATCAGTGTTTTATAGTCTTCAGAGTACACATCTTTCACCTCTTTGGTTACGTTTATTCCTAGGTATCATATAGTTTGGGGCTCAACTGTAAATGGGATTGATTCCTTGATTTCTCTTTTATTATTGGTGTATAGAAAAGCAACATATTTCTGTATGTTGATTTTGCATCCTGTGACTTTGCTAAATTCGCGTATCAACCCGAGCAGTTTTGTTTTTTTTTTTTGAGGAGTCTTTCAGGTTTTCTATATATAGTATCATGTCATCTGCAAATAATGAAAATTTTACTTCTTCCTTCCCTATTTAGATGCATAGTATTCCTTTTCGTTGTCTGATTGCTGTGGTGATGACTTACAGTACTATATTAAAAACTAATGGTGAGAGTGGACATCCCTGTCTTGTTCCTAACCATATACATAAAGTTCTCAGTTTTTTCCCATTGAGTATGATGTTGGATGTGGGGTATTTGTATATGGCCTTAATCATATTGAGGTATGTTCCCTCTAAATCTATTTTGTGGAGGGTTTTTATCATGAATGGATGTTGTATTTTGTCAAATGCATTTTCTGCATCTATTCAATGATCATATGGTTCTTATCCTTTATTTTGTTAATGTGGTGTATCACGTTGATTGATTTGAGAATATTGAACCACCCTTGCATCCCAGGAACAAATCCCACTTGACCATGGTGAATAATTTTTTAAAATATTGTTGGATTTGGTTTGCTAGTATTTAATTGAGAATTTTTGCGTCTGTATTCATCAGGGATACTGGCATGTAGTTCTTTTTTTTTAGTGGTGTCTCAATCTGGTTTTGATATCAGGATAATGTGGGCCTTATAGAATGAATTTGGAAGTTTTCCTTCCTATTCTATTTTTTAAAACAGTTTGAGAAGAATAGGTATTAACTCTTCTTTAAATGTTTGGTAAAATTTGCATATGAAGCCATCTGGTCCTCCACTTTGGTTTGTTTCCAGTTTTTTTTGTGTGTGTTTTTTGTGGGTTTTTTTTTGTTTGTTTTTGTTTGTTTTTTGTTACTGATTCAAGTTCTTTGCTGTTTATTGGTCTGTTCAAGTTTTCTATTTCTTCCTATTTACATTTTGGTAGTTTGTATGTTTCTATAAATTTATCTATTTCTTCCAGGTAGTGCAAATTGTTGACCTAAATTTTTTCATAATGTCCTGTTGTAATTATTTGGATTTCTGTAATATTAGTTGTCTTCATCCTCTCTCATTTGTGATTTTATTTATTTGGGTCTTTTTTTTTTTCTTTTTGATAAGTCTGGCTAGGTGTTTATCAATTTTATTGACTTTTTCAAAGAACCAGCTCCTGGTATTATCGACCTATTCTATTGTTTTCTTAGTTGCTATATGATTTATTTCTGCTCTAATCTTTGTTATTTCCTTCCTCTTGCTGCCTTAAGCCTTCTTTTGTTGTTCTTTTTCTAGCTCCTTTAGGTGTATGGTTAGGTTTTAATGTGAGATTTTTCTTGCTTCTTGAGGTAGGCATACTTCCCTCTTATACCTGCATTTGCAGTCACAAAGGTTTTGGGCCATGGTGTTTTATTTTCCTTTGTTTCCATGAATTTTTTAATTTCTTCTTTGATTTCCTGGTTTACCCATTAATTGCTAAGTAGCATGCTGTTTAACCTACATGTATTTGTGGTCTTTCCTGATCCTTTCTTATGGTTGACTTCTACTTTCATAGCATTGTGGTCAATAAAGTTACATGAAGTTGCATGGTATGACTTCAATATTTTTGTATTTGTTGAGGCCTGCTTTATGACCTAGTATGTGATCTAGTCTGGAGAATTTCCTATGTGTGCTTGAAAAGAATGTGTATGGGTGATGGGTATTGGGGAGGGCACCTTTTGGGATGAGCACTGGGTGTTGTATGGAAACCATTTTGACAATAAATTTCATATATTGAAAAAAAAAGAAAAGAATGTGTATGCTGTTGTTTCAGGATGGAACGTTCTGAATATATCTGTTAAGTCCACCAGGTCCAGTGTGTCATTCAAAGCCATTGTTTCCTGGTTTATTTTCTGTACAGATGTTCTGTCCATTAATGTAAGTGGGGTGTTAAAGTCCTCTACTCGTATCGTATTATTATGAATTAGTTCCTTTATGTTTTTTATTAACCGTTTTATATATTTGGGTGTTTTCATGTTGGGTGCATAAATACTTACAATTTTTGGATCATCTTGTTGGATTGTCCTGTTTATGATTATATAGTGCCCTTCTTCATTTCTTGTTACAGTCTTTGTTTTAATGTCTAGTTTGTCTCATATAAGTATTTCTTCTCCAGCTTTCTTTTTTTTAATGTTTATTTTTGAGAGAGAGAGATAGAGCACAAGCAGGGGAGGGGCATAGAGAGGGAGACACAGAAAGTGAAGCAGACTCCAGGCTCTGAGCTGTCAGCCCAGAGCCCGATGTGGGGCTTGAACGCACAAGTCACGAGATCATGACCAGAGCCAAAGTTGGACACTCAACCAACTGAGCCACCCAGGCACCCCTCCAGCTTTCTTTTGACAGCAATTTGTGTGATAAATTTTTCTCCATCTTCTCACTTTCCATCTGCAGGTGTCTTTAGGTCTAAAATGAGTCTCTTGTAGGCAGCATATAGATAGGTCTTGTATTTTATCCATTCTGACAACCTATGTCCTTTGATTGGAGTGTTTAGTCCATTTACATTCATAGTAATTTTTGATATATATGTATTTAGTGCAGTTTATTACTTGTTTTATCATTGTGTCTAGAGAGTATCTCTGATCCTTTCTTGTCTTTGTCACTTTTGGTCTTTCTTTTCCACTCATAGTACCCCTTTAATATTTCTTGCAGATATGGTTTAGTGGTCATGAACTCCGTTAGTGTTTGTTTTTCTGGGACACTCTTTTTTTCTCCTTCTATTCTGAATGATAGCCTTGCTGAATAGAGTATTCTTGGCAGCAGATTTCTCCCATTCAGCATTCGGAATGTATTATGACAGTCCCTTTTGACTTGCAAAGTTTCTGTTGAGAAATCTCCAGTTAGCCTTATGGGTTTTCTCTGGTAAGTTAAGGACTTTGTTGCTTTTAAGATTTTTTTTTATCACTGTATTTTGCAAAATTTATTATGATATGTCATGGTGTTGACTTGTTATTGTTGATTTGTATGGGTGTTCTCTGTGCCTCCTATATCTCAATGTCTGTTTCCTTCCCCCAATGGGGGAAATTTTCAGCTATTATTAAAAATAAATTTTCTGCCTTCTTTTCTCTCCTTCTTCTCCGACTCCTATAATATCAGTGTTTTCACATTTGATGGAGTCACTGAGTTCTCTAAGTCTATTCTTTTTTTTTGTGAGAAATGGTTTTTATATATATATATATATGAAATTTATTGACAAATTGGTTTCCATACAACACCCAGTGCTCATCCCAAAAGGTGCCCTCCTCAATACCCATCACCCACCCTCCCCTCCCTCCCACCCCCCATCAACCCTCAGTTTGTTCTCAGCTTTTAACAGTCTCTTATGCTTTGGCTGTCTCCCACTCTAACCTCTTTTTCTTTTTTTTTTTCCTTCCCCTCCCCCATGGGTTCCTGTTAAGTTTCTCAGGATCCACATAAGAGTGAAACCATATGGTATCTGTCTTTCTCTGTATGGCTTATTTCACTTAGCATACACTCTCCAGTTCCATCCACGTTGCTACAAAAGGCCATATTTCATTTTTTCTCATTGCCACATAGTATTCCATTGTGTATATATACCACAATTTCTTTATCCATTCATCAGTTGATGGACATTTAGGCTCTTTCCATAATTTGGCTATTGTTGAGAGTGCTGCTATGAACATTGGGGTACAAGTGCCCCTATGCATCAGTACTCCTGTATCCCTTGGGTAGATTCCTAGCAGTGCTATTGCTGGGTCATAGGGTAGGTCTATTTTTAATTTTCTGAGGAACCTCCACACTGTTTTCCAGAGCAGCTGCACCAGTTTGCATTCCCACCAGCAGTGCAAGAGGGTTCCCATTTCTCCGCATCCTCGCCAGCATCTATAGTCTCCTGATTTGTTCCTTTTAGCCACTCTGACCAGGGTGAGGTGGTATCTGAGTGTGGTTTGGTATGTATTTCCCTGATGAGGAGTGACGTTGAGCATCTTTTCATGTGCCTGTTGGCCATCTGGATGTCTTCGTTAGAAAAGTATCTATTCATGTCTTCTTCCCATTTCTTCATTGTATTATTTGTTTTTTGGGTGTGGAGTTTGGTGAGTTCTTTAGATAGATACTCTTTAGTTTTGTTGATTGTTTCCTTTGCAGTGCAGAAGCATTTTATCTTCATGAGGTCCCAATAGTTCATTTTTGCTTTTAATTCCCTTGCCTTTGGATGTGTGTCAAGTAAGAAATTGCTGAGGCTGAGCTCAGAGAGCAGGAGAATTCCTGCTTTCTCCTCTAGGGTTTTGAGGTTTCCTGTCTCACATTCAGGTCCTTCATCCATTTTGAGTTTATTTTTGTGAATGGTGTCAGCAAGTGGTCTAGTTTCATTGTTCTGCATGTTGCTGTCCAGTTCTCACAGCACCATTTGTTAAAGAGACTGTCTTTTTTCCATTGGATACTCTTTCCTGCTTTGTCAAAGATTAGTTGGCCATACTTTTGTGGGTCCAATTCTGGAGTCTCTATTATATTCCATTGGTCTGTGTGTCTGTTTTTGTGCCAATACCATGCTGTCTTGATGATTACAGCTTTGTAGTAGAGGCTAAGGTCTGGGATTGTGATGCCTCCTGCTTTGGTCTTCTTCTTCAAAATTACTTTGGCTATTTGGGGACTTTTGTGGTTCCATATGAAATTTAGAATTGCTTGTTCTAGTTTCGAGAAGAATGCTGGTGCAATTTTGATTGGGATTGCATTGAATGTGTAGGTAGCTTTGGGTAGTATTGACATTTTACAATATGTATTCTTCCAATCCATGAGCACGCAATGTTTTTCCATTTCTTTATATCTTCTTCCATTTCCTTCATAAGCTTTGTATAGTTTTCAGCCTACAGATCTTTTACATCTTCACTTAGGTTTAAGTGAAGATAAATAAACTAAGTGAAGATAAATTTAAGTGAACATAAAATTCCTAGGTATTTTATGGCTCTTGGTGCAATTGTGAATGGGCTCAGTTTCTTTATTTGTCTTTCTGTTACGTCATTATTAGTGTATAAGAATGCAACTGATTTCTGTACATTAATTTTGTATCCTGCGACTTTGGTGAATTCATGTATCAGTTCTAGCAGACTTTTGGTGGAGTCTATTGGGTTTTCCATGTAGAGTATCATGTCGTCTGCAAAAAATGAAAGCTTGACTTCATCTTTGCCAATTTGGATGCCTTTGATTTCCTTTTGTTGTGTGATTGCTGATGGTAGCACTTCCAACACTATGTTAAACAACAGCAGTGAGAGTGGACATCCCTGTCGTGTTCCTGATCTCAGGGGGAAAGCTCTCAGTTTTTCCCCGTTGAGGATGGTATTAGCTGTGGGCTTTGCATGAATGGCTTTGATGATGTTTAAGTATGTTCCTTCTATCCCGACTTTCTCGAGGGTTTTTATTTTTTTATTATTTTTTTTATATATATGAAATTTATTGACAAATTGGTTTCCATACAACACCCACTGCTCATCCCAAAAGGTGCCCTCCTCAATACCCATCACCCACCCTCCCCTCCCTCCCACCCCCCATCAACCCTCAGTTTGTTCTCAGTTTTTAACAGTCTCTTATGCTTTGGCTCTCTCCCACTCTAACGTCCTTTTTTTTTTTTTTCCTTCCCCTCCCCCATGGGTTCCTGTTAAGTTTCTCAGGATCCACATAAGAGTGAAAACATATGGTATCTGTCTTTCTCTGTATGGCTTATTTCACTTAGCATCACACTCTCCAGTTCCATCCACGTTGCTACAAAAGGCCATATTTCATTTTTTCTCATTGCCACATAGTATTCCATTGTGTATATAAACCACAATTTCTTTATCCATTCATCAGTTGATGGACATTTAGGCTCTTTCCATAATTTGGCTATTGTTGAGAGTGCTGCTATGAACATTGGGGTACAAGTGCCCCTATGCATCAGTACTCCTGTATCCCTTGCGTAGATTCCTAGCAGTGCTATTGCTGGGTCATAGGGTAGGTCTATTTTTAATTTTCTGAGTAACCTCCACACTGTTTTCCAGAGCGGCTGCACCAATTTGCATTCCCACCAACAGTGCAAGAGGGTTCCCGTTTCTCCACATCCTCTCCAGCATCTATAGTCTCCTGATTTGTTCATTTTGGCCACTCTGACTGGCGTGAGGTGATACCTGAGTGTGGTTTTGATTTGTATTTCCCTGATAAGGAGCGACGCTGAACATCTTTTCATGTGCCTGTTGGCCATCTGGATGTCTTCTTTAGAGAAGTGTCTATTCATGTTTTCTGCCCATTTCTTCACTGGGTTATTTGTTTTTCGGGTGTGGAGTTTGGTGAGCTCTTTATAGATTTTAGATACTAGCCCTTTGTCCGATATGTCATTTGCAAATATCTTTTCCCATTCCGTTGGTTGCCTTTTAGTTTTGTTGGTTGTTTCCTTTGCTGTTCAGAAGCTTTTTATCTTCATAAGGTCCCAGTAATTCACTTTTGCTTTTAATTCCCTTGCCTTTGGGGATGTGTCGAGTAAGAGATTGCTACGGCTGAGGTCAGAGAGGTCTTTTCCTGCTTTCTCCTCTAAGGTTTTGATGGTTTCCTGTCTCACATTTAGGTCCTTTATCCATTTTGAGTTTATTTTTGTAAATGGTGTGAGAAAGTGGTCTAGTTTCAACCTTCTGCATGTTGCTGTCCAGTTCTCCCAGCACCATTTGTTAAAGAGGCTGTCTTTTTTCCATTGGATGTTCTTTCCTGCTTTGTCAAAGATGAGTTGGCCATACATTTGTGGGTCTACTTCTGGGGTTTCTATTCTATTCCATTGGTCTGTGTGTCTGTTTTTGTGCCAATACCATGCTGTCTTGATGATGACAGCTTTGTAGTAGAGGCTAAAGTCTGGGATTGTGATGCCTCCTGCTTTGGTCTTCTTCTTCAAAATTCCTTTGGCTATTCGGGGCCTTTTGTGGTTCCATATGAATTTTAGGATTGCTTGTTCTAGTTTCAAGAAGAATGCTGTTGCAATTTTGATTGGGATTGCATTGAATGTGTAGATAGCTTTGGGTAGTATTGACATTTTGATAATATTTATTTTTCCAATCCATGAGCAGGGAATGTCTGTCCATTTCTTTAAATCTTCTTCAATTACCTTCATAAGCTTTCTATAGTTTTCAGCATACAGATCCTTTACATCTTTGGTTAGATTTATTCCTAGGTATTTTATGCTTCTTGGTGCAATTGTGAATGGGATCAGTTTCTTTATTTGTCTTTTCTCTAAGTCTATTCTTGTGGTGCATAAGTCTTTTTCCTTTTGTGTAGCTTCATTATTTTCCATTATTTTGTCTTCTAGGTCACTGAGTAACCCTCTGCTTCTTGTAGGCCGCTCTCCATTGCATTAAGCCTGTTTCCGATCTTATTTATTGCATTCTTCATTTCTGATTGTTTTTTAATTCTTTTATCTCTGTGGTAATGGGTTCCCTAATGTCTTCATCCTTTTCTCAAGCCCAGTGAGTATTCTTATGATCATTGCTTTAAATTCTCCAGCAGGCATGTTACCTATATCTGTTTCACTTAGATCTCTGGCTGTGGCCTTATCTTCTTTCATTTATGATAGATTCCCCTGTCCTTCTATTTTGTCTCAGTCTCTGCCTATATGTGTGTGTAGAAAAGCCAGTTATTTCTCCTTGTCCTGAATATAATGGCTTTATGATGAGGAGGTCATGTAGTGCCCAGAGCCTGATGCTCAGGAAGTGTCTCTGGTGTGTGCTTCATGCACTCTACTGTTGTGTTTTGGCTGCTCTATCCTTCAGGCCAGTCGTCTGTGGAGGCTCTCCTTGCCTGCAGTGGCCAATATTTGGTCCCTGTCCTAAATGAGGTGAGTTTTAACTACATGTGCTCTGGTCTGCTTGTGAAATGAGAACTGACACCATTTCCACTAAAACTGAGGCCCTGCAGAACTCTGGTCTGGAGATATATTCTGGGTTGGGGTTTGTGGTGGTGTTCTGGGGGAGGGGCCAGCTGTGCTGGGATTGAGGCAAACGTGACTGAGAAGTGCAGTCCCACCAGTGTGCAGGGGTATGGGGCTTGGTGTAAGCAAGTTGGCAGCCAATGTCAGCACTGCTCTGTTTCCTGCAGGTGGCTCTGTACTTATGCTGAGGGGTGGGGGAGATAAATGGTGCCAGCCAGCTCCTTTGTTCCTGGACAGGCATCTCTGTGAATGCTGCCTCTCAGAGATGTGCTCTTAGAAGATTGAATAATATTACCCCTGTACGCCCCATTCTTCAGATCATTGTTTCCATAGTATCTACCCCTGGGTTGTTTGCCTGCCTTCTCTCCAAAAGCAACACAGTACCCTCCGGGCTTTGCCTAGGCCAAGCTGCTGATCTTTAAACCACGAAGGTTTAAGCTCTGCTGTTTGCAAGAACTCGTGAAATTCAGCCCCTCTCCTTTTCCAAGTCAATGGTTTTGGGGAAACATTCTCTTTGTGCATATCCCTGTGTGCTTTTCTCCCTCTCACCCTTCTCTGCAACCATGGTTCCTTCTTCTCTGCAGCAACTATGATCTGTTTCTCCCCTGAACCATGTCTTCCCATTTTCTACCTTCTTCCATGTGTCCCCTTCTCTCCCTTTAGTTGCGTAGTTGTTCTGTCAGTCTTCAATTCTATTTCTGGTGTATTTAGGATGATTTCCTAGCTATCTAGTTGTGTTCATGGGACAAGATATGCCTAGGGTCCTCCTATTCTGCTGCCATTTTCCTTTCTCCCTTTCAACACTTTTAAATCTCAAACTGCCAGGTACATTATTATGCAAGAAGAATAAAGAAAGTGATTATCTGTACATTAAGCAAGCTGATTCAGAGTGTACTCTACTCCCCCAAAATGCTCGGGTTAGGAAAAAAAACCCAAATATTTGTACCATAAATGGCATTGCTTGTTAATTCCAAAGCCTCTTATTTTCTAGATACCCCATTACTTTTTAGAAACACAGCAACACTGAAAGTACTTTAATAGTTATTTCAATTATGTACAGTGTAAAAACACGAGATAGGGTAATTTTGTGAGTAGCAAGACTCAAAGCATCCCATTAAAGCTGGATGATGTTGAGTTGCCATCACAGCTATCTAAGTCAAATACCTGCCAGTATTATAGATCAGATAATGCTTATAAATAAAATAATCTTATTTTATTGTACATCAGCCTGACTACTTTTAGAATGTGAATATCTCAACTGGTTACAAATGCTGTGGTATAACACACCAGTCCTTAAAGATCGGTAGATGTCTGCTGTCTCCGGGGATTAAACAAAAAGGAAATATACTGTGAATGAATACTCACCCATACAAGAGAAAGGGTCATTTGATCACCTTCACTTTTCAATCTTACAGATTATCCAGAAGTTTCATCATCTCTTGCTGTGGAAACAGAAACATAGCAGTTTACACATTTCCTGCTTCTCTCAGGTCAGTATTCTGAAGGAGGCACATAGAGTGTTACTTGGACTGCTAAGAGGCAGTCTTGCAAGCAGGACTAGAAAGACATAAGTTCTTGCTCTGGTGAACAAGATGTTAAATGCTTCACTCTTGTATTATTCACATTAAGTAGAAGTTCTATATATAATTTATAAAGCTCGACTAATAACCCTTATAAAGTGTCTCCCTTTCTGTAGACATTACATAGAATTCATGTGCATAGCACTCTATCTCCACAAATTTTTTTAAGTTAAAGTAAATACCCATTTATTTACAACTTAAAATTAACAAATGCTAACATATTTTTTAATTTGGGCTCAAGTTTTTGTAGATTAAAAAAGTTGTTGCAACATTTTTACAGAAAAAGCACTGATTCTAAATATTTCTTTCAAAATGAAAACACAAACTTGTAAAAATATTAGCAAAACATATAACACACAAAATTTAACAACCTGAATTTACAAAAATCTTGCAAATAAGAAAAGAAGAAAACAACCATTAGAAAATGGATAAACAATGCAATCATCAAATAAAAGTTAAAATGAAGAATAAACATAAAACTTGTCCAGCTTTACTAGAAATATAAATTAAATACCACAAAATATCAATTTTTGTCTACTAAAGCAGCCACTTTTTGTTATTATAGTACCCAGTATTCGTAAAGACATGTTGAAACAAGTACTTTTATGTGCTGCTAATGTAAGTATAAAGTCATATATCATTTTTATGGCAATTTAACAACATACATAAAAACCATAAAATTTTCATACAATTATATCTGATAATAAAATTTTATGAATGTATTTTAATGAAATTATCAGTGATCTGCACAACTATTCATTATGATATCATAATATCAGAAAATTGGAAACAAAATGAAATATCTACCAATAGAGGACTAGTGAAATAAATTGCTACATTATTATGATGAAATAGTTTGTACCATTAAAAGTAATTTTGAAGAATAATAGAGTTATATTAAAAATTTGTATGAGTGCAGTTTAATTTTAAAAGTACATTTGTTTTGTTTTGTTTTGTTTTTATTTTTTGAATATCAAATTTATTGTCAAATTAGTTTCCATACAACACCCAGTGCTCATCCCAAAAGGTGCCCTCCTCAATACCCATCACCCACCCTCCCCTCCCTCCCACCCCCCATCTACCCTCAGTTGTTCTCAGTTTTTAAGAGTCTCTTATGCTTTGGCTCTCTCCCTCTCTAACCTCTTTTTTTTTCCTTCTGCTCACCCCTGGACTTCTGTTAAGTTTCTCAGGATCCACATAAGAGTGAAAACATATGGTATCTGTCTTTCTCTGTATGACTTATTTCACTTGGCATAACACTCTCCAGTTCCATCCACGTTGCTACAAAAGGCCATATTTCATTCTTTCTCATTGCCACGTAGTATTCCATTGTGTATGTAAACCACAATTTTTTTATCCATTCGTCACTTGATGGACATTTAGGCTCTTTCCATAATTTGGCTATTGTTGAGAGTGCTGCTATAAACATTGGGGTACAAGTGCCCCTATGCATCAGTACTCCTGTATCCCTTGGGTAAATTCCTAGCAGTGCTATTGCTGGGTCATAGGGTAGATCTATTTTATATATATTTTTTTCAACGTTTATTTATTTTTGGGACAGAGAGAGACAGAGCATGAACGGGCGAGGGGCAGAGAGAGAGGGAGACACAGAATCGGAAACAGGCTCCAGGCTCCGAGCCATCAGCCCAGAGCCTGACGCGGGGCTCGAACTCACGGAACGCGAGATCGTGACCTGGCTGAAGTCGGACGCTTAACCGACTGCGCCACCCAGGCGCCCCTATTTTATATTTTTTGAGGAACTTCCACACTGTTTTCCAGAGCGGCTGCACCAGTTTGCATTCCCACCAACAGTGCAAGAGGGTTCCCGTTTCTGCACATCCTCTCGAGCATCTATAGTCTCCTGATTTGTTCATTTTAGCTACTCTGACTGGCATGAGATGATATCTGAGTTGGTTTTGATTTGTATTTCCCTGATGAGGAGCGATGTTGAGCATCTTTTCATGTGCCTGTTGGCCATCCGGATATGTCTTCTTTAGAGAAGTGTCTATTCATGTTTTCTGCCCATTTCTTCACTGGGTTATTTGTTTTTCAGGTGTGGAGTTTGGTGAGTTCTTTATAGATTTTGGATACTGGCCCTTTGTCTGATATGTCATTTGCAAATGTCTTTTCCCTTTCTGTCGGTTGCCTTTTAGTTTTGTTGATTGTTTCCTTTGCTGTGCAGAAGCTTTTTATCTTCATGAGGTCCTAATAGTTCATTTTTGCTTTTAATCCCCTTGCCATTGGAGATGTGTCAAGTAAGAAATTGCTGTGGCTGAGGTCAGAGAGATTTCTCCCTACTTTCTTCTCTGGATTTTGATGGTTTCCTGTCTCACATTCAGGTCCTTTATCCATTTTGAGTTCATTTTTGTGAATGGTGTGAGAAAGTGGTCTAGTTTCAACCTTCTGCATGTTGCTGTCCAGTTCTCCCAGCACCATTTGTTAAAGAGACTGTCTTTTTTTCCATTGGATATTCTTTCCTGCTTTGTCAAAGATGAGTTGGCCATACTTTTGTGGGTCTAATTCTGGGATTCCTATTCCATTCCATTGGTCTATGTGTCTGTTTTTGTGCCAATACCATGCTGTCTTGATGATGACAGCTTTGTAGTAGAGGCTAAAATCTGGGATTGTGATGCCTCCTGCTTTGGTCTTCTTCTTCAAAATTACTTTGGCTGTTCAGGGACTTTTGTGGTTCCGTATGAATTTTAGGATTGCTTGTTCTAGCTTCGAGAAGAATGCTGGTGTAATTTTGATTGGGATTGCATTGAATGTGTAGATAGCTTTGGATAGTATTGACATTTTGACAATATGTATTCTTCCAATCCATGAGTATGGAATGTTTTTCCATTTCTTTATATATTCTTCAATTTCCTTCATAAGCTTTCTATAGTTTTCAGCATACAGATCTTTTACATCTTTAGTTAAGTTTATTCCTAGGTATTTTATGCTTCTTGGTGCAATTGTGAATGGGATCAGTATCTTTATTTGTCTTTCTGTTGCTTCATTATTAGTGTATAAGAATGCAACTGATTTCTGTACATTGATTTTGTATCATGTGACTTTGGTGAATTCATGTATCAGTTCTAGCAGACTTTTGGTGGAGTCTATCGAACTTTCCATGTATAATATCATGTCATCTGCAAAAAGTGAAAGCTTAACTTCCTCTTTGCCAATTTTGATGCCTTTGATTTCCTTTTGTTGTGTGATTGCTGATGCTAGCATTTCCAAAACTATGTTAAACAACAGAGATGAGAGTGGGCATCCCTGTCATTTTCCTGATCTCAGGGAGAAAGCTCTCAGTTTTTCCCCATTGAGGATGATGTTAGCTGTGGGCTTTTCAGAAATGGCTTTGATGATGTTTAAGTATGTTCCTTCCATCCTGACTTTCTCAAGGGTTTTTATTAAGAAAGAATGCTGAATTTTGTCAAATGCTTTTTCTGCATCGATTGACAGGATCATATGGTTCTTTTCTTTTATTAATGTGATGTATCACATTGATTGATTTGCGAATGTTGAACCAGCCCTGCATCCCAGGAATGAATCCCACTTGATCATGGTGAATAATTCTTTTTATATGCTGTTCAATTCAATTTGCTAATATCTTATTGAGAATTTTTGCCTCCATATTCATCAGGGATATTGGCCTGTAGTTCTCTTTTTTTACTGGGTCTCTGTCTGCTTTAGGAATCAAAGTAATGATAGCTTCATACAATGAGTCTGGAAGTTCTCCTTCCCTTTCTATTTTTTGGAACAGCTTGAGAAGGATAGTTATTATCTCTGCTTTAAATGTCTGGTAGAATTCCCGTGGGAAGCCATCTGGTCCTGGATCTTATTTGTTGGGAGATTTTTGATAACTGATTCAATTTCTTCGCTGGTTATGGGTCTGTTCAAGCTTTCTATTTCTTCCTGTGGGAGTTTTGGAAGTGTGTGGGTGTTAGGGATTAAGAAATAGGTGTCCATTTCTTCCAGGTTGTCCAGTTTGTTGGCATATAATTTTTCATAGTATTCCCTGATAATTGCTTGTATCTCTGAGGGATTGGTTGTAATAATTCCATTTTCATTCATGATTTTTCCTATTTGGGCCATCTTCCTTTTCTTTTTGAGAAGCCTGGCAAGAGGTTTATCAATTGTGTTTATTTTTTTCAAAAAACCATCTCTTGGTTTCATTGATCTACTGTACAGTTTTTTAGATTCTATATTGTTTATTTCTGCTCTGATCTTTATTATTTCTCTTCTTCTGCTGGGTTTAGGCTGCCTTTGCTGTTCTGCTTCTATTTCCTTTAGGTGTGCTGTTAGATCTTATATTTGGGATTTTTCTTGTTTCTTGAGGTAGGCCTGCATTGCAATGTATTTTCCTCTCAGGACTGTCTTCGCTGCATCCCAAAGCGTTTGGATTGTTGTATTTTCATTTTCGTTTGTTTCCATATATTTTTTGATTTCTTCTCTAATTGCCTGGTTGACCCATCATTCTTTAGAAGGATGTTCTTTAACCTCCATGCTTTTGGAGGTTTTCCAGACTTTTTCCTGTGGTTGATTTCAAGCTTCATAGCATTGTGGTCTGAAAGTATGCATGGTATGATCTCAATTCTTGTATACTTATGAAGGGCTGTTTTGTGACCCAGTATGTGATCTATCTTGGAGAATGTTCCATGTGCACTCCAGAAGAAAGTATATTCTTTTGCTTTGGGATGCAGAGTTGTAAATATATGTGTCAAGTCCATGTGATCCAATGTATCATTCAGGGCCCTTGTTTCCTTATTGATCCTGTGTCTAGATGATCTATCCATTGTTGTAAGTGGAGTATTAAAGTCCCCTGCAATTACCACATTCTTATCAATAAGGTTGCTTATGTTTGTGAGTAATTGTTTTATGTATTTGGGGGCTCCTGTACTCGGCGCATAGACATTTATAATTGTTAGCTCTTCCTGATGGATAGACCCTGTGATTATTATATAATGCCCTTCTTTATCTCTTCTTACAGTCTTTAATTTAAAGTCTAATTTGTCTAAGTATAACTACTACAGCTTTCTTTTGAGTTCCAGTGGCATGATAAATAGTTCTCCATCCCCTCACTCTCAATCTGAAGGTGTCCTCAGGTTGAAAATGAATCTCTTGTAGACAGCAAATAGATGGGTCTTGTTTTTTTATCCATTGTGATACCCTGTGTCTCTTGGTTGGTGCATTTAGTCCATTTACATTCAGTGTTATTATAGAAAGATATGGGTTTAGAGTCATTGTGATGTCCGTAGGTTTCATGCTTCTAGCGATGTCTCTGGTACTTTGTCTCTCAGGATCCCTCTTAGGATCTCTTGTAGGGCTGGTTTAGTGGTGATGAATTCCTTCAGTTTTTGTTTGTTTGTGAAGAAATTTATCTCTCCTTCTATTCTGAATGACAGACTTGCTGGATAAAGGATTCTTGGTTGCATATTTTTTCTGTTCATCACATTGAAGATCTCCTGCCATTCCTTTCTGGCCTGCCAAGTTTCAGTAGAAAGATCGGTCACGAGTCTTACAGGTCTCCCTTTATATGTTAGAGCACATTATCTCTAGCTGCTTTCAGAATTTTCTCTTTATCCTTGTATTTTGCCAGTTTGACTATGATATGTCGTGCAGAAGATTGATTCAAGTTACGTCTGAAGGGAGTTCTCTGTGCCTCTTGGATTTCAATGCCTTTTTCCTTCCCCAGATCAGGGAACTTCTTAGCTATTATTTCTTCAAGTATACCTTCAGCACCTTTCCCTTTGTCTTCCTCTTGTGGAATCCCAATTATGTGTATATTATTACGTTTAATTGTGTCACTTAGTTCTCTAATTCTCCCCTCATTCTCCTGTATTTTTGTATCTCTCTTTTTCTCAGCTTCCTCTTTTTCCATAATTTTATCTTCTAGTTCACCTATTCTCTCCTCTGCCTCTTCAATCCGAGCTGTGGTCGCCCCCATTTATTTTATAGCTCATTTGTAGCATTTTTTACCTCCTCCTGATTGTTTCATAGTCCCTTGTTCTCTGTACTAATAGATTTTCTGCTGTCCTCTATACTTTTTTCAAGCTCAGCAATTAATTTTATGACTATTATTTTAAATTCATTTTCTTTTATATTGCTTAAATCATTTTTGATCAGTTCATTAGCTGTCGCTACTTCCTGAAGTTTTTTTTGAGGAGAATTCTTCTGTTTTGTCATTTCGGATAGTCCCTGGAGTGGTGTGGAACTGCAGGGCTCTTCCTCTGTGCTGTCTGGAGTAACTTGCGTTGGTGGGCGGGCCACAGTCAGACCTGATATCTGCCCCCAGCCCACCGCTGGGGCCACAGTCAGACTGGTGTGTACCTTATTTTCCCCTCTCCCAGGGGCAGGACTCACTGTGGAGTGGTGTGGCCCCTGTCTGGCCTACTTGCACGCTGCCAGGCTTGTCGTGCTGCTTCACTGGGATCTGGCGTATTAGCTGGGGTGGTCCGCAAGGTGCACAGGGGCAAGAGGAGCAGACTTAGCTCGCTTTACCTTCAGTGGTCCACTTCAGGAGGGTCCCTGCGCCATGGAGAGGGAGGCAGACCCATCAGAGGAATGGATCCACAGAATCACAGCATTGGGTGTTTGGCAGTGCAAGCAAGTTCCCTGATGGGAACTGGTTCCCTTTGGGATTTTGGCTGGGGGATGGGCGAGGGAGATGTTGCTGGAGAGCACCTTTGTTTCCCGCCAAGCTGAGCTCTGTCCTCCAGGGCTCAACAACTCTCCCTCCCGTTGTCCTCTAGCCCTCCCGCTCTTGGAGCAGAGCTGTTGACTTATAACATTCCAGATGTTAAGTCCCGCTGGCTGTCAGAACACACTCCATCTGGCGCCTCCACTTTTGGAAGCCAGACTCGGGGGCTCTGCCTTGCCGGGTGGGCTGGCTGCCCCTCCACCACTCCAGCTCCCTCCTGCCAGTCCGTGTACTGTGCACTGCCTCTCCACCCTTCCTACCCTCTTCCGTGGGCCTCTTGTCTATGCTTGCTCCAGAGAGTCCATTTTGCTAGTCTCTGGCAGTTTTCTGGGGTATGTAGGCAGATGTGGGTGGAATCTAAGTGGTCAGCAGGACGGGGTGAGCCAGTGTCCTCCTACGCCACCATCTTCCTCTGTCGAATACCAAAAGTACATTTTTTATCATCTTTGTTGAGATATAATTCACAATACCATATAATTTGACCACTTTAAATGTACAATTCAGTGGTTTTTAGGATATTCATAGAGTTGCATGACCATCACCTCAATTAATTTAGAATATATAGAAACCCCATACCCTGTAGCAGTCACTCCCCATCCCTTCACTCCTTCTAAGTAACCATTAATCTACCTTTCAGTCTCTATAGATTTCATGATTTCATGGAATTATATATGTGGCCTTTGGTGAAAAAATATTTACAAATCAAATATCTGATAAGAGACTTGTATGCAGGATCTATAAAGAACATTTACAATTCTATAATATAAATAAAAATAAATTTTTTAAAAAAATGATAAAGAACCTGAGTAGACATTTCTCCATAAGTAAATAATCATATGAAATAAGCACATGAAAAGATGCTTAACATCACTAGCCATTAGAGGAATGCAAATCAAAACCACAATACAGCACTTAATATCCACTAGGATCCAAAAGACAGATAATAGTGTTGACATTTATGTGGAAAAATCACAACCCTCATACACTGCTGGTTGGAACATAAAACAGGTCAATCACTTCGGAAAACAGTTTGACAATTCTTCAAAATCTTAAACATAAAAATACCATATGGCCCAGAAATTCTAGTCCTTGTATAAAAACAAAGAGAAATGAAAGCATAGTCCACACAAAAACTTCTACATGAATGTTCACAGCAGCTATTCATAATGGCCAAGAAGTGAAAACAACCCAAGTGTCTATCTGCTGATAGATAGGTAATAAAATGTGGTATATCCATGCAATGGAATACTATTTGGCAACCAAAAGAATAGATGCTATAACATAGATGAACCTTGAAAACATTATAAAATTACATTTTAAATTTTAATTTAAAACTTTTCAGTATTAAAGTGTATCTATGTATGTACAAAAACACTGAAAGAAAATATAACATAAGTAAAAATTAAAATTTTAGATTGTTACTCCCTTCTCTATCTAGCTTTGACTGGATAGAGCTTCAACTTTTCTGTTGCCAATATATTTTTTGAAGTATATTTAAAGTACAGTATTATACTATTTCAGGTGTATGATACAATTGTATATATTACTCAGTGCTCATTCAGATAAGTTGTGCTCATTAAGACAACCTTCCCTCTGGCAACCACTTATTTGTTCTTTGTCTTTAAGAGTCTGGGTTTTTTTGTTCATCTTCTTTGTTCATTTTGTTGTTTCTTAAATTCCACATATGGTGAAATCATATGGTATTTGTCTTTCCTGTCTGACTTATTTCACTTAGCATCATACCCTCTAGGCCCAACCAAGTTGTTGCAAATGGTATTTCTTGCCAATATTCTTATCTCCCTATCTGCATTGCCTCAGCCGGAAAAAAAAAATCCAGATTCAATCTGTCTGCCTTCTCAATTCCTATAATCAGGCTGCTGAGAACTACTACAAAAATAACAAAACTGATTATAAATATTGATTGCAACTTATTACAAATAACACAACTGAAATTATTTGTGGTCTCCAGCCTAAGCTTGCTTGAAAAATCATCACTACTTACCTACTTACCAGTAGTTCTTTCCTTTATTAACCACAACTTCATTCAGTCTCTCATATCACTGCTATCCCGTATCATAATGAAAGTCCTAACACATGCAATAAGGCTAGAAAAAGATATAAGGCCACTCTGGAAAAGAAAAATAAAACTATCCTGATTTGCAGATTGACATGATTGTCTACATAGATAATTCAAAGAATCTACAAAAACTCTGAGAACTAAATAAGTGAGTTTAGCAAGTTTACAACACACAAGATCAACACAAACACCTGTAGTGTTTCTATATACTAGCAATGCACAATTGGGAAACCAAAATTAAAAACACAATACCACTTACAATAACTCCAAAACTTAAAGAGCTAGATGTAAATCTAACAAATAATATACAAGATCTGTATGCTGAAACCTACAAAATACTGATGAAAAAAACCAAAGAAGTCCTAAATAAATGAAGAGACATACTATGATCATGGGTCAGAATACTCAGTATAGTTAAGATTTCAGTGGTCCCCAAATTTGTAGACAGGTTTAATGCAATCCCAATTAAAAATGTAGAAGAATTTTTGTAAGTATAGACAAGCTGATTCTAAAATTTACATGGAAAAGTAAGGGAACTACTATAGCCAAAAATTTTCTGAAAAAGAAAATCAAAGTCAGAAGACAAAATCTGTCCAATTTTAAGATATACTATAATTCTACAGTAGTCAAGATGATGTGGTATTGGCAAAAGGATAGACCCATAAACCAATGGAACAAAATAAAAAGTAAAATTCTGAGATAGACCCACATAAAGGTGATCTATTGGTTTTTACACAAAGATGTAACCATAATTCACTGGAGAAAATACAGTTTTTCAATAAATGGTGCTAGAACATCTGGACATCACTACGACATGTATGCTTCACAACATATAAAAAATTAACTCAAAAATAGATCCTATACCTAATGTCAGATGTAAGACTATAAAACTCTTAGAACATAGGACAAAATCTTTGTCACTTTGAGTTAGGCAAAGCTCTTATATATGACATCAAAAGTAAAACACATAAAATAAAAATGTACAAATTATACTTGAACAAAATTTTAAATGTTTTCTCAAAAGAACACTGTTAAGAGAATAAAAAGATAAGCCACTGGCTGGGAGAAGGTATTTGCAAAACATGCATCTGATAAAGGACTTATATCCAGAATATCTAAAGTGCTCTAACAGCTCAAAGATTAAAAAAAAAAAAGTAATAAAAATGGGCAAAAGGTTTGAATGGATGCTTCACCAAAAAAGTGGAAATGAGTACAAGAAAAGATGCTCAATATCACTAGCCATGAGGAAAATGCAAATTAAACTTATGAGGAGATTCCTTTACACTCATTCTGGAATGGGTAAAACAATTTTTTTTTAATGGTGATAATTCTAAGTATTGACAAGAATGCAGAACAATTGGAATTCTCATATATTTCTGGTGGGAATGCACAATAGCTCAGGCACTCTGGAAAACAGTTTGTCAGTTTGTTATAAAGTTTCTTATAAATTTAAATATACTTTTACCATATGACCCAGTAATCCCACTCTTGAATATTTCCTCTAGAATAATGAAACCTGTGTTCACTCAAAATTTGTATATGAATATAACAGCTGTATTCTATCTGAGATGGTGGTTACAAGATTCTACACATGTATAAAAGCTCACAGTACACCAAACCAAAGTTCATTTTACTTTATTTAAATTTAAAAATTAAAAAAATAAAGCAAAAAAAAAAAACAAACTTCTGTTATGCTTCTCTCAAACTTCCTGTACCTTCTTTCCTTTCCCACTACCACCAAAGGTCTGCTTCTTAAAATAATATCTTCCAAACTTTGCTATTTTTTTTTCCTGACCATCACATTAATATACTCATTCCTTAGGGAATCTATCCATTCTCTGGCTAAAGAGTGTGTGTATATTATATATATCTATAGATAGATAGATAGATAGATGACAGATAGATAGATAGCATCTCCCACACAAGATTGTAAGCTGCTTGAGGGCAAGGACTATGTATTGTTCACATTTTAGTGCCAGTCCTTAAGACAGTGCCTGGCACATAGTGTTGTGAAAATCAAGGTTAAAAAATATCTATATATCTATAGATATATAAAGATATATGCATATATACACACTGTATGTACACACTCACAAACACATAATTACTCTGTTTCTCACCCAGGATTCTTTCCTGAACTCCAGACCTGAATAACCAAGTGCTTTTCAACTTCACCCACCCAAAAACCTATTTCCTGTTTTGTTCCCACTCCATATCCTACCCACATCCAATTAATCACCAAGGTATGTTGACTGTGTTTCCTAAATATTTCTGGAAGCTGTGCATTTTCCTCTATCCTGATTACCATGACCCCAGATCATGTGTCCACCTGTGTTGCTGCAGTAGCCTCTTAATTTGTTTCCCCGCCTCCAGTCTTGCCCCTCATCCAATCCATTCTCCATATTGCAACTGGAATGATGTAAAAACTTTGTGTAATGACTCTTTCATTGGCCTCAGCACAGTGTAAACTCCTTAACACAGTTTACAAACCCTTCCATGATCTGGCCACTGTTCATCTCTCAAGGTTCCTTCCATAATTTTCAACTCCAAAGCTTCCTTTCCACTAGTTTTATCCCCACACCCTATGCTTGAACCACACTCTACTACTTTCAATCCCTCAAACACACACCTGCTGTTTTCCATTATTGGAATGCTTTCTCAGCAGCCTCCCCCCTCCCCCACTCCAGTCTCCTCATCTGGCTATATAATATTTATTTTTTCAGGTTTCAGCTTCCACACCATTTACTCAGGGTATGTCACTGACCTACATAGCTAAGTTCTATGTCCCTTCTGGATGCTACCATAATAACATTATGAGAACACTTTTATTCTGTGTTGTAATAATCTACTTACTTGTCTGTCTTCCACACTAGATTGTAAGCTCCTTGAGGGCAAGGACTATGTCTTGTTCACATTTTAGTGCCAGTCCCTAAAACAGTGCCTGGCACATATTAAGTATTCAATAAATATCTGTAGAATGAATAACAAGGAGGGAGAATGAAAAACAGGCTCTGAGATTATAGGTCCTTGTTTTTCTTTATTTTCTATATTTTCCAATTATTCTATGATGAATATGAATTTCTTTTATATTAAAAACTCATTACAATTAATTTTATGGGTGCCTGGGTAGCTTAGTCAGTTAAGCTTCCAACTTCGGCTTAGGTCGGGATCTCACGGTTCGGTTCGTGAGTTCCAGCCCCGCCTGGGGCTCTATGCTGACAGCTTGGAGCCTGGAGCCTGCTTCAGGTTCTGTGTTCCCTTCTCTCTCTGCTCCTCCCCCGAAAACACTCTGTCTCTCAAAAATAAACATTAAAAAAAGTTTATTAAGCATATTTACAACAAAAAGAGAAAAAACTATGAAGAAAATTAAAATCACCTATAATTCCACCACCTAAAGATAAGTCATGTAAACATTTTGTTGTATCCCTTGCAATATTTTCTACGAATGAATTTTTTAAACATTGAGATCATACTGTCAGTTTTGAATTCTTCGTTTTTCATTAATGTCAAAAGTAACTTCCCATTATATCAAGTTATTATTTATTTAATCAATTTTATGCTTTCCAACATTAAGATTTTATCTGATTTTTCACTATTATGAATAAGGCCATCAATATTTCATTGAATGTTAATCTTTTTTCTCATTTATAATCATTTTCTTAGAATAGAATCTTAGAAGCAAAACTACTGGTATGAACTTAATTTTAAATTTTTTTTTTCAACGTTTATTTATTTTTGGGACAGAGAGAGGCAGAGCATGAACGGGGGAGGGGCAGAGAGAGAGGGAGACACAGAATCGGAAACAGGCTCCAGGCTCTGAGCCATCAGCCCAGAGCCCGACGCGGGGCTCGAACTCACGGACCGCGAGATCGTGACCTGGCTGAAGTCGGACGCTTAACCGACTGCGCCAACCAGGCGCCCCGAACTTAATTTTAAAACTCATAAAATATATGGTTTGTTTTCCAGAAATCTTATACTAATAATAGCTACTTCAGGAACCTTATACTAACAATAGTTACTTCAGTGCCTACTATATGCCAGACTTTGTTAGGTAGATTTTATTGTGTTGATTTTACAGATGAAAAAACTAAGGTCCATTTATGTTATTTGTCCAGAGTCACAGAGATAACGAGTTTCAAAGCTAGAATTCAGATTCAGAATTGTCCACTTTCAAAGCTTATTTTCATGTGAATTTCAAAAAAAACCATTTTTGTGTTATCAGTTATATATTTACTTGAGAAAATGTGGAAAATACAAGTAGAAAGTAATGAAAATAAAAATAAATTACCCATGAACCCACCACTTTGAACAATCTAGTATATTTTCTCAGTCTTATTTTCCAGGTACAACTTTTGGGTTAAAAATAATTATTACATTATTATATGATTTTTCATCCTGCTCTTTTCACTTAACATTTTTCAGTGCTGACCCATATGCTTCATAAACATAATTTTAATGATTGCATATTCTCAATGGATGTTACCATGTAGATATTTACAGTTGTTCAGCTCACCTGTGAATTTCTTTTTTTCATTCCCAGGACCCTCCATCTCCCATGAGGCTTACAGAATTCAATGTTGGGAACCATTTTAATCTTCAAAATAAGTCACCATTGTGGATTGAAAGCTTCACAATTTAAAAGCATTCCATCAAATATTTGCTGTGCAGATAGATGTTTCAAGACTTTACAAGCTATTTAATTTACTAACTGAACCCATTGATCTGGTAGCAATTAATTCAAGACAGTCTTCCTCTCTTTCTTCATTTCCCCTCCCCAATCTGTAAAAACCTGAATGTAACATATATACCTTCCCAGAGACTCTTGTTATTTCTCTTGTCGGGTAAAGAGGAATTCAAAAGACTTCCATGGAGTCTTTCACTCCCCTGGAAAGACTGTTAATTATCTTTATAGGGTCTTTGTGGTATTGAGGGGAATCAGATATGTTTGCTGCTTGTGTGCCTGTGCATTTATAAGCATGCATATGTGCAGCATATTTACACAAAATTCTGCTGTGTTATGAAAATCAAGGTTAAAAAATCCAAGGTTTTTATTAAACTCTGCGTTTTTCCCTAAATAGCAATTTAAATATTTGTTGGGCTGTGAAAACCATCCCTATATCAGGCATGTAAAATTCAAGAGGCAGATTCAACACCCCATAATCAAGGTCCTCAATTGGGAATTGAACAATGCAAAGCCTGTTCTCTGTCATAAGTGTGTAATGTTCCTGAAAGCACCACAACTAATAGAGAAGATCAGATCTCCACTTTATTAAATAAACATAAGTGTTTTAAGGACTTTTAATGTCAGGCTTTGGTAAAATTCTCCAGTTACTTTTATTATTTTCTCTGATACCTAGCTTTTTTTGCCTATATTAATTATTCTTATGATGAAAGAAAAACCATAACCCTAAGTTATGGACCATAGGTTTTGTTAAGGGCATAAAGATAATTTTCAGGTTTAATTACAAAACTGTTCATAAGGTAAGGCTTCAAAGTTGAAATTAGCCTAAGTATTAGCACTAAAGATCTTTGTTTTCACAGCAGGGGTTAGTGTACAATGATAACCCATAGTAATATGCCAATACTTTCTTTTCCTTTTTTTTTCCTTTTTTTCCTTGTTGTAGCTTCAGTGGTAGCTCAGCCATTAAGATAGTTTACATTCATTTTCCCATTTATTTATAATCAAACTTTCTTTTAGTCCTAGTGCCCAAATCAATGAGTATGAACACTAATGCTGCTTCTTTATAATAATACCTAAGAACATTGATGGTTTTCATTTCTCAGCCAGTGTTCTTGTGCCCAGCTGCTGACAACAGAAGTCCCAACTCTTGCAGAGATTAGTGGGAATTAAAGGCATCTCACAGATAACAAGGAGTTAAGCTCCTATAAGGACATTAGGTTTACTAAATTATGCCCCCTAAAACCTTTTTGAGTAAAAGAAAATTTGCCCACTACAAACTATTTGATGTTCAAACTCCAGTGGAGGTGAGAAGGTGAGCAATTTAGCTACTTAAAGAAAGAAAAAATTTGTTCATTTAGATCCTCTAGGTAATTTTGGTCGAGGTAAGACTTTTAGCATAAATTAAATGGATTGTGGCCAGCATTTCATTTGAAAGAATACTATACGTGACAAAATCTATTAGGGCCAGGGAATGTTTCTCAAACTCAGATGCTAAGAATCAACCTACAAGACTATACACACTAGGTTTCACAATGACCTCATGTATGGGAAGCTTTTTCCCCCTTTCTTTCTTCCTCCAAAACACTCTCTTGTTAAGGTTTTTCTTGAAAGTTTATTTGGCCATTCACATGGTCTTATGATGGACAAACCTTGCCTTTTATTGATATAGTAATGCACCTTTCTCTAAAGATAGGCCATTATTTACTCCACAGTCAGTGGGCTTCGAAGAGGTCTCTCTCTTTCCCATCATCTTCTGCCAAGGTTTAGGCAGGGTAGCTTCTCACTATGATTCAAAGTCAGGAAAGAATCGACCATTTCTTTGATGCATAGAGTGTATCAGAGTTTGGCACTGATAGAAATCAGGTCATAAAAGATAGTATCAAGAAATTATAGGGAAGTACTGGAAGAGTAAAGCTCAGGAGAGCTATAATGCAAAGCTGACTTAAACCATCTTCAAAGGGCCAAATAAATGAGAGTTTTAAGTAGGGGGGCTTGGAGAAATAAATCCTATTCCTATCTCAGCACCTTTATTCCACTAGTTTATAGACTCTAATAATACCCCTATCCATAGATCATTGAGTATTGCCTACCATACATAGGCACTCCCCCTCATTGATTGACTATTGATTGACAGAGAGATTAACCTAATAATTAGTATATCTTGATCTGGCTCTGTTGCTTGTTTTCCTTGAGGCCCTGTCAAATAACCTCTGTGGGATCTCATTCCCCAATTTTTTGGTACCCATATTCCACATTTGCAAAATTAAGATACTCATTATTAGGATCCTAAAACTGCTAAAGGTGCTATGTAACTCCCTAGTGCTCTTATATAAGTCTTTCATTGAAGGACTGGGATGAAAACTTGAACCATAACTAACCTAACCAGTGTGCTCCATTCTTTCTTCCATGCTCTCATTGCTGGCTTGTTCTTGCAGAGTTTAGAATACTTTATTAAAGTTCTTCAATTCATTCTAACAATGTCCTTGGAATAGAAATTATTGTACCCATGGCACATCTAGGAAAATTAAGGCCAAAAAAAATGAAGTGGCCTCCAAAAGCACATAGCTGTCTGGGACAGAACTCAGTTATCATGTCCAGTGAATGTTAGACTGACTTGGCTTCCCAGTACTGGAGTTACCATGGAACAGCTTAGAACACTGAGATAAATTAGGGCAGGATCACATTTCAGAAAATTTCCACTTTGTCCAACATCTAAAAGTATGCAATTAAATAACTCTTATTTTCTATGTGATATAAATGTTATATATGTCTCTTTCCCACATTGGTCCCATGTAACTCACATATTTCACACTATGTGACATCAGCCAGTGCCATTATCTCCTCTGGCACCCATAGAGCCCAATCTCAGGGCTGTCTTTGCCAGAGAAAAGAATGTGCTTCCCCATGTTTATGCCAAATTGCACAAAGTGTAGACATTGAGGTTAATGGAGATTTAAGCACAATCCCAAGCAGGTATGTTTTAAGAATATTGAATGTACATTATTGTGACATGCACCTGAAATGTAACATGGCCTAAATTCATAGGAATGTAACAGTCATGCAAAGCTTATCCCTTTTACCTCTCATCACACATATATATCTATTACATACATGTGTGCACACATATACGCACACTACATGCTTCCCTCAAAGTAGGCTGCTTGGTCATCAGGTGCAAATACTTTAAAGGAATGATTCTTTGTCCTCTCCTTTTAGAAAAAAGTCCAACAGCCACTTCAAGTGAAGAACACCCCATTTATACATTCTAAAACTTCTACTTCCAGAGTAGCTATGATATTCAGTTGGTGCAAAAGACAAGATTGTTAAACCCTTTCACAAGTCCTACGTTCTTAGAAAATTTATGAGTTCCATGTAATCAGTAGGAAATGGTTTATGAGGCATGGTACATCTGCATTTCTTTAACCTTTGCTGTAATGTACCATATTAAGTTGTAGTCTTTTGCATGCAGGTGTTATGTAATATAATAATGAATGGGTGACTCCTAAGAGCATGCAACCAACAACTATTTGCTTCCCCAAAAGGGCTATGACTGTGTCCTGCAGTGTTTAAAACTATTACATTTGTTCTTTGTAGCAGAGTGGTATGTGGCCATCAGCAGAATGAGTTAAGATGGACAATGAGTGCAATATATCAGGAAACAGATTTTTTGTAGGGAATGACAGTAAAGGCAAAAAAAAAAAAACAAAAAAACAAACAAACAAAAAAAGCAAGGTAAGATGTATTCAAGGAATAATTGCTGTCACCCTGCTGGATAAATCAGCAAAGAGACACAGCATGAAAGCTGGTACTTAGTCTTGGTAATATATGAAATATATTGGAGAGCCAGAAAAAGAAAAGCACTGGGGCTCTAGCAGTTAAGCTCAACTTGCCAATTTGCTACAAATCCTTTTTTTCCACTAATCTGCTCAAAGTTATTGTATACAGTATTCTCTAAATCACGTGTCTTGCTACAGAAATATCCACAAATACTAAGTTTTATCTTCCTATGTCCTTTATTAAAAGCATATGCATAAAATTGTTGTTTCTTTTGTATATTACAGTTTTGTTAAACAACGTTGGCAAAGCTTAAAATTCCAGACAACTTTGATGGAAATTTCTATACATCTGATTTCATGGGGCTGTAGTAGAGTTTATTCACTCCCAGGTTTATTGGTATGTGTGTTATGTAGACTCTTCTATAACATATCTACTGAAGAGCCCCCAACCCTGTGCTCAGTATTTCTTATGCACCTACATGGATGTGAGTTGGGAAATTACCAGCAATGGTTTTTAGGTAGAAAGCTGACTAGTCTAATGGCACTTCATCATGTTTGGTCTCTGCTCAGCCTCACATCTTTTGTCTTTCCCTCTGTTGTCATGATAAGTAAAAAGAAAAAGAACTTTTCTTATGTGACTAAGGATGATATGAATTCTGGTTTATTTTTTCTTACACTGAAAATTATGTTTATTATTCTCCAGATGCATGTCACCTGAAAAAAAGAATACAATGATCCTGAGAAAAGAACACAGTGGCACACTTGCTCCTAAATTATACATTACCCTCAGAGAAATATTTCAAGATACCCTCATTAAGTAAGCCCCAAATAGTTTCCCTCAATAGGTGCACCATTTACACAAAAAGACCTTTTCAGACAGAATGAAGAAAAGCCTCTCAGCCTAAAAGAAGGTATAAATCATTGGAAATGCAAAGTGTTTAAAGTTGAAGTTTAGAACAGTCATTGCTGACCTCAACTAAATAATAATGGAGAACTTGAATTGGGAGAAGCCCAGCCCATAGAGGTCAGGCTTAACATAAAACCAGAAAAAAGTCTTTTATTACAGTTAAGCTTATAAAAGTACATAATTTATCTTAGGTAAAAACCTCAAACATCTCACCTGAAAAATCCCATTTCATTTATTCCAATATACCAGCTACAAACAGCTTGAATTTGCATCACAGTGTAAAAAAACTCAAATACTACAAAAAAATACAATTAATTTCTTTCTAGGTTAAAAAAAGGCATAAAAGAGGAGACCTTTATACAAGTATCTTATTTGAATAAAGGTTACTAAGAAAATTAAAGGCATATATTTTCAAAAGGAAATTTTATAGGTATAAAGATATGCAATAATAGTTTATACAGTAATGTGTAAATATATTTATACACACTTTCTTAATGTTAGAAGTTTTCTTTTTTAATTTTTAATTAAATTCTGGTTAGTTAACATACAGTGCAATATTGATTTCAGGAGTAGAATTCAGTGATTGATCACTTATATACAACACCCAGTGCTCATCATAACAAGTGCCCTTCTTAATACCCATAAGCCATCTAGCTCATCCCCCACCCGCCTCCATCCATCAACCCCCAGTTCTCTCTCATTAAGAATCTGTTATAGTTTGTTTCCCATTCTCTCTTTTTTTTTAACCCTTCCCATATGTTCATCTGATGAACAAAATTTTCAAATTTTCTCACCATATACAGGAACAGTAAAAACTAGTCAATTTCACTTTGAGTGTTTCAATGTTTAGACTTCCAACTTTATGGGGTGGAGAATTTATGATAGTAAAAATCACAATTTAAGCAGTTTTTTTAAGTATGTTTACGGCTTGGAAAGAAACTTTAACTGAAATATTTAAATCAATTTTGCAAATTAGGATAGTATCAGACCCAGATCCTGATAATATTGGCATATTCTAAAATAAATCTGACTGTGGCATAGAAGAATTTCAATAAAAATAAAATGCAATTCACTGTACAGGGGAAGCAAAAGTTTTGCCATTGGAACTTTTAAGAATGTAGGTTAACAGTCAAAAATTGTCATTATCTTACCAATTCACTGTCATGCCATACATAAATTACCCCGGACAATTAGAAAGCACTTATTGAAGTAATGTGGTTCAGAGAAATGCAACACAAATACAAATCCTAAGTTGCCTCTTAATCAAGAGTGATTAAGAGTGGCAAAGCTACTGGATGCTGAGAGTTGAGGTTCTGTGAGGTGTAAAAACTAAAAGGGGAATAGTAGGAAAAATAGGTGAAGATGAGATAGGAAATGATATTTAACCCTTTTCCACTTGATTATCACTGCCCCCAAACTCTGAAGCCTTCTATTTTCTACCTACACATTTTCAATTTATTAAAATTGTAATTTAGTTGAGTGTAAAATTAATTTACCTCTTATATGTTTATCATATTAGCTGACTGTCCCAGAGACAACTTCAGATTTGCATTTATATCACTGCCTCTGTATGATTATCTTAACAGAACCACCTGGAACATCTACTTCTAAACACTATTTTTAAATGTATTCATATGTCAGGAACTTATCGAGTCTCCTACTTTTTATTCACCTGAAAGTTTTGGACAATCTCAAAACAGCCAAATTCATCAAAATCAACTTTGCCTCCATATGACTTGTTTTCAAAGAATGTGGATGATACAATCCTAGTTGAAAAATAAAACAATATATTTTTATGAAGTCTATTTTACCCAATCTACCTTTTAAAACTGCCTCTTCATGATAATTCTCACTGCCATGAGATAACATCTTTGTCTTGTAAATTATTTTTGAGTATAGTTGACGCACAATGTTACATTAATTTGAGGTGTTCAACATAGTGATTTGACTTCTCTATACATTATGCTATGTTCACAAGTGTAGCTACAATCTGTTACCATACAACCCTATTACAATATCACTGACTATATTTTCTATGTTGTGCCTTTTATGCCCATGACTTATTCATTCCATAACTAGAAGACTGTATCTCCCTCTCCCCTTCACCAATTTCATGTACCCCCATCTCACTTAACTCTGGCAACCATCAGTTTGTTCTCTGTAGGTCTGATTTTGCTTTTTGTCTGTTTCTCATTTGTTTTTTTTAGATTCCACATATGAGTGAAATCTTGTGGTATTTTTCTTTTTCAGTCTGAATTATTTCGTTTAGCAAAATAACATCTATGTCCATCCATGTTGTCACAAAGGACAAAAATCCTTTTTTATGGTTAATATTCCATTATATATATCACATCTCCCTTATCCATTCATCTATCAATGGAAATTTAGGTTGCTTTCATATCCTGGGTATTGCAAATGCTCCTGCAATAAACAAGAATGGACATATATTTCCAAGTTAGTGTTTTAATTTTCTTTGGGTAAAAACCAACCTGGAAGTTATTTGATCAACATATTTCTATTTTTATTTTTTTGAGGAACCTCCATACTATTTTCAACAGTAGCTGCAGCAATTTATATTTCCACTAATAGTGCATGAAGGTTCCTTATCCTCCACATTATTGCCAACATTCATTACTTCTTGTGTTTTTGATTTTAGCCATTCTGATAGGTGTGAGGTGATATCTCATTGTGGTTTTGATTTACATTTCCCTGATTAGTAATGAGAATCTTTTCATGTGTCTGTGGCATTTGTATGTCTGCTTTGGAAGAATGTCTATTCAGATCCTCATCCCATTTTTCAATTGGATTGTTTGTTGAGTTGTGTATATATATATATATGACATTCATCTCTTATCAGATTTATAGATGTCTTCTCCCATTCAGTAAGTTGCCTTTTTGTTTTGTTGATGGTTTCCTTAACAAAACCTTTTTTAAAATGTTTATTAGGGCACCTGGCTGGTTCAGTTGGTTAAGTGTCCAACTTCAGCTCAGGTCATGATCTCCCGGTCCGTGCACTCCAGCCCCATGTCAGGCTCTGTGCTGACAGATCAGAGCCTGGAACCTGCTTCAGATTCTGTATCTCCCTCTCTCTCTTCCCCTCCCCCACTCACACTCTCTCTTGCTCTCAAAAATAAACATAATTTTTTAAATTAAAAATGTTTATTTGGATAGAGAGCATAGTGAGTGAGGGGGAGAGAGAGAGAGAGAGAGAGAGAGAGAATTCCAAGCAGGCTCTGCACTGTCAACACAGAGCCTGACATGGGGCTTGACCTCATAAATCATGAGATCATGACCTGAGCTGAAATAAAGAGTTGGAAACTTAACCAACCAAGCCACCCAGGCACTCCTGTTCAAAAACTTTTTATTTTGATGTAGTTTTAAAAGTTTAGATTTGGTTTTATATGCCTTATCTTAGGAAACATGTCTAGAAAAATGATGCTACAGGCCATGTCAGAGAAATTACTGCCTGTGTTCTCTTTTATGCGTTTTATGGTATCAGTTCTCACATTGAGGTCTTTAATCCACTTGGAGTTTATTTTGTGTATAATGTTAGAAAATAGCCCAGTTTCATTCTTGCCTGCAGCTGTCTAGTCTTCCCAACACCATTTATTAAAGAGACTATTTTTTTCCCATTGTATATTCTAGCCTCCCTTGTCATAGAGTAATTGACCATATAATTGTGGGTTTATTTCTCTGTTCTAGCCCTTTGATCTATGTGTTTATTTTTGTGCCAGTACCATATTATTTTGATTACTACAGATTTATAGTATATGTTGAAATTTGGGATTGTGATACCTTCAGCTTTCTTTTTTCTCAAGATTGCTTTGGCCATTCAGAGTCTTTTGTGGTTTAATACAAATTTTGGGATTATTTGTTCTAGTTCTGTGAAAAATCCTGTTGGTATTTTGGTAAGAATTGCAGTGAATTTATAGATTTATTTGGGTAATATGGACGTTTTAACAATATTTTCCTTCTAATACATGAGCATGGAATATCTTTCCATTGGTTTATGCCATCTTCAATTTTTTTCTTCCATGTTTTATAGTTTTCATAGTACAGGTCTTTTACCTCCTTGGTTAAGTTTATTTCTAAATATTTTAATCTTTTTGGCGCAATTGTTAATGCAATCATTTTCTTTGTTTCTTTGCTACTTTATTGTTAATGCATAGAAACACTACTGATTTCTGGGTGTTGATATTGTATCCTGCAATTTTACTGAATTTATTAGTTACTTCTAATGGTTTTTTGGTGAAGTATTTAAGGGATTTCTAGGTATAGAATCAGGTCATCTGCAAATAGTGATAGCTTAAATTCTTCCTTACCAATATGGATGCCTCTTATTACTTTTTCTTGTCTGATTTTTATGGCTAGGACTTCCAGTACTATATTGAATAAAAGCAGCAAGAGTGGAGAGCCTTGTCTTCCTGATCTTAGAGAAAAAGCTCTCATTTTTTCATTATTGAGTATGATATCTGTGGGTTTTTCATATATGGCCTTTATTTTGTAGAGGTATACTTCTAAACCTACTTTGTTGAGAGCTTTTATTATGAACAGATGTTGATTTATCAAAGGCTTATGGGGCATCTATTGAGATGATCATATGATTTTATCCTTCATTTTGTTGAAGGATAATTAATATTGGAATTAATACCACTTGATTTTGGTTAATGATCTTTAATGTATCATTGAATGCAATTTGATACTTTGTTCAGGTTTTTTGCATCTGTTTATGAGGGACACTGGCCCATAGTCTTTTTTATGTGTTGTCTTTGGTTTAGGTATCAGGGTAATGCCGGCCTTGTAAAATATAGTTGGAAGCTTTTCTTTCTTTCCTGTTTCTTGAAACAGTTTGAGAAGAATAATTACTAACTCTTCTTTAAGTGTTTGGTAGAATTTATTTGTGAATCCATCTGGTCCTAGACTTTTATATTTTGGTAGTTTTTGGCTGATTCAATTTTGTTACTAGTAATTGGTCTGTTAGATTTTCTATTTTCTATTTATTTCTGATTCGCTTTTGGAAGACTGTATGTTCACAGTAATTTATTCATTTTTTCTAGGTTGTCCAATTTGTTGCCATATAATTTTTCATAGTATTCTCTGATAATCCTTTGTAATTCTGTGATGTCAGTTGTTACTGTTCCTTTTATTTATTTTATTTATTTGGCTCCTTTCTCTTTTTTTCTTGGTGATTCTGAATAAGGGTTTATTTTATCTTTACAAATAACAAGATCTTGGTTTCAGTGATATTTTTCTATTGCTCTTTTAGTCTCTATGACATTTATTTCTCTTCCAACCTTTATTATTTCCTTATTTTGACTCATATTGGGCTTTGTTTGTTCTTTTTCTAGTTGCTTTAGGTATAAAGTTAGATTATTTCAGCTTTTTCTTGTTTCATGAATTTCTTCACTGATCCATTTGTTGTTTAGTAGCATGTTCTTTAGCCTCCGTGTATTTGTATTTTCTCTAGTTTTTTTTTTCTTGTGATTTATTTCTAGTTTGATAGCATTATGGTCAGAAAGGATTCATGTTGTGATTTAAATCTTAATTTTTTTGAGTTGTTTTGTGATCAAACATGTGATCTCTGTTTTCTTGTTGATTTTTCTTTTTGGCCTGGATGATGTATCTATTGATGTAAGTGAACTGTTAATGTCCCCTATTATTATTGTATTACCATCAATTTCTCTCTTTATGTCCATTAATGTTTGTTTTATGTATGTAGGTGCTTCTATGTTGGGTGCATAGATATTTACAATTGTTATATCCTATTGTTGGATTGATCCCTTTATCACTATGCAATACCTTTTTTTGTCTCTTGTTACAGTTTTTGTTTTAAACTCTATTTTCTCTGATATAGTTGTTGCTACCCTAAATTTTTTCTCTTACATTTCCATTTAAATGTTTTTTCATCTTTCCCTTTCAGTCTTTAAGTGTCTTTAGGTCTGAAGTATTTCTTCCAGGCAGCATATGGATAGGTCTTATTTTTATCTATTCCACCAAATTATATCTTTTGATTGGAGCATTTAGATCATTTACATTGAAAATAACTATTGATATGTATGTACTTATTGCCATGTTGTTAAAATTTAATGGTGTTTTTTATAGTTCTTATCTGTTTCTTCTTCTCTTGTACTTTCTTTGTGCTTTATGAGTTCAATGTGATGTTTGGCTTTCTTTCCCTTTGTTTTTTGTGCATCAGTTATAGGGTTTGGTTTTGTGGTTATCATGTGGCTCATATATAACATCTTAAGTATGTAGCAGCCTATATGTTAAATTGATGGTCATTTAAGTTCAAACACATTCTCGGAAAATCTTTTATCTTACTCCCTTCTCCACATTTTATATATATACTGCCATCTTTTACATCTTTTTAATAATTTTGTTATGTCTAATTATAGCCATTTCTTTTCCACTTAAAGAAGTCCCTTTAACATTTCTTATAAGGCTAAAGTCTTTAATGCTGGTGATAAACTCCTTTAACCTTTTTGTCTGGGCAACTCTTTATCTCAATTTCAATTCTGAATCCTAACCTTGCTGGGTATTCTTTGTTGTAGGGTTTTTTTTTTTATTCAGCACTTTGAATAAATCGTGCCACTTCCTTCTGACCCACAAAGTTTATGGTAAAAAATTTATGTGGCTTTTGTTTATGTGGCAAAGTTTATGTGGCTTTTGTTTCTCTCTTGTTTCTTTTAAAATTCTCTCTTAATCTTTAACATTTGACATTTTACTTATCATGTGTCACGGTGTGGACATCCTTGGTTCATTTTGTTTAGAGCTCTCTGTGATTCTTGAACTAGGATACATATATTTCCTTTCCTGGATTAGAGATATTTTCATGTATTATTTCTTCAAAGTTTCCTGGCCCTTTATTCTCTTCCTAGGACTTCTATAATTCAAATGTTTTTCCTTGATGTTGTCCAAGATATCCCTTAACCTGTCCTCAT
This sequence comes from Lynx rufus, assembly GCF_022079265.1. Classification (NCBI taxonomy): domain Eukaryota; kingdom Metazoa; phylum Chordata; class Mammalia; order Carnivora; family Felidae; genus Lynx; species Lynx rufus. The sequence goes on from NW_025814859.1 coordinate 408,976, forward strand.
TTTTTAAATTCCTTTATCTTTTTGTTTAACTTGAGTGCTTTCCACTATTCTGTCTTGTAGATCACTTATACATTCTTCTGCATCCAATCATCTACTGTTGATTCCCTCTAGTGTATTCCATTATTTCAGTTATTGTATTCGAGTCTAATTGGTTCTTTTTCATATTTTGTATATTTTTATTGTAGGTCTCAGAGTTCTTCCACTCTTCTTTACAACTAGGTGTGCATCATTAAAAGCATTACTTTAAATTCTTTACCAAGCACATTACTTATCTCCATTTCAATTAGTTCTATTTCTGAAGTTTTGTCTTTTTCTTTCTTTTGGAGCATATTCTTCTGATCCCCCCCCCATTACACCTGACTTTGTTTCTACGAATTAGGTAAAATAGGCACATCACCTAACTTGAATAAATGTTTTTTTGTATAACTGTCCCCCATGTAGATTGTGCTTGATGAATTTTCCTGGCTGGCTGCAGCTATGGTTGTCATGGGCTAGAAGTCCAGAGACCTCCACAAAGTGGCATCTTGGCTGGATAGCTAAAACCAATGCTGGTGCAGGTCAGGGGTCCTTGGGTTCTAAGTGCTGAGAGCACCCTAGCAGGACAGATGAAGCTGAAGTAGGTACAATCAAGTGTATCAGGGGACACTGTGCAGTGGGCACCCTGTCAGGCCAACTAAGGCTAAAGTGGATGCCAGCCAGGCTGCCCTAGAGGCACCCTGGCATGACAGCCAAAGTTGAAATGGGTGCATTAGTTTCAGGAGCAGGAGACATAACTGGATTTTCTAACACAGAGAAAAAGGCAGAGCCTTACACAAAATGCCAAGATGGAAGAATTCATCCAAAATGAGAGAACAAGATAAGGCCCTGGCCAGAGATCAAAGCAAAACAGATTAATATGCCTGAAGGAGAATTTCAAGCAACAATCATAAGGATACTCACAGGGGTTGAGAAAAGAATACAAGACATCAGGGAGACCCTTACTGCAGAGATAAAAGAATTAAAAAAGAATCAGAAATAAAGAATTCAATAAGATTGGAAACAGGCTTGATGGATGAAAGCAGGCTGAAGAAGCAGAGGAATGAATTAGTGATATAGAATACAAAATAATGAAAAATAATGAAGCTGAATGAAAGTGATAGAGACTTATGGAACACAATAGACTTAGGGATATCAGTGACTACATCAAACAGAATAACATTCATATTATAGGAGACCCAGAACAAGAAGTGAGAGAAAATGGATAGAAAATTTATTTGAGGAAATAATAGGTGAAAACTTCACTAATCTGGGGAAGGAAACAGACATCCAGATTCAGGAGGCACAGAGGACTCTCATCAAAATCAACAATAACAGGCCAACACCGATATACATTGTAATTAAATTTGCAAAATATACTGATAAAGAAAAACCTTAAAAGCAGCAAAACAAGTCATTTATTTACAAGGGAAGACCCATCAGGCTAGCTGGATATTTTTCAACAGAAAGGTGGCAAGCCAGAAAGGAATGGCAGGATATATTCAGAGTGCTGAATGGGAAAAATCTGCAGACAAGAATACTCTATCCAGTAAGGCTATCATTCAGAATAGAAGGAGAGATAGTTTCCCAAACAAAAACTAAAGGAATTTGTGACCAATAAACCCAACCTGCAAGAAATACTAAAGTAAAGGGGACTCTTTGAGTGGATAAGAAAGATGAAAAGTGACAAAGACAAGAAAATATATTATCAGAAAAAATCTCCAGGAACAATGACAAAACAAGTAATGGCACTAAATATGTATCTATCAATAATTACTCTGAATGTAAATGAACTAAATGCTCCAATCAAAAGACATAGGGTGTCAGAATGGATTAAAAAAAACAATATCCATCTACATGCTGCCTACAAGAGACTCCTTTTAGACCTAAAGACACTTGCAGATTGAAAGTGAGGGGATGCAGAAACATTTGCCACACAAAAAGATGTCAAAAGAAAGCCAGAGTAACAACACGTATATTGGACAAAGTAGACTTTAAACCAAAGACTGTAACAAGAAATGAGGAAGGGCACTATATCATAATAAAGGGGCCTATACAACAATAAGACCTAAAAATTGTAAACATTTGTGCACCAAAAATAAGAGCACCCAAATATGTAAAACATTTAGTTACAAACATAAAGGAACTATTGGGTAATAACACAATAATAGTAGAGGACTTTAACACAACACTTACATCAATGTACCAATCAGCTAAACAGAAAATAAAGAAACAACAGCTTTGAATGACACATTGGACCAGATGAACTTAACATATATATTCAGAACATCCCATCCCAAGAAAGCAGAATACACATCATTTCAAGTGTACATCAGACATTCTACAGAATAGATCAAATACTAGGTCAAAAATCAGGTCTAAAATACTACAAAAAGATTCAGATCATATCATGCAACTGTTCTGACTACAATATTATGAAAGTTGGAATCATCTCAGGAAAATTTTGGAAAGACCACAAATACAAATAGATTAAACAACATGCCACTAAACAATGAATGAGTCAATCAGCAAGTCGAAAAAAAAATACATATATATATATATATATATCCCAAGAGGGATGTATATAGCAATATAGGTCTAACTTAAGAAGATGGGGCTCCTGGGTGGCTCAGCCAGTTGGGCGGCCGACTTCAGTTCAGGTCATGATCTCACAGCATGTGAGTTCGCGCCCCAAGTCCGGCTCTGTGTTGACGGCTCAGATATTTGTTTCTCTCCGTGTGTCTCCCTCTCTCTCTGCCCCTAACCCACTCGCATTCTGTCTCTGTCTCTCTCAAAAATAAGTAAACATTAAAAAAAATTTTCTAAAAAGAAGCAAGAAAAAAATATCAAATAAAAAACCCAACCTTACACTTAAGGGAACTACAAAAAGAACAACATACAAAGCCTAAAGCCAGCACAAGGAAGGAAATAATATTACACTAGAAATAAGTGATATAGAAACTAAAAAAATACAGAACAGATCAATAGAACCAGGAGGTGATTCTTTGTAAAAACTAACAAAATTGATAAACTTTTAGCCAGATGTATCAAAAAGACGAAAGAAAGGAACAACAAAAAAATAAAATCACAAATCAGCGAGAAGTAACAACTAACACCACAGAAACACAAAGAGTAATAACAGAATATTATGAAAAACTATATGCCAACAAATGGGAGAACTTGGAAGAAATGGATAAATTCCAAAAAATATATAAACTACCAAAACTGAAACAGGAAGAAATAGAAAACTGGAACAGACTGATAACCCACCAAAAAAATGAATCAGTAATCAAAAATCTCCGTGTAAACAAAATTCCAAGGCCATATGGAGTCACAGGGGAATTCTATCATTTAAAGAATAGTTAATTCCTATTCTTCTTAACCTATTCCAAAACAAAAAAGGAAAGACAACTTCCAAATTCATTCTATGATGCCAGCATTACCCTGATATTAAAACCAGATAAAGACTCCACAGAAAGAGAACTACAGGCCAATATCCATGACGAACATGGATGCAAAATTTCCCAATAAAATACTAGCAAACTGAATCTAACAATACATTAAAGGAATCATTCACCATGACCAAGTGGGATTTATTCATGAGTTGCAAGGGTGGTGCGGTATTTGCAAATCAAACAATGTAATACACCACATTAGTAAAAGAAAGGATAAGAACCATATGACCATTAGAATAGATGCAGAAAATGCATTTGACAAAATATCACATCCTTGTCATATCCTTGTTGATGAAACATTCAACAAAGAAGGTTTAGAGGAACATACCTCAACATCATAAAGGCCATCTATTTAAAATCCACAACTAATATCATACTCAATAGGGGAAAACTGACAGTTTTTCCTCTTTGCTCAGGAACAAGACAGGGATGTCCACTCTCACCACTGTTATTTAACATAGTACTGGAACTCCTAGCCTCAGCCATCAGACAACAAAAAGAAACAAAGTTACCCAAATAAGCAAGAAGTAAAATTTCATTATTTTCAGATAACATGATACTCTATATAAAAACCTAGGAAGACTCCAAAAAACAGCACTGAGGAGCTAAAATGGCAAGGTTAGAAGGACCTAAGCTTGCCTTGTCCCTTGAAAACAGCTAGATAAATATCAATTCCTTCTGAATACCTAAGAAATCTGAGGACTGACAGAACAAAGTGCACAACTAGAGGGAGAGAGGAGACCACATCATGGAAGGTAGGAGATGCAGAGACAAGATGTGGGGGAGAAAAGGATCATGAGCACTTCAGAGTGGAAGGAATCCTGGTCATGGAGAGAGGAGAGAGGAGGGAGGAGAGAGGAGAGAAGAGGGAGGAGAGAGGAGAGAGGAGGGAGGAGAGAGGAGAGAGGAGAGAGGAGAGGGGAGAGAGGAGAGCACACAGTAAACAGGGGTTCACACAAGGAAAACACTTACCCAAAGCCATTGACTTGCAAAACCAGAGGAAATTATTTTCATGAGGTTTTACAACCAGCAGGGCTCACTTTTAGCAGTCCGTGTTGTGACTGGTGGGGAGCTCAGCAGGTGCTGCAGTGTTCCTATGGATAAGGATGGCATATAGTCTGTACCAGATGGCATGATCAGAGCATCCTCTGGGATTCAATGGGAGAATTTTCCCCCTTCTTGTACTGCATCTAGGAGAGATGGCATTGAATCTTCAGGGACAAAAAGGCCTGCAGGCAACATTACCATGTCCTGTCCTTCAACATAGGTTCAGAAACACTTGCTGAGGGTGGCTAACATGGACACAGCTCTTTGCTGTACTTCACAGCAAAATCCATGCCCCTACACTTTGGTGTGACTGTCCTTATGGAATAACCCTGCATCACTCACAGTGCAGTGAGACCCTCCTCCAGAGGACCAGTGCAGATCCCCACCATGCCAGAATCCTAACGTTTGTTGTTTTAAAACTCAGCCAGCCTGTCTGGAATACAATGTATGTGCACTACACTGCCAGGTGGGCAGACAGCCCAGATACAGACAGGGTGAAGGCAGGGATCAGAGGGGCGCTTGGGACACATGAAGGGATATTGTTTCCTCTCCTGGGAGGGCTACCCAGAAAACTGTCGGTATGAACAGTTTTCTCCAGGACATGGGAGGAGGCTGGCACCATTTCTCTCCTCTGCCCCTCAGTATAAACTAACTTCAGTAAGCAGCACAGCACCAACAGTGGCGGTCCAAACCACTTTCACCAAACCCACATCCCTGTGCTCTGCAGGTGCTGCTTTTGTCAGGCAAGTGTGCCTGAGAACCAAAGCCATGGGCCGCTCCCCTGGAAGACCATCACAAAACCACCACAGACACCATGTCCGTTGACCAGTGTTCTGCAAAACATCACCTCTAGTAGAAAGAGCATCAGGTCTCTTAAGAAGCAGACCAGAGCAAACCTGGTTAAAACTCACCACACTCTGGACAGGGTCCAAACACTCCCCACTGAAGGCAACAAGAAACTTTGTGCAGGACCAACTTGAAGGAAAATGTATACAAAACACAGCAGCAGAGTACACACAGCATACACCATTGATACTTCCCGAAGGGCCAGGCCCTGAACAGTATATAACCTCTAACTTATAAAGCCATTACTCTCAGGACCAGTAAACATGACAGGCTTTCCTAACACACAAAAGAACACAGAGACCTAGACAATAGGCTATTATTGAGGAATTCACCCCAAAAGAAAGAGCAAGAAAAGGTCATGGCCAGGGATCTATTTAGAAAAAGATAAAAGTAATATGCTTGACCAGAATTTAAAGCAAAAATTACAAAGATACTAGCTGGGCATGATAAACTCATAGAAGACACCCTTACTGCAGAGATCAAAGACCAAAAAAGGTCAGGACAAAATAAAAAGAGCCATAAGCGAGATGCAAAACCAACTGGTGGTAATGATGACAAAGATGATAGAAACAGAGAAAAGAATAAGTGATACAGAAGATAAAACTCTGGAAAATAATGAAGATGAAGAAAGGGAAAGAAAAATATTGGATCACGAATATAGACTTAAAGAACTCAATGACTCCAAAAAGAGTAATAACATTTGGATCATAGGAATCCCAAAGAAGAGAGCAGAACGGATTCTCTGGAGCCAAGCATAGACGAGAGGCCCACAGAAGAGGGTAGGAAGGGGAGAGAGGCGGTGCGCGCCACACGGACTGGCGGGAGGGAGCTGGGGCATAGGGGCAGCCCGCCGGCAAAGCAGAGCCCCTGAGTCTGGTTTGCAAAAGCAGAGGGGCCAGATGAAGTGTGTTCAGACAGCAAGCAGGACTTAACAGCTGGAAGGTTATAAGCTAACAGCTCTGCTTGGAGAGCAGGAAGGCTGGAGGAAAATGGGAGGGAGAGTTGTTGAGCCCCGGATGACAAGCTCAGCTTGGCGGGGAACAAAGGCGCTCGCCAGCGCCATCTCACTCGCCCACCCCCAGTCAAAATCCCAAAGGGAACCAGTTCCTGTCAGGGAACTTGCTTGCACTGCCCAAACACCCAACGCGGTGCTCCCGCGGATCCATCCCATCCCGCGGATCAGGAGGGTCTGACTCCCTCCTGGTGCTGCAGGGCCCCTCCCAAAGTGGATCACGAAAGAAAGCCAGCTGAGCCTGCCACTCCCACCCCTGTGCACCTTGCCGATCCACCCCAGCTAATACACCAGATCCCCAGCACCATAAGCCTGGCAGTGTCCAAGTAGCCCAGACGGGCCATGCCACCCCACAGTGAATCCCACCCCTAGGAGAGGGAAACAGAAGGTACACACCAGGCTGACTGTGTCCCCAGCGGTGGGCTGGGGGCACACATCAGGTCTGACTGCGGCCCCACCAACCAACGCAAGTTACTCAAGACAGCACAGGGGAAGTGCTCTGCAGTTCCGCATCACTCCAGGGACTATCCCAAATGACAAAACAGAAGAATTCCCCTCAAAAGAATCTCCAAGAAATAATGACAGCTAACGAACTGATCAAAAATGATTTAAACAATATAACACAAAGTGAATTTAGAATAATAGTCATAAAATTAATCACTGGGCTTGACAGCAGGATAGAGGACAGCAGAGAATCTATTGCTACAGATCAAGGGACTAAGGAACAGCCAGGAGGACCTAAAAAATGCTATAAATGAGCTGCAAAATAAAATGGAGACAACCACACCTCGGATTGAAGAAGCAGAGGAGAGAATATGTGAGATAGAAGATAAGATTATGGAAAAAGAGGAAGCTAAGAAAAAGAGAGATAAAAAATTCCAGGAGTGTGAGGGGAAAATTAGAGAACTAAATGATGCACTAAAGAGGAATAATCTACGCATAATTGGTATTCCAGAGGAGGCAGAGAGAGAGAAAGGTGCTGAAGGGGTACTTGAAGAAATTATAGCTGAGAACTTCCCTGAACTGGGGAAGGAAAAAGGCATTGAAATCCAAGAGGCACAGAGAACTCCCTTCAGACGTAACTTGAATCGATCTGCACGACATATCATAGTGGAACTGGCAAAATACAAGGATAAAGAGAAAATTCTGAAAGCAGCGAGGGATGAACATGCTATAACACATAAAGGGAGACCTATAAGACTCATGACCGATCTCTCTTCTGAAACTTGGCAGGCCAGAAAGGCATGGCAGGAGATCTTCAATGTGATGAACAGAAAAAAATATGCAGCTGAAAATCCTTTATCCAGCAAGTCTGTCATTTAGAATAGAAGGAGAGGTAAAGGTCTTCCCAAACAATCAAAAACTGAAGGAATTCATCACCACTAAACCAGCCCTACAAGAGATCCTAAGGGGGATCCTGTGAGACAAAGTACTAGAGACATCGCTACAAGTATGAAACCTACAGACATCACAATGACTCTAAACCCATATCTTTCTATAATAACACTGAATGTAAATGGACTAAATGCTCCAACCAAAAGACATAGGGTATCAGAGTGGATAAAAAAACAAGACCCATCTATTTGCTGTCTACAAGAGACCCGAGCACACCTTCAGATTGAAAGTGAGGGGAAGGAAAACTATCTATCCTGCTACTGGAAGTCAAAAGAAAGCTGGAGTAGCCATACTTATATCAGACAAACTAGACTTTATTTTTTTTTAATTTTTTTTCACCGTTTATTTATTTTTGGGACAGAGAGAGACAGAGCATGAATGGGGGAGGGGCAGAGAGAGAGGGAGACACAGAATCGGAAACAGGCTCCAGGCTCTGAGCCATCAGCCCAGAGCCTGACGTGGGGCTCGAACTCACGGACCATGAGATCGTGACCTGGCTGAAGTCGGACGCTTAACCGACTGCGCCACCCAGGCGCCCCCAGACAAACTAGACTTTAAATTAAAGGCTGTAACAAGAGATGAAGAAGGGCATTATATAATAATCACAGGGTCTATCCATCAGGAAGAGCTAACAATTATAAATGTCTATAGCCGAATATGGGAACCCCCAAATATATGAAACAATTACACACATAAGCAACCTTCTTAATAAGAATGTGGTAATTGCAGGGGACTTTAACACCCCACTTACAACAATGGATAGATCATCTAGACACACGGTCAATAAAGAAACAAAAGCCCTGAATGATACACTGGATCAGAGGGACTTGACACATACATTTAGAACTCTGCATCCCAAAGCAACAGAATATACTTTCTTCTTGAGTGCACATGGAACATTCTCCAAGAGAGATCACATTCTGGGTCACAAAACAGCCCTTCATAAGTATACAAGAATTGAAATCATACCATGCATACTTTCAGACCACAATGCTATGAAGCTTGAAATCAACCACAGGAAAAAGTCTGGAAAAACTCCAAAGCATGGAAGTTACAGAACACCCTACTAAAGAATGAATGGATCAACCAGGCAATTAGAGAAGAAATTTAAAAATATATGGAAACAAAGGAAGGTAAAAATACAGCAATCCAAACACTTTGAGATGCAGCAAACAGTCCTGAGAGGAAAATATACTACAGTTCAGGCCTATCACAAGAAATAAGAAAAATCCTAAATACAAAATCTAACAGAACACCTAAAGGAAATAGAAGCAGAACAGCAAAGACACCCTAAACCCAGCAGAAGAAGAGAAATAATAAATATTAGAGCAGAAATAAACAATATATAATCTAAAAAAAACTGTAGAGCAGATCAGTGAAACCAAGAGTTGGTTTTTTGAGAAAATATACAAAATTGACAAACCGCTAGCGAGGCTTCACAAAAAGAAAAGGGAGATGACCCAAATAGATAAAATCATGAAGGAAAATGGAATTATTACAACCAATCCCTCAGAGATACAAGCAATTATCAGCGAATACTATGAAAAATTATATACCAACAAACTGGACAACCTGGAAGAAATGGACACATTTCTAAACACCCACACACTTCCAAAACTCAATCAGGAGGAAATAGAAAGCTTGAACAGACCCATAACCAGTGAAGAAATTGAATCGGTTATCAAAAATTTCCCAACAAATAAGAGTCCAGGACCAGATGGCTTCCCAGGGGAGTTCTACCAGACATTTAAAGCAGAGATAAGGGGCGCCTGGGTGGTGCAGTCGGTTAAACGTCCGACTTCAGCCAGGTCACGATCTTGCGGTCCGTGAGTTCGAGCCCCGCGTCAGGCTCTGGGCTGATGGCTCAGAGCCTGGAGCCTGTTTCCGATTCTGTGTCTCCCTCTCTCTCTGCCCCTCCCCCGTTCATGCTCTGTCTCTCTCTGTCCCAAAAATAAATAAACGTTGAAAAAAAAATTAAAAAAAAAAATAAAGCAGAGATAATACCTATCCTTCTCAAGCTATTCCAAAAAATAGAAAAGGAAGGAGAACTTCCAGACTCATTCTATGAAGCCTTTATTTCTTTGATTCATAAAGCAGACAGAGACCCAGTAAAAAAAAGAGAACTACAGGCCAATATCCCTGATGAATATGGATGCAAAAATTCTCAATAAGATACTAGCAAATCGAATTCAACAGCATATAAAAGGAATTATTCACCATGATCAAGTGGGATTCATTCCTGGGATGCAGGGCTGGTTCAACATTCGCAAATCAACGTGATACATCACATTAATAAATGAAAAGATAAGAACCATATGATCCTGTCAATCGATGCAGAAAAGGCCTTTGACAAAATTCAGCATCCTTCTTAATAAAAAACCCTCGAGAAAGTCGGGATAGAAGGAACATATTTAAACATCATCAAAGCCATTTATGAAAAGTCCACAGCTAACATCATCCTCAATGGGGAAAAACTGAGAGCTTTCTCCCTGAGATCAGGAACACCTCACGGATGTCCACTCTCACCGCTATTGTTTAACATTGTGTTGGAAGTGCTAGCATCAGCAATCAGACAACAAAAGGAAATCAAAGGCATCAAAATTGGCAAAGAGGAAGTTAAGCTTTCACTTTTTGCAGATGACATGATATTATACATGGAAAATCCGATAGACTCCACCAAAAGTCTGCTAGAACTGATACATGTATTCAGCAAAGTTGCAGGATACAAAATCAATGTACAGAAATGAGTTGCATTCCTATACACTAATAATGAAGCAACAGAAAGACAAATAAAGAAACTGATCCCATTCACAATTGCACCAAGAAGCATAAAATACCTAGGAATAAATCTAACCAAAGCTGTGAAAGATCTGTATGCTGAAAACTATCCTATGAAGGAAATTGAATAAGATATAAAGAAATGGAAAAACATTCCATGCTCATGGGTTGGAAGAATAAATATTGTCAAAATGTCAATACTACTCAAAGCTATCTACACATTCAATGCAATCCCAATCAAAATTGCACCAGCATTCTTCTCGAAACTAGAACAAGCAATCCTAAAATTCATATGGAACCACAAAAGGCCCCGAATAGCCAAAGTAATTTTGAAGAAGAAGACCAAAGCAGGAGGCATCACAATCCCAGACTTTAGCCTCTACTACAAAGCTGTCATCATCAAGACAGCATGGTATTGGCACAAAAAGAGACACATAGACCTATGGAATAGAATAGGAACCCCAGAACTAGACCCACAAAAGTATGGCCAACTAATCTTTGACAAAGCAGGAAAGAATATCCAATGGAAAAAAGACAGTCTCTTTAACAAATGGTGCTGGGAGAACTGGACAGCAACATGCAGAAGGTTGAAACTAGACCACTTTCTCACACCATTCACAAAAATAAACTCAAAATGGATAAAGGACCTGAATGTGAGACAGAAAACCTTCAAAACCCTTGAGGAGAAAACAGGAAAAGACCTCTCTGACCTCAGCCGCAGGAATTTCTTACTTGACACATCCCCAAAGGCAAGGGAATTAAAAGCAAAAATGAACTATTGGGACCTCATGAGGATAAAAAGCTTCTGCACAGCGAAGGAAACAACCAACAAAACTAAAAGGCAATCAACAGAATGGGAAAAAATATTTGCAAATGACATATCAGACAAAGGGCTAGTATCCAAAATCTATAAAGAACTCACTAAACTCCATACCGAGAAACAAATAATCCAGTGAAGAAATGGTCAGAAAACATGAATAAACCCTTCTGTAAAGAAGACATCCAGATGGCCAACAGCCCCATGAAAAGATGCTCAACGTCGCTCCTCATCAGGGAAATACAAATGAAAACCACACTGAGATATCACCTCAGGCCAGTCAGAGTGGCCAAAATGAACCAATCAGGAGACTATAGATGCTGGAGAGGATGTGGAGAAACGGGAACCCTCTTGCACTGTTGGTGGGAATGCAAACTGGTGCAGTCGCTCTGGAAAACAGTGTGGAGGTTCCTCAGAAAATTAAAAATAGACCTACCCCATGACCCAGCAGTAGCACTGCTAGGAATTTACCCAAGGGATACAGGAGTACTGATGTATAGGGGCACTTGTACCCCAATGTTTAAGCAGCACTTTCAACAATAGCCAAATTATGGAAAGAGCCTAAATGTCCATCAACTGATGAATAAAGAATTTGCAGTTTATATACACAATGGAGTACTATGTGGTAATGAGAAAGAATGAAATATGGCCCTTTGTAGCAACGTGGATGGAACTGGAGAGTGTGATGGTAAGTGAAATAAGCCATAGAGAGAAAAAGAGATACCATATGTTTTCATTCTTATGTGGATTCTGAGAAACTTAACAGGAACCCATGGGGCAGGGGAAGGAAAAAAAAAAGAGAGAGGTTAGTGTGGGAGAGAGCCAAAGCATAGGAGACTCTTAAAAACCGAGAATAAACTGAGGGCTGCTGGGGGTGGGAGGGAGGGGAGGGTGGGTGATGGGTATTGAGGAGGGCATCTTTTTGGATGAGCACTGGGTGTTGTATGGAAACCAAATTGGCAATAAATTTCATATATTAAAAAAAAAGAATCCCAAAGAAGAAAAGAGGGAATGGGGGCAGAAGGTTTTTCAAGGAGATTTAGTCGAAAATTTCCCTAATCTGGGGAAGGAAATAGATAACCAAATACAGGAAGCTCAGAGAAATCCCATCAAAATCAACAAAAGAAAGCCACCAGCAACACATATGGTTGTTAATTTGCAAAATATAGAGATAAAAAATCCTAAAGCAGCAAGACAAAAGAAGTCCTCAATTTACAAAGAAAGACAAATAAGTGTAGCAGCAGATCTGTTCACAAAAACATCACAGGTCAGAAGGGAGGACATGATATATTCAACATGCTGAATGGGAACAATATGCAGCCATGTATATTCTATCAAGCAAAGCTATCATTCAGAATAAAAGTCTGGAGAAAGAGTTTCCTAGACAAAAACAAAAACAAAAACACTGAAGGAGTTTTGATGAATAAACTAGCCCTGCAAGAACTATAAAAGGGGACTCTTTGAGTGGGAAAGATAAACCAGAAGTGACAAACACTAGAAAGAAACAAAATCTCCAGAAACAATAGAAAAACAAGTAATAAAATTGCACTAAAGTCATATCTATCAATAATTACTCTGAATGTAAATGGACTAAATGCTCCAATACAAAGACACAGGTGTCAGAATGGATTAAAAAAAAATCAAGACCCAAAGGTGTCAGAATGGATAAAAAAATCAAGACCCATCAATATGCTGCCTATAAGAGACCCATCTTATACCTAAACATACCTGTAGATTGAACGTGAGGGGATGGAGAAATATTCACCATGCAAATGGAAGTCCAAAGGAAGCTTGAGTAGCAACACTTATGTCAGACAAGCTAGATTTTAAGCCAAAGACTGTAACAAGCAATGAAGAAGGGCACTATATAATAATAAAGGGGTCTATCCAACAAGAAAATCTAACATTTGTGAATATTTATGCCCCCAATATGAAAGAACCCAAATATATAAAACATTTAGTAATAAACATAAAGAAACTCATTGATAATAATACAATAATAATAGGAAACTTTAACTCCCCACTGATATCAATGGATAGACCATCTAAGCGGAAAATCAACAAGTAAACAAGGGCTTTGAATGACATACTAGACTGGATGGACTTAACAGATATATCCAGAACATTTCATCCTAAAGCAGCAGAAAAATTCTTTTCAAGTACACATGGAAAATTCTCCAGAATAGATCAAATACTAGTTTACACATAAAGCCTCAACAAGTACAAAAAGATTGAGATTGTACCATGCATCTTTCCAACCACAAAGCTATGAAACTTGAGGTCAACCACAAGAAAAACTTTGAACGACCACAAATACATGAAGGTTAAAGAACACCCTACTAAAGAATGAATGGGTCAACCAGGAAATCAAAGAAGAAATGGAAAAAGTACGTGGAAACAAAGGAAAATGAAAACATGATGTTCCAAAACCTTTGGGATGCAACAAAAGCAGTTATAAGAGTGAAGTATATAGCAATACAGGCCTACCTCAAGAAGAAAGAAAAACCTCAAATATGTGACCTAACCTTACACCTAAAGGAACTACAAAAGGAAGAAATGAAGCCTAAATCCAGCAGAATAAGGGAAATAATATTAGAGAAGAAATAAATGACATAGAAACAAAAATAATCCAGTAGAACATATCAGTGAAACCAGGAGCTGGTTCTTTGAAAAAAAATAAAACAAAATTGATTAACCCTTTGCCAGAAATATCAAAAAGAAAAATGAAAGGACCTAAATAAATAAACTCACAAATAAGACAGGAGAAATCAAACCAACAGGGCAGAAATAAAAACAAGTATAAGGGGCGCCTGGGTGGCTGAGTTGATTAAGCATCCTATTTTGGCTCAGGTCAAGATCTCATGGTTTGTGAGTTTGAGCCCCGCATCAGGCTGTGTGCTGACAGCTCAGATCCTGGAGCCCGCTTGGGATTCTGTGTCTTCCTGTCTCTCCACCCCTTCCCTGCTCACACTCTGTCTCTCTCTGTCTCTCAAAAATAAATAAATGTTTACAAAATTTTTTTTAATAAAATAAAAATAAAAACAAGTATAAGAAAATATTATGAAAAATTATGTGCCAACAAATTGGACAACCTGGAAGAAAAGGACAAATTTCTAGAAACATATGAACTACCAAAACTGAAACAGGAAGAAATAAAAAACTTTAACAGACTGATAACCAGCAAAGAAATTGAATCAAGAATCAAAAATATTCAAACAAACAAAAATCCAGGGACAGATGGTTTTACAAGGAAATTCTGCTACACATTTAAAGGAGAGTTAATACCTGTTCTTCCTAACCTATTCCAAAAAATAGAAATGGAAGGACAACTTCCAAATTCATCTATGATTCATCATCTATGATTCCAGCATTATCCTAAATCTGATCCCATTCAAAGACTCCACTAAAAAAAGAACTACAGTCCAATACCCTGATGAGCAACAATGCAAAAATTCTCAACAAAATACTAGTAAATCAAATCCAAGTATACATCAAGTGATTCATTCACCATGATCAAGTGAGATTTGTCCCTGAGTTGCAAGCGTGGTTCAATAATTGCAAATCAATAAACATGATACACCACATTAATTTAAAAAGGATAGGAACAAAGATATCCTCTTAATACATGCAGAAAAAGCATTTCACAAAGCACAACATCCATTCTTGATGGAAACCCTCAACAAAGTAGGAATACAGGGAACATACCTCAACATAAAGGCCACCTACAAAAACCCTCAGCTTGAACCCTTGCTCGAACGTGTACCTCTTCTTGTTCCAGGCCCATTTCAACGTGGAGGTTTCTATAACAGAACTATACCTGGCATCTGGTTCTTACTTCAGGGCCATAAAATCCTCAAATCCAATCCTTCAACTCTCTCAAATGGGACATCTCGATGGACTAATGACTAATCAGCCCATGATCACACATAACTGTGGTGTCATGCATTTGGTATTTTTTAATTTTAGGGGGGCGAACTTGCTATGACTCAGCTATGACCTAAAGGTCCTGACTCAGTCAAATATATTGTAGCTGGGCTTATTCTCTATGCGGGGTCTCCACACGTACAACAAACAAGGTGCAATTCAGTCAATGGTCACAGGACATATACTTAAATTCCTAATGTTTCATAGGACATGGCATGCGTGCACCCAAGTATACGTGTACACACGTACACGTACACACGTGTATAAAGCAAGGCACTGAAAATGCCTAGATGAGTCGCCAGACTCCATAAACACAAAGGTTTGGTCCTGGCCTTTCCATTAGTTATTAATAAGATTACACATACAAGCCTCCGCATCCCGGTGAAAATGCCCTCTAAGTCACCCAGTGACCTAAAGGAGCTGGTATCAAGCACACAATCATTGTAGCTCATAACACCTTGCTCAGCCACACCCCCACGGGATGCAGCAGTGGTAAAAATTAAGCTATGAATGAAAGTTCAACTAAGCTATATTAAACAAGGGTTGGTAAATTTCCTGCCAGCCACCGGGGTCATATGATTAACCCAAACTAATAGATCCACGGCGTAAAGCATGTTACAGAGAAAAAAAAACATACTAAAGTTAAACCTTAACTAGGCTTTAAAAAGCTAGTTAACATAAAAATACAGTACGAAAGTAACTTTAATATCTCCGACCACACGATAGCTAAGACCCAAACTGGGATTAGATACCCCACTATACTTAGCCCTAAACTTAGATAGTTCAAACAAAACTATCCGCCAGAGAACTACTAGCAACAGCTTAAAACTCAAACAACTTGGCGGTGCTTTACATCCCTCTAGAGGAGCCTGTTCTATAATCGATAAACCCCGATACACCTCACCATCTCTTGCTAATTTAGCCTATATACCGCCATCTTCAGCAAACCCTAAAAAGGAAGAAAAGTAAGCACAAGTATCTTACACAAAAAAGTTAGGTCAAGGTGTAGCCCATGAGATGGGAAGCAATGGGCTACATTTTCTATGACTAGAACACCCACGAAAATCCTTATGAAACTAAGTATTAAAGGAGGATTAGTAGTAAATTTGAGAATAGAGAGCTCAATTGAATCTGGCCACTAAGCACGCACACACCACCCGTCACCCTCCTCAAGTGATAAATCCCTAAAGAAACCTATTCAAACCACTATACTCACAAGAGGAGACAAGTCGTAACAAGGTAAGCATACTGGAAAGTGTGCTTGGATAACAAGATATAGCTTAAACAAAGCATCTGGCTTACACCCAGAAGATTTCATATTAAACTGACCATCTTGAGCCAAAGCTAGCCCAAACATCCATAAACCCAACTAACACTAGAAAGTAAAACAAAACATTCAGTTACCCTAAAAAGTATAGGAGGTAGGATGGCGGCGTAGGAGGACGCTGGGCTCACCGCGCGTCCTGCTGATCACTTAGATTCCACCTACACCTGCCTAAATAACCCAGAAAACCGCCAGAGGATTAGCAGAACGGAGTCACCGGACCCAAGTGCAGACGAGAGGCCCACGGAAGAGGGTAGGAAGGGCGGCGAGGCGGTGCGCGCTCCACGGACTGGCGGGAGGGAGCCGGGGCGGAGGGGCGGCTCGCCGGCCAAGCAGAGCCCCCAATTCCGGCTTGCAAAAGCGGAGGGGCCTGACGGACTGTGTTCCGACAGCAAGCGCGACTTAGCGTCTGGGAGGTCATAAGTTAACAGCTCTGCTCAGAAAGCGGGAAGGCTGGAGGACAAAGGGAGGGTGAGCTGCGGAGGCCCCGGACGACAGAGCTCAGTTTGGCGGGGAACAAAGGCGCTCGCCAGCGCCATCTCCCCCGCCCATCCCCCAGCCAAAATCCCAAAGGGAACCGGTTCCGGCCAGGGAAATTGCTCGCTCCGCACGAACAACCAACTCTGTGCTTCTGCGGAGCCAAACCTCCGGCAGCGATCTGACTCCCTCCGGCTGCCACAGGGCCCCTCCTGAAGTGGATCACATAAGGAGAAGCGAGCTAAGCCTGCCCCCCCTGCCGCCGTGCACCTTGCCTTCCCACCCCAGCTAATACGCCAGATCCCCAGCATCACAAGCCTGGCAGTGTGCAAGTAGCCCAGACGGGCCACGCCACCCCACAGTGAATCCCGCCCCTAGGAGAGGGGAAGAGAAGGCACACACCAGTCTGACTGTGGCCCCAGCGGTGGGCTGGGGGCGGACATCAGGTCGGACTGCGGTCCCGCCCACCAACTCCAGTTATACACCACAGCACAGGGGAAGTGCCCTGCAGGCCCTCACCACACCAGGGACTATTCAAAATGACCAAGCGGAAGAATTCCCCTCAGAAGAATCTCCAGGAAATAACAACAGCTAATGAGCTGATCAAAAAGGATTTAAATAATATAACAGAAAGTGAATTTAGAATAATAGTCATAAAACTAATCGCTGGGCTGGAAAACAGTATACAGGACAGCAGAGAATCTCTTGCTACAGAGATCAAGGGACTAAGGAACAGTCACGAGGAGCTGAAAAACGCTTTAAAGGAAATTCAAAACAAAATGGAAACCACCACGGCTCGGATGGAAGAGGCAGAGGAGAGAATAGGTGAACTAGAAGATAAAGTTATGGAAAAAGAGGAAGCTGAGAAAAAGAGAGATAAAAAAATCCAGGAGTATGAGGGGAAAATTAGAGAACTAAGTGATACACTAAAAAGAAATAATATACGCATAATTGGTATCCCAGAGGAGGAAGAGAGAGGGAAAGGTGCTGAAGGGGTACTTGAAGAAATAATAGCTGAGAACTTCCCTGAACTGGGGAAGGAAAAAGGCATTGAAATCCAAGAGGCACAGAGAACTCCCTTCAGACGTAACTTGAATCGATCTTCTGCACGACATATCATAGTGAAACTGGCAAAATACAAGGATAAAGAGAAAATTCTGAAAGCAGCAAGGGGTAAACGTGCCCTCACATATAAAGGGAGACCTATAAGACTCGTGACTGATCTCTCTTTTGAAACTTGGCAGGCCAGAAAGAATTGGCACGAGATTTACAGGGTGCTAGACAGCAAAAATATGCAGCCGAGAATCCTTTATCCAGCAAGTCTGTCATTTAGAATAGAAGGAGAGATAAAGGTCTTCCCAAACAAACAAAAACTGAAGGAATTTGTCACCACTAAACCAGCCCTACAAGAGATCCTAAGGGGGACCCTGTGAGACAAAGTACCAGAGACATCACTACAAGCATAAAACATACAGACATCACAATGACTCTAAACCCGTATCTTTCTATAATAACACTGAATGTAAATGGATTAAATGCGCCAACCAAAAGACATAGGGTATCAGAATGGATAAAAAAACAAGACCCATCTATTTGCTGTCTACAAGAGACTCATTTTAGACCTGAGGACACCTTTAGATTCAGAGAGAGGGGATGGAGAACTATTTATCATGCTACTGGAAGCCAAAAGAAAGCTGGAGTAGCCATACTTATATCAGACAAACTAGACTTTAAATTAAAGGCCGTAACAAGAGATGAAGAAGGACATTATATAATAGTTACAGGGTTTATCCATCAGGAAGAGCTAACAATTATAAATGTCTATGCGCCGAATACCGGAGCCCCCAAATATATAAAACAATTACTCATAAACATAAGCAACCTTATTGAGAAGAATGTGGTAATTGCTGGGGACTTTAACACCCCACTTACAGAAATGGATAGATCATCTAGACACACGGTCAATAAAGAAACAAGGGCTCTGAATGAGACATTGGATCAGATGGACTTGACAGATCTATTTAGAACTCTGCATCCCAAAGCAACAGAATATACTTTCTTCTCGAGTGCACATGGAACATTCTCCAAGATAGATCATATACTGGGTCACAAAACAGCCCTTCATAAGTTTACAAGAATTGAAATTATACCATGCATACTTTCAGACCACAATGCGATGAAGCTTGAAATCAACCACAGGAAAAAGTCTGGAAAACCTCCAAAAGCATGGAGGTTAAAGAACACCCTACTAACGAATGAGTGGGTCAACCAGGCAATTAGAGAAGAAATCAAAAAATATATGGAAACAAACGACAATGAAAATACAACAATCCAAATGCTTTGGGACGCAGCGAAGGCAGTCCTGAGAGGAAAATACATTGCAATCCAGGCCTATCTCAAGAAACAAGAAAAATCCCAAATACAAAATCTAACAGCACACCTAAAGGAAATAGAAGCAGAACAGCAAAGGCAGCCTAAACCCAGCAGAAGAAGAGAAATAATCAAGATCAGAGCAGAAATAAACAATATAGAATCTAAAAAAACTGTAGAGCAGATCAACGAAACCAAGAGTTGGTTTTTTGAAAAAATAAACAAAATTGACAAACCTCTAGCCAGGCTTCTCAAAAAGAAAAGGGAGATGACCCAAATAGATAAAATCATGAATGAAAATGGAATTATTACAACCAATCCCTCAGAGATACAAACAATTATCAGGGAATACTATGAAAAATTATATGCCAACAAATTGGACAACCTGGAAGATATGGACAAATTCCTGAACACCCACACTCTTGCAAAACTCAATCAGGAGGAAATAGAAAGCTTGAACAGACCCATAACCAGCGAAGAAATTGAATCGGTTATCAAAAATCCCCCAACAAATAAGAGTCCAGGACCAAATGGCTTCCCAGGGGAGTTCTACCAGACATTTAAAGCAGAGATAATACCTATCCTTCTCAAGCTATTCCAAGAAATAGAAAGGGAAGGAAAACTTCCAGACTCATTCTATGAAGCCAGTATTACTTTGATTCCTAAACCAGACAGAGACCCAGTAAAAAAAGAGAACTACAGGCCAATATCCCTGATGAATATGGATGCAAAAATTCTCCATAAGATACTAGCAAATCGAATTCAACAGCATATGAAAAGAATTATTCACCATGATCAAGTGGGATTCATTCCTGGGATGCAGGGCTGGTTCAACATTCGCAAATCAATCAACGTGATACATCACATTAACAAAAAAAAAGAGAAGAACCATATGATCCTGTCAATCGATGCAGAAAAGGCCTTTGACAAAATCCAGCACCCTTTCTTAATAAAAACCCTTGAGAAAGTCGGGATAGAAGGAACATACTTAAAGATCATAAAAGCCATTTATGAAAAGCCCACAGCTAACATCATCCTCAACGGGGAAAAACTGAGAGCTTTTTCCCTGAGATCAGGAACACGACAGGGATGCCCACTCTCACCGCTGTTGTTTAACATAGTGCTGGAAGTTCTAGCATCAGCAATCAGACAACAAAAGGAAATCAAAGGCATCAAAATTGGCAAAGATGAAGTCAAGCTTTCGCTTTTTGCAGATGACATGATATTATACATGGAAAATCCGATAGACTCCACCAAAAGTCTGCTAGAACTGATACATGAATTCAGCAAAGTTGCAGGATACAAAATCAATGTACAGAAATCAGTTGCATTCTTATACACTAACAATGAAGCAACAGAAAGACAAATAAAGAAACTTATCCCATTCACAATTGCACCAAGAAGCATAAAATACCTAGGGATAAATCTAACCAAAGATGTAAAGGATCTGTATGCTGAAAACTATAGAAAGCTTATGAAGGTAATTGAAGAAGATTTAAAGAAATGGAAAGACATTCCCTGCTCATGGATTGGAAAAATAAATATTGTCAAAATGTCAATACTACTCAAAGCTATCTACACATTCAATGCAATCCCAATCAAAATTGCACCAGCATTCTTCTCGAAACTAGAACAAGCAATCCTAAAATTCATATGGAACCACAAAAGACCCCGAATAGCCAAAGGAATTTTGAAGAAGAAGACCAAAGCAGGAGGCATCACAATCCCAGACTTCAGCCTCTACTACAAAGCTGTCATCATCAAGACAGCATGGTATTGGCACAAAAACAGACACACAGACCAATGGAATAGAATAGAAACCCCAGAACTAGACCCACAAACGTATGGCCAACTCATCTTTGACAAAGCAGGAAAGAACATCCAATGGAAAAAAGACAGCCTCTTTAACAAATGGTGCTGGGAGAACTGGACAGCAACATGCAGAAGGTTGAAACTAGACCACTTTCTCACACCATTTACAAAAATAAACTCAAAATGGATAAAGGACCTAAATGTGAGACAGGAAACCATCAAAACCTTAGAGGAGAAAGCAGGAAAAGACCTCTCTGACCTCAGCCGTAGCAATCTCTTACTCGACACATCCCCAAAGGCAAGGGAATTAAAAGCAAAAGTGAATTACTGGGACCTTATGAAGATAAAAAGCTTCTGCACAGCAAAGGAAACAACCAACAAAACGAAAAGGCAACCAACGGAATGGGAAAAGATATTTGCAAATGACATATTGGACAAAGGGCTAGTATCTAAAATCTATAAAGAGCTCACCAAACTCCACACCCGAAAAACAAATAACCCAGTGAAGAAATGGGAAGAAAACATGAATAGACACTTCTCTAAAGAAGACATCCGGATGGCCAACAGGCACATGAAAAGATGTTCAGCGTCGCTCCTTATCAGGGAAATACAAATCAAAACCACACTCAGGTATCACCTCATGCCAGTCAGAGTGGCCAAAATGAACAAATCAGGAGACTATAGATGCTGGAGAGGATGTGGAGAAACGGGAACCCTCTGGCACTGTTGGTGGGAATGCAAATTGGTGCAGCTGCTCTGGAAAGCAGTGTGGAGGTTCCTCAGAAAATTAAAAATAGACCTACCCTATGACCCAGCAATAGCACTGCTAGGAATTTATCCGAGGGATACAGGAGTGCTGATGCATAGGGGCACTTGTACCCCAATGTTCATAGCAGCACTCTCAACAATAGCCAAATTATGGAAAGAGCCTAAATGTCCATCAACTGATGAATGGATAAAGAAATTGTGGTTTATATACACAATGGAATACTATGTGGCAATGAGAAAAAATGAAATATGGCCTTTTGTAGCAACGTGGATGGAACTGGAGAGTGTAATGCTAAGTGAAATAAGCCATACAGAGAAAGACAGATACCATATGGTTTCACTCTTATGTGGATCCTGAGAAACTTAACAGGAACCCATGGGGGAGGGGAAGGAAAAAAAAAAAAGAGGTTAGAGTGGGAGAGAGCCAAAGCATAAGAGACTGTTAAAAACTGAGAACCAACTGAGGGTTGATGGGGGGTGGGAGGGAGGGGAGGGTGAGTGATGGGTATTGAGGAGGGCACCTTTTCGGATGAGCACTGGGTGTTGTATGGAAACCAATTTGTCAATAAATTTCATATATATATAAAAAATAAACAGTAAACAAAATAAAAAAAAGTATAGGAGATAGAAATTTAACTTGGCGCTATAGAGAAATTACCACAAGGGAAAGATGAAAGAAAAAATTAAAAGCACCACACAGCAAAGATTACCCCTTGTACCTTTTGCATAATGAATTAGCTGGAACAACCTAACAAAGAGAACTTCAGCTAGGTCCCCCAAAACCAGACGAGCTACCCATGAACAATCTATTATAGGATGAACTCGTCTATGTTGCAAAATAGTGAGAAGATTTATGGGTAGAGGTGAAAAGCCTAACGAGCCTGGTGATAGCTGGTTGCCCAGAACAGAATCTTAGTTCAACTTTAAACTTACCTCAAAAACCTCTAAAATTCTAATGTAAGTTTAAAATATAGTATAAAAAGATATAGCTTTTAGAATTAGGATACAGCCTTTATTAGAGAGTAAGCATAAATACAAACCATAGTTGGCCTAAAAGCAGCCGTCAATTAAGAAAGCGTTCAAGCTCAACAATCAAAACATCTTAATGTCAAAAAACGCAACTAACTCCTAATTTAAAACTGGGCGAATCTATTTAACAATAGAAGCAATAATTGCTAATATGAGTAACAAGAAGTATTTCTCCCTGCATAAGCTTATATCAGAACGGATAACCACTGATAGTTAACAACAAGATAAATATAACCTAACCATAAATAGAATATCAAACTAATTGTTAACCCAACACAGGTATGCAAATTAGGGAAAGATTAAAAGAAGTAAAAGGAACTCGGCAAACACAAGCCTTGCCTGTTTACCAAAAACATCACCTCTAGCATTTCCAGTATTAGAGGCACTGCCTGCCAGGTGACACTAGTTAAACGGCCACGGTATCCTGACCGTGCAAAGGTAGCATAATCATTTGTTCCCTAAATAGGGACTTGTATGAATGGCCACACGAGGGCTTTACTGTCTCTTACTTCCAATCCGTGAAATTGACCTTCCCGTGAAGAGGCGGGAATATAACAATAAGAGGAGAAGATCCTATGGAGCTTTAATTAACCGACCCAAAGAGACCTCATTAATTAACCGACAGGGACAACAAACCTCTATATGGGCCGACAATTTAGGTTGGGGTGACCTCGGAGAACAAAATAACCTCCAAGTTATTTAAATCTAGACTAACCAGTCAAAAGTATTACATCACTTATTGATCCAAAAACTTGATAAACGGAAAAAGTTACCCTAGGGATAACAGCGCAATCCTATTTCAGAGTCCATATCGACAATAGGGTTTACGACCTCGATGTTGGATCAGGACATCCCGATGGTGCAGCAGCTATCAAAGGTTCGTTTGTTCAACGATTAAAGTCCTACGTGATCTGAGTTCAGACCAGAGTAATCCAGGTCGGTTTCTATCTATTAAATAATTTCTCCCAGTACAAAAGGCCAAGAGAAATAAGGCCCACTTTACCAAAGCGCCTTTAACCAAATAGATGATATAATCTTAATCTAGACAGTTTATCCAACTACACTACCCGAGAGCTCGGGTTTGTTAGGGTGGCAGAGCCTGGTAATTGCATAAAACTTAAGCTTTTATTATCTGAGGTTCAATTCCTCTCCCTAACAACATGTTCATAATTAATATCCTCTCATTAATCATCCCCATTCTCCTTGCGCTAGCCTTCCTGACCTTAGTTGAACATAAAGTACTAGGTTATACACAACTCCACAAAGGACCAAATGTCGTAGGACCATACAGCCTACTCCAACCTATCACAGACGCCGTAAAACTCTTCACTAAAGAACCCCTCCGACCCCTCACATCCTCTATATTTATATTCATTATAGCACCCATCCTAGCCCTCACGCTAGCCCTAACCATATGATTTCCATTGCCTATACCATACCCACTCATTAACATAAACCTAGGAGTATTATTTATACTAGCCATATCAAGCCTAGCTGTCTACTCTATCCTATGATCAGGGTGGGCTTCAAATTCAAAATACACCTTAATGGGAGCTCTATGAGCTGTAGCCCAAACAATCTCATATGAAGTCACACTAGCTATTATCCTCCTATCAGTATTACTAATAAATGGATCCTTTACACTAGCCACACTAATCATCACCCAAGAATATATATGACTAATTATTCCTGAATGACCCCTAGCCATAATATGATTCATCTCATGATTCCCCTCAATGGGGAAAAAACTGAGAGCTTTTTCTCTATGGTCAGGAAAAAGATAAGGATGCTTATTCTCACCACTGTTATTCAACATAGTACTGGAAGTCCTAGCAACACTATTCAGACAAAGACAACAAAATAAATGCATTCAAGTTGGCAAGGAAGACGTCAAAGTGTCACAATTTGCAGATGACATGATACTCTGTGGAGAAAGTACAAAAGACCCCCCCACCTTCAAAAATTACTAGAACGGATACAAAAATTCAGGAATGTCACAGGATACAAAATCAGTATACAGAATTTTTTTGTGTTTCTTTTTTTTTCAATATATGATATTTATTGTCAAATTGATTTCCATACAACACCCAGTGCTCATCCCAAAAGGTGCCCTCCTCGATACCCATCACCCACCCTCCCCTCCCTCCCACCCCCCATCAACCCTCAGTTGGTTCTCAGTTTTTAAGAGTCTCTTATACTTTGGCTCTCTCCCACACTAACCTCTTTTTTTTTCCTTCCCCTCCCCCATGGGTTTCTGTTAAGTTTCTCAGGATCCACATAAGAGTGAAAACATATGGTATCTGTCTTTCTCTGTATGGCTTATTTCACTCAGCATCACACTCTCCAGTTCCATCCACGTTGCTACAAAGGGCCATATTTCGTTCTTACTCATTGCCATGTAGTACTCCATTGTGTATATAAACCACAATTTATTTATCCATTCATCAGTTGATGGACATTTTGGCTCTTTCCATAATTTGGCTATTGTTGAGAGTGCTGCTATAAACCTTGGGGTACAAGTGCCCCTATGCATCAGCACTCCTGTATCCCTTGGGTAAATTCCTAGCAGTGCTATTGCTGGGTCGTGGGGTAGGTCTATTTTTAATTTTCTGAGGAACCTCCATACTGTTTTCCAGAGTAGATGCACCAATTTGCATTCCCACCAACAGTGCAAGAGGGTTCCCGTTTCTCCACATCCTCTCCAGCATCTATAGTCTCCTGATTTGTTCATTTTGGCCACTCTGACTGGCCTGAGGTGATATCTCAGTGTGGTTTTGATTTGTATTTAGCTGATAAGGAGCGACGTTGAGCATATTTTCATGGGGCTGTTGGCCATCCGGATGTCTTCTTTAGAGAAGTGTCTATTCCTGTTTTCTGCCCATTTCTTCACTGGGTTATTTGTTTTTCGGGTGTGGAGTTTGGTGAGCTCTTTATAGATTTTGGATACTAACCCTTCGTTTCCCATTGCGTTGGTTGCCTTTTAGTTTTGTTGGTTGTTTCCTTTGCTGTGCAGAAGCTTTTTATCTTCATAAGGTCCCAGTAATTCATTTTTGCTTTTAATTCCCTTGCCTTTGGGGATGTGTCGAGTAAGAGATTGCTACGGCTGAGGTCAGAGAGGTCTTTTCCTGTTTTCTCCTCAAGAGTTTTTGATGGTTTCTTGTCTCACATTCAGGTCCTTTATCCATTTTGAGTTTGTTTTTGTGAATGGTGTGAGAAAGTGGTCTAGTTTCAACCTTCTGCATGTTGCTGTCCAGTTCTCCCAGCACCATTTGTTAAAGAGACTGTCTTTTTTCCATTGGATATTCTTTCCTGCTTTGTCAAAGATGAGTTGGCCATACGTTTGTGGGTCTAGTTCTGCGGTTTCTATTCTATTCCATTGGTCTATGTGTCTCTTTTTGTGCCAATACCATGCTGTCTTGATGATGACAGCTTTGTAGTAGAGGCTAAAGTCTGTGATTTTGATGCCTCCTGCTTTGGTCTCTTCAAAATTATTTTGGCTATTCGGGGCCTTTTGTGGTTCCATATGAATTTTAGGATTGCTTGTTCTAGTTTCGAGAAGAATGCTGGTGCAATTTTGATTGGGATTGCATTGAATGTGTAGATAGCTTTGGGTAGTATTGACATTTTGACAATATTTATTCTTCCAATCCATGAGCAGGGTATGTCTTTCCATTTCTTTATATCTTCTTCAATTTCCTTCATAAGCTTTCTATAGTTTTCAGCATACAGATCTTTTACATCTTTGGTTAGATTTATCCCTAGGTATTTTATGCTTCTTGGTGCAATTGTGAATGGGATCAGTTTCTTTATTTGTCTTTCTGTTGCTTCATTGTTAGTGTATAAGAATGCAACTGATTTCTGTACATTGATTTTGTATCCTGCAAATTTTCTAAATTCATGTACTAGTTCTAGCAGACTTTTGGTGGAGTCTATCAGATTTTCCATATATAATATGTGATCTGCAAAAAGTGAAAGCTTGACTTCATCTTTTCCAATTTTGATGTCTTTGATTTCCTTTTGTTGTCTGATTGCTGATGCTAGCACTTCCAACACTATGTTCAACAACAGCGGTGAGAGTGGACAACCCTGTCCTGTTCCTGATCTCAGGGGGAAAGCTCTCAGTTTTTCCCCATTGAGGATGATGTTAGCTGTGGGCTTTTCATAAATGGCTTTTATGATCTTTAAGTATGTTCCTTCTATCCCGACTTTCTCAAGGGTTTTTATTCAGAAAGGGTGCTGGCTTTTGTCAAAGGCATTTTCTGCATCGATTGACAGGATCATATGGTTCTTATCTTTTCTTTTATTAATGTGATGTATCACGTTGATTAACTTCTGAATATTGAACCAGCCCTGCATCCCAGGAATGAATCCCACTTGATCATGGTGAATCATTCTTTTTATATGCTGTTGAATTCGATTTGCTAGTATCTTATGGAGAATTTTTGCATCCATATTCATCAGGGATATTGGACTGTAGTTCTCTTTTTTTACTGGGTGTCTGGTTTAGTAATCAAAGGAATACTGGCTTCATAGAATGAGTCTGCAAGTTTTCCTTCCCTTTCTATTTCTTGGAATAGCGTGAGAAGGATAGGTATTATCTCTGCTTTAAATGTCTGGTAGAACTCCCCTGGGAAGCCATCTGGTCCTGGACTCTTATTTGTTGGGAGATTTTTGATATCCAATTCAATTTCTTCACTGGTTATGGGTCTGTTCAAGCTCTCTATTTCCTCCTGATTGAGTTTTGGAAGAGTGTGGGTCTTTAGGAATTTGTCCAATTCTCCCAGGTTGTCCATTTTGTTGGCGTATAATTTTTCATAGTATTCCATAATAATTGTTTGTATCTCTGAGGGATTAGTTGTAATAATTCCATTTTCATTCATGATTTTATCTATTTGGGTCATGTCCCTTTTCTTTTTGAGAAGCCTGGCTAGAGGTTTATCAATTTTGTTTATTTTTTCAAGAAACTAACTCTTGGTTTCGTTGATCTGCTCTACAGTTTTTTTAGATTCTATATTGTTTATTTCTGCTCTGATCTTTATTATTTCTCTTCTTCTGCTGGGTTTAGGCTGTCTTTGCTGTTCTGCTTCTATTTTCTTTAGGTGTGCTGTTAGATTTTGTAGTTGGGATTTTTCTTGTTTCTTGAGATAGGCCTGGATTGCAATGTATTTTCCTCTCAGGACTGCCTTCACTGCGTCCCAAAGCGTTTGGATTGTTGTATTCTCATTATCGTTTGTTTCCATATATTTTTTAATTTCTTCTCTAATTGCCTGGTTGACCCACTCATTCTTTAGTAGGGTGTTCTTTAACCTCCATCTTTTGAAGGTTTTCCAGACTTTTTCCTGTGGTTGATTTCAAGCTTCATGGCATTGTGGTCTGAAAGTATGCATGGTATAATTTCAATTCTTGTATACTTATGAAGGGCTGTTTTGTGACCCAATATATGATCTATCTTGGAGAATGTTCCACGTGCACTTCAGAAGAAAGTATATTCTGTTGCTTTGGGATGCAGATTTCTAAATATATCTGTCAAGTCCATCCCATCCAATGTATCATTCAGGGACCTTGTTTCTTTATTGACCGTGTGTCTAAATGATCTATCCATTTCTGTAAGTGGAGTGTTAAAGTCCCCTGAAATTACCACATTCTTATCAATAAGGTTGCTTATGTTTGTGAGTAATTGTTTTATATATTGGGGGCTCCGATATTCGGCACATAGACATTTATAACTGTTAGTTCTTCCTGATGGATAGACCCTGTGATTATTATATAATGCCCTTCTTCATCTCTTGTTACAGCCTTTAATTTAAAGTCCAGTTTTCTGGTATAAGTATGGCTACTCCAGCTTTCTTTTGGCTTCCAGTGGCACGATAAATAGTTCTCCATCCCCTAACTCTCATCTAAAGTTGTCCTCAGGTCTAAAATGAGTCTCTTGTAGACAGCAAATAGATGGGTCTTGTTTTTTTATCCATTCTGATACCCTATGTCTTTTGGTTGGCACTTTTAGTCCATTTACATTCAGTGTTATTATAGAAAGATAGGGGTTTAGAGTCATTGTGATGTCTGTATGTTTTATGCTTGTAGTGATGTCTTGGTACTTTGTCTCACAGGATTCCCCTTAGGATCTCTTGTAGGACTGGTTTAGTGGTGACGAATTCCTTCAGTTTTTGTTTGGGAAGACTTTATCTCTCTTTCTATTCTAAATGACAGGCTTGCTGGATAAAGGATTCTCGGCTGCATATTTTTTCTGATTATCACATTGAAGATCTCCTGCCATGCCTTTCTGGCCTGGCAAGTTTCAAAAAAGAGATCAGTCTCGAGTCTCATAGGTCTCCCTTTATATGTTAGGGCACGTTTATCCCTTGCTGCTTTCAGAATTTTCTCTTTATCCTTGTATTTTGCCAGTTTCACTATGATATGTCATGCAGAAGATCGATTCAAGTTATGTCTGAAGGGAGTTCTCTGTGCCTCTTGGATTTCAATGCCTTTTTCCTTCCCCAGTTCAGGGAAGTTCTCAGCTATTATTTCTTCAAGTACCCCTTCAGCACCTTTCCCTCTCTCTTCCTCCTCTGGGATACCAATTATGCATATATTATTTCTTTTTAGTGTATCACTTAGTTCTCTAATTTTCCCCTCACACTCTGGAATTTTTTATCTCTCTTTTTCTCAGCTTCCTCTTTTTCCATAATTTTATCTTCTATCTCACCTATTCTCTCCTCTGCCTCTTCAATCCGAGCCGTGGTCATTTCCATTTTATTTTGCATCTTGTTTAAAGCGTTTTTCAGCTCCTCCGGACTGTTCCTCAGTCCCTTGATCTCTGTAGCAAGAGATTCTCTGCTGTCCTCTATACTGTTTTCAAGCCCAGCGATTAATTTTATGACTATTGTTCTAAATTCACTTTCTGTTATATTATTTAAATCCTTGTTGATCAGTTCATAGCTGTTGTTATTTCCTGGAGATTCTTCTGAGGGGAATTTTTCCGTTTGGTCATTTTGGATAGGTCCTGGAGTGGTGCGGACCTGCAGGGCACTTCCCCTGTGCTGTGGTGTATAACTGGAGTTGGTGGGTGGGGCCGCAGTCAGACCTGATGTCTGCCCCCAGCCCACCGCTGGGGCTACAGTCAGACTGGTGTGTGCTTTCTCTTCCCCTCTCCTAGGGGCGGGATTGAGGGTGGCATGGCCCGTCTGGGCTACTTGCACACTGCCAGGCTTGTGGTGCTGGAGATCTGGTGTATTAGCTGGGGTGGGTAGGCAAGGTGCACAGGGGCAGAAGAGGCAGGCTTAGCTCGCTTCTCCTTAGGTGATCCACTTCAGGAGGGGCCCTGTGGCAGCGGGAGGGAGTTAGACCCGCTGCCAGAGGGGTCCTCCACAGAAGCACAGTGTTGGGTGTTTGCGTGGAGCAAGCAAGTTCCCTGGCAGGAACTGGTTCCCTTTGGGATTTTGGCTGGGTAATGGGCAAGGGAGATGGCGCTGGCAAGCGCCTTTGTTCCCCACCAAACTGAGCTCCGTTGTCCGGGGGCTCAGCAACTCTCCCTCCCTTTGTCCTCCAGCCTTCCCACTTTCCGAGCAGAGTTGTTAACTTATGACCTCCCAGATGCTAAGTCCCACTTGCTGTTGGACACACTCCGTCCGGCCCCTCACTTTTGCAAGCCAGACTCGGGGGCTCTGCTTGGCCCATGGCCGCCCCTCTGCCCCAGCTCCCTCCTGCCAGTCCATGGAGCGCACACCGCCTCGCCGCCCTTCCTACCCTCTTCCGTGGGCCTCTTGTCTGCGCTTGGCTCCAGAGACTCCATTCTGCTAATCCTCTGGTGGTTTTCTGGGTTATTTAGGCAGGTGTAGGTGGAATCTAAATGATCAGCAGGACGCGCGGTGAGCCCAGCATCCTCTTATGCCGCCATCTTCCAAAAAGCCCTTTGTGTTTTATACACCACTAATGAAGCATCAGAAACAGAAACCAAAGAATCAATCCCATTTACAATTGTACCAGTAACCATAAGATACTTAGGAATAAGCCTAACCAATGAGGGAAAAGATCTGTATTCTGAAAACTATAAAAACTGATGAGAGATATTGAAGATGAAACAAACAAATGGAAAGACATTTAAAACTCATGAATTTGAAGAACATTATTAAAATGTCTATACTACCCAAAGTAATCTACACATTTTATGCAATCCCTATCAAAATACCAGCAACATTTTACACAGACCTAGAATAAGCAATCCTAACATGTGTATGGAACCAAAAAAGACTCCAAATTGCCACATCAATCTTCAAAAAGAAAAGCAAGGTGGAGGCATCACAATTCTAGACTTCAAGTTATAGCACAAAGTCGTAGTGATCAAGAGTGTATGGTACTGGCACTAACACAGACAAAGATCAATGGAACAGAATAGAAAATGCAGAAATGGACTCACAACTATATGGTCAACCAGTCTTCAACAAAGCAGGAACGAATGTACAATGGAAAAGAGACAGACTCTTCAGCAAATGGTGTTGGGACAACTGGACAGCAACATGTAAAAGAATGAAACTGGAACACTTTCTTACACCATACACAAAAATATGTTCAAAATGGATGAAAGACCTAAATGTGAAACAGGAAACCATTAAAATCTTAGAGGAGAACACAGGCAGTAACTGCTTTGATATCAGCCATAGCAAATGTGTACTACACTCATCTCTTGAGGAAAGGGAAACAAAAGCAATAATGAACTATTGGGACCCAATCAAGATAAAAAACCTCTGCATGGTGAAGAAAACAATTAACAAGACTAAAAGGCAATCTTTAGAATGGGAGAAGATATTTACAACTGATATATCTGATAAAGGGTTGATATCCAAAATATATGAAGAACTTATAAAACTCAATACTCAAATAATCCAGTTTAAAAATGGGCATAAGTCATGAATAGATATTTTTCCAAAGACATTCAGATCACTAACAGACACATGGAAATATGCTCAACATCACTCATCATCAGGAAAATACAAATCATACTTCAATGACATATCAACTCACACCTGTCAATATGGCTCAAATTAATAATGAACAAACAGATGTTGGCGAGGATGCAGAGAAAGGGGAGCCCTATTTCACTGTCGTTGGGAATGCAAAGTGGTGCAGCCAGTCAGGAAAACAATATTCCAAAAAATTTTAAAATAAAACTATCC
Organism: Lynx rufus; assembly: GCF_022079265.1. Classification (NCBI taxonomy): domain Eukaryota; kingdom Metazoa; phylum Chordata; class Mammalia; order Carnivora; family Felidae; genus Lynx; species Lynx rufus. The sequence continues at coordinate 441,215 of NW_025814859.1, forward strand.
TAAGGTTCAGCAAATGCACTACTAGGTATTTACCCAAAGGATACAAAAATACTGACTCAAAGGGAAACATGCACCGTGATGTTTATAGCAGCATTTTCAACAGTAGGCAAATTATGGAAAGAGCCCAAATATCCATCAACTGATGAATGGATGTGGTGTGCTATGTTTGTACACACACACACACACACACACACACACACACACACACACTGGAATATTATCAGCCATCAAAAATAATGAAATCTTGCCATTTTCAATGACATGGGTGGAGCTAGACTGCATTATGCTAAGCAAAATAAGTCAGTCAGAGAAAGACAAATACCATATGCTTTCATTCATTTGTGGAATTTAAGAAACAAAACAGGTGAACATAGGGCTAAAAAAAAAGAGTGGAAAACCATAAAAGAGACTCTTAACTATAGACAATAAACTGAGGGTTTCTGGAGGGGGGGTAGGCAGGGGATGGGGTAAATGGGTGATGGGTATTAAGGCAGGCCTTGTTGTGATGCATCCTGGGTGTTATATGTATATGATAAATCATTAAATTTTACTTCTGAAATTAATATTACATCATATTTTTCCAAACTGTAATTCAAGTAAAGACTTGAAACTACAAAGAAAAAAACACATAGTGTGATTGCATGAATAAAAAACAGGACCCCTATTTGCTGCCTACAAGTGACTCATTTGGAATGTAAAGATACATATAGATTGAAAGTGAGGAGATGGAGAAACATTTACCATGCAAATGGATGTGAAAAAAAAGCCAGGGTAACAATACTTATATCAGACAAAATAGTTCTTATAACAAAGACTATAACAAAAGACAAAGAAAGACACTATAGAATCCTAAAGTAGACAATCCAACAAGAAGACATAACAATTGTAAATATTTATGCACCCAACATTGGAACACCCAAATTCTTAAAGCCATCAATAACAAACATAAAGGAAATCATCAATAGTAATACAATAATAGCAGGGGACTTTAACACCCCACTTACATCAATGGATTGATCATCCAAGCACACAATAAACAAAGAAACAGTAATTTTTAATGACACGTTGGACCAGATAGATTCAACAGATAATTCCAGAACATTCCATCCTAAAACAGCAGCATACACATTCTTGACAAGTGCTCGTGGAACATTCTCCAGAATAGATTGCATAATAGGACACAAAACAAGTCTCAACAAATTTAGAAAGATCAAATTAATTCATGCATCCTTCCTGACCACAATGCTATGAAGCTAGAAATCAACCCCATAAGAAAAAATCTGGAAAGAGTGCAAATATATGAATGTTAAATAACATGCTACTACACAATAAATGGGACAACCAAGAAATCAAAGAGGAAATTTAAAAAATACATGGAGACAGGGGCACCTGGGTGATTCAGTCAGTTGAGCGTCCAACTCTTCATTTCAGCTCCAGTCATGATCCTAGAGTTGTGGAATCGAGCCCGCATCCGGCTCCACAGTGAGTGAGAAACCTGCTTGAGATTCTCTCTCACTCTCTCTTTGCTACTCTTCCCCACTCGTGCTCTCTCTCTCCCTCTAAAATAAAAATTAAAAAAAATAAAAATACATGTAGACAAATGAAAAAGAAAGAAACACTGGTCCAAAATCATTGGGATGCAGCAAAAGCTATTCTATGATGGAATTTTTGCATAACAGGCCTACCTCAAAAAACAAGAAAAATCTCAAACAACCAAAACTTACACATGAAGGAGCTAGAAAAGAGGAACCAAAAAAATTAAAACCAGTAGAATAAAGGAAATAATAAAGATTAAAGCAGAAATAAGAAAAATAGAGACTTAAAAAAAACAATAAAACAAATCAATTACACCAGGAGCTACTTCTTTGAAAAGGTGAACGAAATCAATACACATTTAGCCAGACTCATCAAAAAAAAAGTGAGAGGAAGAAGATGCAAATAAACAAATAAAAAAAGGGGAGAAATGAAAACTGACACCATAGAAATACAATTATAAGAGAATATATGAAAAACTATATGCCAACAAATTGGACAACCTAGAAAAAATGGATAAATTCCTAGAAACATATAACCTCCAAAACTTGAATCAGTAAGAAATAGAAAATTTGAACAGTTACCAGCAATGGGCTTGAATCACTAATCAAAAAACTCCCAAGAAACAAAACTACAGGATCAAATTGCTTCATAGGTGAATTCTACCAAACATTGAAATAAGGGTTAATATCTATTCTCAAAATAGTCCAAAAAATACAAGAGGAAGTATAACTTGCAAATTCATTCTATGAGAGGCCTGCATTATGCTGATACCAAAACCAGATAAATACACTACAAAAAAGAATACTATAGGCCAATATCTCTGATGAATTTACATGCAAAAATCCTCAACAAAATGTTAGCAAACTGGATCCAACAAGACATTAAAAAAATAATTCACCACAATCAAGTAGGATTTATTCCCAGGTTGCAAGTGTGGTTCAGTATTTGCATATTAATCAGTGTGATATGTCACATCAATAAAAGAAAGGATAAAAAATATGACCATTTCAATAGACACAGAAAAAGCATTTGACAAAAGTATAACATCCATTCATGATAAAATCCCACAACCAAGTAGGTTTCGATGGAACATACATCAACATAATAAAGACCATAAATAAATAAATAAACACCCATAGCTAACATCATACTCAAGGGTGAACAACTGAAAGCTTTCCCCCTAAGGTCAGGAATAAGACAAGGATGTCCACTATCGCCATTACTATTTAACATAGTACTGGAAGTCCTAGCCAGAGCAATCAACAAGAAAAATGAATAAAAGGCATCCAAACTGGCAAGGAAGAAATCAAACTGTCACTATTTGCAGACAACATGATACCCTGTATAGAAAACCAAAAAGACTCCACCAAAAAGTGCTAGAACTGATACACAAATTCAGTAAAATCACAGCATACAAAATGAACATACAGAAATCTGTTTTGCATTTTCATACACCAATAATGAAACAGCAGAAAGAGAAATCAAGGAATCAATCCCATTGACAATTACACCAAAAACCATAAGATACCTAAGAAATGGAAAAACATTCCATGCTTATGAATTGGAAGAACAAATATTGTTAAAATGTGTACACTACACAAAGAAATCTACACATTTAATGCAATCCCTATCAAAATATCACCAGCATTTTTTCACAGAGCTAAACAAACAATCCTAAAATTTGTATAGAATATCAAAAGATCCCAAATAGTTGAAGCAATCTTGAAAAAGAAAAACAGAGCTAGAGGCATCACAATTCCAGACTTCAAATTATATTACAAAGCTATAGTGATCAAAACAATATGATACTGGCACAAAAATAGACACATAAATCAATAGAACCGAATGGAAATGCAGAAATGAAACCACAATCAATTAATTTTTGATGAAGCAGGAAAGAATATACAATGCTAAAAATAATGTCTCTCCAGCAAATAGTGTTTTTTATTTGTGGTTACCATTAGTTTTGTATATAACTTCTGCATATAGCAGTCTATATTAAGTTGACCATTGTTTAAGTTTGAACCCACACTTTACTTCTCCCTCCCCACACACATTTTAGGTGTTTGGTGTCATATTTCCCACCCTTTTATTTTGTGAATACATTGAATGACTTTTTATAGAAATACTTGTTTTTACTGCTTTTGTGTTTCCTATTTTACATAGTCACTTTGGTGTTTCCTTTCCACTCAAAGAGTCCCCTTTAATATTTCATGGAAAGCTGGTCATGAACTCCTTTTGCTTTTGTTTGAGAAACTGTATCTTATTTTGTTCTGAATGATAGCCTTGGTGGCTGCAGATTTTCCCTTTCAGAACCTTGAATATATCATGTCACTCCTTTCTGGCTTGCCAAGTTTCTGCTGAAAAATCTGTTTATAACCTCATGGGGTTTCCCTTGTATCTAACTGTTTTCTTTTCTCTTGATGCTTTAAATTTTGTTATCACTACTTTTTCCATTTTTATTACTATGTGTCTTGGTGTGGACCTCCTTTGGTTGATTTTTGTTGGGGGATCTCTGTGCCTCCTGGACCTGGATATCTATTTCTTTTGCTAGATTAGGGGTGTTTTCAGCTATTATTTCTTCAAGTAAATTTTCCTCCCCTTTTTTTTCTCTCTTCTTCTGGGATCCCCATAATGAAAATGTTATTATGCTTGCTTCAGTCACCACGTTCCCTAAGTCTATTCTCATTTTGCATAATTCTTTTTTCTGTCATTTGTTCAGCTTTATTACTTCACATTACTCTGTGTTCTAGTTCATTAATTCATTCTTCTGTTTCTTCCTGCCTACTATTTACTCCATTAAGTGTATTTTTAATTTCATTTATTGTGTTCTTCCTCTCTGGTTCTTTTTTTAATGTTTTCTCTCTCTTTCTTAAGGTCTCACTGATGTTCTCTACTCTTCTCAAATCCAATAAATATCATTATAACATTACTTTAAATTCTCTATCAGACACTTTACTTATGTTTTTTTCACTTAGGTCTCTTGCTGTCGTTTTGTCCTGTCCTTTTTTGTGACATATTCTTCTGTATCCTCATTTTGCCTACCTCTTTATATTTGTGTTAGTAAAGTCAACTATGTTTCTTGCTCTTGAAAGTAGTGGTCCAGATGTACCCTTTTAACTATGTAGCCCTGGTCCTCTTCCAGCAGGAGGAGGAGCTCCACAAAGCTTGCAGAGCCAGCAGGGGCACTTCTCAAAGTGTGCAAAGTTGGGCAGGGGCACAATGCCATGTAGCCACATACTGAAGAAAAGGTTCCCAGACACTTAGACTGAGAGGATGTGCAGGGCTGCCTATGCCAGTGAAACAGCAGCAGCAGCAGCAAACTGCATATAGTCTTTATTTCTTGTTTGCCAGATATAAACATCAAAGAATGTCGAAGCATGGGAGGAAACCACAAAGAACCCCAGACATAGACCAAACACACATCTTGTGTTTACATGAAAACATGCAGGGAAGATGTATAGTTTCAAGGACTGCTAGGCAATTATAATGGGTCTGTTCCCTAACAGGCTCCTGGGGAATTATGGGGCTCTGGATCTCATAGTGCTATCGAGTTCGACAGCCTTGAGACCAGAACACCTCTGACATTTCAGGAATTGCCCCATTCACTTTCCCAGGGCTTAAAATACACTCTCTAAAAATAACTCCACAATGCCACAAGCTGTGGGCTTCAGTATTCTTCCATAAGGGATGTGCCAGCCACTATGTTGACCTGGCTGGGCTGCTCTACAAAGCATGTGTGGGCAAGGTGTGCACTTTTAACAAGGTGTGCTTGTCCTCCATGGGAGGTCAGGAGGAGCAGTGTTTTCAAAGTTTGTGTGGGTCTTCTGGGAGAGGGTATCCAAAGTACCAGGACTGAGGCAAGTCTGGCTGAAGGGGGCAGAGCACAGTGTAAGCAAGTGAGGTAGTAAGTGCTGGTGCAGCGTTGGTTCCTGCAGGTGTCTGTGTGTTTATAGTGACAGGTAGGGGAGAGAATCAGCACCTGTCAGATCCTGTGTACCTGGTAAAGTCCCTGAGCAAACTCTGAGATTAGTAACTAACTCTCCCTCCCATAAGCCCTGGGCAACTTTCAAACTGCTGCTTCCAAGCTGTATCTCCACAGGCTGTTTGCTGTGTTTTTCTCTTTAGCACCAAGGGCTCAGCTCCTATAGTCCTCTGGGCTCTCTCACAGGAAAGCCCACTGATTTTTAAAATTCCAGGCTTTAAGTCCCACTAGTTGTAAGCATTCATGATATTCAGCCCCTCTGATTTTCAAAGTCAAATGCTGTGGGGATTTCCCTTCCCTTTGTAGGCTCCCCAGTGTACTAATCTGTTTCTCACCATTCTATGAACCCACAGCTCCCTCCTTCTGGTGGTCAGCCCCATGGGCTTTAGGTTCCCACCAAGTCCTCACCCTTCCTACCTTCTTTAATATGGCCTCTTATCTACATTTTGTTGTGGCGTTTGTTCAGCCAGTCTTTGGGTCCTTTTCTGGGTTGTTTGCTCTGATGCAATGTCATCTAGTTGTATCCATGGGATAATATTAGTTTAGGGCCTTCCTACCCTGCCATATTCCCTGGAAGTGGAATATTCCAATCAAAATTCCAATCAAAATAAACTCTAAACAAAACATTTTAAGAGAGATGAACAGGTGTACATTTTATAATGATACTCAAAGATAAAATTCTAATATTCTTGCCAATAAAATCATGACCAAAACAAAGATGCCAGGTGTCCGCATGCCTTTCAATATTATAATGCAATTTCTAGTCACAGCAATTAGGCAAAAAAGGAAGAAAATTCATTCAAATTGGACGGGAATAACTAAAACTATCTCTATATGCATATAACATGATATTTTATATATAAAATCCTAAAGAAAACACACACAAAAAGCTTTAGAGCTAATAAATTCTGCAGTTGCAGGATATAAGATCAATACAGAAAATCTATTATAGCTACACAGTCACAATGAACAATCTAAAAGAAAATTAATGAAAGAATTTCATTTAGAATCGCATCAAAATGAAAAAAATACTTAGGGATAAATTTAATTAAGGATGTAGAAGACTTGTATACTGAAAACTACGAAGCATTGCTGAAGGAAATTAAAGAAAACAGAAGTAAACGGAAAGACATCTCATGTTTCTGAGTTGAAAGACAATATTGTTAAGATGTCAATATTACTCAAAGTGACCTTCAGATTCAGTGCAATTCCTATTTAAAAAATCCCAGTGGCCCATTTTTCAGAAACTAAAATTCATAAGGAATTTCAAGGGACAGCAAGTAGCCAAAACAATCCTGATAAAGCACAAAGTAGAACTCATACTTCCTGATATCAAAACTTACTATAAAGCTACAGTAATCAAAACTAGCATAAGGATAAACATATACAACAAAAAAACAGAATTGCGAGTCCACAAATATACTCTTACATTTATAGTCAATTGATTCAAGACAATTCAATGGGGAATGAATAGTCTTTTTTGTAAATGGCACTGAGACAACTGCAAAGGAATAACGTTGAACACTTTCCTTACACCATACATAAAAATAAACTGAAAATGCATTACATATTGTACAATTACATTTATATCAAATGTTGAGAATAAGAAAATCCATTGAAAGAGAAGGTAAACTAGTGATTGCCAGAGACTGAGGGAGGCAGAATGGAGAGTGACTACTAATGAATACAGATTTTCTTACTGTGATAATAAATATATTCTTGAATTAGATTGTGCTGGTTGCTCAAAGTTGTGAATATATTTAAAAAGATTAAATATTTTATTTTATTGTATTTTATTAATTTAATTTAATTTTTTAAATTTACAACCAAGTTAGTTAGCATACAGTGCAACAATGATTTCAGGGGTAGATTCCGTAATGCCCATTACCCATTTAGCCCATCCCGCCTCCCACAACTGGGAGAACTGTTTGTTCTCCCTTTTAAAAGAGTTTCTTATGTTATGTTCACTATTTTTATATTATTTTTGCTTCCCTTCCCTTGTGTTCATCTATTCTGTATCTTAAAGTCCTCAAATGAATGAAGTCATATGATTTTTGTCTTTGTCTGACTGATTAATTTTGCTTAGCATAATACCCTCCAGTTCCATCCATGTAGTTGCAAATGGCAAGATTTGATTCTATTTGATTGTCAAGTAATACTCCATTGTGTATATATATATATATATATATATATATATATATATATACCATATCTTCTCTATCCATTCATCCATCGATAGACAATTGGGTTCTTTCCATACTTTGGCTATTGTTGATAGTGCTGCTAAAACACTGGGGTGCATGTGCCCCTTCAAAACAGCATACCTGTATCACTTGGATAAATACCTAGTAGTGCAATTGCTGGGTCGTAGGGTAGTTCTATTTTTAATCTTTTGAGGAATCTCCATACTGTTTTCCAGAGTGGCTGCACCAGTTTGCATTCCCACCAGCAGTGTAAAAGAGATCCTTTCTCCGCATCCTCGCCAACATCTGTTTTTGCCTGAGTTGTTAATGTTAGCCATTCTGATAGGTGTGAGGTGGTATCTCATTGTGGTTTTGGTTTGTATTTTCCTGATGATGAGTGAAGCTGAGCAGTTTTTCATGTGTCAGTTGGCCATCTGGATGTCTTCTTTGGAGAAGTGTCTATTCATGTCTTTTGCCCATTTCTTCACTGGATTATTAGTTTTTTGAGTGTTGAGTTTGCTATGTTCTTGATAGATTTTGGATACTAACCCTTTATCTGATATGTCATTTGCAAATATCTTCTCCAATTCTCTAGGTTGCCTTTTAGTTTTCTTGATTGTTTCCTTTGCTGTGAAGGTTTTTATTTTAATGAGGTCCCAATAGTTCATGTTTGCTTTTGTTTCCCTTGCCTCCACAGACGTGTTGAGTAAGAAGTTGCTGCGGCCAAGATCAAAGAGGTTTTTGCCTGCTTTCTCCTCAAAGATTTTGATGGCTTTCTGTCTTACATTGAAGTCTTCCATCCATTTTGAGTATATTTTTGTGTATGGTGTAAGAAAGTGGTCCAGGTTCATTCTTCTGCATGTCGCTGTCCAGTTTTCCCAGCACCACTTGCTGAAGAGACTGTCTTTATTCCATTGGCTATTCTTTCCTGCTTTGTCAAAGATTAGTTGCCCATACGTTTGTGGGTCCATTTCTGGGTTCTCTATTCTGTTCCATTGATCTGAGTGTCTGTTCTTGTGCCAGTACCATACTGTCTTGATGATTATGGCTTTGTAGTATAGCTTGAAGTCTGGGATTGTGGTGCCTCCTTCTTTGGTTTGCTTTTTCAAGATTGCTTTGGCTATTCGGGGTCATTTCTGGTTCCATACAAATTTTAGGACTGTTTGTTCTAGCTCTGTGAAGAATGCTGGTGTTACTTTGATAGGGATTGCATTGAATATGTAGATGGCTTTTGGTGGTATCAACATTTTAACAATATTTGTTCTTCCTATCCAGGAACATGGAATCTTTTTCCATTTTTTGGTGTCTTCTTCAATCTCTTTCATTGCTTTCTATAGTTTTCAGTGTATAGATTTTTCACCTATTTGGTTAGATTTATTCCTAGGTATTTTACGGTTTTTTGTGCAACTGTAAATGGGATCGATTCCTTGATTTCTCTTTCTGTCACTTCATAGTTGGTGTATAGGAATGGAATCAATTTCTGTGCATTGATTTTATATCCTGCAACTTTGCTGAATTCATGAATTAATTCTAGCAGTTTTTGGTGGAATATTTTGGGTTTTCCATATAGAGTATCATGTCATCTGCGAAGAGTGAAAGTTTGACCTCCTCCTGGCCAATTTGGATGCCTTTTATTTCTTTGTGTTGTCTGATTTCAGAGGCTAAGACTTCCAATACTATGTTGAATAACAGTGGCGAGAGTGGACATCCCTTTCTTGTTCCTGACCTTAGGGGGAAAGCTCTCAGTTTTTCCCCATTAAGGATGATATTAGCATTGGGTCGTTCATATATGGCCTTTATGATCTCAAGGTATGCTCCTTCTATCCCTACTTTCTTGAAGGTTTTTATCAAGAAAGGAGGCTGTATTTTGTCAAATGCTTTCTCTGCATCTATTGAGAGGATCATATGGTTCTTGTCTTTTCTTTTATTGATGTGATGAATCATGTTAATTGTTTTGTGGATATTGAACCAGCCCTGCATCCCAGGTATAAATCCCACTTGGTTGTGGTGAATAATTTTTTTTAATGTATTGTTGGATCCGGTTGGCTAATATCTTGTTGAGGATTTTTGCATCCATGTTCATCAGGGAAATTGGTCTATAGTTCTTTTTAGTGGGGTCTCTGGTTTTGGAAAGCAATTAAACATTTTAAAGTGTTATTTTTATGGTATGTGAATGTCACAATAAAAAAAGTGATGAGAGAAAAAAGCATGAAAGCTTTACATACCTTTATGAATGTGTGCTCACATCCAACATGAGGGCAAGCAAAGAATGGTCCCAATTGTAGAGTCTCTACTTCTGTAGGGGACCTAGGGATGTAAGGATAGGGGAGATACTACATAGCTATTCAGTCCTTTCACACACCACTTCAAATTTTTTTCCTACTTGATAAAGTGGTTTTAGGACCAGGACTACAACAGTGCCTGTCAGAACAAGGGATGATCCATAAGAAACCAGTTATACCTTTAAATCTTTATGGCAGAATTTCTAAGTTCCTTTTGGTATGGATTATACTTTGACCCCATCTTGCAAAATTGGAATTGACAATGACTGCAGTTGTATTGCCCAGTGGTCCAGATAGTCTACTAGTTATCTATCTGTGTAACCCTATTCTATACAAATGGGAATGGACTGGAAGGAAAGCACTTGCTAGCCTCTTACTGTTGTTGCCAGCAATCTGAACCAGCACTGTCATTGAATCTGGAACTCCTTCTAAAGATGGAAAGGTTTGGGTTAAAACCAATGACAAATACAAAGAATAAAGATAGTAGTTGTAGGTAAAAGAAATAATACATGGGTTATGTAACAAAGGACATCCCACATTACATATTTCCTTAAGAGGCTCAAACGAAGAGAAAAATACTGTCTCATCATAATTATACCAGATATCAAGAGGGTGAAGCTGTATGTTTGCCCAGACCACCCCTAATTTTGGATTTTGACAAGGTTGAATGGAAGCTTGCAAAGCTGCGTGGTATTATTATTACTCTGGGAGAGATTCTGGTAATAGGCTATAATGAACTGGATCCACTGTTGATGACTGAATAAAATTTTAATGATATATGCCACTACATTTTGCTTCTTAAATTTCAGGTTATATCAACTACAAAAGATATTATTTAGGAAGAAAATTCCAGGAATTGCTCTGTTGAGCCATCAAACGACACAACTCCTGGCAGACTGATCACTATGTAAAACTATAAACTTTGATCCCCAAATACTTAGAAAGGTTCTGGGCTATTATGGTCACAATATACAGAATCTGCATACCTATGATGCCAAAGTGTGCTATGTATAAACACTTAACACACTTCTTTTGTGGTTATAAATCTAGTAAGTAAAGTAGAATGGGTTTCTGATAGGAATAAGTTTGTAGGCATTATATGATTGGCTCAAATCCCCATGGAAAATGGCTCCATCTTGAGATAAGGAAGGCTAGGGTAAGCCTTCAAGGCATACTGAAAGTAAATTACATGTAGGCATGACTTCTACCTATATAACCTTAGCACATGGGGCCCAACATTTTAGGGTACGAAACATTTATTCTAATTGCATTCAGGCAATTAGTAGACAATGGCAAGAACGTATCTGGTGGATTAAACATTGGTCCATGAGATACAAGAAAGCTATAAGAGAGACAGGTACAAGTTTAAGCATCAAAGGACAAATGGAATTCACTTTCAATAAATGGCATTCAAAAGAAAAAGAAGTGTTAGAATAAACCATTAGAATGAATACTCTTCTAGGAGAAAGAAAAAGGTCAAGAATCAGCCTGGAGAGATGAGGCTTTAGTGAACTGGATCAGGCAGATTTAATAAATAATGCTGGACAATGCTAGGACTCAATGTTGGGAAAGTGTTTAAACCAAGATCCAACAGGACCTCTTGACTATTTTAAAACAGATTGAGCCTGAAGTAGCAAAGAAACAATAACTCTTCATTCCAGGGCACACTTCTGAAAATCTTATGGGTCTCCAAATTTACGGACATTCTCTGAGGGCAAGGGCAATTTACACTGATGCACTCTGCCTGCACTCATTCCAAGAATGAATCAAAATAAGATATACCCTGTAGCAGAGTTAGCAGAAATAAGAACCATTCTGAATTATAGTCTTATATTTGTCCTAGGAGGAATGAGCCATGATACATAACAGCACATAATGGAAAAAATCTCCATAAAATCATATGAACTGAGATAAGATGACTAGGTTTGTCCCCATGTTATGGACTGAATTGTGTATCCCCAAAATTCACATTGCAGCCCTAACTCCCAGCACCTCGGAATGTGACTAAAATGGAGATAGAGACTTTAAAGAAGTGATTTAGTTAATCACCCTAATCCTTTTAATCAAATCTAAACTGATTGGTATCCTTATAAAAAATGAAATTTGGACACACAAAGGGACTCCAGAGATGTGTGTACACTGAGAAAAGACCATGTGAGAACACAGCAAGAAGGTAGCCATCTATAAGTTAAGGAAAGAGTCCTCAGAAAAAAAATAAACCTGCCAACACATGGATCTTAGACTTCTAGTCTCCAGAACTGTGAGAAAATAAATTTCTATCATTGAAGTCACTTAGTCTGTGGTACTTTTTTATGACAGCCCTAGCAAACTAATATAACCATGTGAGTTGGAAACAGAAAATAACCAATTCCTGGTCAAATATGATAATCCTATCCATAACATCTGGTATGGGGCAAAGGCCTATTACACCGGGCAAGAGGGTAGGTGTAATAAATAAATATCTCTCTAATTCTTACTGAGTTGTGCAATGAAACAACTGGACTAAAACCATAGTGTGATATGGTGTAATATCAGCATTACTGGTAAGATTCAATTACCTTATATAAATAAGTCATATAGATATTGATAATTGTATGTATTAGGAAATTAAGCCTCCTCAGGATGTGATATCAATGGAAAATAGTTGGCTTTAGGAGGAACTAATGTTATATCAATGGAAAATACTTGTCTTTAGGAGGAGCTAGATCTAGTTAACATCAGTTAATTAATATGCTAAATAGTTCTATACAAATTTATCACAAAGTACAAATAACTGTAGACTAAGAAAATTAATACAAAAATATGTGGTATAATGGCATTATAGGATGGATTAGTTGCTTCTTTATTTCTCTCCCTATCCCACACTGGCTCTTCCAAATGCTGGGCATACTCCTGTTGATATTATTACTATCTCTATTATATAAATGCTATACTAAATGTAGGTTCTCAGAGAAATATGACCATTTTCCTGTAAGAGAGCCTAGGCCAAAGGGCTGGAGGTTGAAAAGTGCAGGAAGTTGACTTATCAGGTCTAAGTTGCTTAAACCTTACACATTCCCAGGAATCTGGTTTCATGAATTGCCCTATTCCAACAACTGGGAGTTAAATTCTTGGAATGTTTTAGCTCATAAAAGTGTTTTTGCATACTTAGAGCTGTTAACCACACTGTACTAATATGTCTAGTTAATCTGTGTAAATAATGTGATTTATTTGCTTCCACTTCAGATTTCACACTTGCTTTCCTAAATCATCTGTTTTGGTAACTGTGATCAATCACATATACACAGTGTGTCAAGGTGACCAAACTGCAATAAAAATTCTGGAATTTTAGGCTTAAGCAAATGTCCCTAGTGGACCACACTTCACACATGTTGCTACAATTTGTAGATAAACAAATAAAGTGCATCCAGTGCATTTCCACTGGAAGAGAACTCTTGGAAGCTTGTGCCCGGTTTCTTACAGATTTTGTTCCAGGTTTCCTCCAGATTTTGTTCCATGTACCTACTCCCTTTGCTGATTTTGCTTTGTATTCTTTTTCTATAAGAAATCATAACCATGAAAACTACAATAAGATATCACCTTACACCTGTCAGAATGGCTAAAATCAATAACACAAGAAACAACAGGTGTTGGCAAGGATGCGGAGAAAAAGGAAACTTCTTGCACAGTTGGTGGGAATGAAAACTGATACAGCCACTCTGGAAAACAGTATGGAGTTTCCTCAAAAAGTTAAAAATAGAACTACCCTATGCTCTAGCAATTTCGCTACTAGGTATTTACCCAAAGAATACAAGAATACTAATTCAAAGGGGTGCGTGGACCCTTATGTTTATAGCAGCATTATTTACAATAGCCAACATATGGAAGCAGCCCATAAGTCCATCGATTGATGAATGGACAAAAAAGATGTGAGATACACACACACACACACACACACATACACACATGTGTGCACACATGCAGGAATATTATTCAGCCATGAAAAATAATGAAATCTTGCCATTTGCAACAACATGGAGGGAGTTAGAGAGTATAATGCTAACTGAAATAAGTCAGTTAGAGAAATACAAATACCATATGATTTCACTTATGTGTGGAATTTAAGAAACAAAATGAGCAAAGAGAAAGAGAGAGAGAAAGTAACCAAGAAACAGGCTCTTAACTATAGAGAACAAACTGATAGTTACCAGAGGCAAAGGTGGAGTGGGGGGTGATGGGTTAAATAGGTGATTGGGATTAAGAAGTGCACTTGTGATGAGCAGCAGGTAATTTAGGCAATTGTTGAATCACTATATCACACACCTGAAAATAATATAACACTGTATGTTAACTGGAATTAATTTTAAAACTTAATTTAAAAAATCATAACCATGAATATAAATCTGAGTCCTATTGAGGCCTGGGGGTGCTCTTGGGGAGCCTTGATACAGGCACACTAGAAAATATCTAACATAAAAAAAGCAGGAATGGGGGAATAGAAGAACAAAACATATATATAAGACATCTAGGAAACAAATAGCAAAATGGCAGACATAAATCCAACTTGATCAGTAATTACATTAAACGTAAACAGAAGACTTATAAACATGCAAGAAAGATAGTGAATCATCTTTATAGTATTGAAAGAAACAAAAGCTTCCAATATAGAATTCTCTATCAGGAAAATACTTTTTCAGACACTCAAACACTGAAAGAATCCATTACTAGGGGACCTGCACTATACTAAATATTAAACTAAGTCCTTTGAGTAGAAGGAAAATAATACCGGATGGAAATCTGGATCTACACAAAGAAATGGAAAGCACCCAAAATGAATGAAAAGACTTCTTTTTTTCTTATTTTGTTTTATATCTCTTTAAAAGATAACTTGAGGGGCACCTGACTGGCTCAGTTAAGTGTCTGGCTATTGATTTCAGCTCAGGTCATGATCTCATGGTTCATGAGTTTGAGCCCCACATCAGACTCTGTGCTGACAGTGCAAAGCCTACTTGGGATTCTCTCTCCATTTCTCTCTGCCCCTCCCTTGCTCATGCACTCTCTAAATGAATGAATGAATGAATGAATGAATGAATAAATAAATAAATAAATAAATAAATAAAATAGCTTGAAAGAAAAATAATTATACATTATGGGGTTTCACATGTGTAGAAGTAAAATGTATGATAATGATAGCACAAAGGCTAGGAAGGGGGGAATGGATGTATATTATTTAAGTTCTTATAGGTGAAATGGA
The DNA here is from genome assembly GCF_022079265.1 of Lynx rufus. Classification (NCBI taxonomy): domain Eukaryota; kingdom Metazoa; phylum Chordata; class Mammalia; order Carnivora; family Felidae; genus Lynx; species Lynx rufus. Next base: position 456,434 of record NW_025814859.1, read on the forward strand.
CTGTGATAAGTTAAAGGTACATATTATAAGCTCTAAAGGAACCATTAAAAAACCAAAGCATTATATCTAACAAGACAGTAAAAGAAATAAAATGGAATCATAAATAATACTCAATCCAAAAGAAGTTAGAAAAAGAAGAAAAAGCAAATAAAGAACAAATGGGACTAAGAGAAAGCAAATATCAAGACGGTAGATTTAAAACCAATAATCACATTAAGAGAAAATGGTCTAGATACCCCAATTAAAAAGCAGAAACTATTGAATTGGATAAAAAAGCAAGACCCAACTCTAGCCTACCTACAAGAAACCCTATTTATGTATGTATGTATGTATGTATGTATGTATTTATTTATTTTACATCTTATGCCAGATACTTTTTTTTTCAATATATGAAATTTATTGTCAAACTGATTTCCATACAACATCCAGTGCTCATCCCAAAAGGTGCCCTCCTCAATACCCATCACCCACCCTCCCCTCCCACCCCCCCCCATCAACCCTCAGTTTGTTCTCAGTTTTTAAGAGTCTCTTATGCTTTGGCTCTCTCCCACTCTAACCTCATTTTTTTTTCTTCCCCTCCCCCATGGGCAAGAAACCCAATTTGATATAAAAACACAAATAGGTTAAAAGAAGAAGGATAGAAAAAGGTATAATATACTAACACAATCAAAAGAAAGCTGGAATGTATATAAAATGCCAGCCAAAGTAGATTTCAGAAGAAAGAATATTACCAGGAGTAAAAGAAGACATTCCATAATGATAAAGTTCCAATCTATAAAGAGGATATACCAATCCCAAAATTTATGCGCCTAACATGAGAGCTTCAAAATACATGAGGCAAAAATTGATGGAACTGAAATGAGAAACACACAAATCAAAAAATGTAGTCAGAGATTTCAACACCCTTCTCTCAATAACTGATAGAACAAATTAACAAATATCTGTAAAACAAGGACTTGAACAAAACTATCAACTAACTTAACCTAATTGACATTTTATACAACATTCAACAATAATAGGATACACATACTTTTCTGTTTTTATTATTTTTTAAAATATAACATTGCCAAATTGGTTTCCGTACAACACCCAGTGCTCATCCCAAGTGGCCTCCTCAATGCCCATCACCCACTTTTCCCTCTCCCCCACTTCTCATTAACCCTCAGTTTATTCTATTTAAGTCTCTTGTGGTTTGACTCCCTCCGTCTCTATAAATTTTTTCTCCCTTCCCCTTCCCCACTTTCTTCTGTTAAGTTTCTCCAGATTCACATGTGACTGAAAACATTATGGTATCAGTCCTTCTCTGACTGACTTATTTCACTTAGCATCATACCCTCCAGTTCCATCCACATTGCTGCAAATGACCAGATTTCACTCTTTCTTGTTGCCAAGTAGTATTCCATTGTATATATAAACCACAACTTCTTTATCCATTCGTCAGTTGATGGACATTTAAGCTCTTTCCATAATTTGGCTATTGAGAGTGCTGCTATAAACATTGGGGTACACGTGCCCCTATGCATCAGCACTCCTGTATCACTTGGGTAAATTCCTAGCAGTGCTATTGCTGGGTCATAGAGTAGTTCTATTTTTAAATTTTTGAGGAACCTCCACACTGTTTTCCAGAGCGGCTACACCAGTTTGCATTCCCACCAACAGTGCAAGAGGGTTCCCGTTTCTCCACATCCTCACCAGCATCTATAGTCTCCTGATTTGTTCATTTGAGCCACTCTGACTGGTGTGAGGTGGTATCTCAATGTGGTTTTGATTTGTATTTCCCTGATGAGGAGTGATGTTGAGTATCTTTTCATGTGCCTGTTGGCCATCTGGATGTCTTCTTTAGAGAAATGTCTATTCATGACTTCTTCCCATTTCTTCACTGGATTTTGTGTTTTTCAGGTGTGGACTTTGGTGAGTTCTTTATAGATTTTAGATACTAGCCCTTTATCCGATATGTCATTTGCAAATATCTTTTCCCATTCCGTTGGTTGCCTTTTAGTTTTGTCGATTGTTTCCTTTGCAGTGCAGAAGCTTTTTATCTTGATGAAGTACCAATAGTTAATTTTTGCTTTTAATTCCCTTGTCTTTGGAGATGTGTTGTGTAACAAATTGCTGCAGCTGAGGTCAAAGAGGTTGTTTCCTGCTTTCTCCTCTAGGGTTTTGATGGTTTCCTGTCTCACCTTCAGGTCCTTTATCCATTTTGACTTTATTTTTGTGAGTGGTGTAAGAAAGTGGTCAGGTTTCATTCTTCTGCATGTTGCTGTCCAGTTCCCCCAGCACCATGTGTTGAAGAGACTCTCTTTTTTCCATTGGATACTCTTTCCTGCTTTGTCAAAAATTAGTTGGCCATACATTTGTGGGTCCAATTCTGGGGTCTCTATTCTATTCCATTGGTCTATGTGTCTGTTTTTGTGCCAATACCATTCTGTCTTGGTGATTGCAGCTTTGTAGTAGAGGCTAAAGTCTGGGATTGTGATGCTTCCCATTTTGGTTTTCTTCTTTAATATTACTTTGGCTATTTGGAGTCTTTTGTGATTGCATACAAATTTTAGGATTGCTTGTTCTAGCTTTGAGAATAATGCTAGTGCGATTTTGATTGGGATTGCATTGAATGTGTGGCTTGCTCAGGGTAGTATTGACATTTTAATTTTTTTTAACGTTTATTCATTTTTAAGAGACAGAGTGTGAGTGGGAGAGGAGGAGGAGCAGAGAGAGAGAGAGAGAGAGAGAGAGAGAGAGAATTGGAAGCAGGCTCCAGGCTCCAAACGGTCAGCACAGAGCCCAACGCAGGGCTCAAACTCATGAACAGCCAGGTCATGACGTGAGCCAAAGTTGGATACTCAACCAACTGAGCCACTCAGGTGCCCCGACAATTTAACAATATTTATTCTTCCAAATCCATGAGCATGGAATGTTTTTTCATTTATTTGTGGCTTCTTCAATTTCCTTCATAAGCTTTCTATATTTTTCAGCATACGGATCTTTTACATCTTTGGTTAGGTTTATTCCTAGGTATTTTATGGTTCTTGCTGTGGTTGTAAATGGGATTAGTTTCTTTATTTTTCTTTCTGTTGCTTCATTATTGGTGTATAAAAATGCAACTGATTTCTGTACATTGATTTTGTATATTGTGACATTGCTGAATTCATGTATCAGTTCTAGCAGACTTTTGATGGAGGCTGTCGGGTTTTCCATGTAGTGTATCACGTCGTCTGTGAAAAGTGAAAGTTTGACTTCGTCATCACCAATTTTGATGCCTCGATTTCATTTTGTTGTCTGATTGCTGATGCTATCAGTGAATTCAAACACTAAGTTAAACAACAATGGTGGGAGTGGACATCCCTGTCGTGTTGCTGAACTGAGGTGGAAAGCTCTGTTTTTCCCCACTGAGGATGATATTAGCTGTGGGCTTTTCATAAATAACTTTGATGATACTTAAATATGTTCCTTCTGTACCGACATTCTTGAGGCTTTTTATTAAGAAAAGATGCTATATTTTGTCGAATGCTTTTTCTGCATCTATTCACAGGATCACATGGTTCTTATTCTTTCTTTTATTAATGTGATGTAACTTCTTCCAGGTTGTCCAGTTTGTTGCCATATAATTTTTCATAGTATTCTCTGATAATTGTTTGTATTTTTCAGGGAATGGTTGTAAAGCGTTTGGATTACTGTGTTTTCCTTTTCATTGGTTTCCATATATTTTTTAATTTCTTCTCTAATTGCCTGGTTGACCCATTCATTCTTTACTAGGGTGTTCTTTAACCTCCATGCTTTTGGAGGTTTTCCAGGCTTTTTCCTTTGGTTGATTTCAAGTTTCATAACATTGTGATCTGAAAGTGTGCATGATACGAACTCAATTCTTTCATATTTATTGAGGGCTATATTGTGACCCAGTATGTGAGCTATTTTAGAGAATGTCCCATGTGCACTTGAGGAAAAATTATATTCTACTGCTTCAAGATGCAGAGTTCTAAATATATCTGTCAAGTCCATCTGGTCTAGTGTATCATTCAGGCCCATTGTTTCTTTACTGATTTTCTGTCTAGATGATCTGTCCATTGTTGTAAGTGGAGTATTAAAGTCCCCTGCAGTTACCACAGTCTTATCAATAAGGTTGCTTATGTTTGTGATTAATTGTTTTATATACTTGCGTGCCTTAGAATTTGGTGCATAAGCATTTATAATCGTTAGCACTTCCTGACGGATAGACCCTGTAATTATTATATAATGCCTTTCTTCATCTCGTTTCAGCCTTTAATTTAAAGTCTAGTTTGTCTGATATAAGTATGGCTACTCCAGCTTTCTTTTGACTTCCAGTAGCATGATAGATAGTTCTCCATCCCCTCACTTTCAATCTGAAGATCTAAAATGAGTCTCTTGTTGACAGGACATAGATGGGTCTTTTTTTAATATCCATTATTAAACCTTTTCTTTTGATGAGAGCATTTAGTCCATTTACATTCAGTGTTATTATTGAGAGATATGGGTTTAGAGTCATTGTGTTATCTGCAGGTTTCATGCTACTAGTGATGTCTCTGGTACTTTGTGGTCCTTGCAACATTTCACTTACAGCGTCCCTCTTAGGATTTCTTGTAGGGCTGGTTTAGTGGTGATGAATTCCTTCAGTTTTTGTATGTTTGGGAAGACCGTTATCTCTCCTATTCTGAATGACAGGCTTGCTTGATAAAGGATTCTAGGCTGCATATTTTTCCTGTTCATCACATTGAGGATTTCCTGCCATTCCTATCTGGCCTGCCAAATTTCAGTTACTGGACTGCTACTACCCTTATGTGTCTACCTTTGTATGTTAAGGCCCATTTATCCCTGGCTGCTCTCAGAATTTTCTCTTTATCCTTGTATTTTGCCACTTTCACTATGGTATGTTGTGCAGAAGATTGATTCAAGTTACATCTGAAGGGAGTTCTCTGTGCCTCTTGGATTTCGATGTCTGTTTCCTTCCCTGATTGAGGAAGTTCTCAGCTATAATTTGTTGAAGTACACCTTCAGCCCCTTTCTCTCTCTCTTCCTCTTCTGGAATTCCTATGATACAGATATTGTTCCATTTGATTGAATCACTTAGTTCTCTAATTCTCCCCCTAATGATGGTGGATTTTTTTTTATCTCTTTTTCTCAGCTTCCTCTTTTTCCATAATTTTATCTTCTAATTCACCTTTCTCCCCTCTTCCTCTTCAATCCGTGCTGTGGCTGTCTGCATTTTATTTTGCCCCTCATTTATAGCATTTTTAATTCATCATGACTATTTTTTAGTTCCTTGATCTCTGCAGGAATAGACTCTCTGCTGTCTTCTACGCTTTTTTCAAGCCCAGTGATTAATTTTATAACTTTTATTCTAAATTCTTGTTCAGTTATATTGCTTATATCTGTTTTGATCAATTCTTTAGCTGTCACTTCTTCCTGGAATTTATTTTGAGGGGAATTCTTCCATTTCATCATTTTGGCTAGTTTTCTGTCCCTTACAAGTTTTAAAATCTTGTTATGTACTCTGCACTTCTGAGCACTGCTATATTAAAACAGGGTCATGCACTGTCCAGGGCCTGGCCTTTCAGGAGGTGTTTTTTGGAGAGTGTTACTTGCTCTCTGTTGTGACTTTGGTCATTTTGTTTCCCTACTTATAGTGATGTTTTAGACCCTCTGCCAGGAATACACATACTTCTCAAGCACACAGGGAAGACTTACCAAAAGAGACTATATTCTGGGCCATAATACAAGTCTTAATAAATTTAAAGATTTCAAAACATATAATGTATATTCCCTGAATTAAATTAGGAATCAATAATAAAAAAGCATCTAGAAAATGTTATAAAATTTGGAAACTAAATACACTTCTAAAATAACCCTATATAAGGAAAAATCAAAACAGAAATTAAAAAGAGTTTCATTCAAAATGAAATTGAAAATATATAATTTATGGGGTACAGCTAATATAGTATTTAATTTATTTTTAAATTTAAAATTTATTATCAAATTGGTTTCCATACAATACCCAGTACTCAACCCAACAGGTGTCTTCCTCAATGCCCATCACCCATACTTCCCTTTCTCCCACCCCCCATCAACCCTCAATTTGTTCCCATTTTTCAGAGTCTCATGTTTTGGCTCCCTCCCTCTCTAACCTCTTTTGTGCTTTTTTCCTTCCCCTCCCCCATGGTCTTCTTTTAAGTTTCTCAGGATCCACATAACAGTGAAAACATATGGTATCTGTCTTTCTCTGTATGACTTATTTCACTTAGCATCACACTTTCCAGTTCCATCCACATTGCTACAAAAGGCCATATTTCATTCTTTCTCATTGCCACGTAGTATTCCATTGTATATATAAACCACAAGTTCTTTCTCCATTCATCAGTTGATGGACATTTACACTCTTTCCATAATTTGGCTATTGTTGAAAGTGCTGCTGTAAACATTGGGGTACAAGTGCCCCTATGCATCAGTACTCCTGTATCCCTTGGGTAAATTCCTAGCAGTGCTATTACTGGGTCATAGGGTAGATCTATTTTTAATTTTTTGAGGAACCTCCACACTGTTTTCCAGAGCGGCTGCACCAGTTTGCATTCCCACCAACAGTACAAGAGGGTTCCCGTTTCTCCACATCCTCGCCATCATCTATAGTCTCCTGATTTGTTCATTTGAGCCACTCTGACTGGCGTGAGGTGGTATCTGAGTGTGGTTTTGATTTGTATTTCCCTGATAAGGAGCGACGTTGAGCAACTTTCCATGGAGCTGTTGGCCATCTGGATGTCTTCTTTAGAATAGTGTCTATTCAGGTTTTCTGCCCATTTCTTCACTGGATTATGTGTTTTTCGGGTGTGAGGTTGGGTGAGTTCTTTACAGATTTTGGATACTAGCTCTTGGTCCGATATGTCATTTGCAAATATCTTTTCCCATTCCATCGGTTGCCTTTTAGTTTTGTTAATTGTTTCCTTTGCAGTGCATAAGCTTTTTATCTTCATGAGGTTCCAATAATTCGTTTTTGCTTTTAATTCCCTTGCCTTTGTGGATGTGTCAAGTAAGAAATTGTTGCAGCTGAGGTCAGAGAGGTTTTCTCCTGCTTTCTCCTCTAGGGTATTGATGGTTTCCTGTCATACATTCAGGTCCTTTATCCATTTTGAGTTTATTTTTGTGAATGGTGTAAGAAAGGGGTGTAGTTTCGTCCTTCTGCATGTTGCTGGCCAGTTCTCCCAGCACCATTTGTTAAAGAGACTGTCTTTTTTCCATTGGATATTCTTTCCTGCTTTGTCAAAGATTAGTTGGCCATATTTTGTGGGTCTAATTCTGGGGTTTCTATTCCATTCCATTGGTCTATGTGTCTGTTTTTGTGCCAATACCATGCTGTCCTCATGATTACAGATTTGTAGTAGAGGCTAAGGTCTGGGATTGTGATTCCTCCTGCTTTGGTCTTCTTCAAAATTACTTTGGCTATTCAGGGCCTTTGGTTGTTCCATACAAAGTTTAGGATTGCTTGTTCTAGCTTTGAGAAGAATGCTGGTGCAATTTTGATTGGGATTGCATTGTATGTGTAGATAGCTTTGGGTAGTATTGACATTTTGACACTATTTATTCTTCCAATACGTGAGCATGGAATGGTTTTCCATTTCTTTATATCTTCTTCAATTTCCTTCAAAAGCTTTGTGAATGGGATCAGCTTCTTATTTGTCTCTGTTGCTTCATTATTAGTTTATAAGAAAGCAACTGATTTCTGTACATTGATTTTGCATCCTGCAACTTTGCTGAATTCATGTCTCAGTTCTAGCAGACTTTTGGTGGAGTCTATCAGATTTTCCATATATAATATGTGATCTGCAAAAAGTGAAAGCTTGACTTCATCTTTGCCAATTTTGATGCCTTTGATTTCCTTTTGTTGTCTGATTGCTGATGCTAGCACTTCCAACACTATGTGAAACAACAGCGGTGAGAGTGGGCATCCCTGTCATGTTCCTGATCTCAGGGGGAAAGCTCTCAGTTTTTCCCCATTGAAAATGATATTAGCTGTGGGCTTTTCATAAATAGCTTTGATGATGTTTAAGTTTGTGCCTCCTCTCCCGAATTTCTCGAAGGTTTTTATTAACAAAGGATGGTGAATTTTGTCAAATGCTTTTTTCTGCATCCATTGACAGGATCATGTGGTTCTTAACTTTTCTTTTATTAATGTGATGTATCACATTGATTGACTTGCAAATGTTGAACCAGCACTGCAGCCCAGGAATGAATCCTACTTGATCATGGTGAATAATTCTTTTTATATGCTGTTCAATTCGATTTGCTAGTATCTTGTTGAGAATTTTTGCATCCATATTCATCAGGGATATTGGCCTGTAGTTCTCTTTTTTTACTGGGTCTCTGTCTGCTTTAGGAGTCAAAGTAATGCTGGCTTCATAGAATGAGTCTGCAAGTTTTCCTTCCCTTTCTATTTGTTGGAACAGCTTGAGAAGGATAGGTATTATCTCTGCTTTAAATGTCTGGTAGAATTCCCCAGGGAAGCCATCTGGTCCTGGACTCTTATTTGTTGGGAGATTTTTGATAACCAATTCAATTTCTTCACTGGTTATGGATCTATTCAAGTTTTCTATTTCTTCCTGTTTGAGTTTTGGAAGTGTGTGGGTGCTTAGAAATGTGTCCATTTCGTCCAGGTTGTCCAGTGTGTTGGCATATAATTTTTCATAGTACTCCCTGATAATTGCATGTATTTTTGAGAAATTGGTTGTAATAATTCCATTTTCATTCATGATTTTATCTATTTTGGCCATCTCCCTTTTGTTTTTGAGAAGCCTGGCTAAAGGTTTATCAATTTTGTTTATTTTCTCAAAAAAAAAAAAAAAACAACTCTTGGTTTTGTTGATATGCTCTACAGTTTTTTTAGATTCTATATTGTTTATTTCTGCTCTGATATTTATTATTTCTCTTCTGCTGAGTTTTGGGTGTCTTTGCTGTTCTGCTTCTATTTCCTTTAGGTGTGCTGTTAGATTTTGTATTTGGGATTTTTCTTGTTCCTTGAGATAGGCCAGAATTGCAATGTATTTTCCTCTCAGGACTCCCTTCGCCGATCCCAAAGTGTTTGGATTGCTTTATTTTCATCCTCATTTGTTTCCATATATTTTTAAATTTTTTCTCTATTTGCCTGGTTGATCCACTCATTCTTTCATAGGGTGTTTTTTGACCTCCATGCTTTGGAGGTTTTCCAGACTTTTTCCTGTGGTTGATTTCAAGCTTCATAGCATTGTGGTCTGAAAGTATGCATGGTATGATCTCAATTCTTGTATACTTATGAAGGGCTGTTTTGTGACCCAGTATGTGATCTATCTTGAAGAATGTTCCATGTGCACTCCAGAAGAAAGTATATTCTGTTCCTTTGGGATGCAGAGTTCTAAATAGATCTGTCAAGTCCATCTGATCCAATGTATCATTCAGGGCCCTTGTTTCTTTATTGATCCTGTGTCTAGATGATCTATGCATTTCTGTAAGTGGGGTGTTAAAGTCCCCTGAAATTACCACATTCTTATCAATAAGGTTGCTTATGTTTGTGAGTAATTGTTTTATATATTTGGGGGCTCCGGTATTCGGCGCATAGACATTTATAATTGTTAGCTCTTCCTGATGGATAGACCCTGTGATTATTATATAATGTCCTTCTTCAACTCTTGTTTCAGACTTTAATTTAACGTCTAGTTTGTCTAAGTATGGCTACTCCAGCTTTCTTTTGACTTCCAGTGGATAGTTCTCCATCCCCTCACTCTCAATCTAAAGGTGTCCTCAGGTCTAAAATGAGTCTCTTGTAGACAACAAATAGATGAGTCTTTTTTTTTATCCATTCTAATACCCTATGTATTTTGGTTGGTGTATTTAGTCCATTTACGTTCAGTGTTATTATAGAAAGATATGGGTTTAGAGTCCTTGTGATGTCTGTAGGTTTCATTCTTGTAGTTATGTCTCTGGTACTTTGTGGTCCTTGCAACATTTCATTCACAGAATCCCCATTAGGATCTCTTGTAGGGCTGGTTTAGTGGTGATGAATTCCTTCAGTTTTTGCTTTTTTGGGAAGACCTTTATCTCTCCTATTCTGAATGACAGACTTCCTGGGTAAAGGATTTTTGGCTGCATATTTTTTCTGTTCATCACATTGAAGATTTCCTGGCACTCCTTTCTGGCCTGCCAAGTTTCAGTAGACAGGTCTGCCACTAGTCTCATCGGTCTCCCTTTGCATGTTAGAGCGTGTTTATCCCTAGCTGCTTTCAGACTTTTCTCTTTATCCTTGTATATTGCCAGTTTCACTATGATATGTCATGCAGAAGATCGATTCAAGTTACGTCTGAAGGGAGTTCTCTGTTCCTCTTGGATTTCAATGCCTTTTTCCTTCCTCTGATAAGGGAAATTCTCAGCTATGATTTGTTCAAGCACACCTTCATCCCCTTTCTCTCTCTCTTCCTCTTCCAGATTTCCTATTATATGGATATTGTTCCGTTTCATTGCATCACTTAAGTTCTCTAATTCTCCCTTCATCCTCCTGGATATTTTTTTATCTCTCTTTTTCTCAGCTTCCTCTTTTTCGATAATTTTATCTTCTAATTCACCTATTCTCTCCTCTGGCTTTCAATCTGAGGTGTGGACGCCTCCATTTTATTTTGCACCTCATTTATAACATTTTTTAGCTCCTCATGACTATTTCTTAGTCCTTGATCTCTGTAGCACTAGATTCTCTGCAGTCCTCTATACTTTTTTCAACCCCAGCGATTAATTTTATGACTATTGTTCTAAATTCTTGTTCCGTTATATTGCTTAAATAGTTTTGATCAATTCGTTAGCTGTCGCTACTTCCTGGAGTTTCTTTTGAGGAGATTTCTTTTGTTTCATCATTTTGGGTAGTCCCTAGGGCGGCACCAAACTGCAGGGCACTTCCCCTGTGCTGTCTGGAGTAACTTGTGTTGGTTGGGGGGCCGTAGTCAGACCCGATGTCTGCCCCCGGTCCACCGCTGGGGCCACAGTCAGACTGGTGTGTACCTTATCTTCCCCTCTCCCAGGGGAAAGACTCACTGTGGACTGGTGTGGCCCCTGTCTGGGCTACTTGCACACTGCCAGGCTTGTGGTGCTCCTTTGATGGGATCTGGCGTATTAGCTGGGGTGGATCTGCAAGGTGCACAGGGGCAGGAGGAGCAGGCTCAGCTTGCTTTGCTATCATTGATCTGCTGCGGGAGGGGTCCTGCAGCACCGAGAGGGAGGCCGACCCGTCGGAGGGATGGATCCACAGAAGCACAGCATTGGGTGTTTGTGAGGTGCAAGTAAGTTCGGTGACGGAAACTGGTTCCCTTTGGGATTTCACCTGGGTGACAGGAGAGGGAGATGGCGCTGGTCAGCGACTTTATTCCCCGCCAAGCTGAGCTCTGTCTTCCAGGGCTCAACACCTCTCACTCCTGGTGTCCTCTCGCCCTCCCACTCTCCGAGCAGAGCTGTTGACATAGCATTCCAGATGTTAAGTCCTGCTGGCTGTTAGAATTCATGCAGTCTGGCCCCTCTGCTTTTGCAAGCCAGACTTGGGGGCTCTGCCTTGCCAGGCGGGCTGCCCCTCCACCGTCCTGGCTCCCTCCTGCCAGTCCGTGTAGCGCACACCACCTCTCAGCCCTTCCTACCCTCTTCTGTGGGCCTCTTGTCTACACTAGGCTCTGGAGAGTCCATTTTTCTAGTCTTCTGGCAGTTTTCTGTGTTATTCAGGCAGGTGTGGGTGACATCTAAGTGATCAGCAGGACGAGGTGCGCCCAGCGCCCTCCTATGCCGTCATCGTCCTCCTCAAGAAGTCCTAATTTAGTATTTATAAGGAAATTTATATCATGAGATGCTTGTATTGTAAAAGTATCTAAATAAAAGTGTGACCAGCAGACCAGCAACATCACCATTATCCAAGAACTTAGAAACTCAAGTCCTCAGGCCTTACTCCAGACCGACCAAATCAGAAATTCTAGTGGTAAGACCAAGGTAATTCTGATGCACATTCAACATTTGAAAAACACTGCTATACTATTTGAGTGTCATTTTTATTGTGTCAGGCTTTTTTTCTGGAATCTACACAGTTTAAACTGCTCTGAAGTTCATGTCATTAAAAACAATCTTGTTTTGAGTAGTGTGTTAATTTTGTACCATTTAGAAATTTTCCTAGGCCCAGAGTCATGCAAGTGATTAACCCTACAAATAATGCCTCACTTGCTAAAAAGGTCCAAATTTCAGAAGACAGAGTTACAATTTTTCACAAAATCTGCAGGCGAGTAGATGACAAACATCACTGGGGAATATCATCCCACTGAATAATTCTTACTGCTTACAGTAGGAACTCCCACCATGTGGGAAGCATGTGTAGTCAAATCCCAATCATGTTCAATGATTAAAAGAAACAAGACAAATTAAATCTAAATGGTTGATAATATAAAAATAATTTCCAATATGGTTTTATTATCTGCACTTGAATATGAACTTGTCTGATGTTCCAAACAGTTACTTCAAAATGTTGAAACCCTAACATAAGCACTAACTCAGAAGCATGGACTACTATAGTGGTAGACATCACCTTTCCAACTAATTCAATACATCAATATAAGCCAAATCCAATCTCTACCTAAATTTTCTGCTTATATTTTTCCTAGAACAGTGAGTTAAAGATTTTGACTTTCATGGGCTTCAGTTACAGCTTCGGCTACTCAAAAATAAACAAATTGAAAATCCTATCACAATATTAACTGACGAGTGTAAATGATAATTTCAATAAGAACATGAAAGCAACATTTGCCATATTAGAATTGTAATATGGGTTATCTATCAATTAATCTCAGTCTTCATTATTATGACAGTTTTCAAAAATAAAAGGACATAGGATAGAGCTAACATGACAGCATAGTAGGAGAACCCTAGGCTCCTGTCATCCCTCAACACAAATGGCTCACAAATGATTCTAATGCCCCAGAAATAAGCCTGACCACTGACAGAACAAACTCCACAACTAAAGGGAGAGAAGAAACCACATCGAAGAAGGTAGGAAATGCAGCTAAAGGGAGAGAAGAAACCACATTGAAGAAGGTAGGAAATGCAGAGACATGGTTTAGGGGAGAAACAGATCGAGCGTGTTGCAGAGGGGAGGGAGTTGTGGTCATAGAAAAAGGCAACAGAGAGAGGAGCACACAGGGGAACACACAAGGGGAATATTTCCCCAAAGCCATTTCCAAGGAAAATGAGAGGGGCTAATTTTTGTGGGTTCTTGCAATCAGGAAGGCTTAAAGACTGGAGTTTTAAGGGTCAGCAGGCAGGGCTGGGATAGAGCCCGGAGGGCACTACCTACTCCTGGAGAGAAAATAGGATAACAACCTGGGGGGAGATGGAAATAAGAGATCTAAAGAACTCTTAGAACACACATGGGTGGGGGTATTATTTCCTTTTCTTGGAGTAAGTCTCTGAGAGATGGTTCAGAGAGATGCCTCTCTGAGGACAAAGGAGTTGGGCAGAGTCATTTCCCTCCCCAGCCCCTCAGCATTAATACAGGGCCACCTGTGGAAAGCAACACTGGTTGCCTAACCTATTTACACCCTCCGCTCTAGCAGCACTGCCCTTCTCAGTCAAGTTTTCCTCAGTCCCAGTGCAGCGGGCCCCTTCCTCAGAAGAGCAGGAGAAACTTCGGCCAACACCATGTCTCCCCACCAGAAAATTCATCAGGGCTTCATTTCTAGTGAAAGTAGTATCAGGTCTCATTTAACAAGCAGACCAGAGTAAACATAGTTAAAACTCACCACATTATGGCCATGGACAAACACTGCCCACTGCAGTTTAGGAGAGCTTCTGCAGATGACTGGCCTAAAGGACAGAGCAGCCAAAACACAACAGCAGATACATGCAACACACACCTGAGATACTCCCTGAAGGGCCACACTATCTGACCTCTTATTCATAAAGCCATTAATCTCAGGAGCAGGAGACATAACAGGCTATTCTAACACAGAGAAGTTGCAGACATAGACAAAATGCCAAGAAGGAGGAATTCATCCCAAATGAAAGAACAAACTAACATCAAGGCCAGATACCTCAGTAAAACAGATATAAGTCACATGCCTGATGGAGAATTTCAAGGAACAATCATAAGTATATTCATTGGGCTTGAGAAAAGAATGGAAGACTTCAGGGAGGCCCGTACTGCAGAGAAAAAGGAGATAAAAAGCAATCAGAAACAAAAAATGAAATGAAATTGAAACAGGCTTGATGGAATGAACCAAGGCTAGAAGAAGCAGAGGAACAAATAAGTGATAGATGCCAAAATCATGGGAAAACAAGCTGAACAAAAAAGAGAAATAATTATGGAACACAAGAATAGACTTAGGGAACTCAGGGAATCCATCCAGTGTAAAAACATTCATATTATAGCACCACAAGAAGAAGACAGAGAAAAGGGGTCAGAAGATTTATTTGAGGAAATAATAGCTGAAAACTTCCCTAATCTGTGGAAGGAAATAGACATCAAGATGCAGGACACACAGAGAACTCCCATCAAAATCAACAAAAGCAGGCCAACACCAAGACATATTGTAATTAAATTTGCAAAATATAGCAATAAAGAAAAAATCTTAAAAGCACCAAGACAAAAGAAGTCCTTAGCTTACAAGGGAAAAGCCGTAAAGCTAGCCAGAAATTTCTCAACAGAAACATGGCAAGCCAAGAGTGGCATGCTATATTCAAAATGCTGAATGAGAAAAATCTGCAGACAGAAATTCTATCCAGAAAGGCTATCATTCAGAATAGAAGGAAAGATAAATCCTAGACAAACAAAAACTAAAAGAGTTCATGGCCACTAACCCAGCCCTGTAAGAAATATTTGAAAGGGGACTATTTGAGTGGAAAGGAAAGATCAAAAGTGACAAAGACAAGAAAGGAGCAGAGAAAATCTCCAGAAATAACAAAATAAGTAATAAAATGGCACTAAATACATATACGTCAATGATTATTCTGATTGTAAATGGAATAAATGCTCCAATCAAAGGACACAGGGTGTCAGAATGGATAAAAAACAAGACCTAACTATATTCTGCCTATAAGAGACTCATTTTAGACCTAAAGTCACCTGCAAATTGAGAGTGAGGGGATGGAGAAATATTTATCATGCAAATGCATATCAAAAGAAAGCCAGAATAGCAATACAAACTATATCAGACAAATCAGACTTTAAAACCAAAGAAGGGTATTATATCATAATAAAGGTGACTATCCAACAAGAAGATCAAGCAATTGTAAATATTTATGCACCCAACATGAAAGCACCCAAATATATAAAACACTTAACAACAAACATAAAGTAACTCACTGATAATAATACAATACTAGTAGGGAACTTTAATACCCCACTTACAACAACAGACAGATCATCTAAACAGAAAATCAACAAAGAAATAATGGCTTTGAATGACACACTGGACCTGATGGACTTAACATATATATTCAGAACATTTCATCTTAAAGTAGCAGAATACACATTCTTTTCATGTACACATGGGACATTCTCCAGAACAGATCACATACTAGGTCACAAATCAGGCCTTAACAAGTACAAAAACAACTGAGGTCATACCATGCATATTTTCTGACCACAATACCATGAAACTTGAAGTCAATCACGATAAAAAAAAAAATGAAGACCACAAATACATGGAGGTAAAATAACATGCTACCAAACGACGATGGGTCAACGAGGAAATCAAAGAAGAAATTTTAAAAAATACATGGAAACCAATGAAAATAAAAATGCAACAGTCCAAAACCTTTGGGATGCAAAAAAGCAGCCCTGAGAGGGTAGTTGATAGCAATATAGGACTAGCTCAAGAATCAAGAAAAATGTCAAACAACCTAATCTTATACCTTATACCTAAAGGAACTATAAAAAGAGTAACAAAAGAAGCCGAATGCCAGCAGAAGGAGGGAAATAATAAAGATTAGCACAGAAATAGATGATATAGAAACTAAAAAAACAATACAACACATCAATGAAAACATGAGCTTGTTCTTTGAAAAAATTATTGAAATCCCCTAGCCAGACTTATCAAATAGAAAAGTAAAAGGAAACAAATAAAATCACAAATGAGAGAGGAGAAATAACATCCAACACCACAGAAATACAATTATAAGAGATTATGAAAAATTATTTGCCAACAAACTGTACAACCTGAAGAAAAGGATAAATCCCTAGAAACATAAAAACTACCAAAAGTGAAGTAGGAGGAAATAGAAAATTTGAACAGACCCATAAACAACAAAGAAATTGAATCGGTAATCAAAACCCTCCCAACAAACAGAAGTCCAGGTCCAGATGGCTTCACAGGGGAATTTTACAAACATTTAAAGAAGAGTTCGTATCTATTTGTCTTGAAGTATTTTGAAAAAATAGAATCGGAAGGAAAACTTCCAAATTCATTCTATGAGGGCAGCATCATCCTGATATCAAAACCAGACAAAGACTCCACTAAAAAAGACAACTACAGGCCAATATCCCTGATTTACATGGTTGCAAAAATTCTCAATAAAATACTAGGAAATTGAATCCAATCATACATTAAGAGAATTATTCACCATGATCAAGTGGAATTTATTCCTGCATTGCGAAGGTGGTTCAATATTTCCAAATCCTTTTTTTTAAGTTTATTTATTTTTGAGAGGCAGAGACAGAGGGAGAGAGACTCTCAAGCAGGCTCCATGCTGTCAGCCCCAACACAGGGCTTGCTTTCATGAACCATGAGATCACCACCTGAGCCAAAATCAAGAGTCAGATGCTTAACCAACTTAACCCAGATGCCCCTCAATATTCCCAAATCTATCAACGTGATACACCACATTAGTAAAAGAAAATAAACATATGATCATTTGAATAGATGGAGAAAAATCATTTCACAAAGTACAGCACCGATGCTTGATAAAAACCCTCAACAAAGTAGGCATAGAGGGAACATACCTCAACATGATAAAGGCCATATATGAAAACCCCACAGCTAATATCATCCTCAATAGGAAAAAAATGAGAGCGTTTCCTCTATGGTAAAGAACAAGACAGGGATGTCCACTCTCACCACTGTTACTCAACAAAGTAATGGACTGTCTAGCCTCAACAGAAAACAAAAAGAAATAAAACGCATCCAAATCAGCACGGAAGAAGTCAAATTTTCACTATTTGCAGATGACAGGATATTCTATGGAGAAAATTCAAAATACTCCACCAAAAAATTGCTAGAAATATACATGAATTCATTGAAGTCATAGGATACAAAATCAGCATATAGAAATCTGTTGCATTTCTATATACCAATAATGTAGCAGCAGAAAGAGAAATCAAGGAATCAATCCCATTTACAACTGCACTAAAATCCGTAAGATACCTAGGAATAAACCTAACCAAAGGGATAAGTGATCTGTACTCTAAAACAATAAAAATCTGATGGAAAAAAATTAAAGTAGACACAAAAACAATGGAAAAACATTCCATGCTCATGGATCAGAGGAACAAATATTGTTAAAATCTGTATACTACCCCAAAATAGACACATATATCAATGGAACAGAATAGAGAACCCAGAAATGGTCCTACAAAATATACAACCAGCTAACCTTCGACAAAGCAGGAAAGGGTATCCAATGAAAAAAAGACAGTCTCTTCACCAAATGGTGCTGGGAAAATTGGACAGCAACATGCAGAAGAATGAACCTGGGCCACTTTCTTACACCATAAACAAAAATAAACTCAAGGGAGGAGCCAAGATGGCAGAACAGCATGGAAGTTTTTTGTGTGTCTTGCGTCCATGAGATACAGCCAAACACTAAACCATTCTGCACACCTAGAAAACTGGTTGGAGGATTAACACAACAATCTGCACAACCTGAACCACAGAACTCAGCAGGTATGTGGCACAGAGAGGTGAACTTGGGGAGGAAGAAGCCATGGTGGGCAGGGAGGTGCTTTTCTGGGTGGAGAGAGTAGAGAGATGGGGGGAGAATATGGGAAAAGCACCCCTCCCCAAAAGCAGCTGGAGAGAAAGTGGAAAATTGGAAACAGCCACAGGGACTAAATTAAAAAGGGAGAAAGGAGAAAGGAGAAGGTTTAAATTCCATTAAGACTGTAAACAAGGCTGGGTCGCCAGGGTGGCTCAGTCAGTTGAGCATCCAACTTCAGCTCAGGTCATGATCTCACAGTTTGTGAGTTTGAGTCCCCTGTTGGGCTCTGCGCTGGCAGCTCGGAGCCTGCAGCCTGCTTCGGATTCTGTGTTTCCTTCTCTCTCTGCCCATCCCCGGTTTGTACTCTCTGTCATTCAAAAATAAATAAATAAATAAATAAATGTAAAAAAATTTTTTTAAAAGACTGAAAACAAGGGGAGCACAAAGTCTGCAACTCCGCAGCTCAATACCTGGTGGTTCTCTGGTGGGAAGGGCGAATCCCCAGGAGCAGAGTGGGGTCCAGGAGGTTCTTGGGCCACACAAGGAAAAGCGGTTCCACTGCTAGAAGGACACTTGGTAGAGACTATTGAGACCACCTGGTCCCAGCAGACCCCGGAGAAGGGCCACATTTGCTGGTGCTGGAACAAGGTCATTAAGGGTGAAGCCTGGTGCCAGTTGTGTGTTGTGATTTTCAATAATCTCTGTAAAGCTGCTGCTACACTATCTCAAGAACTTTTTCTGGGGCAGGCTGGCACCTGGCTGCAGGTTCGGGGCACTGGCAGCAGCAGGGTCCAGAAAGCATACCTGGGTGGAGCCGACATCGGGCCATTGCTCAGTGAGAACCTTCCGCAGAGGGGTAGAACAGGTCAAAGCCATATTCCTTCAAAAGTAAGGGACTGGGGAAAACAGCCACATCTGAGACAAAACTCGGGAGAGAGGTACAGCCTGAGGCTTGGAAACGAACAGTGAAAAAGCGGGGAGTGGACAAAAGCTGAAGACAGAGGACAGATGTGTGAATGCTGACTGGGGAGAAGAGAGTTCCAATACTACAGACTGGGTAGGTGGGTGACACCATTTTCACCGCTCCCGTGCATGTGCATATACACCTAGAGCACCACAACAACCCACCCCAGTAGGCTAGCAGCGCCATCTAGTGGACAATGGAGCCTTTACACTGAGCCCCTTCAATTGGGTCAACCTTGCTCTTCAAGAACACAAGTCTCACTGTCTGCTTAGTTTATCAACTATAAAGTGCTTCATAGTCTGACTTCTAGGGGAAAACGAAGTAATTTCAGTCCTATTTCAATCTGTTAGGTCCATTATTCAATTTTCTTTTTTTTTCTCTTTTTCACTTCTTTTTCTTGAATACAGAATGAAAAAAATTCATTTTTATTTTCAATTTTTATTAAAAATATTTTTAATTTTTTCACTATATATTTTACTTTTGTGTAAATTTTTTCAAATTCTATTTTACTTCCATTGTTCTGTTTCAGCCTACTTCAATTTACTATTTCAAATTTTCAAACAATTTCTTTTTCCTTTTCTTTTTTCTCCTTTTCGTATCTTTTCCTTTTCTTGAATGCAGAAAGAGAAAACTTTTTCTAATTTCAATTTCTATTAAAAATATTTTTCCTTAATTTTTTACTATATTTTTTACTTTTATGTATATTTGTTCATATTCTATTTTACTTCCATCATTTTATTTGGCTCTACTACACTATACTCACTTTTTCAAATTTTCAAATGATTTCCTTTTTTTCTCCTTTTCATCTCTTTTTTCTTGAATATGGAAAGAGAAAAATTGATTTTAATTTTTAATTTATATTAAAAATATTTTTCTTGGGGCGCCTGGGTGGCGCAGTCGGTTAAGCGTCCGACTTCAGCCAGGTCACGATCTCGCGATCCGTGAGTTCGAGCCCTGCGTCGGGCTCTGGGCTGATGGCTCAGAGCCTGGAGCCTGTTTCCGATTCTGTGTCTCCCTCTCTCTCTGCCCCTCCCCCGTTCATGCTCTGTCTCTCTCTGTCCCAAAAATAAATAAACGTTGAAAAAAAAAATAAAAATATTTTTCTTTAATTTTTTTCTACTATATTCTTTACATTTGTGTAAATTTGTTCAAATTCTATTTTACTCCCATTATCTCATTTTAGTCTACTTCATTGTATTCATTTTTTCAAATTCTCAAATGATTTCCTTTTTCCCCCTTTTTTCCCTAATCTGTCAAACCACTTTCAATGCCCAGACCAAAACACACCTAGGATTACCATCATTTATTCAATTTCTGTGTGTGTGTGTTTAATTTTTTAATTTTAATTTTTTAATCTTAATATTTTTTAATTTTAATTATGATAGCTCATCAATTCCATTTCTTCCTTCAAAATGACAAAATGAAGGAATTCACCCCAAAAGAAAGACCACAAAGAAACAACAGCCAGGGATTTAACCAGCACAAATACAAACAAGATGTCTGAACCAGAATTTAGAATCATGATAATAAGAACACTAGCTGGAGTCCAAAATAGATTAGAATCCCTTTCTGCTGAGATAAAAGAAGTAAAAACTACTCAGAATAATATAAAAAATGCTGTAACTGAGCTGCAATCACGGATGGATGCTGCAGCAGCAAGGATGGATGAGGCAGAACAGAGAATCAGAGATATAGAGGACAAACTTAGAATAATGAAGCAGAAAAAAGAGGGAGATTAAGGCAAAAGAGCATGATTTAAGAATTAGAGAAATCAGTGACTCACTAAAAAGGAACAACATCAGAATCATAGAGGTCCCAGAAGAGGAAGAGAGAGAAATAGGGGTAGAAGGGTTATGTGAGCAAATCATAGCAGAGAATTTTCTTAAGCTGGGGAAAGACAGGCATCAAAATGCAGGAAGCACAGAGGACTGCCATTAGATTCAACAAAAACAGACCATCAACAACGCATATCATAGTCAAATTCACAAAATACTCAGGCAAGGAGAGAATCATGAAAGCAGCAAGGGAAAAGATGTCCCTAACCTACAAGGGAAGACAGATCAGGTTTGCAACAGACCTAAGCACAGAAATGTGGTAGGCCAGAAAGGAGTGACAGGATATATTCAATGTGCTGAATCAGAAAAAATATGCAGCCAAGAATTCCTTATCCAGCAAGGCTGCCATTCAAAATAGAAGGAGAGATAAAAAGTTTCCCAGACAAGTAAAAACTAAGGAGTTTGGTGACCACTAAACCAGCCTTGCAAGAAATTTTAAGGGGGACTCTCTGAGGAGAGAAAAGGTGAAAATATAAGCAAACAAACAAATAAATAAATTCCAAAAGCAACAAAGATTAGAAAGGACCAGAGAACACCACCAGAAACTCCAACTCTACAAGCATCACAATGGCAATAAATTCATATCTTTCAGTACTCACTCTAAACGTCAATGGAATCAATGCTCCAATCAAAAGACACAGGGTAACAGAATGGATAAGAAAACAAGATCTATCTATATGCTGTTTACAGGAGACCCACTTTAGACCTAAATACACCTTCAGATTGAAAATAGGGATGGAGAACCATTTATCATGCTAATGGCCAACAAAACAAAGCCAGAGTAGTCATACTTATATCAGACAATCTAGAATTTAAAATAAAGACTGTATCAAGAGAGGCAGAAGGACATTATATCATGATCAAGGGGTCTATCCACCAAGAAGACCTAACAATTGTAAACATTTATGCACCAAATGTGACAGCACACAAATATATAAATCAATTAATCACAAGCATAAAGAAACTTATCAATAGTAATGCCATAATAGTAGGAGACTTCAACACCCCACTCAGAGCAATGGACAGATCATTGAATCAAAATATCAACAAGGAAACAATAGCTTTGAATGACACACTGGACCAAATGGACTTAACAGATATATTCAGAACATTTCATCCTAAAGCAACAGAATATACATTCTTCTCCAGTGCACATGGAACATTCTCCAGAATAGACCATATACTGTGACACAAATCAGCCCTAAGTACAAAAAGATCGAGATCATACTGTGCATATTTTCAGACCACAACACTACAAAACTCCAAATCAACCACAAGAAAAAATATGGAAAGGTAACAAATACTTAGAGACTGAAGAACATCCTACTAAAGAATGAATGGGTTAACCAAGCAGTTAAAGAGGGAATTAAAAAAGTATATGTAAGTCAATGAAAATGAAAACACCACAACCCAAAACCTCTGGGACACAGCAAAGGCGGTCATAAGAGGAAAGCATATAGCAATCCAGGCCTTCCTAAAGAAGGAAGAAAGATCTCAGATACACAACCTAACCTTACGCCTTAAGGAGCTGCAAAAAGAACAGCAAATAAAACCCAAAACCAGCAGAAGACAGGAAATAATAAAGATTGGAGCAGAAATTAATGCTATCAAAACCAAAAAAACAGTAGAATAGATCAATGAAACCAGAAGCTGGTTCTTTGAAAGAATTAACAAAATTGATAAACCACTAGCCAGTTTGATCAAGAAGAAACAGAAAAGGACCCAAATAAATAAAATCAACAATGAAAGAGGAGAGATCACAACCAACACAACAGAAATAAAAACAATAATAAGAGATTATGAGCAATTATATGCCAACAAAATGACCAATCTGGAAGAAATGGACAAATTCCTAGAAACATATACCCTACAAAAACTGAAACAGGAAGAAATAGAAAATTTGAACAGACCCATAACCAGTAAGGAAATCGAATTAGTAATCAAAAATCTCCCAAAACACAAGAGTCCAGTGCCAGATGGCTTTCCAGGGGAATTCTTTTTTTTTTTTTTTATATATGAAATTTATTGACAAATGGGTATCCATACAACACCCAGTGCTCATCCCAAAAGGTGCCCTCCTCAATACCCATCACCCACCCGCCCCTCCCTCCCACCCCCCATCAACCCTCAGTTTGTTCTCAGTTTTTAACAGTCTCTTATGCTTTGGCTCTCTCCCACTCTAACCTCTTTTTTTTTTTTTCCTTCCCCTCCCCCATGGGTTCCTGTTAAGTTTCTCAGGATCCACATAAGAGTGAAACCATATGGTATCTGTCTTTCTCTGTATGGCTTATTTCACTTAGCATCACACTCTCCAGTTCCATCCACGTTGCTACAAAAGGCCATATTTCATTTTTTCTCATTGCCACGTAGTATTCCATTGTGTGTATATACCACAATTTCTTTATCCATTCATCAGTTGATGGACATTTAGGCTCTTTCCATAATTTGGCTATTGTTGACAGTGCTGCTATGAACATTGGGGTACAAGTGCCCCTATGCATCAGTACTCCTGTATCCCTTGGATAAATTCCTAGCAGTGCTATTGCTGGGTCATAGGGTAGGTCTATTTTTAATTTTCTGAGGAACCTCCACACTGCTTTCCAGAGCGGCTGCACCAATTTGCATTCCCACCAACAGTGCAAGAGGGTTCCCGTTTCTCCACATCCTCTCCAGCATCTATAGTCTCCTGATTTGTTCATTTTGGCCACTCTGACTGGCGTGAGGTGATACCTGAGTGTGGTTTTGATTTGTATTTCCCTGATAAGGAGCGACGCTGAACATCTTTTCATGTGCCTGTTGGCCATCTGGATGTCTTCTTTGGAGAAGTGTCTATTCCTGTTTTCTGCCCATTTCTTCACTGGGTTATTTGTTTTTCGGGTGTGGAGTTTGGTGAGCTCTTTATAGATTTTAGATACTAGCCCTTTGTCCGATATGTCATTTGCAAATATCTTTTCCCATTCCGTTGGTTGCCTTTTAGTTTTGCTGGTTGTTTCCTTTGCTGTGCAGAAGCTTTTTATCTTCTTAAGGTCCCAGTAATTCACTTTTGCTTTTAATTCCCTTGCCTTTGGGGATGTGTCGAGTAAGAGATTGCTACGGCTGAGGTCAGAGAGGTCTTTTCCTGCTTTCTCCTCTAAGGTTTTGATGGTTTCCTGTCTCACATTTAGGTCCTTTATCCATTTTGAGTTTATTTTTGTAAATGGTGTGAGAAAGTGGTCTAGTTTCAACCTTCTGCATGTTGCTGTCCAGTTCTCCCAGCACCATTTGTTAAAGAGGCTGTCTTTTTTCCATTGGATGTTCTTTCCTGCTTTGTCAAAGATGAGTTGGCCATATGTTTGTGGGTCTAGTTCTGGGGTTTCTATTCTCTTCCATTGGTCTATGTGTCTGTTTTTGTGCCAATACCATGCTCTCTTGATGATGACAGCTTTGTAGTAGAGGCTAAAGTCTGGGATTGTGATGCCTCCTGCTTTGGTCTTCTTCTTCAAAATTCCTTTGGCTATTCGGGGCCTTTTGTGGTTCCATATGAATTTTAGGATTGCTTGTTCTAGTTTCGAGAAGAATGCTGGTGCAATTTTGATTGGGATTGCATTGAATGTGTAGATAGCTTTGGGTAGTATTGACATTTTGACAATATTTATTTTTCCAATCCATGAGCAGGGAATGTCTTTCCATTCTTTAAATCTTCTTCAATTACCTTCATAAGCTTTCTATAGTTTTCAGCATACAGATCCTTTACATCTTTGGTTAGATTTATTCCTAGGTATTTTATGCTTCTTGGTGCAATTGTGAATGGGATAAGTTTCTTTATTTGTCTTTCTGTTGCTTCATTGTTAGTGTATAAGAATGCAACTGATTTCTGTACATTGATTTTGTATCCTGCAACTTTGCTGAATTCATGTATCAGTTCTAGCAGACTTTTGGTGGAGTCTATCGGATTTTCCATGTATAATATCATGTCATCTGCAAAAAGCGAAAGCTTGACTTCATCTTTGCCAATTTTGATGCCTTTGATTTCCTTTTGTTGTCTGATTGCTGATGCTAGAACTTCCAGCACTATGTTAAACAACAGCGGTGAGAGTGGGCATCCCTGTCGTGTTCCTGATCTCAGGGAAAAAGCTCTCAGTTTTTCCCCGTTGAGGATGATGTTAGCTGTGGGCTTTTCATAAATGGCTTTTATGATCTTTAAGTATGTTCCTTCTATCCCGACTTTCTCAAGGGTTTTTATTAAGAAAGGGTGCTGGATTTTGTCAAAGGCCTTTTCTGCATCGATTGACAGGATCATATGGTTCTTCTCTTTTTTTTTGTTAATGTGATGTATCACGTTGATTGATTTGCGAATGTTGAACCAGCCCTGCATCCCAGGAATGAATCCCACTTGATCATGGTGAATAATTCTTTTTATATGCTGTTGAATTCGATTTGCTAGTATCTTATGGAGAATTTTTGCATCCATATTCATCAGGAATATTGGCCTGTAGTTCTCTTTTTTTACTGGGTCTCTGTCTGGTTTAGGAATCAAAGGAATACTGGCTTCATAGAATGAGTCTGGAAGTTTTCCTTCCCTTTCTATTTCTTGGAATAGCTTGAGAAGGATAGGTATTATCTCTGCTTTAAATGTCTGGTAGAACTCTCCTGGGAAGCCATCTGGTCCTGGACTCTTATTTGTTGGGAGATTTTTGATAACCGATTCAATTTCTTCGCTGGTTATGGGTCTGTTCAAGCTTTCTATTTCCTCCTGATTGAGTTTTGCAAGAGTGTGGGTGTTCAGGAATTTGTCCATTTCTTCCAGGTTGTCCAATTTGTTGGCATATAATTTTTCATAGTATTCCCTGATAATTGTTTGTATCTCTGAGGGATTGGTTGTAATAATTCCATTTTCATTCATGATTTTATCTATTTGGGTCATCTCCCTTTTCTTTTTGAGAAGCCTGGCTAGAGGTTTATCAATTTTGGTTATTTTTTCAAAAAACCAACTCTTGGTTTCGTTGATCTGCTCTACAGTTTTTTTAGATTCTATATTGTTTATTTCTGCTCTGATCTTGATTATTTCTCTTCTTCTGCTGGGTTTAGGCTGTCTTTGCTGTTCTGCTTCTATTTCCTTTAGGTGTGCTGTTAGATTTTGTATTTGGGATTTTTCTTGTTTCTTGAGATAGGCCTGGATTGCAATGTATTTTCCTCTCAGGACTGCCTTCGCTGCATCCCAAAGCGTTTGGATTGTTGTATTTTCATTGTCGTTTGTTTCCATATATTTTTTGATTTCTTCTCTAATTGCCTGGTTGACCCACTCATTCGTTAGTAGGGTGTTCTTTAACCTCCATGCTTTTGGAGGTTTTCCAGACTTTTTCCTGTGGTTGATTTCAAGCTTCATCGCATTGTGGTCTGAAAGTATGCATGGTATAATTTCAATTCTTGTAAACTTATGAAGGGCTGTTTTGTGACCCAGTATATGATCTATCTTGGAGAATGTTCCATGTGCACTCGAGAAGAAAGTATATTCTGTTGCTTTGGGATGCAGAGTTCTAAATATATCTGTCAAGTCCATCTGATCCAATGTCTCATTCAGGGCCCTTGTTTCTTTATTGACCGTGTGTCTAGATGATCTATCCATTTCTGTAAGTGGGGTGTTAAAGTCCCCAGCAATTACCACATTCTTATCAATAAGGTTGCTTATGTTTATGAGTAATTGTTTTATATATTTGGGGGCTCCGGTATTCGGCGCATAGACATTTATAATTGTTAGCTCTTCCTGATGGATAAACCCTGTAACTATTATATAATGTCCTTCTTCATCTCTTGTTACGGCCTTTAATTTAAAGTCTAGTTTGTCTGATATAAGTATGGCTACTCCAGCTTTCTTTTGGCTTCCAGTAGCATGATAAATAGTTCTCCATCCTCTCACTCTGAATCTAAAGGTGTCCTCAGGTCTAAAATGAGTCTCTTGTAGACAGCAAATAGATGGGTCTTGTTTTTTTATCCATTCTGATACCCTATGTCTTTTGGTTGGCGCATTTAATCCATTTACATTCAGTGTTATTATAGAAAGATACGGGTTTAGAGTCATTGTGATGTCTGTATGTTTTATGCTTGTAGTGATGTCTCTGGTACTTTGTCTCACAGGGTCCCCCTTAGGATCTCTTGTAGGGCTGGTTTAGTGGTGACAAATTCCTTCAGTTTTTGTTTGTTTGGGAAGACCTTTATCTCTCCTTCTATTCTAAATGACAGACTTGCTGGATAAAGGATTCTTGGCTACATATTTTTTCTGTCTAGCACACTGAAAATCTCGTGCCAATTCTTTCTGGCCTGCCAAGTTTCATAAGAGAGATCAGTCACGAGTCTTATAGGTCTCCCTTTATATGTGAGGGCACGTTTACCCCTTGCTGCTTTCAGAATTTTCTCTTTATCCTTGTATTTTGCCAGTTTCACTATGATATGTCGTGCAGAAGATCGATTCAAGTTATGTCTGAAGGGAGTTCTCTGTGCCTCTTGGATTTCAATGCCTTTTTCCTTCCCCAGTTCAGGGAAGTTCTCAGCTATTATTTCTTCAAGTACCCCTTCAGCACCTTTCCCTCTCTCTTCCTCCCCTGGGATACCAATTATGCGTATATTATTCTTTTTAGTGTATCACTTAGTTCTCTAATTTTCCCCTCATACTCCTGGATTTTTTTATCTCTCTTTTTCTCAGCTTCCTCTTTTTCCATAACTTTATCTTCTAGTTCACCTATTCTCTCCTCTGCCTCTTCCATCCGAGCCGTGGTGGTTTCCATTTTGTTTTGCATTTCCTTTAAAGCGTTTTTCAGCTCCTCGTGACTGTTCCTTAGTCCCTTGATCTCTGTAGCAAGAGATTCTCTGCTGTCCTGTATACTGTTTTCACGCCCAGCGATTAATTTTATGAGTATTATTCTAAATTCACTTTCTGTTATATTATTTAAATCCTTTTTGATCAGCTCATTAGCTGTTGTTATTTCCTGGAGATTCTTCTGAGGGGAATTCTTCCGCTTGGTCATTTTGGATAGTCCCTGGTGTGGTGAGGACCTGCAGGGCACTTCCCCTGTGCTGTGGTGTATAACTGGAGTTGGTGGGCGGGGCCGCAGTCCGACCTGATGTCTGCCCCCAGCCCACCGCTGGGGCCACAGTCAGACTGGTGTGTGCCTTCTCTTCCCCTCTCCTAGGGGCGGGATTCACTGTGGGGTGGCGTGGCCCGTCTGGGCTACTTGCACACTGCCAGGCTTGTGATGCTGGGGATCTGGCGTATTAGCTGGGGTGGGTAGGCAAGGTGCATGGCGGGCGGCAGGGGGGGCAGGCTTAGCTCGCTTCTCCTTAGGTGATCCACTTCAGGAGGGGCCCTGTGGCAGCGGGAGGGAGTCAGATCTGCTGCCGGAGGTTTGGCTCCGCAGAAGCACAGAGTTGGGTGTTTGCTCGGAGCGAGCAATTTCCCTGGCTGGAACCGGTTCCCTTTGGGATTTTGGCTGGGGGATGGGCGGGGGAGATGGCGCTGGCGAGCGCCTTTGTTCCCTGCCAAACTGAACTCTGTCGTCCGGGGGCTCAGCAGCTCACCCTCCCTTTGTCCTCCAGCCTTCCCGCTTTCGGAGCAGAGCTGTTAATTTATGACCTCCCAGATGCTAAGTCGCGCTTGCTGTCGGAACACAGTCCGTCAGGCCCCTCCGCTTTTGCAAGCCGGACTCGGGGGCTCTGCTTGGCTGGCGACCCGCCCCTCCGCCCCGGCTCCCTCCCGCCAGTCCGTGGAGTGTGCACCACCTCGCCGCCCTTCCTACCCTCTTCCGTGGGCCTCTCGTCTGTACTTGGGTCCGGTGACTCCGTTCTGCTAATCCTCTGGCAATTTTCTGGGTTATTTAGGCAGGTGTAGGTGGAACCTAAGTGATCAGCAGGACGTCCTCCTATGCCGCCATCTTCACTTCTCGACCTAATGTATACTTTAAAGAAACACCTCACATTTCCGGCCTTCTTCACTCTGACGACGTGATCCCAGCATGCCCTCCAGGGGAATTCTACCAAACATTTAAGGAAGAGTTAACACCTATTCTCTAGAAGCTGTTCCAAAAAATAGAAATGGAAGGGAAACCTTCAAACTCTCTATGAAGCCAGCATTACCTTGATTCCAAAAGCAGACAAAGACCCCACTAAAAAGGAGAACTATAGAACAATTTCCCTGATGAACATGGATGCCAAAATCCTCAACAAGATATTAGCCAACTGGCTCCAACAATACATTAAAAAAAATTATTCACCACGACCAAGTGGGATTTATACCTGGGATGCAGGGCTGGTTCAATATCTGCAAAACAATTAACATGATTCATCACATCAATAAAAGAAAGGACAAGAACCATATGATCCTCTCAATAGATGCAGAAAAAGAATTTGACAAAATACAGCCTCCTTTCTTGATAAAAACCCTCAAGAAAGTAGGGATAGAAGGAGCATATCTCGAGATATAAAAGCCATATATGAATGACCCAACGCTAATATTATCCTTAATGGGAAAAACTGAGAGCTTTGCCCCTAAGGTGAGGAAACAAACAGGGATGTCCACTCTTGCCACTGTTATTCAATATAATATTGGAAGTCTTAGCCTCTGCAATCAGACAACACAAAAAAATAAAAGGCATCCAAATCAGCCAGGAGGAGGTCAAACTTTCACTCTTCGCAGATGACATGAAAAACCCAAAAGATTCCACCAAAAAAATGCTAGAATTGATTCATGAATTCAGCAAAGTTGTAGGATATAAAATCAATGCACAGAAATTGGTTCCATTCCTATACACCAACAATGAAGCGACAGAAAGAGAAATCAAGGAATTGATCCCATTTACAGTTGCACAAAAAACCGTAAAATACCTAGGAATAAATCTAACCAAAGAGTTGTCTATACACTGACAACTATAGAAAGCTTATGAAAGAAATTGAAGAAGACACCAAAAAATGGAAAAAAGATTTCATGTTCCTGGATAGGAAGAACAAATATTGTGAAAATGTCGATACTACCCAAAGCAATCTACACATTCAATGTAATCCCTATAAAAGTAACACCAGCATTCTTCACAGAGCTAGAACAAACAGTCCTAAAATTTGTATGGAACCAGAAAAGACCCTGAATAGCCAAAGCAATCTTGAAAAAGAAAACCAAAGCAGGAGGCACCACAATCCCAGACTTCAAGCTATACTACAAAGCTGTAATCATCCAGATAGTATGGTACTGGCACAAGAACAGACACTCAGATCAATGGAACAGAATAGAGAACCCAGAAATGGACCCACAAACGTATGGGCAACTAATCTTTGACAAAGCAGGAAAGAACATCCAATGGAATAAAGACAGTCTCTTCAGCAAGTGGTGCTGGGAAAACTGGACAGCCACATGCAGAAGAATGAACCTGGACCACTTTCTTACACCATACACAAAAATAAACTCAAAATGGATGAAAGACCTCAATGTAAGACAGGAAGCCATCAAAATCTTTGAGGAGAAAGCAGGCAAAAACCTCTTTGATCTTGGCCGCAGCAACTTCTTACTCAACAGGTCTACGGAGGCAAGGGAAACAAAAGCAAACATGCACTATTGGGACCTCATTAAATAAAAACCTTCTTCACAGCAAAGGAAACAATCAAGAAAACTAAAAGGCAACCTAGAGAATTGGAGAAGATATTTGCAAATGACATATCAGATAAAGGGTTAGTATCCAAAATCTATAAAGAACTTATCAAACTCAACACCCAAAAAACAAATAATCCAGTGAAGAAATGGGCAAAAGACATGAATAGACACTTCTCCAAGGAAGACATTCAGATGGCCAACTGACACATGAAAAAAATGCTCAACTTCACCCATCATCAGGGAAATACAAATCAAAACCACAAAGAGATACCACCTTACACCTATCAGAATGGCTAACATTAACAACTCAGGCAACAACAGATGTTGGCAAGGATGCGGAAAAAGACGATCTCTTTTGCATTGTTGGTGGGAATGCAAGCTGGTGCAGCCACTCTGGAGAACAGTATGGAGGTTCCTCAAAAAACTAAAAATAGAACTATCCTACGACCCAGCAATTGCACTACTAGGCATTTATCCAAGGGATACAGGTGTGCTGTTTTGAAAGGACACATGCACTCCAATGTTTATAGCAGCACTGTCAACAATAGCCAAAGTATGGAAAGAGCCCAAATGTCCATCAATGGATGAATGGATAAAGATGTGGTATATATATACAATGAAGTATTACTCGGCAATCAAAAAGAATGAAATCTTGCCATTTGCATCTACGTGCATGGAACTGCAGAATATTATGCTAAGTGAAATTAGTCACTCAGAGAAAGACAAATATCATATGACTTCACTCACATGAGGACTTTAAGAGACAAAACAGATGAATATAAGGGGAGGGAAACAAAAATAATATAAAAACAGGGAGGGGGACAAAACAGAAAAGACTCATAAATATATGGAGACCAAAGTGAGGGTTACTGGAGGGTTGTGGGAGGGGGGATGGGCTAAATAGCTAAGGGGCACTAAGGAATCTACTCCTGAAATCATTGTTGCACTATATGCTAACTAGTTTGGATGTAAATTTTTAAAAAATAATAAATAAAATAAACAAATAAACAAATAAATAAAAATAAACTCAAAATGGATGAAAGACCTAAATGTGAGACAGGAAACCACCAAAATCCTACAGAACACAGGCAGCAACCTCTTTGACCCCAGCCGCACTAGCTTCTTACTATATATGTCTCTGGAAGCAAGGGAAATAAAGGCAAAAATGAAGTTTTGGGACCTCATTAAGGTAAAAAAGCTTCTGCACAGCAAAGAAAACAATCAAGGAAACTAAAAGGCAACTGACAAAATGGGAGAAGACATTTGCAAATGACATATGGGATAAAGGGTTAGCATCCAAAATCTATAAAGAATTTATGAAACTCAACATCTGAAAAACAACAGTTAAGCAATGGGCAGAAGACATGAGTAGACATTTTCCAAAGAAGACATCCAGATAGCTAACAGACACACGAAGAGATGCTCAACATCACTCATCACCAGGGAAATACAAATAAAAACCACAATGAGATACTACCTCACACCTGTCAGAATGGCTAAAATTAACAACTCAGGAAACAACAGATGTTGGTGAAGATGTGGAGAAAGGGGAACCCTTTAGCACTGTTGGTAGGAATGCAAACTGGTGCAGCCACTCTGGAAAACAGTATGGGGGTTCCTCAAAAAATTAAAATTAGGACTACCCTATGACCCAGCAACTACACTACTAAGTATTTTCTCAAAGGATACAAAAATACAGGTTCAAAGTGGTACATGCATCCCAATGTTTATAGCAGCATTATCAACAATAGCCAAATTCTGGAAAGATTCCCAATGTCCATTGATTCATGAATGGATAAACAAATTGTGGTACGTATATATGTATGTGTGTGTGTGTGTGTGTGTGTGTGTGTGTGTGTATAGAGAGAGAGAATATATAGAATATATAGAGAATAGAGAATATATAGAGAATATATATATATATTCTCACATATATAGAGAGAGAATATATAGAATAGAATGAAATCTTGCCATTTGCAATGATATGGATAAAGCTGGAGAGTATTAGCTAAGCAAAGTAAGAGAAGACAAATGCCATATTATTTCACTTATATGTGAAATTTAAGAAACAAGTGTTCATAGCGGGGGAAAAATATAGGCAAATAAGGAAACAGACTCTTAAGTATAAAGAACAAACTGATGGTTAGTAGAGGGGAGGTGGGGTGGGGGATGTGTTAAATAGGTGATGGGGATTCAGAGGGCACTTCTTGTGATGAGCCATGGGTGTTAGATGTAAGCACTAAATTCTTGAAACTAATTATTTCAATCACTAAATTCTTGAAACTAATTATTACACTCTGTTAACTAACTGGAATTTAAATAAAAACTAAAAAAAATAAAAACAAAGGGAAAAATATAGTGAAGTCCTTTTAGCATTCCTAGGCTCTATAGGGAAAATGTAATCCATTGTCCACCAGCTTTTGCTCCTGCCCCCTAATCTTTGCTGACTTTCATCAGCTTTGTTTCCTTTTGCTCTTTTCTGGATATTTTAGAACAGAGGCTCACAACAACTGCCTATGGGGCAATGAGAATATAATTATTCAAGTAACCAGCCAGAACCACTGTTAAAATGTTTATTATCAATGTAAAATGAGAGCAGGATTTTACAAGCAAGTTTCCAAACACAAATATTGTTTTCTATAACAGTTTATCTTCCTTTTCAAGGCCTAAATATGAACACATATATAACTGGAGAATTTTTAAAATATGGTGTTTTTAATTTTAATACATCTTCAGTTGACAGGCATGCAAAATAACTCATTTCCAAATCATATGAAATATCCAAATTGAAAATGTAGCATTTTAATGTACTTACTGGCCATAAAACTCAGCAAGAAACTGTTCTTCCCCATACCTCAGAAAAATCACCAATTCCTTTCTAGGGCATTGATGACATTAACAGTAATTAGCCCTCCCTTGTCAGCATCCAGATATCCCTGGCTCAATCTATCTATGTAAATTAATGTTATATTTCCAGTTGCTGGAAATGCTCCATCATCTCTTCACTGCATTATGCTTGGCAAGGCACCTACCAACAATGCACACGATGGGAACTGAGCCACGAAGAACATTAATGGCTTGACTGAAGAGCTAACTACATATTCTTGGTCTGCTAATTGAGTGAGGATATTAACGAAATGTAAAATTCCAGGAGGCATTCTTTTTTCACCCTGCCCAAGTTACCAGCATGTATAGTACTTGGAAGTAAAGAGGAGAAGAAGGTGACAACAGCCATAAACATGAAATCTCCCTAGAACTAAAAGCAAACTAAATAAAATGTAAAGTAGAGTGGGCCAAAGGACAGAATCCCATTGGGTTTTATTTGTGGCTGCAAACAACATCCAAACTGAGAGGTTCAAAAATTAAGAAACAGTGTCCATGCACTGAGGGATCATCAACTTGCATTAGAATATTATTAAAATATTTTCTAAGAGTTGTGTGTGCTGCATTGTTGAATTTGGTGCCAACAGTCAAGAAATAACCAAATACATTAAAGTACAGTAAATAATTTTTACTATACCCACTTCCAAAAATTATAAAGCATAATTTTCTTTGCCATTCTTCAAGTGAATTCGTAAAACAGGTAGAAACTCAAAACATTAACTGTAATATTACACAAGATAATTAATTTGTCTTTGGTAACTCAGTCTGTCCCAAAATATTTCTGTCCAAAATGTGTAGGTGCAACAGGATGAACTTCAGTAGTTAAAATTGTGATCTCTGGAAACTCCTGAATGATTGATTTGGCACCTTCAAAAAATAATAGGAAAATTGCTGTTATGGCAGGACTTTTTGGTAACATTAGCTGGAATTCAGGAATTTCATAGCCACTAAGTATAATAAAGACAGAAGGGGCGCCTGGGTGGCTCAGTCAGTTAAGCGTCTGACTTTGACTCAGCTCATGATCTTGTGGCTTGTGAGTTCAAGCCCCGCGTCAGGCTCTGTGCTGACAGCTCAGAGCCCAGAGCCTGCTTCAGATTCTGTATCTCCATCTCTCTCAGTCCCTCCCCCACTCACCCCTGTCGGTTTGTCTCTCTCTCAAAAAAAATAAACATTAAAAAATGAGATAAGACAGAAAGCAAGGACCTCCTAGTCAGACTTTGCTAATCTCTTAGTTTGTATGTCTGATACCTGAAAAGCTTTGACAATCATCACACTATGCCCTCACCCAGTAACTAATGAATTCTTAGAATCAAATTGTTTTATATCCGAGATATTACAAATACATTCAGTTATAGCAACTTTCTCCCTGAAGTCTTTGTTTTGTTTTCATTTTAAATTATTCTTTCTTTAAAAAAAA
Source organism: Lynx rufus (assembly GCF_022079265.1). Taxonomy (NCBI): domain Eukaryota; kingdom Metazoa; phylum Chordata; class Mammalia; order Carnivora; family Felidae; genus Lynx; species Lynx rufus. The sequence continues at coordinate 491,101 of NW_025814859.1, forward strand.
AATGTTTATTTTTGAGAGAGAGAGGAGAAAGCAGAGAGAGAGAGAGAGAGAATCCCAACCAGTCTCTGCAATGTCACGTGGAGCCTGACATGGGGCTCAAACCCATGAACCGTGAGATCATGACCTGAGCCAAAACCAAGTGTAGGATTCATAACCAACTGAGCCATCCAGGTTCCCCTGTTTTGTTTCATTTTAAAGGCAGCTAGAATAGAAAGAATATATACTCCTTTCCAGAAACAGCATCATATATAAGATGATGGATGGTTTCTCAACTGGAACACTGAAACAAGTGTGAAAACTTATTTGGTATGTCAGAGCGAGCTAGCTTTTAGAAGTTAGGACTCTAACTTTGGGGGTTGCATGGAAAGAGTCTAGCTAGGACCCTAGCCAAACTAAAAAGCCATAATGATGCTGTCACGAAATAAGATTTTTTCATCTACAATGTCAAAGAATAGTATACTATTCTAATGTATACTCTTAGAACTAATACAGGGGCGCCTGGGTGGCGCAGTCGGTTAAGCGTCCGACTTCAGCCAGGTCACGATCTCGCGGTCCGTGAGTTCGAGCCCCGCGTCAGGCTCGGGGCTGATGGCTCGGAGCCTGGAGCCTGTTTCCGATTCTGTGTCTCCCTCTCTCTCTGCACCTCCCCCGTTCATGCTCTGTCTCTCTCTGTCCCAAAAATAAATAAAAACATTGAAAAAAAAATTTAAAAAAAAAAAAAAAAAAGAACTAATACAGTTACTTTTCTACTTCCAAAGGCAGAAAGCCCAATAATTATTTGGTTATCTCAACGTTTACAGTGCCGTCTCTGCTATATATAAATGGATGACCAAGCAAATTGCCCTTTGTCACCATCAACATTTGAACTACCAGTAAGTTTTTATTATGAAACAGCAAAATAATCAATGGCCTACTGAAAGCAGCCCTCCCAACAAGATATGCTGTAGCCTCTTCAGGGTTGGCTGAGACTTGGAACCTTTGGACATGAGGAAGCACTCTAACTAGAAGCCACATATTTCTTTTTCCTTTCAATTATGAAACAAATACAAATTCATTGTCAAACATCTGAAAAATACCAAAAACAAAACTTAAAAAATAAAATGAAGCACTTAGAATCCCACCATCCTAAGATAACCACTATTAATATAGTGTGTATTTTGAAATTAAATTTGAAATAGTACTGGGCATCTGTCTAGCCTCTCATGCTAAGGAAACACTTATTTAGGGTCGATGTTAAATCCAAGTCTGATTGTGGTGGTGATAATAGTCGTAATTTGTCTTAATTGTCTCTAAACTTGGTGATAACATTTTACATTATTCTAATGCAGTTACTTTTTAACATTTACCATGTAGATGTTTTGATGTTATTAAATATTTTTCAAAAACATGATTTAGTTATATAATATTACATCCTTTGAATATATATTTACTTAACCACTTCTTTATTGTAAGGCATTTATATACTATCGAATTTTTTCTTACAGTAGACATAACTCTGCAATGAATATCCTGAAAGCTAAGTTCTACATGCATGCATGATTATTTTCTTAGGACACTTTCACAATTGTCCTAGATTGTATGTTAAAAAAAACTAAGGCCTTACATTAGGTTTATTTTCCTGAGGAAATGGAGAACAAACACACAGTTCTACCATTATGCCCTTTGAGCAGAAATAGAACTTAAAAAAAACTTCTGATCTTTGCTTCATGCTGCAAAGTTTACTGCAGCAAGACCACAGGATCTAACCAGATCTTCAAGTTGATTGTGGTGTGGGAGCAGTTCTCAGGCTCGGCTGAGAAGTCAGGAGAAACAGAGACATTTCAGCTATTCGCAGGCTCTACCCAAACAATGTTACCACAAAAACAATCTCAATCCCCTTCAAAGGGACTAGTTCATCACCTTCCATATCAATTTGAACATTAGAATGGTGTAAAATATCCTATCACCCAGCTTAAAGCTTATTAACACAAGTTATAAACTACCAAAATTAGATTTAGATTTAATGTGGAAGCAAATGAACTTTTTCTCCCCATGAGAGTCTGGGCAGATACACACTTACCCAACCCTTGACCATCTGAAGGCCCAGTTACTGCCTCATGCTGAACTCACCATGAGGAGTGGAGAACAGGCTGAGTAGGATAATAACACTGGGTTGAACTCCATGTTCTATAAGAACCTTTACAGCTTCAATTACAGTATTTCCAGTGCCTGAAATCAAATGACAACCAAATGCATTAGCAACTTTAACATTTATATCTCAAAACGTCTTTGAAGTTTCTTTGAAGTTAAAGGCAGTTTAGTAATCTAACATAAGACACTAGGCAAAGCTTCATTTGCAGGTACCTTTTCTTTACCAATGACATTATTTTCAATAATGGACATGACACACACACTTTTCAATTTTCAAATGCACAACAAACCCTAAATTCATTCAGTATTAGAGATATCAAATTTGACACCCACCCTCCACCACCAACCCTAGGAGACAATGTTGTGTGTGATCTGAGTAAGCTTAGGAAACAATACAATAGGAGAAAAAATATTACTTCCAGAGAGGATAAATCCTTGAGAAAATCACTGTTATGCTCACTGAGCTAGAGAAGGGACATATTTCAATAGACCTTCTGTGTTCTATATATTCTGCCTCATTAGGTCCTTTGCTTCAGTGTGAATACTCCTGTTAAAACAAAAGCTCTTTGGAGCTAAAAGAAATTTAGATAACATATATTCTCTTATTATACAATAAAAATTCCCCAGTGAAACTGCCCAGGGCAACTCCAAATCCAACAGAAAAACATATTTAGAAAGGGGTTTGCCTTTATGTAAGGGTACCTAAAAGGCAGTCACTAAGTGGAATTGCTTTAAACCCTAAGCAAAGTATACAAATTAAACTCCAGCCACTCACTGAGAATTGGATACATCAGAAGAACTTTTCTCCGGTAAATGTCTGGAGGGAATTTGGCATAATATACTTTGGCTCTTTGTGTTTCCTCATCACTCTGAATCAGGATCTTTCCAATTCGTATAGATCGACAGCAGTCTCGTAAACCTTGTTCCATTGCCTCACCTTGAAAAAAGGAAAATTTTCAAAAGAAAAAAAGGGTAGGGGGAGATAAAAATAAGGTCCAAAAATAGGCCAAAGCAGAGCATGTGACTATAATTAATACAAAAAGGACATTGCCAAAATGGGAGCAATTCTTCTTAAGAGCTTTCATTTCTAATATGCTCATATTTTATACTTAGTGCAGGTCAATTAAGCCAGATTAAGGGCTGGCCAACGAAAGTAGGATAAGCTTATCTTTATTGCTGGCTTTCAAGTTTGAGGGATGTCACACGCTTCCATGAAATTCAACAAATAGTGTTTTGTTAGGCTGCTCCCTGAGCTTTTCCAGTATCAGGACCATTTTACTCTTATTATTTTAAGGAAGACTTTTAAACCACCTAAACCTGGTATTTTCATCTGAAAAGATATATAAAAGATTTATGGAAGAAATGAGGGCTACAGACAAAGGAGGAGATATCTCCTCCTTGGATGGAGGAGATGGAGATATCTCCATCAGGAGATATCACTATGCCCCAGCAATGACTTCAATGGCAGAAGTTTGCTGGCAAACAGTAAAAAACTATACTGTTCCCTTCTTCCCCTTGCCCAAGAACCATAACCAACGCTACTACTACCCACTTGGTTTCTGAACACTGAGTCATTTTGAGTCTGAATTCCATTAGAAAGTATTTGCCAAAAGTCAATCATTCTCGTACCATCTTCAAGATTTGAGGCCACATCAGAATTCTACCTGTACTGTTATTTACTTAATATTTTTCTTTAACTATTTTCATTTACATTTATTTTAAGGGGAAACTTTCTATCACTACTGTAAACATAAAAACAGTTTCTAATATATAAGAAAATCAACCAACAGCTAATAAGGTTAAAAAATAACCCTGTCTATGCATTACCCCAAGGTCATCTGCTATGTACTAGGGGTGTGAAGATGCCACTGACGTTAGGGTAGGAACTGGACTAAAATAGAAGAAAAAAATGCCATTAAAGCCCATCTCCATTGTCTTCACCAGTTTTAAAAGGTTAAATACCATTGTTCTGAAAATCCGATCATTGCTTAAAAGCTACCTTATATAAAAAAGGGAGCTAAATGCTTCTATTTTACTTGAGGTATTCAATTGTTTACAAACAGAACTTGACAGCCACAGAAAAGGCAATGCTTGTATGTAGAAAAAATTCATTTGTCTAGTGCAAGTGAGGCTTCTACGGAACAATGGGACTTTGTGCAAAAATTAATTTATTTGTTAAGTTGCTGAATAAAAATAATCCTCCCCATATAACAGGTAGACGCTCTAATTACAGGCATGTGATTTTGTTGCATAAAGTCTGGTTTAGAAGAGTAATCAGCTGGACTCAAATACAAATGCAGCATTTATAAGACCAGAATTTGGAAATACATAGAGAGTTAATAACATTTAAGTGCTTTTGCCATATAGTCACATACACATCAAATATAAAACTAAAAATATTGAATAAGTCATTCAGTCCAGTTCCTGATAGGGTAGGACTGTTCCCTATAAAAACAAACAAACAAAAACAGACAAACATTTCTCCAGTCAGGTATTCAAAGCTCTGCAGGCCTGAATTTGTGCCATATTCCGTCAGTCTTCAAACTGCCCTGTTCTCCCCAGGACAGCATCATCTCATCATCCTATCCTCCCATCCTACCCTGAATCTCTCTGAAAGCTGGCCTGCCCCCATGGGCACTGGAGTAGATGCCCTGCAGTTAAAATCAAATTCAGTAATACAGAGGCCATCATCCAAGGCACCATGAGGACAGACAACACAATTGGCGAGATTTAAGTTAAGGCAGGCTTCAATTATGACAGACAAGCTCACTTCTCTTCTGGAAAAAAAAAAAACTGTTTCTATGCCTGCAAAGAGACAAAAATCACACATATGCAAACCTACCGCTTCTCATTATGCTGACCCCACAATTTCCCTTCTCAAATTTCACTCCTTCATACTTGTACCCTGTTGGGGAACAAAACCAAAGAATTTATCTTCCATCACTGGAGCAATCCACTTATTTTATAAAGTGTCTACCTATAGTTTAAAGCAGTTGGGTACAGAGCAATCCTTGTCTAGACATTCTGTATAACCTCTTAGACTCCGTGTGAAAGTAATGAGAAGAGTCATGATTTTTCAGTTATTTCTTAATTCTTCCTAAGAAACCTGTGGGGATAATTGGGAGAGGTAGACTTTACTGAGGAGGAACAAGATTTATGATAGCATGATATTCACATACACATTCCTCAAATTGAATTCAGAGTGGAATCATTGCACTCTGAGTGCTATAAACCCCATCAATTCAAACTGAGACCACACTGTGAGCCACAGCAGAGAGGCTACTCATTCCATCCTTTTTTCTGAACTTCAATTCTGCCTTAAAAAGCAGAAGACAAAGGCTGAAGTTATTACCTAGACATGTTCAACCCTTAGTGTCATACTGATTTTGTATCAATTATGATGCAACAATCTCAGCCCCCAATTTTCATAAAGTCAACCTCTGAATAGAACAGCTTTCATTATTTACTAAAGAAAAAATCAGAATTTCAAATTCCTGAAATAGGGATGTTCAGCTGTGTTCTATTAGAGTAAAACAAAGTACCCTCTCCAGTTCTCAACATTTTTCATTTTCTTTGTCTTTTTTACTTCTCATTCTTTCACCTGGAGTTTCAGTGCCAAACCAGCCCACCCATTTATTAACACCAGCAGCTTCCCTACAGATGTGAAGATAAGCTGCCAGTTTATCCTAATGGGCTGTTATCAAAGGCAACACTTGCATGCTAAAGCATATTTATTAACCTTTAACTTGAATTGACAAGCAAGCCATTAACAAAAAGTCATCCACATAAATTTCTTTACTAAATGTGTCTGAGTTTATTAAGTTGTTTAAAAGAACAACTTAGGCTCCACCTCAGTCTAGGCTTCACCTAGACTCCTCATTTTACATACTCCTCATTTACTGATTTAGTCATACTCCTCATTTACTGATTTACTCAGACTGCTTATTTTTCCATTTTCCCATGATTCTCGGAATTTTTATGAGGAGAATATGAGAGGAACAGCCCTGGTTACCTGTTGGGGTGGTCACCATGCATTCTTTATATGGCAGTTGATTCAACCCCTCTTCCACAACAAGTCTGATCTAAGAGTCAAAAGAAGAATAAGTTGAAAAACTGCTAGGAATCTAGTGTTGGCTGTTAGCTTAAGGAGCTGAACACTAGGCAAAAAGTCAGTAATGCAATAGGCAAGGGTGGAGCTCATGGAGGTAGGAAGGAGGCCCCTATCAAGTTTTAGATGCAGAAAGAGATCCCCATGCTCGGCTGCTTGCTGCTAGGTATCCAACCTTGGTTAGGCACATGATCGCCACCAAAAGGCTCAAGTATGCCTTCTGATTCTCATTCAGTTAGTCCAGCCTGTATTATGAGAGATGCAAAACTACAGCAAGTGACAAGAGTCATGGCAGGCACCCTTGGAAGTAATATACTTCTGGTTACTCTGAAAATAGTGCCCACTGGGAATTCCTCTGCCTTGTTCAGTACTTTGAAATTAAGTTGGTTTCTTTTTATCAAAGGCTCACCATAATGCAAATAAAGCCTGCAACTTCTTAGGAGGAAATAAATGAATGGATGGGGCTGAACCAATTTCCTGAGTTTGAAGTAGGATCCAGTAATCTCTAGACCCAGTGTGGGGCTCAAACTCATGACCCTGAGGTCAAGACTCACATTCTCAGCTTTCAAAAAAAAAGTCTCCTAATGGTCTTAATGTGCAGTATAGAGGAAAGAATCCATCAGAACTACTAGGAACAGCCTCCAAAACCCAGATATGATATTCCTCTGAGCACCCAGAGCTTCCAGAGCCTACTACAATAAAGGTGGTACTCAGTTTTCAATGCATTTTCTCTCATCAATATTACATTATTAAGAATTGGGAACAACAGGGAGAAACACCAGGCTCCATGTTCTGTTATCACAACACAACACCCTGCTGCCATTAAAATGATCAGTGCTAAATGGGCCAGCACTTTGTCAGCCTATAGCATCAGAGGGTCCAGGAACCTCATGAATACTGTGTATGTATGCACATTCATCTCTAGCCACCCCTTCTGTGGAGGTTAATGTTTCTTAAGAGCAAGGGAAGAAAAGAATCCTTTTCTTTGGAGAGCCTAGATCTCCCAGTAACACTCCTCTAAAAAGTCTTACCTCCTGCCCATCTCCTGCAACCCTGGGACAGAAACTGGATGTGTCTAAGCCTTATAGAACATAAAACCAGAAGAAGGGTAACTACATATAAAGAACTCAAGATTCAAGTGCCCGGGAAGCCAATCCTGAAAAATCCACGATGCAATTAATGTCAACTGTAATGGTATCCTTGTGCTAGAATAGACAAATGTACTAGAAATCCTCAATACCAGAAACCTAAATAGCTCCAGTCTCTACCACAATGACAGAAGGCCCTCCACACACAACCCCCAATATCATCAGAACCTTCAAAGCCAAATGCAGAGAACAGAGAGGTTCCAATTACCATCCCCTCATGTGAATTATGTCATGGATCCTTATTTTTTATTTAAGATATAAGGCCTGCCCTTTCAGGCAAGCATTTTATAATAACCATGAACTTAATTCCTGCCTTCTATAGAAAAAGGGCAAAGAAAGCAAAAGAAAGAGGAACCACTTTCTATTAATGAACACCAACATTTCTGTTTTCTCCACAGCAGCCAATGGCACATGTTCCTTCCTCCTTGAAACTGCTCCTTTGGTTTGATAAAAGCATAAAGACAGGGGCACCTGGGTGGTTCAGTCAGCTAAGCGTCCAACTTTGGCTCAGGTCATGATCTCATGGCTCGTGGGTTTGAGCCCCATGTCAGGCTCTGTGCTGACAGCTCAGAGCCTGAAGCCTGCTTCAGATTCTGTGTTTTCCCTCTCTCTCTCTGCCCCTCTCCTGCTCGTGCTCTGCCCCTCTCTCTCTCAAAAATAAACATTTAATTTTTTTTTAATTTAAAAAAAGCATAACAACAGAATGACCTAATTATCACTACAGGAGTGTCAATTAATTAAGAACCAAGAATACTTAAAGCCAAAAGCCTACACTGTTTTGGAATTAAGATTTTCCCAGGGAAAATCTAAATGAAAAGTTTCGTGCCTTTCTTCCCTTCTCGCATTCCCTTTAATAATCTGTCTTTTGTTCTCTGATTATACCTGTGAGGTTAATAAGCCACTTTTCTTTCTTTCCCAAACTAAATACTGACAACAGTATTTAGAATGTAAACTCCATTAGATCGGGGACAATGTCTGTATTCTTTACTGCTGTATCTTCTCCCCCTGCAACACAGCCTAGCCCAGTGCCTGACTTGAGTTCAGTATGTATTTCATGAATATGAATACTAATAACCACAGCAGAAAATGTGTGCTTATTCCAAGCACTAAGCACACTTAGATGTAAATACAAGAAGAAAATGCAATGCTTCATCTGAAGACAACCCAACTTGGCCTGAGATCCTTTCAGAGCACACTAGCTAAACTGAATTGGGCATGGCCAATCCTTAACAGGAAGTCTCTGAGGAAAGCATACACAGTCCAACTCAGTATTTCACATGTAAAGATAGTACAGAAAGGACAAAATAAATAACTCCCCATGTAAACTACAAGAGAGGTATTAGTTTTTCTGTATTAAATGAATACCACAAAAGTAACTACTAGGTCTCCCTACATCTTTGGTTTTCTTTTCATGTACTTCACTTCACTGTTCTAAGATGAGACATTTAGGGTTTACTCAAGATCAGGTTACCAAGATCCCCTTTGAGAGGTAGAAGTACCTCAGAATTACAGAGAACAAGTTCATGGGCAATACTCTGAGGTGAAATGGATTGAGGTACAGCTTTAATGAAAGAGTAGAGACAAAATACTTCAGAAGTTTACCAGGATGATGTTTACTTGGCACAAACTCTCTCACCCCTCAGAATGCTGTAGAACAAAAAAGTCCCTTAGCCCTACTATGATTATATCACTAGGAACAATGAAACAAAAATGGAGAGCCTCTACCTACCAAACGATCTGCAGAAAACATGAAGTCCCCTCTACTGGCTGTCCTAGAAAGAAAGTAGTAAAAGTTTTAGTCCAGATTAGAGCTTTAAAGTAAAATATTACTTAACACATATAGTAACACTGATATTAAAACCTATTACATACTAAAAGCCTAAAAGCTTACATGTACAAACTATTGCTGAGGCAAGATATTTTTCACTTGCATACAGGAACCTAAATGGAATGACTCAATAAATACTGTTGAAAATGCTTACTTGATATCAACATTAGAGACAGGAATTGAAAACATCATGCATTCTCCCACTGAGCTGCCCAAGTATATATTATTCAACCAGGAGATGAATGAAGCTCCCCTGCAAGATGGCAGCAAGCCCACAGCTCAAGTTAAGAGAAAAACTTCACAGTATGAAAAACAGATTCTTCCCATTCTCCCCCTCCATTCACCTTGAACTAAAACCCAGGTAATTGGGGGGCCTAAGTAGATCAGTTGGTTTAGAGGCCGACTTCAGCTCAGGTCATGATCTCACGGTTCGTGGGTTCGAGCCCCACATCAGGCTCTGTGCTGACAGCTCAGAGCCCGGAGCCTGCCTCAGATTCTGTGTCCTCCTTCTCTCTCTACCCCTCCCCCTTCCCCACTCGCACTCTGTCTCTATCAAAAAATGAATAAACATTAAAAAATTTTTAAACCCAGGTAACCAAGATAAGTAACCCATCTACTTTTTCTCTAATTCCATTTTGGAATGCTAATTGACACAAACAAATCTTCTAATGTTACCATTGTTTTCAAGAATGCATAACCTAATTTCTAAGACCTCTTTCTAAAATTTTGATAATTTGTTCCTTTTACCTGTTTTCTCAATCAAATACTTTATTCCCTAGATCTTTCTGCCATTTTCCTGTACATTCCCTTCTGGTCAACACTTTTATATCCTGAGGTGCCCAATTAATAATAATCTAGGGTTGCACCTGACCACCTGACCAACCAAAAGGGGAATATTAAAAGGCTGACTTTTTTTTTCTGTATGTAAAAATCTAGTATTGTTCTACCCAATATAAGTTAAATGATCTGACTGAACAGACTGATTTACACTTTATGTACTTAAAAATCCCCATCTGCCTATCCACAGCATACCTAAAATATTCCCCCAACACAGCATCAAAATGGCATATGCAAGCATATATTATCTCGGTATAACATTAACCACTACCTCTTTTTTCCCAAGCTGCGATTACTTTCTCTGACAGGAAAAAGAAATGAAATATCCCTGACACAAATGACATTTGGTTTCTTAGAGTAACCACAGTTCTATCATATTACAGTTCTATCATATTATCATATAATAACTCTCTAAAATATGAACCAAAACTGAGCAATGGCAAGAATACAGGTCTGTATTCTTTACATATAAATATTCCCTAAACTCAGAAAACTATCCACACACACCTACACACACACACACACACACACACACACACACACACACACACACACACAGAGCCCATTTAAAACAGGCTGTATTTAAAGAACAAACTGATAGTTGCCAGAGGGGAGGGGGATAGGGATATGGGCAAAATGTGTGAAGGCAAGTGGGAGATACAAGCTTTCTGTTATGGAATGAATAAGTCCTGCAAATAGAAGGCAAAGCATAAGAAATATAGTCCATGATACTGTAATGGCACTGTATGGTGACAGATGGTAGCTACACTTGTGGTGAACATGGCATAACATATAAACTTGTGGAATCACTATGTTGTACACCTGAAATTAATGTAACATTGTGTGTCAACAATATTCAAATTTAAAAAATAAATTAAATAAATAAATAAAACAGACTATTTCATGTACTGTGGTTTTCAAATAAAACCACACTATTACGGTAGCATCTTTGATTTCTGGAATCAATCTTCACAATATGCTCATCAAGGAAGTAAAAGTTAGTGAACTACAAAAAAATAACTGAAGACTACTTTCTGTTTACTAGACATATACAAACATACAATCTAGGCAGCCAGAACACAGTTTTTCAATAGGGAAGAAAAATCTGGTTTGCCTTAAAAGAAGTATTAAGTAATATATCTTGGGAACACATCTGAAATATTTGTTTTTAATTTCTGAACAGTTACACAGAAATTTATTACATAGAAAAGTTATATTTGGTTAAGTGATCAGAGTCACCAAAATCCATTACAGTAAAACCTTGGTTTGCAAGCATAATTCATTCCAGAAACATTCTTGTAATCCAAAGCACTTGTATATCAAACTGAGTTTCAAGAACCATTGGCTCAGTTGTGATCATGTGACATTTGGCATCACATACTACTTGTGTTGCAAGACATCACTTATTTATCAAGTTAAAATTTATGAGAAATGTTTGCTCATCTTGTGGAACACTCACAGAACAAGTTACTCACCATCCAAGGTTTTACGTATTTTACTCTAAAATCAGACATTTTAACATCTTTCATACTCTCCCCCCAAATATTAGCCTCAACTGATATATTTTCTGTAATAATCACCTTCTCTACATTTCAAAAAGTACACGCTAGGAGAAATGTCATCTCTTGATAGTTATTTGACTCCCAATTAAAGCATTCACTGCCGTAAGTCATCTCACTACAAACAGTAATTACTAACATATTTCCTGCTGTTTTAGACCCATACTGTTCAAGACCCATACTGTGTACTTTAAATCAATTTAGAAATTAAACTTCGGCTAGAATACAGTAAGTTGATTGCATTTTTTAAAAACCACAGTAGTCTTCAATATTCACATCTAAGTCCCTAACACTGTTAACATTAGAGTTTCATAAAACAGATATATACTTGTTGTACCAGCAAGTTATACATAATCTCTGAGCCCCTACTTTATGTCCAATGCTGCACTAAAGTGTTTGTTAATAAAGGAGTTTTAATGTAAACCCAGGTCTTCTTCACTCTATACACTTTGTTTCAAATTATAATTCTATTCACTTGTATCAAAATCATTTTTTTAATTTTTTAAGTTTATTTACTTATTTTGAGAGAGACAGAGACAGTGTGAGTGGAAGAGGGGCAGAGAGAGAGGGAGACAGAGAATCCCAAGCAGGCTCCACGCTGCCAGCACAGAGCCCAATGCCAGGCTTGAATTCCCAAAACCGCAAGATCATGACCTGAGCAAAACCAAGAGTCGGACACTTAACTGACTGACCCACCCAGACACCCCTCAAAATCATTCTTTAAAAAAAGTCTCTCTTGCTAGAAACAATTTTTGAAAGACATTTTAATCGCCTTCTTTTTTTAATGTTTATTTTTGAAAGAGAAAGGAAATGAGCAGGGGAGGGGCAAAGAGAGAGGGAGATAGAGGATCTGACGCAGGCTCTGTGCTGACAGCAGAGAGCCCAATGTGGGGTTCAAACTCAGAAACTATGAGATCATGACCTAAGTCAAAGTCAGATGTTTAACCGACTGAGCCAACCAAGCTCTATCTTCTGTCTAATCATGTTCCATCTAACAACAGTCCCAAATAAAATCTAATGCAAAATTAACACACAGCAATAAACACTGACACACATTCCTGGAATATTCTAAAATACAGCCAAATGATCAAATATCAAATATTTAAATAGTGATATCCAGATACTCTTAATTCAGAATATGGAAATGTTTTTAAATATGAAATTTGTGGGGCGCCTGGGTGGCGCAGTCGGTTAAGCGTCCGACTTCAGCCAGGTCACGATCTTGCGGTCCGTGAGTTCGAGCCCCGCGTCAGGCTCTGGGCTGATGGCTCAGAGCCTGGAGCCTGTTTCCGATTCTGTGTGTGTCTCTCTCTCTCTGCCCCTCCCCCGTTCATGCTCTGTCTCTCTCTGTCCCAAAAAATAAATAAACGTTGAAAAAAAAAATTTAAATATGAAATTTGTCAAATTGGTTTCCATACAACACCCAGTGATCATCCCAACAGGTGCCCTCCTCAATACCCATCACCCACCCACCTCTCCCTCCCACCCCTCATCAACCCTCAGTTTGTTCTCAGTTTTTAAGTGTCTCTTATGTTTTGGCTCTCTCCCTCTCTAACCTCTTTTTTTCCCCTTCCCCTCCCCCATGGTCTTCTGTTACGTTTCTCAGGATCCACATAACAGTGAAAACATATGATATCTGTCTTTCTCTGTATGGCTTATTTCACTTAGCATCACACTCTCCAGTTCCATCCACGTTGCTACAAAAGGCCATATTTCATTCTTTATCATTGCCACGTAGTATTCCATTGTGTATATAAACCACAATTTCTTTATCCATTCATCAGTTGATGGATATTTAGGCTCTTTCCATAATTTGGCTATTGTTGAAAGTGCTGCTATAAACATTGGGGTACAAGTGCCGCTATGCATCAGCACTCCTGTATCCCTTGGGTAAATTCCTAGCAGTGCTATTGCTGGGTCATAGGGTAGATCTATTTTTAATTTTTTGAGGAACCTCCACACTGTTTTCCAGAGAGGCTGCACCAGTGCAGAAGCTTTTTATCTTCATGAGTACCCAATAGTTCATTTTTGCTCTTAATTCCCTTGCCTTAAGGGATGTGTCAAGTAAGAAATTGCTGCGGCTGAGGTCAGAGAGGTTTTTTCCTGCTTTCTCCTCTAGGGTTTTGATGGTTTCCTGTCTCACATTCAGGTTCTTTATCCATTTTGAGTTTGTTTTCGTGAACGGTATAAGAAAGTGGTCTAGTTTCATTCTTCTCCATGTTGCTGTCCAGTTCTCCCAGCACCATTTGTTAAAGAGACTGTCTTTTTTCCATTGGATATTCTTTCCTGTTTTGTCAAAGATTAGTTGGCCATACTTTTGTGGGTCTAGTGCTGGGGTTTCTATTCTATTCCATTGGTCTATGTGTCTGTTTTTGTGCCAATACCATGCTGTCTTGATGATTACAGCTTTGTAGTAGAGGCTAAAGTCTGGGATTATGATGCCTCCTGCTTTGGTCTTCTTCTTCAAAATTACTTTGGCTTTTCAGGGTCTTTTGTGATTGCATACAAATTTTAGGATTGCTTCAGAACATGGATATCTAATTAGTGTCAAGCTGAGCATTTTTTAAATTTTACAAACCCCATACAGGATTAACAATGCAGACCTAATCAGATCCGAAAATACATTTTTTGACACCCCCCCCAACACATGTGTCACACATACATCTGTATCAACAACATAAAAGCCAAAGGCAGCCATTTAAAAAATTACCTTCGCAATGAAACAACAAAAGAATGAGAATCATACAGGAAGTCAAATCTTCATTTTATATTTTTAAATGTTTGTTTATTTTTGAGAGAGAGAATATGAATGGGGGAGGGGCAAAGAGAGAGAGAGGGAGAATCCCAAGCAGGTGCCATGCTCTGTGTGGAGCCCAATGCAGGGCTTCATCTCACGACCGCAAGATCACAACCTGAGCCAAAATCAAGAGTCAGGTCATTTAATCGACTGAGCCACCCAGGTGCCTGTCAAATCCTCATTTTAATGTGTACTTGGTAAACCTGACTCTTCCCTACTTAAGAACTTGGAAAGCACTTTAAAATTTACACAGAGGCTTCAGCAATTATGTATATTTAAAAACATGTATGTCTCATAGCAAACACAAACCAAGATAAAACTTATTGAATTTCACTGAACTTTATTTACTTATCATCCACAAGACAGAACTATAAGAGAGTAAAGTTTTTATAATATTAAAAAATTAAGACTTCAAGTAGAGATTGATGAGGAAAACAAAGGCAAGAGAAATGTAGCTTAAATCTCCTTATAGCTTGCAGCCCTGATAAACACCTGGAACATGCAGAGTGTGACCTTCCTCAAGCAACTCATGGCTGCTTTACTTCCTTAATGTTTTTGTTTTATTAAAGACTAAAACTAACCTTATCTTAACAATAACTAGCCCCTCAAGGTCCTGAAAGCCTTGCTTCCAAATTTCCTAGAAACTTACTTTATTTACCTCTATTTCCCTCCCTCCACAAACTTAAAAATATAAAATCAGGCACTCCTCACAACCCCAGTGCAGCTCTTTCTGCCCACGAGTCCTTCCCCCGTGTTTTACTAAAATAACCTTTTTGCACCAAAGATGTCTCAAGAATTCCTTCTTAGCCATTTGCTCAAGAACCCCAAGAGATCATCTCCCCTATTCCTTCTAGGACTTACTACTACTACTACTACTACTACTATTACTACAGGGATCCTCTAGTATGTTGGAAGATGTCCTCCCCTGGGACAATTACAACTTCAATTTCTACAGCAGAAATTGCCATTTGATCATTCTCTGCCACTTCTCTCTGCTCAGAATAAACTTGGCAGCCCCCACATTTTTTTTAACAAAAACCATTTTAACAACCACACACACACTCACACAAAGTGTACAAAGATTTACTTATAAAGCTTTTCTAAAAAGGTCTGAAAGTTACAGCAGGTACCTAATATTATACATATATTACTCCCTTCTTTCCCACAGGTCACAATTTATTAAGAGCTTCCTTGGTGCCAAGTATTAAACACTTTTGGCTCACTATCTAATCTACTCCTCACATAACCTTTAAGAGGTAAATTTTATTACTTCCACTTTACTGATGAAATAGTGAGGCTTATAGAAATGAAATACTTCAAGATACTTCCCAGCCTGAATCTCCCCAATTCCAAGTCCCTGAGTAAAGTCATTATTTATATTTTGCTCTAATAAGGGAATGTTTTGTAAAGGTCAGGTTTTAGCTGTATTTTAATATTTCTCTCCCTGCAAATCAGACTGGTATGGACATACAATGCAAACAATGAAATAGAGTCTGGTAGGCAAATAAAACATCATTAAAATAGTCCTGAAGAGGGAGAAGCCACTATTATAAAGTGGCTTGTAAAAAGGTTAATTGCATACAACAATACACCCTTTTCAAAACTTATTAAATCAAAACTTCAGAACCATAACTTAAAACAGTGCAATTTAAATCAAATCCCAGTAGAACTGATTTAGGTGTCATTTAAAAAACAAGGACTATTTTCAGCATTTGGGGTGGGAGAATTTAGGATTAGCATAGGGTTGACAGATTTAGCAAATAAAAATACAGGATAAATCTTTATTTCAGAAATATATCCCATGAGATGTTTAGGATATACGAAAAAAGTTCATTGTTTATCTGAATTCAAATTTAACTGGGGGTCCTGTATTTTATCTTGTAACCTAAGTTATGAAGAACTAAATAGACTCAAATTCAGCTCTATTATGTTATTGTTTTTGATACTGATTTTTAGGCAACAGGTTAAAGGTTAAGTGGAAGATAATAGCTTTTCTGGCAGGTTTAATCCACAGGAATGTTTTACTTAGAGTTAAGGTTTAGTGAAAGCTCTGAAAACATAAACTCTACTTCCATAGCTTTTTTGTTATTATGTGATCACTAAAATAAAGAATAATTCCAAAGTTTGTCATGGTATGCAGATGTTTTGTAAATGTTTTCTTCCTCATTCCTTCACCCTCATAAAAAAAAAAAAACGAGTGAAATACTTGAAGCAAAACTAATCTGATGTGAAAAGTCAAAATATATATATATTGCTTTTACTACCTGCCAGGTACAAGTCAGCAAGGCCACAGCTCTATAGCACCTTTAATTTTTTTTAATGCTTATTTATTTTTGAGAGAAAGAGAGAGAGCAGGAGCAGGGGAGTAGCAGAGAGAGAAGGAGAGACACAGAATGTGAAGCAGGCTCCAGGCTCTGAGCTGTCAGCAAAGAGCCTGACCTGGGGCTTGAACTCACAAACTGTGAGATCATGACTGAAGCCAAAGTCTGACGCTTAACCAACTGAGACACCCAGGTGACCCTCTATAACACCTTCTTTAAAAACTATTAAAATAGTGTCGGGGGATCCTGGGAAGATGGCAGCGTAGGAGGAGGCTGGGCTCACCGCGCATCCTGCTGATCACTCAGATTCCACCTACACCTGCCTAAATAACCCAGAAAACCGCCAGAAGACTAGCAGAACGGAGTCTCCGGAGCCAAGCACAGACGAGAAGCCCACGGAAGAGAGTAGGAACGGCAGAGAGGTGGTGCACGCTCCACAGACTGGCAGGAGGGAGCCGGAGCGGAGGAGCAGCCCGCTGGCCAAGCAGAGCGCCTGAGTCTGGCTTGCAAAAGTGGAGGGGCCGGACCGAGTGTATTCCGACAGCAAGAGGGACTTGACATCTGGAAGGTTATAAGCTAACAGCTCTGCTCGGAGAACGGGAGGGCTGAAGGACAACGGGAGGGAGAGTTGCTGAGCTCCGGATGACAGAGCTCAGCTTGGCGGGGAACAAAGGTGCTCGCCAGTGCCATCTGCCTCGCCCATCCCCCAGCCAAAATCCCAAAGAGAACCAGTTCCTGCCAAGGAACTTGATTGCACCGCGCAAGCCCAACACTGTGCTTCTGCGGATCCATCCCTCCGGCGGGTCTGACTCCCTCCCAGTGCCGCAGGGCACCTCCCGAAGCAGATCTCCGAAGGAAAAGCAAGCTGAGCCTGCCCCTCCGGCACCTGTGCACCTTGCCTACCCACCCCAGCTAATACGCCAGATCCCCAGTACCACAAGCCTGGCAGTGTGCAAGTAACCCAGACAGGCCATGCCACCCCACAGTGAATCCCGCCCCTAGGAGAGGGGATGAGAAGGCACACACCAGTCTCACTGTGGCCCCAGCAGTGGGCTGCGGGCAGACATCAGGTCTGACTGCAGCCCCGCCCACCAACCCAAGTTATTCAAGACAGCACAGGGGAAGTGCCCTGAAGTCCCACACCACTCCAGGGACTATCCAAAATGACCAAATGGAAGAATTCCCCTCAGAAAAACGTCCAGGAAATAACGACAGCTAATGAACTGATCAAAAATGATTTAAACAACATAAGAGAAAGTGAATTTAGAATAATAGTCATAAAATTAATCGCTGAGCTTGAAAACAGTATAAAGGACAGTAGAGAATCTCTTGCTACAGAGATCAAGGGACTAAGGAACAGCCAGGAGGAGCTAAAAAATGCTATCAATGAAATGCAAAATAAAATGGAGACAACTACGGCTCGTATTGAAGAGGAAGAGGAGAGAATAGGTAAACTAGAAGATAAAATTATGTAAAAAGAAGCAAAGAAAAGGTAAAAAAATCCAGGAGTATGAGGGTAAAATTAGAGAACTAAGGATGCACTAAAGAGAAATAATCTACGCATAATTGGTATTCCAGAGGAGGAAGAGAGAAGGAAAGGTGCTCAAGGTGTACTTGAAGAAATAATAGCTGAGAACGTCCCAGATCTGGGGAAGGAAAAAGGCACTGAAATCAAAGAGGCACAGAGAACTCCCTTCAGACGGAACTTGAATCGATCTTCTGCACGACATATCATAGTGAAACTGGCAAAACACAAGGGTAAAGAGAAAATGCTGAAAGCAGCTAGAGATAAACGTGCTCTAACATATAAAGGGAGACCTGTAAGACTCATGACCGATCTCTCTACTGAAACTTGGCAGGCCAGAAAGGCATGGCAAGAGATCTTCAATGTATTGAACAGAAAAAAATATGCAGCCAAGAATCCTTTATCCAGCAAGTCTGTCACTTAGAATAGAGGGAGAGATAAAGGTCTTCCCAAACAAACAAAAACTGAAGGAATTCGTCACCACTAAACCAGCCCTACAAGAGATCCGAAGGGGGATCCTGTGAGACAAAGTACCAAGACTTTGCTACAAGCATGAAACCTACAGACATCACAATGACTCTAAACCCATATCTTTCTATAATAACACTGTATGTAAATGGACTAAATGCGCCAACCAAAAGACATAGGGTATCAGAGTGGATAAAAAAACAAGACCCATCTATTTGCTGTCTACAAGAGACTCATTTTAGACCTGAGGACACCTTTAGATTCAGAGTGAGGGGATGGAGAACTATTTATAATGCCACTGGGAGTAAAAAGAAAGCTGGAGTAGCCATACTTATATCAGACAAACTAGACTTTAAATTAAAGGCTGTAACAAGAGATGAAGAAGGGCATTATATAATAATCACAGTGTCTATCCATCAGGAAGAGCTAACAATTATAAATATCTATGTGCTGAATACAGGAGCCCCCAAATATATAAAACAATTACTCACAAACATAAACAACCTTATTGATAAGAATGTGGTAATTTCAGGGGACTTTAACACTCCACTTACAGAAATGGATAGATCATCTAGACACACAGTCAATAAAGAAACAAGGGCCCTGAATGATACATTGGATCAGATGGACTTGACAGATATATTTAGAACTCTGCATCCCAAAGCAACAGAATATACTTTCTTCTTGAGTGCACATGGAACATTCTCCAAGATAGATCATACACCGGGTCACAAAACAGCTCTTCATAAGTATACAAGAATTGAAATGATACCATGCATACTTTCAGACCACAATTCTATGAAGCTTGAAATCAACCACAGGAAAAAGTCTGGAAAACCTCCAAAAGCATGGAGGTTAAAGAACACCCTACTAAAGAATGAATGGGTCAACCAGGCAATTAGAGAAGAAATTAAAAAATATATGGAGGGGCGCCTGGGTGGCGCAGTCGGTTAAGCGTCCGACTTCAGCCAGGTCACGATCTCGCGGTCCGTGAGTTCGAGCCCCGCGTCGGGCTCTGGGCTGATGGCTCAGAGCCTGGAGCCTGTTTCCGATTCTGTGTCTCCCTCTCTCTCTGCCCCTCCCCCGTTCATGCTCTGTCTCTCTCTGTCCCAAAAATAAATAAACGTTGAAAAAAAAATTAAAAAAAAATATATGGAAACAAACGAAAATGAAAATACAACAATCCAAATGCTTTGGGATGCAGTGAAGGCAGTCCTGAGAGGAAAATACATTGCCATCCAGGCCTATCTCAAGAAACAAGAAAAATCCCAAATACAAAATCTAACAGAACACCTAAAGGAAATAGAAGCAGAACAGCAAAGACAGCCTAAACCCAGCAGAAGAAGAGAAATAATAAAGATCAGAGCAGAAATAAACAATATAGAATCTAAAAAAACTGTAGAGCAGATCAACGAAACCAAGAGTTGGTTTTTTGAAAAAATAACCAAAATTGACAAACCTCTAGCCAGGCTTCTCAAAAAGAAAAGGGAGAGGACCCAAATAGATAAAATCATGAATGAAAATGGAATTATGACAACCAATCCCTCAGAGATACAAGCAATTATCAGGGAATACTATGAAAAATTGTATGTCAACAAACCGGACAACCTGGAAGAAATGGACAAATTCCTGAACACCCACACTCTTGCAAAACTCAATCAGGAGGAAATAGAAAGCTTGAACAGACCCATACCAGTGAAGAAATTGAATCAGTCATAAAAAATCTCCCAACCAATAAGAGTCCAGGACCAGATGGCTTCCCAGGGGAGTTCTACCAGACGTTTAAAGCAGAGATAATACCTATCCTTCTCAAGCTATTCCAAGAAATAGAAAGGAAAGGAAAACTTGCAGACTCATTCTATGAAGCCAGTATTCCTTTGATTCCTAATAAAAAAAGAGAACTACAGGCCAATATCCCTGATGAATATGGATGCAAAACTTCTCAATTAGATACTAGCAATTCGAATTCAACAGCATATAAAAAGAATTATTCACCATGATCAAGTGGGATTCATTCCTGGGATGCAGGGCTGGTTCAACATTTGCAAATCAATCAATGTGATACATCACATTAATAAAAGAAAAGATAAGAACCATATGATCCTGTCAATCAATGCAGAAAAGGCCTTTGACAATATTCAGCAACATTTCTTAATAAATACCCTCGAGAAAGTCGGGATAGAAGGAACATACTTAAAGATCATAAAAGCCATTTATGAAAAGCCCACAGCTAACATCATCCTCAATGGGGAAAAACTGAGAGCTTTTTCCCTGAGATCAGGAACACGACAGGGATGTCCACTCTCACCGCTGTTGTTTAACATAGTGTTGGAAGTGCTAGCATCAGCAATCAGACAACAAAAGGAAATCAAAGGCATCAAAATTGGCAAAGAGGAAGTTAAGCTTTCGCTTTTTGCAGATGACATGATATTATACATGGAAAATCCGATAGACTCCACCAAAAGTCTGCTAGAACTGATACATGAATTCACCAAAGTTGCAGGATACAAAATCAATGTACAGAAATCAGTTGCATTCTTATACACTAACAACGAAGCAACAGAAAGACAAATAAAGAAACTGATCCCATTCACAATTGCACCAAGAAGCATAAAATACCTAGGAATAAATCTAACCAAAGATGTAAAAGATCTGTATGCTGAAAACTATAGAAAGCTTATCAAGGAAACTGAAGAAGATATAAAGAAATGGAAAAACATTCCGTGCACATGGGTTGGAAGAATAAATATTGTCAAAATGTCAATACTACCCAAAGCTATCTACACATTCAGTGCAATCCCAATCAAAATTGTACCAGCATTCTTCTCGAAGCTAGAACAAGCAATCCTAAAATTCATATGGAATCACAAAAGGCCCCGAATAGCCAAAGTAATTTTGAAGAAGAAGACCAAAGCAGGAGGCATCACAATCCCAGACTTTAGCCTCTACTACAAAGCTGTCATCATCAAGACAGCATGGCATTGGCACAAAAACAGACACATAGACCAATGGAATAGAATAGAAACCCCAGCACTAGACCCACAAACGTATGGCCAACTCATCTTTGACAAAGGAGGAAAGACTATCCAATGGAAAAAAGACAGTCTCTTTAACAAATGGTGCTGGGAGAACTGGACAGCAACATGCAGAAGGTTGAAACTAGACCACTTTCTCACACCATTCACAAAAATAAACTCAAAATGGATAAAGGACCTGAAGGTGAGACAGGAAACCATCAAAACGCTAGAGGAGAAAGCGGGAAAAGACCTCTCTGACCTCAGCCGTAGCAATCTCTTACTCGACACATCCCCAAAGGCAAGGGAATTAAAAGCAAAAATGAACAACTGGGACCTTATGAAGATAAAAATCTTCTGCACAGCAAAGGAAACAACCAACAAAACTAAAAGGCAACCAACGGAATGGGAAAAGATATTTGCAAATGACATATCGGACAAAGGGCTAGTATCCAAAATCTATAAAGAGCTCACCAAACTCCACACCCGAAAAACAAATAACCCAGTGAAGAAATGGGCAGAAAACAGGAATAGACACTTCTCTAAAGAAGACATCCGAATGGCCAACAGGCACATGAAAGATGCTCAACGTCGCTCCTTATCAGGAAAATACAAATCAAAACCACGCTCAGATATCACCTCACGCCAGTCAGAGTGGCCAAAATGAACTAATCAGGAGACTATAGATGCTGGAGAGGATGTGGAGAAACGGGATCCCTCTTGCACTGTTGGTGGGAATGCAAATTGGTGCGGCCACTCTGGAAAACAGTGTGGAGGTTCCTCAGAAAATTAAAAATAGACCTACCCTATGACCCAGCAGTAGCACTGCTAGGAATTTACCCAAGCGATACAGGTGTACTGATGCATTGGGGCACTTGTACCCCAATGTTTATAGCAGCACTCTCAACAATAGCCAAATTATGGAAAGAGCCTAAATGTCCATCAACTGATGAATGGATAAAAAAATTGTGGTTTATATACACAATGGAGTACTACGTGGCAATGAGAAAGAATGAAATACGACCCTCTGTAGCAACATGGATGGAACTGGAGAGTGTGATGCTTAATGAAATAAGCCATACAGAGAAAGACAGATACCATATCATTTCACTCTTATGTGGATCATGAGAAACTTAACAGAAACCCATGGGGGAGGGGAAGGAAAAAAAAAGAGGTTACAGTGGGAGAGAGCCAAAGCATAAGAGACTCTTAAAAACTGAGAACAAACTGAGGGTTGATGGAGGGTGGAAGGGAGGGGAGGGTGGGTGATGGGTATTGAGGAGGGCACCTTTTGGGATGAGCACTGGGTGTTGTATGGAAACCAATTTGACAATAAACTTCATAAAAAAATACTGTAAAAAAATAGTGTCAATATATACTTGCACCTCAAAGCAGAGTTTAACGTAAACATTCAAAATCAGGTAGAAACGAAGATAAATTTTCATTTTCCCTTAGAACCCAGGCCTCAGTCATTCAGGAGTTTATTTTTTATAATGATTGAATATCAATTCCCTTCTGTGTCAGGTACTGTGCCAGGCAAGATATCAATCCCTTCTGTGTCAGATACTGTGCCAAGCCAGATCTTCTTTCTGCATCCCTGGAGTACCTACCAACTAGTTGGTGAGCCATTACTAGGATATGCCAAATAAATATTGTAACAGGGGTATGCATAGTTTAAAGAGATGACTTCTCCCCTCCTGGCCTAAAGGCCAGTTAGAAAATTCACATGTAAAACCAAAACCATGTCCATGTTTTAAACAACTTGCAGGTCATAGCTTTTTCTGTGGTTAGCATTTTGGTTTTGTATAAGTTAAAGGGAAAATACCTGAGATTCCTCCAGTCTCTGGGTGACACCAGGCCAGGCTCTCTAAAGTTGGCTCTGTTTGGTGTGTGGAATCCCTAGCATAAATACCCCATATCAGAAGCCAGGCAAATCACCATGCAAGGGAGAATGGCTATTCTCCCAGGGGCAGTGGCCCAGACTGGGCACAACACCTGTGGTGTTTGTAAAGCTACAGGTGCTCAAGTTCCATTGAAGACCACCCTAAGGGTAGACACCAAAAACTTTTTTGGGGGGCAAAAAAAGATTCCCCAGGCAATTCAGACACACAGACTTGGTTAAGAACATTACATCACCTAGTCAGAGGACTAAATCACACTAGGGTGCATTCACAATAGGGCTGAACAGGATGTTCATGCATCCTGAAGTTGTCTCCACTCCAGGTGACTAAAAAAATAAAGTCACAAGGCTGATTTGGCTCCTTCTTTAGTGATATTTCACAGACTAAAATAAAATTCTCTGAGAAAGCTCACTTTTCATCCAAGTTGTCTGCTGAGGCCATGGCAAAGCCCTTCCAACAACAAGTATAAGGAAACATTCAACACCTCATGAAACAGCTTTACTTTAACGTTTTGGGAGACAAAAGAACAAAACTGGGAGGGGAAATGATCCTTTATACACTGCATTGCTTTAACAATGAGGTCATGAACAATGTTCAAGGGAAAAGTACATTACACTGAGATTTTGCTGGGTTTAGTATATAAAGGAGGCAGAAAGAGGGATGTGTGGTTTAATCCACTGCAACAACAACAACAAAAACTAAAAATGAAGAAGTAATTTCTCTTCTCAAGTTCACCAGTGTCCCATATGTGACTGAGTAACTAATCTACTCTTTCGATGTTTAGATTACTGCACTCTCACAGAGAGAAAAACCATTTACTTGAAATTCAATAATACAACCAACATATTATATTGCAAATACTGCACATTAAAAAAAAAGTAAAGACACTTTAGATCAGTCTAATGTTCTCAACCTTGCCTGCTTTATATATTTACAACATGCAGTCCTGGTGGCTCAACCTCCACTTCTCCATGCCAAATTCAGAAAGCAATCCCTTCAATAGATAGATACTAAGGACAAGGACCAATAAAGGAATATCAAGTACTCCAATCGCCTTTATTATCAGACAGCTCCATAGTGCACATACATGATGTCACATCAAAACAGAGAAGAGCATAAACTCTGAGGAAAACAGGATCTGATAACTGATGGCAACTTCCATAAATTAACCTAAGTAAATATAGCTTCTCTTACCACAGGCACCCTAAACTGGCCCCCTAGAGGGGATGAAACAGGTCTTATTTGTGTGAGGGGATGCCAATTTTTGTTAACAGATTTGATTAACAAAAACAAAACTAAAACACTGTCTCCAGCCTAAATTAGTTATCAAGAATTTTAGTGAGTCTTTCTACATACTATACAAATTATCTAGGATCTAAGATCTCTCAGTGTTACTTTTGAAAATAAGAATGTGAGTTCTATGCGGAGTTAAAATTCCTTTTACTGTCTTCTGAAAGCTCAAGAAACCAGCTCTTATGAATGCAATTAGAACTATGCACAAATCGAAACACGAAGGCATGAAATGCCTTTAATGCTCACAGCCCTTCACAGTTTATAACAAGTGTTCAGATAGTATCTGGTTGTAGGCATCCCAGGAGCTCCATGAGAGCTCCAACATCCTCATTTTACAGATGGTAAAGTTGAAGCACAGAGATGCTAAACATCTTGCCTAAAATCACTTTGGATCCAGCTGTCTCTTTCCAAACTCACAAAAGAAAAAAGATTTCACTTACACTCAGGTTTACTATACAAGCCACGATATTCTGAGCAATGCAGTAAAATCAAGAATTGATACTGTCCTACATGAATTCTGACCTTCATGCCTTTTCCAACTCCTATAGCAATGGTTCCCCTTTACATTGTCATGAAGACCCCTTTGCGAAATCTAATGAAAGTTAAGGAATTCTCAGCCCATAAAAAAAGGCACATATGCAAATGTTAGTAGTAGCTTTATTTATAATAGCCAAAGAGTAGAAACCACCCAAACATCCATCATCTGATGAACAGATAAATAAAATGTAGTATATCAATACAGTGGAATAACATTCAGCCAAAAAAGGAATGGTGTACTGATATAATGTGGATGAAACTTGAAAACATTATGCTAAATGAAAGAAACCAGTCACACAAAAGACCATATGTTGTATGACTCCATTTATATGAAATGTTCAGAATAGGCAACTTAACAGAGACAAAATGTGTACTAGTGGCTATCTAGATTAGCTGTTGGGTGGCTTGAGGGGAAATGAGGAGTGACTGCTCACATGTACAGGCTTCCTTATTGAAGTAATGAAAATGTTCTACAATTGATTGTGGTGATGGTTGCATAGCTATGAGCATACTTAAAAACCACTCAGTTGTACAATTTAAGTGGTGTATTATATGGTATGCAAATTATATCTCAATAAAGATATTATTTAAAAAACAACCAATAAAAATGCCCATAATGAACAGTATTTCCCAGATAATTTCAAACGGTTCACCAAGACCCTGAAGCCCATCTACAAGTGCAGTGGTGTCCAAGACTCGAGGTCATTAACTCCTTATCTACAGAAACAAGAATCACCACCCTATTTTCTTTGTTCTACTGTTGAGTTTTATTTCAGCTTCCCCTACCACAACTATCAAACCTATGCCTCCGACTTTTTAAGATCACTACTTCCATCTATTAGATCACATGACACTAGTGTTCAATATTGATTCATTAAAAACAGTCAAATAGTATAGTTTCATAAATATAATTTTAAGAGCTAGAAAGAACTTTTAGTGATTGAGCATCTATTATTTGCAAGGCATGGTCAGAAAGTAATGTAAAAGATGTAAAAATGTAAAAGACACAATTTCTGCCCTCAAGGAACTTAAAATCTAATAGGTAAGACAAGATTGATACACAAATAACAATATATAAAAGAGAAGGTGAATCTTGCATTTAAAAGCCAGGGATGATCAGCAGGGAAGAATGATTAAAGGAAAGTTTCTTGGCAGAGGTGGACTTTAATGCTGGGTTTGACTTTGAAGAGTACGTAGGATCTGAAAATGCAGAAGAGTAAAGAGAATTTCAGAGGAGAGAAGAATCAGGGATGTTTCAGAATAGTTCCTAGGAACTATTATAGGAACTATTAGGAACCATAAACAGGGGACTTAATGTCAAGGTCAGGATCCTGGACTTTATTTGATAGGCTCTAAAAAGCCAAGGAAGTCTGCTGAGTAGGGCAGTTACCTAATCAAAGCTGTATATTAAGATTGTTCAGCAATGTGTGGAAGTATATGGAAGGCAGAAAAAGTGAAGGCAGGGAAACAAATTGGGAGCCTATTAACAACAGTATGAAGAAAAAGTTACTATAGTCTGATTTGGAGAATGGTATCTTGACTCAGTAGCCATTTTTAAAGATCAAGGCACCCACTGAAAAATGAGTGCTTTGACATGCTGTAGCTACTCATTTAAAGTACGGCCAATATAGAAACCAGCTGTAGTTAATCATGGTACATACTTCCCTTGAAAAACCCCATTTACAACATGAGTTTTGAGATCTCCTTAAGATAGCATTTTAACATTAATTTCTTGGCTATCTTGGTTTGTGGGATTAGGAGGGGGCGCCAAAGATTCCTTTAGGTTCCCTTTGCTCCATTAACTATACAGGAAACATTTGAGGTTCTGTAACTTTACAAAAATCAATCCTGATAAGAGTTGAATAAGCTTCCACGGGACCAACAAAACCTAAAATCCAAGACTAAAAGACCTTAGACAAAATGACATTATTTGCGATAGAAAACAGTAAACGGTCAGAGAACTTGTTGAGCACAACGGAATTTCCTTTGAATTGCTTTATTTATATTTGTGAGCCTGAGGTGATTTGTGGTAGCCTGAGGTTGTGGGTCACAACCATTTCTGGGTTGTAGACGAGTACTGGACTGATAGCATTGGCGCGTTTACCAGCCAGGAATGGTTAAGGATTAGTACTCGCTCAGAAGAGGCAAAGAGGGAATCAGGGGCTACTTAAAAGGATTCCTCCCTATTCAAAGCGCAGTTAAACCCTGGGACTAGGGAAGGCAGTAGGAGGCCTGAATCACGTGACACCCCGCCCGGTACTAATCACACACTAGTTTCCGAGGGCCAAAAACATTAACCCTTAGCCCTTTTACTTCCAATCCCTGTCCCCTCCTCCCTCGCCTCGAGAGACCTTCCACTTCCCTTTCCCCTCTGATCTCGGCTCACTTGTCCCGGATGATGGTCTGCAGCTCCCGGATCTGATCATTCATCGGCAGCAGTTTAAGCTGCGTCCCGATCTGCTGGGAGAGTTCGTAGTTCCCTAGGAGGGATTCGCTGGCTGGTGCGTCACAGTTGCCAATGCCACCTTTGCTCTCTGAGTTGAGGCTGGCTGTGCTGCACGCCTGAGGGTCCCGTTCAGCGGGTTCACTAGAATGAGCTTGCCCTGTAGGGAGAGTCGGCTTGGCCTCAGAAGCGCTGTTTCCCCCGGCTTGATCTGAGATCCGGCCGCCAGGTCGCAGCGGCTCGGAGCTTGGGGTAAAGACAGAATTTACTTCATGGTTTTGACCGGGCACGGAGTCCGAACCCCGTAAGTCCATGGCCATACACCAGGCCCTGGGCCGACAGCTACCGACCCCTAAGGATAAAGGAGAGCAGGGAGAAGGGGCCGATGCTCACTTGCTCCACTATTCCCCGTGACACTTTCAAACTCCTAACCCGGGTCAGCCTTCTCACCCCTAGGCCTCCGTAGGTTCCCTTAGGCGGGCTACGTCCCTGCTCCGCCCACACAGGACGTACGGCCTGATGAAACACTATTGGCTTTTCTCCCTGTCACTCTCCAGCGTACCCTTTGAGTCGGCAGTCGGCCTGGGTTCCCAGACCTCAGCCAGGCAGATGGGATGAAGCTGGGGATGTTTGCTTGCAGGGTCTTCGGGAGCCCTTAGGGAATTCTGCATGCAAAACTGGGTGAGCGGGAGAGCCAGAAAAAAGTAGGGGTGGAGTGACAAAGTGATTACATATAAAAGGCCCATGATTTTAGACTGTGTGTCTTGGCAGAGAGATTATACTTCAGTAAGTGCATCTTCAGTTAGTTTGTCTCTCTAACCAAAAGGGGAAGTAAAAAAAATGCCTAGCAAGCTGCTGAAGAGCCTGCCCTCTACTAGACTGTTCTACAAACTGCAGCTTCCTAAGTGTGCTTGACCAACAGTGTTCCTTGTCTTTATTCCTTGGGACCTACACTGTTCAGTTACCATGGGGATCCTGACAGCATTTCAGATCCAAAACCACTTAGCTTCTTTTAAGTACTTGCAAAGACATTTTTTTTTTAATTCTTTTGAGAAAGAATATCTAGGGCAGTACTTTTTTTTTTTTCAACGTTTATTTATTTTTGGGACAGAGAGAGACAGAGCATGAACGGGGGAGGGGCAGAGAGAGAGGGAGACACAGAATCGGAAACAGGCTCCAGGCTCTGAGCCATCAGCCCAGAGCCCGACGCGGGGCTCGAACTCACGGACCGCGAGATCGTGACCTGGCTGAAGTCGGACGCTTAACCGACTGCGCCACCCAGGCGCCCCTAGGGCAGTACTTTTCAACACCAGTGTGTATTGGAACAATTGTAATACTTGTTAAAATGCAAGTTCTCATGGCCTTTGAGATTCTGATTGAGTAGATCTGAGATGGGATCAAAGAATCTTTGTTTTTAACAAGTAACCTGGCAATTAGGACCTTTTTTTAAATGACGCTCTGTGAGAAAGAGTGATTTACCGGCTCCCTTTTTAAAGGGCTCTAACACGAAAGTCAGAAACCTGCTAGTTCTGCTAAAAAATTATTGAGCAGCCTTTAACAAGTCCCCTTCCCTCTCTGGACTTGCCTTTCCCCATCTATAAGTGAGAAGCATTAGCTATTTGACCCCTAGATGTTCTTACAATCTTGACATTCTATAATTCCATTTTGCCTTCCAAACAACCAACTCTTAAAATTCCCTGTTCCACAGAGGAACATAAGCAACATATGAGAGATGCAGAGTAACATGAGTAACAGACAACAGGAATATGCAGGCCTTTGGTGGGACTTAAGCCTTGATCTGGCTCTCTATTTTCAATTTTTTGTTTGTTGTTTCAGTATTGGTATTAAAGGTATTTTTCTCCCTCTTTTTCACTCCTGTTTTCTCTCCTTTGTTCCTGACCCTATAGGTCAGTACACTATTAGCTGTAATTATCGAGTTTAAATTTGATTTGATGATAAGAATTGCAGCCTAGGATTATAATCCCAGTCACTTTTGAAAGCTTGTGCATCTTTGCACCTAGCACAGAATGCAGTTCAAAGCATCTCTGGACTTCAAAGCCAAATCTGGCTACTTTACCAATGGGTGCTCTAAAGGAAAACACTGCAGTACATTATTGTTTCATTATCAGTAATTTAAATGCAGTAATGAATTTAAAATGGTGTTTAAAATGGTCTTCCAAGACCAAAACTGCACTGTAGTCATATTTGTCTAGTGTCTCATCAGGCAAATGGCTTTGTTGACAATGCCACAGAATAGGAATTAGAACAGTACAATTGCCAGTGTGTCTTGTGTTTCACTCTTATAGGAAATACCCACATATATGCTTACTTATATTAACCAATAATCATTAGCAAATTTATGTATCTAGTTATTTAAGATGCTACTAAAAGCACAATTCACTAATGATTAATCATAACACCTAAAATTTGGTGGTTCGTAGTTTACAAAGAGCTTCTATACATTCTCTCATTTTAATTTTCAAAAAAAAAAACTTAAGGATTACCAGTCCCCATTTATAGATAATATCTGTGTGATTCTTTTTTCCTAAAGTGACTTGTCCAGGATCACATATCCAAAAAGAAGCAGAGCCAATACAGAAACCCCAGTCTTTTGACTTCAAATCCAGCCTTCTTTACACACACCTGCAGAACTATGAAATCATTCATTCAGTTAACGAATACTAGTTGAGCCATTACTATATGCCAGGCACGTTGCTAGGTGCTAAAACAGATACAAAGAAAAATGTGTGAAGATCTTGATATTCTCCATGGTCAGAGAGGTCATGGAAACCAAAGGACAATATTAAGCAGGATGGAGACCTACACCAAAGATACTAGCAGCAGAATTGACAAATTTGAATTTAGCTCTCTTGCTTACATTTTTATGGAGTTACAAAGCCTGATAAAGCAAAAGCTGGAAAATTTTCCTGTAGAAATTGAGATGATTATAAACTTTATTTTAGGTTTTGAGCTCTAAGTTTGATATAATCCCTGAAATTATGGGAAGCAAGAAACCAATTGCTTGTATCAATAGAACTCCTTCACATGCATTTACATAGTGCCTTTGGAAAGTACTTACATATAGGCTATCTCATTCAACATCGTGGAGTAGTTAGGCTCAGTATTATGATTCCCGTTTTACAGGTGAGAGAAATTGAGTCCAATCTGCTGGACCTTGCTATAAGCTTAATTGTGCAAAGAGTAAGACAAGGAATTAGTGAAAAAAACCATTTGAGGATGACTGGTGGGGGAGTGGGAGAGGACCAAAATCTAAAGGATGGAAAATGTAGTAAATAATACTATGCTGTGCCACCCTCATCCCCCATGAAAACCCAAATACTCTCCCACAGCTGCCTAGAATATTGTGGGTCTGGGTCCAGCCTCATAACTTATTCCCTTGCCAGTAACTGTCCTGTTATGAAGGATCTTCCCCACTCAATGTTACGCACACCCCCTTCTCGTCTCCAGAACAGCCTGCATCTATTGATAACGCTAGTTGAGGATACAAAGACTCAGCCCTCTTGACAAAACATATCTCAACATCATAGAGGCCATATATGAAAGGCCCACAGGTAATATCATCCTTAATGGGGAAAAACTGAGAGCTTTCCCACAAAGGTCAGAAACGCAATAGAGATGTCCACTCACATGACTGTTGTTCAATATACTACTAGAAGTCCTAACCTCAGCAATCAGACAGCAAAAATAACTAAAAGGCATACAAATCTTCAAGGAAGAAGTCAAAATCTTACTATCTGCAGGTGACTTTTTACTGTATATAAAAAACCCAAAAGACTCCACCAAACAATTGCTAGAACTGGTACACAAATTCAGTAAAGTCGCAGTATACAAAATCAATGTACAGAAATCTGTTGCATTTCTATACACCAATATTGAAAGAGCAAAAAGAGAAATCAAGGAATTGATCCCATTTACAATTGCACTGAAACCATAAGACACCTAGGAATAAACCTAACTAAAGAGGTAAAAGATCTGTACTCTGAAAACTATAGAATACTAATTTAAGAAATTGAAGATGACACAAAGAAATGGAAATATATTCCATGCTTATAGATTGGAAAAACAAATACTATTAAAATGTCTATTCTACCCAAAGCAATCTACACATTCAATGCAATCCCTATCAAAATAACACCAACATTGGGGCGCCTGGGTGGCGCAGTCGGTTAAGCGTCCGACTTCAGCCAGGTCACGATCTCGCGGTCCGTGAGTTCGAGCCCCGCGTCGGGCTCTGGGCTGATGGCTCAGAGCCTGGAGCCTGTTTCCGATTCTGTGTCTCCCTCTCTCTCTGCCCCTCCCCCGTTCATGCTCTGTCTCTCTCTGTCCCAAAAATAAATAAACGTTGAAAAAAAAAAATAACACCAACATTTTTCAAAGAGCTGGAACAAACAATTCTAAAACTGTATGGAACCAGAAGAGACCCCAACTAGCCAAAGTAACATTGAAAAAGAAAACCAAAGCAGGAAGCACCACAATTCTGAACTTCAAGCTGTATTACAAAGTTGTAATCATCAAGACAGTACGGTACTGGCACAAAAGCAGACATAGATCAAAGGAATAGAAAAGAACCCAGAAATAGGCCCATAACTATATGGTCAACTAATCTTTGACAAAGCAGGAAAAATTATCCAATGGAAAAGTCTCTTTAGCAAATGGTGCTAGGAAAACTGGGCCACTATTTTAACATTTAAATTCAAGTTAGTTAACATATAGTGTAGTATTGGTTTCAGGAATAGAATTAAGTGATTCATCACTTACATATAGCACCAGTGCTCATCACAAATGCCCTCCTTAATTCCCATCACTCATTTAGCCCATCCCACAAACCACCTCCCCTCCAGCAACCCTTGTTTTCTTGTCTATGTTTAAGAGTCTCTTGTGGTTTGCTTCCCTCTCTGTTTTTATCTTATTTTACTTTTCCTTCCCTTCTCCTATGTGCATCTATTTTATTTCTTAAATTCCACATATGAGTGAAATCATATGATATTTGACTTTCTCTAACTGACTTATTTCACTTAACACAATACACTCTGGTTTCATGCATGTTTTTGCAGATGGCAAGCTTTCATTCTTTTTGAACTCCAAGTAATATTCCATTCTTCTTCTTTATCCATTCATCGGTTGATGGATGTTTGGGCTCTTTCCATAATTTGGCTATTATTGATAGTGCTGCTATAAACATTGTGGTGCATGTGTCCCTCAAATCATCATGTTTGTATCCTTTGGGTAAATACCTAGTAGTGCAATTGCTGGGTCTTAGGGGAGTTCTCTTTTTAATTTTTTGAGGAACCTCCATACTGTTTTCCAGAGTGGCTGCACCAGTTGGCATTCTCACCAGCAGTGCTAAACTGTTTGCCTTTCTCTGCACCCTCGCCAACATCTGTTGTTGTTGACTGAGTTGTTAATTTCAGCCATTCTGACAGGCATGAGGTGGTATCTCATTGTGATTTTGATTTGTATTTCCCTAATGACGAGTGATTTTGAGCATCTTTTCATGTGTCTGTTAACCATCTGGATGTCTTCTTCGGAAAGTGTCTATTCATATCTTCTATCCATTTCTCAACTGGATTATTAGTTTTTTGGGGGTTGAGTTTGATAAGTTCTTTATAGATTTTGGATACTAACCCTTTACCCAATATGTCATTTGCAAATATCAGTTGCCTTTTAGTTTTGTTGTTTCCTTCGCTGTACAGAACCTTTTTATCTTGATGAGGTCCCAATAGTTCATTTTTGCTTTTATTTCCCTTGCCTTCACAGGCATGTCAAGTAAGAAATGCTGTGGCCAAGATCAAAGAGGTTGCTTGCTGCCTGTTTTCTCCTATGGGATTTCTCCTATGGGATTTTTTATGGTTTCCTGTCTCACATTTAGGTGTTTTTCCATTTTGAATTTTTTTGTATGTTTGGTGTAAGAAAGTAGTCCAGTTTCCCAATGGACTCAACAGATACATTCAGAACATTTCATAGTAAAGCAACAGAATACACATTATTTTCTAGTGGACATGGAAGATTCTCCAGAATAAATCACATACTGGTCCTTCTGCGAAGGAAACAATCAACAAAACTAAGTCAACGTACAGAATGAGAGAAGATATTTGCAAGTGATATATTGGATAAAGGGTTAGTATCCAAAATCTATAATGAACTTATAAAACTTAATGCCCATAAAACAAATAATCCAGTGAAGAAATAGGCCATGGACATGAATAGACACTTTGCCAAAGAAGACATCCAAATGGGTGACAGACACATGAAAAGATGCTCCACATCACTCACCATCATGGCAATACAAATCAAAATCACCATGAGATACCACCTCACACCTGTCAGAATGGCTAAAATTAAAGCTCAGGAAACAACAGATGTTGGCAAGGATGTAGAGAAAGGGGAACACTCTTACAGTGATGATGGGAAAACCAACTGGTGCAGCCACTCTGGAAAACAGTATGGAGGTTCCTCAAAAAGTTAAAAGTGGAACTACTCTATGATCCAGGAACTGCTCTACTAGGTATTTATCCAAAAGATACAAAAATTCTGACTCAAAGGGCCACATACACCCCAATGTTTATAGCAGCACTATCAACAATAGCAAAATTATGGAAAGAGCCCAAATGTCCATCAACTGATGAATTGATAAAGATGTGATATATATAAAGGAATATTAGCTATCAAAAATAATGAAATCTTGCCATTTGCAACAATGTTGATGGAGCTAGAGTGTATTAACATGCTAAGTGAAATAAGTCCATCAGAGAAAGACAAATACCATATGATTTCACTCATATGTGGAACTTAAGAAACAAAACAGAAGAACATAGGGTAGGGGAAGGAAAAATAAAAACAGAGAGGGAAGCAAACCACAAGAGACTCTTAACCATAGACAAAATACTTAGGGTGGCTGGAGGGGAAATGGTTGGTGGGATGGGCTAAATGGGTGATGGGCATTAAGGAGGGCACTTGTTGTGATGAGCACGGGGTGCCATACGTAAGTGATGAATCACTAAATTCTACACCTGAAACCAATGCTGCACTATATGTTAACTTGAATTTAAATAACATCTTGGAAGAAAAATAAATAAAAATAGGGACGACTGGGTGGCTTAGTCGGTTAAGCATCTGACTTTGGCTCAGGTAATAATCACAGTTCGTGGCTTTGAGCCCCATTTAGGCCTCCACACTAACAGTCTGGAGCCTGAGCTTGCTTCAATTTCTGTGTCTCCCTCTCTCTCTGCCCCTCCCCTGCTCATGCTCTGTCTTTCTGTCTCTCTCTCAAAAATATATAAATAAATATTTTTTTAAAAAAGAAAAATAAATAATAATAAAACATAAGAACAAAATAAAGACTAAGCAAGCATCCTTGCTTCAATATGAAATATCTCTGGAAGGCCATTCAACCCCAGAGCTCCTCTAAAGTTGGCTGAGTCTCCTGTTGCAACTTCTTCCTCTACAATCCTACTTCTTTTAATCCTTCTCAAGCGTTGTTCTCAAAGTGCACTCCCTATTAAACTTCTTATACCAAATCACTACCTTGGAACTTATTTCCAAAGGCACCTAACCTATTACAGAGAGAAATAGAATTCCAAATAACCCCACTCTCAAAATGTCTGTGTGAACTCATACTTCAAACTGTTAAAAATATATAAAGAAGCAATGCTACAGTTGATTAAACCCCTACTTTGTAAAGTGCAGTACCAGGCCTAGTTATCAGTGAAATGGATTGACAAGATTAATTAAATGTGTTCCGCCTTTGATTAGTTAAAAAGAATTCTGAAGACTATAAACTAATATGCACTTGTTTGCAAAAAATTCCAACACATCCCTTAACTATTACTGAGATGAAATACTCTGGCACCATGTATTGTATTGCATCCAGCTTCTGTTACAATATTTCTGTTGACTGTACAATTTCTCTGCAATTGGAACATCCCACAAGAGGCAATTCAATGTCTACTGCTTAAAAGAACATCAGACAAGGAGTCAAGAAGAAAGGATTTCAATTTCTCTTATTTTTTATTTATAGGACATTGGGCGAGTTTCTTCCCCTCTCTGGGACCCAGGATCTTTATTCAGTAAATATGGAAATAGGGCTTTGGGGCCCCTTGCAAATCTTATTAATAAGATATTTACACAATGGCTGTGGAAGATCCTTGAGTAGGATACTGAAGTTCTGAGCAAAGTAATGAGTGTGGCTGAAGTATGGATATTACTCCAGGCCCACAAGTTGTATTTCAAATACCACCCCAACCACTCTTATCCATATATATATATATATATATATATATATATATATATATATATATATATGTAATCAAAGGCATGTGACTACAATAGTTGGCAGAATTTGGAGAGGATTGTAAATCCGCCAGTTTGTCTAGATCTGGTGAGAGGATACTGTGTCCATGGCCAAAAAATGCCATGGCCCAAATCATGATTTACAGATTAAATACCTAATAACTTGACTGGATTATGGGTGAGAGGGAAGCAGCACTGACACTGAGGCACATATGAGCTCACATACATGCCTTCCTTAGTCAGTGACTGCTATAACAAGATACCATAGACCGGGTGGCTTAAAAAGCAGAATCTTATTTCCCACGGTTCTGGAGGCTGGATGTCCAAGATCAGAGTGTTTGAGTGGTTGGGTTCTGGTGAGAGCCCTCTTCCTGGTTTGCAGATGTCTGCCTATTTGCTGTGTCCTCACATGGTAGGAACAGGAGATATCATCTCTCTCATGTTTCTTCATGTAAGAGTACTAATCCCGTTTATGAGGGCCCCACACTCATGACTCAATTACTTCCCAAGGTCCCTACCTCCAAGTACCATCACATTGGGGATTAGGACTTTAACATATGAAATTTGAGGAGACCCAAACATTCAATCCAGAGCAAAGTTTGTTTGTGATCAATTTGTGAGGCAAATAAAAAGGTCACAAGACCACTTTTTATGTCTCATTTTCCCATCCCAGAAAGTGCCCTTATGCTCTCTCCCTCCGTTAAAATGTATTCATTCTTTCAACAAGTATTTATTAAGAATCAATTTTGTGCCAGACACTATTCTTAGCTGTTGGGTGGTGAACAAAACAGACTAATACCCCTGTTCTCATGAAGTTTATAGTCTATTGGCAGGGAAACAGACAATATATAAAATAAATAATTGAAATATACATTATGTTAGATGATTGCAAGCAGGTAAGGGAAATAAGAAGTAATGACGAAAGAAGACAGTAATTTTAAATGGGGTGGTGAAAAAGCCCTTATGAGATTAAGACTTAAAGAGAAAGACCTGAATAAGGAAAGGAAGGAATCTGTGAAGATACCTAAGAAAAGTGTTGCTGGCAGAGGCAATAACAAGTGCAAAGATTACAAGGTACAAGTGAGGTTGGTGTGTTAAGGAGCAAAGTCAAGTGAGGTTGGTGTGTTAAGGAGCAAAGTCAAGTGAGGTTGGTGTGTTAAGGAGCAAAGTAAGAACAGAGCAGAGTGAGGGGTAGCAGCAATATCAGATGAGGTCAGAGTAAACTGAGAATGGGTGTGCAGATCTTATGGAGCCTTTTTGGCCATTGTAAGAGCATAAAATTCTTCTCTGAGATGAGAATACATTAGATGATTTTAAGCAGAGAAATGATATGATGATTTAAGTTTTAACAGGATCACTCTGGCATGTTAGGAGAAAGAACCATGAGGAGTCTAGATGCAAGAAGTCCAGTTAGGAAGGTACTGACACAATCCAGGGAAGAGATAATAGTATCTTGGATCTGGTGGAAAAGGGTGGTAAGTGGGAAAATCTTGAAATATGTTAAGGATAAAGCCTATGATTTTTGCCAGGAGATTGTATATGGAGTGAGAGAGAAGGAAAAGAGTCAAGAATGACTCCAAGATTTCTGACCAGAGCAATAGGGAGATTAGAATTTGTATTTACTGAGATAGTGAAGACTGAATAAAGCAGGATTTAGGATGAAGCATAGATCAATAGTTCAATGTTGAAAATGTGAAGCCTGAGGTGACTATTAGATATCTAACTGGAGATGTTAACTAGGAAGTTGGATATATGGCACAAATTTAGAGGGAAAGTCCCTTGCAGGAGATGTAAATTTGAGAATCATCAGTGTTTAGTTGATATTTAAAGCCATAAGACTGGATGAAATCAAGGGAGTGGAGATGATAGATAGATAGATAGATAGATAGATAGATAGATAGATAGATAGATAAAAGAGGTTTAAAGGCAGAACTCTGAAAAATTGACTTCTAGCATGACAGCATTAGTTGCTCTCCAGCGAAACTAGTAAAGATTATTTTTAAAAATGTTTAGACATCTGGAAATATTCCTAAAAGCAAAAAGCAAGTGAAGAAACATCTACTCAATAAAAGTTACAAAAATTAGGAAACAAAAATTGACTGTGGGCTGAAGGGCATGGGAAGAGCCATGCTGGGCTGTGCCTGTGAACGTCGTGCCATGCTGTGAGGAAACTCCCATTTGTAACCCGTGGAAAATACCAGAAAAGTTTTTCAAGGGGAAATTATCCAATTTTGTAACTTAATAGAGGAAACTGATGAAAAATAATAAAGATAGAAATCCATCATGGTCTAAGCAATATTTCAACACAAGTAGTCTTTACAGCCAGCTTCCCAAGAAAATGGTCCCTGGTTGGGTTTTAGTTTAATCAGTCACTGGTTTTTCCAGCTCCAAGTAGAGGTCTCAGGGCCAGAGTGGCCAGACCAGAGATGTGGAGGGGATCACATTAGACCGATGAGGAGGAAATATCACAGGGGAATCTTAAGACTGGAAGTCGTCCTAGTGACTTAGGTGGTGATCCTGTGCCCAAAAGACAATTCTGTAAGAATAGTAGGATAAACCTAACCAAAGAGGTAAAAGATCTTGACTCTGAGAACTATAGAAAGCTTATGAAAGAAATTGAAGACACAAAGAAATGGAAAAACATTTCATGCTCATGGATTGGAAGAACAAATATTGTTAAAAGGTCGATACTACCCAAAACAATCTACACATTCACTGCAATCCCAATCAAAATAGCACCATCGTTCTTCACAGAACTAGAAAAAACACTCATAAAATTTGTATGGGACACATAAAAACCCACAAGAGACTCTTAACCTTTGTGCTTTGCCTATTCATCCCTTGCTCCTCTTCAACCCCCTAGCAACCACTGATCCTTTCACTGGGTCCATAGTTTTGCCTTTTCCAGAATGTCATAGGGTTGGAATTACACAGAATGTGGCCTTTTCATATGGGCTTCTTTCACTTAGTAATATACATTTGAGATTCCTCCGTGTCTTTTCATGTCTTGATAGCTCATTTCTTTTTAATAATATTGCATCGCATGGATGTACCACAGTTTATTCAT
Organism: Lynx rufus; assembly: GCF_022079265.1. Classification (NCBI taxonomy): domain Eukaryota; kingdom Metazoa; phylum Chordata; class Mammalia; order Carnivora; family Felidae; genus Lynx; species Lynx rufus. The sequence goes on from NW_025814859.1 coordinate 530,387, forward strand.
TGATGCACCTAATAAAAACCATCTTTTTTGCTTCCAAATTTTGACAACTATGAATACAGCTGCTATAAATATTTATGTGCAGGTTTTTTAAATATGAAATTTAATGTCAAATTGGTTTCCATACAACATCCAGTGCTCATCCCAACAGGTGCCCTCCTCAATACCCATCACCCACCGTCCCCTCCCGCCCACCCCCCATCAACCCTCAGTTTGTTCTCAGTTTTTAAGAGTCTCTTAGGTTTTGCCTCCCTCCCTCCCTCTCTAACCTTTTTTTTTTCCCCTTCCCCTCCCCATGGTCTTCTGTTAACTTTCTCAGGATCCACATAAGAGTGAAAACATATGGTATGTGTCTTTCTCTGTATGACTTATTTCATTTAGCATAACACTCTCCAGTTCCATCCACGTTGCTACAAAAGACCATATTTCATTCTTTCTCATTGCCAAGTAGTATTTCATTGTGTATATAAACAAGTTTCTTTATCCATTCACCAGTTGATAGACATTTAGGCTCTTTCCATAATTTGGCTATTGTTGAGAGGGCTGCTATAAACATTGGGGTACAAGTGCCCCTATGCATCAGCACTCCTGTATCCCTCGGATAAATTCCTAGCAGTGCTATTGCTGGCTCGTAGGGTAGATCTATTTTTAATTTTTTGAGGAACCTCCACACTGTTTTCCAGAGCAACTGCACCAGTTTGCATTCCCACCAACAGTACAAGAGGGTTCCCGTTTCTCACATCCTCGCCAGCATCTATAGTCTCCTGATTTGTTCACTTTAGCCAATCTGACAGGTGTGAGGTGGTATCTCAGTGTGGTTTTGATTTGTATTTCCCTGATGAGCAGTGACGTTGAGCATCTTTTCATGTGCCTGTTGGCCATCTGGATGTCTTCTTTAGAGAAGTGTCTATTCATGTCTTCTGCCCATTTCTTCACTGGGTTATTTGTTTTTCAGGTGTGGAGTTTGGTGAGCTCTTTATAGATTTTGGATACTAGCCCTTTGTCCGATATGTCATTTGCAAATATCTTTTCCCATGCCGTTGGTTGTCTTTTAGTTTGTTGATTGTTTCCTTTGCAGTGCATAAGCTTTTGATCTTCATGAGGTTCCAATAGTTCATTTTTGCTTTTTAATTCCCTTGCCTTTGGGGATGTGTCAAGTAAGAAATTGCTGCGGGTGAGGTCAGAGAGGTTTTTTTCTGCTTTCTCCTCTAGGGTTTGATGGTTTCCTGTCTCACATTCAGGTCCTTTATCCATTTTGAGTTTATTTTTGTGAATGGTGTGAGAAAGTGGTCTAGTTTCAACCTTCTGCATGTTGCTGTCCAGTTCTCCCATCACCATTTGTTAAAGAGACTGTCTTTTTTCCATTGGATGTTCTTTGCTGCTTTGTCAAAGATGAGTTGGCCATACGTCTGTGGGTCTAATTGTGGGGTTTCTATTCTATTCCATTGGCCTATGTGTCTGTTTTTGTGCCAATACCATGCTGTCTTGATGATGACAGCTTTGTAGTAGAGGCTAAAGTCTGGGATTGTGATGCCTCCTGCTTTGGTCTTCTTCTTCTTCAAAATTACTTTGGCTATTCGGGCCTTTTGTGGTTCCATATGAATTTTAGGATTGCTTGTTCTAGCTTCGAGAAGAATGCTGGTGCAATTTTGATTGGGATTGCATTGAATGTGTAGATAGCTTCGGGTAGTATTGACATTTTAACAATATGTATTCTTCCAATCCATAAGCACGGAATGTTTTCCCATTTTTTTATATCTTTTTCAATTTCCTTCATAAGCTTTCTACACTTTTCAGCATACAGATCTTTTACATCTTTGGTTAGGTCTATTCCTAGGTATTTTATGCTTCTTGGTGCAATTGTGAATGGGATCAGTTTCTTTATTTGTCTTTCTGTTGCTTCATTGTTAGTGTATAAGAATGCAACTGATTTCTGTACATTGATTTTTTATTCTGCAACTTTGCTAAATTCATGTATCAGTTCTAGCAGACTTCTGGTGGAGTCTATCGGATTTTCCATGTATAATATCATGTCATCTGCAAAAAGTGAAACCTTGACTTCATCTTTGCCAATTTGGATACCTTTGATTTCCTTTTGTTGTCTGATTGCTGATGCTAGCACTTCCAACACTATGTTAAACAACAGCGGTGAGAGTGGACATCCCTGTCGTGTCCTGGTCTCAGGGGGAAAGCTCTTAGTTTTTCCCCATTGAGAATGATATTAGCTGTGGGATTTTCATACATGGCTTTGATGATGTTTAATATGTTCCTTCTATCCCGACTTTCTCGAGGGTTTTTATTAAGAAAGGATGCTGAATTTTGTCAAATGCTTTTTCTGTATCCATTGACAGGATCATATGGTTCTTATCTTTACTTTTATTAACGTGATATATCACATTGATTGATTTGTGAATGTTGAACCAGCCCTGAAGCCCAGGAATGAATCCCACTTGATCATGGTGAATAATTCTTTTTATATGCTGTTGAATTCGATTTGCTAGTATCTTGTTGAGTATTTTGCATCCATATTCATCAGGGATATTGGCCTATAGTTCTCTTTTTATTTTCTGGGTCTCTGTCTGGTTTAGGAATCAGAGTAATGCTGGCTTCATAGAATTAGTCTGGAAGTTTTCCTTCTGTATCTATTTTTGGAACAGCTTGAAGAGGATAGGTATTATATATGTTTTAAATGTGTGGTAGAATACCCCTGGGAAGCCTTTTGGTCCTGGCCTCTTATTGGTTGGGAGATTTTTGATAACTGAACAATTTCTTTGCTGGTTATGGGTCTGTTCAAGTTTTCTATTTCTTCCCATTTGAGTTTTGGAAGTGGGTGGGTACTTAGGAATTGTCCATTTCTTCCAGGTTGTCCAGTTTGTTGTAATATAATTTTTCATAGGATTCCCTGATAATTGCTTGCATTTCTGAGGGATTGGTTGTAATAATTCCATTTTCATTCATGATTTTATCTATTTGGGTCATCTCCCTTTTCCTTTTGAGAAGCCTGGCTAGAGATTTATCAATTTTGCTTATTTTTTCATAAAACCAACTCTTGGTTTCATTGATCTGCTCTACAGTTTTTAGGTTCTATATTGTTTATTTCTGCTCTGATCTTTATTATTTCTCTTCTTCTGCTGAGTTTTGGATGTCTTTGCTGTTCTGCTTCTATTTCCTTTAGGTGTGCTGTTAGATTTTGTATTTGGGATTTTTCTTGTTTCTTGAGATAGGCCTGGATTGCAATGTATTTTCCTCTCAGAACTGCCTTCGCTGCATCCCAAAGCGTTTGGATTGTTGTATTTTCATCTTCATTTGTTTACATATATTTTTAAATTTCTTCTCTAATTGCCTGGTTGACCCATTCATTCTTTAGTAGGGAGTTCTTTAACCTCTATGCTTTTGGAGGTTTTCCAGACTTTTTCTTGTGGTTGATTTCAAGTTTCGTAGCATGGTGGTCTGAAAGTGTGCATGGTATGATCTCAATTCTTGTATACTTATGAAGGGCTGTTTTGTGACCCAGTATGCGATCTATGTTGGAGAATGTTCCATGTGCACTCGGGAAGAAAGTATATTCTTTGCTTTGGGATGCAGAGTTCTAAATATATCTGTCAAGTCCATCTGATCCAATGTTTCATTCAGGGCCCTTGTTTCTTTATTGATCCTGTGTCTAGATGATCTATCCATTGTTGTAACTGGAGTGTTAAAGTCCCCTGCAATTACCACATTCTTATCAATAAGGTTGCTTATGCTGGGTGTTGTATGGAAACCAATTTGACAATAAATTTCATATATTGAAAAAAAATGAAATAAAATAAATAAAAATAAATAAATAAGGTTGCTTATGTTTGTGATTAATTGTTTTATATATTTGGGGGCTCCTGTATTTGGTGCATAGACATTTATAATTGTTAGCTCTTCCTGATGGATAGACCTGATGGTAGACCTGATATCCTGTTGGATAGTTATTATTAAATACTGGCCTTCTTCATCTCTTGTTACAGCCTTTAATTTAAAGTCTAGTTCTTCTGATATAAGTATGGCTGCTCCAGCTTTCTTTTGACTTCCAGTAGCATGATAGATAGTTCTCCTTCCCCTCACTTTCAATCTGAAGGTGTCCTCAAGTCTAAAATGAGTCTCTTGTAGAAAGCATATAGATGGATCTTGTTTTTTTTTATCCATTCTGATACCCTATGTATTTTGGTTGGCTCATTTAGTCCATTTACATTCAATGTTATTATAGAAAGATATAGGTTTAGAGTCCTTGTGATACCTGTAGGTTTCATGCTTGTAGTGACGTCTCTGGTACTTTGCAACATTTCATTCACAGAATCCCCCTTAGGATCACTTTTAGGGCCGGTTTAGTGGTGAATTCCTTCAGTTTTTGTTTGTTTGGGAAGACCTTTATCTCTCCTTCTATTCTGAATGACAGACTTGCTGGATAAAGGATTCTCAGCTACATATGTTTTTCTTTTCATCACATTGAAGATTTCCTTCCATTCCTTTCTGGCCTGCCAAGTTTCAGTAGATAGATCCGTCACTAGTCCTATCGGTCTCCCTTTATGTGTTAGAGCATGTTTATCCCTAGCTGCTTTCAGACTTTTCTCTTTATCCTTGTATTTTGCCAGTTTCACTATGACATGTCATGCAGATCAATTCAAATTATGTCTGAAGGACGTTCTCTGTGCCTCTTGAATTTCAATGTCTCTTTCCTTCCCCAGATCAGGGAAGTTCTCAACTGTGATTTGTTCAAGTACACCTTCAGCCCCTTTCTCTTTTCCTCTTCTGGATTTCCTATTATATGGATATTGTTCCGTTTGATTGCATCACTTAGTTCTCTAATTCTCCCCTCATCCTCCTGGATATTTTTTTATCTCTCTTTTTCTCAATTTCCTCTTTTTCCATAATTTTATCTTCTATTCACCTATTCTCTCCTCTGCCTCTTCAATCCGATTGTGGTCGCCTCCATTTTATTTTGCACCTCATATATAGCATTTTTTAGCTCCTCATGACTATTTCTTAGTCCTTGATCTCTGTAGCAATAAATTCTCTGCTGTCTTCTATATTTTTTTCAAGGCAAACGATTACTTTTATGACTATTGTTCTAAATTCTTGTTCCGTTATATTGCTTAAATAGTTTTTGATCAATTTGTTAGCTGTTGCTACTTCCTGGAGTTTCTTTTGAGATTTCTTTCATTTCATCATTTTGGGTAGTCCCTGGGGTGGCACCAAACTGCAGGGCACTTCCCCTGTGCTGTCTGGAGTAACTTGTGTTGGTGGGTGGGGCTGGAGTCAGACCCTATATCTGTCCCCAGCCCACCGCTGGGGCCACAGTCAGACTGGTGTGTACCTTATCTTCCCCTCTCCCAGGGGAAAGACTCACTGTAGACTGGTGTGACCCCTGTCTGGGCTACTTGCACACTGCCAGGCTTGTGGTGCTGCTTTGATGGGATCTGGCGTATTAGCCAGTGTGGATCTGCAAGGTGCACAGAGGCAGGAGGGGCAGGCTCAGCTCGCTTTGCCATTGGTGGTCTGCTGCGGGAGGGGCCCTGCAGCACGAGAGGGAGGCCGACCCGTCAGAGGGATGGATCCACAGAAGCACAGTGTTGGGTGTTTGTGCGGTGCAAATAAGTTCGGTGATGGAAACTGGTTCCCTTTGGAATTTTCGGCTGGGTGATGGGAGAAGGAGATGGCACTGGCCAGTGCCTTTGTTCCCTGCCGAGCTGAGCTGTCTTCCAGGGCTCAACACCTCTCCCTCCTGGTTTCCTCTCTCCCTCCTGCTTTCTGAGTGGAGCTGTTGGCTTATAGCATTCCAGATGTTAAGTCCCGCTTTCTGTCAGAACTCACTCAGTCCAGCCCCTCTGCTTTTGCAAGCCAGACTCAGGGATTCCGACTTGCCAGGCAGACTGCCGCTCTACCGCCCCGGCTCCCTCCTGCCAGTCCATGTAGCATGCACCACCTCTCTGCCCTTCCTACCCTCTTCCGTGGGCCTCTTGTCTATGCTTGGCTCCGGAGAGTCTGTTCTGCTATTCTTCTGGCGGTTTTTTGGGTTATTTAGGCAGATATAGGTGGAATCTAAGTGATCAGCAGGACGAGGGGAGCCCAGGGCCCTCCTATGCCACCATCTTCCTCTAAAATTTCCTATGTGCAGGTTTTTATGTGGACATATGTTTTTAACTCATTTGGGTAAATATCAAAGAGCACAACTGCTGGATCATGTAGTAACAGTATGTTTAGCTTTGTTAAACTGATGAACTGTATTCCAGAGGCTGTACTATTTTGCATTCCCACCAGCAATGAATGAGAGATTATGTTGCTTCACATCCTTGCCAGCATATGAGTTAGTGCTTGGAAGTTTAGCCTTTCTAAAAGGTGTGCGGTGTTATCTTAATGTTTTTTACTTTGAAATTCCCTAATTAAATATGTGCTGAGCATCTTCTCATATGCTTATTTATCGTCTGTATATCTCTTTTGGTGAAGTATCTGTTCAAATCTTTCGCCCATTTTTTAATTGGGTTTTTTGTTTTGTTATTGCTGAATTTGGGAGTTCTTTATATATTTTGGATAACAGTCCTTCATCAAACCTTTGTTTTGCAAATATTTTCTCCTAGACTGTGGTTAGTTTTCTCATTCTCTTCACAGTGTCCTTCACAGAGCAGAAATTTTTTTTATTTTAATGAAGTCCATCATATTATTTCTTTCTTTTATGGATTGTGCCTTGCTTGTTGTTTCTAAAAAGTCATTGTCATCCCAAGTTCATTTAGGTTTTCTCTCATGTTGTCTTCTAGGAATTTTATAGATTTGCATTTTGCATTTAGGTCTGCGATCTATTTTGAGTTAATTTTGTGAAAGATTTAAAGTCTGTGTCTACACATGAAAAGATGCTCAACGTCACTCCTCTTTGGGGAAATACAAATCAAAACTATACTGAGATATCACCTCACACCAGTCAGAGTGGCTAAAATGAAGAAATCAGGAGACTATAGATGCTGGAGAGGATGTAGAGAAACAGGAACCCTCTTGCACTCTTCATGGGAATGCAAACTGGTGCAGCCACTCTGGAAAACAGTGTGGAGGTTCCTCAAAAAATTAAAAATAGATCTACCTTATGAGCCAGCAATAGCACTGCTAGGAATTTACCCAAGGGATACAGGAGTGCTGATGCATAGGGGCACTTGTACCCCAATGTTTATAGCAGCACTTTCAACAATAGCCAAATTATGGAAGGAACCTAAATGTCCATCAACTTATGAATGGATAAAGAAATTGTGTTTATATACACAATGAAATATGACTTGGCAATGAGAAAGAATGAAATATAGGTTTTTGTAGCAACGTGGATGGAACTGGAGAGTGTTATGCTAACTGAAATAATTCATAGAGAGAAAGACAGATACCATATGTTTTCACTCTTATGTGAATTCTGAGAAACTTAACAGAAGACCATGGGGGAGGGGAAGGGAAAAAAAAGCTACAGAGAGGGAGGGAGGCAACCCATAAGAGACACTTGAAAACTGAGAACAAACTAAGGGTTGATGGAGGGTGCGGGAGAGGGGAAAGTGGGTGATGGGCATTGAGGAGGGCACCTGTTGGGAAGAACACTGGGTGTTGTATGGAAAAAAATTCGACAATACATTATATTTAATGTAAAAAATTAGAAAAAGTCTGTATCTACAAAGAACTGGAAAAGCATTTCATGCTCATGGATTGGAAGAAAAATGTTGTTAAAAAGTCAGTACTACCCAAAGCAACCTACACATTCAATGCAATCCCTATCAAAATAATACCAGCATTCTTCAATAATTGTAATTATTTTTCAAATAATTGAAAATAATTATTATTCATTATAATTCTTCATTATTCTTCAAATAATCCTAAAATTTGAATAGAACCAGAAAAGACTCCGAAGAGCCAAAGAAATGTTGGAAAAGAAAATGAAAGATGGAGGCATCACAATTCCGGACTTTAAGCTGTATTACAAAGCTGTAATCAAGACAGTATGGTGCTGTCACAAAAACAGGCACATAGATCAATGGAACAGAATAGAGAACCCAGAAATAGACCCACAAATGTATGCCCAACTAATCTTCAGCCAAGCAGAAAAGAGTATCCAATGGAAAAAATACCATTTCTTCAGCAAATGGAGCTGGGACAACTAGACAGCAATATGCAGAAGAATGAACCTGGACCACTTTCTTACAGCATACACAAAAATAAGTTCAAAATGGATGAAAGACCTAAATGTGAGACAGGAAACCATCCAAATCCTACAGGACAAAACAGGCAGCAACTTCTTTGACCTAGGCTGCAGCAACTTCTTACTAGACATTTCTCTGGAGGCAAGGGAAATAAAAGCAAAAATGAACTATTGGGACCTCATCAAGATAAAAAAAAAAACTATACAGCAAAGGAAAAAAATCAACAAAACTAAAAGGCAACTGATGGAATGGGAGAATATATTTGCAAATGACATATTGAATAAAGGGTTAATATCCAAAATCTATAAAGAATTTATCAAACTCAACCACCCCAAAAAACAAATAATCAAGTTAAGAAATGGTCAAAAGACATGAATAAACATTTTCCAAAGAAGACCTCCAGATGTTGAACACACACATGAAAAGATGTCAACATCACTCATCATCAGGGAAATACAAATCAAAACCACAATGAGATATCACCTCACACCTGTCAGAATGGCTAAAATCAACAACTCAGGCAACAACAGATATTGGTGAGGATGTGAAGTAAGGTGAACACTTTTGTACTGTTGGTAGGAATGGAAACTGGTACAGCCACTCTGGAAAACAGTATGGAGGTTCCTCAAAATATTAAAAATAGAACTACCCTACCTAGCAATTGCAATGGTAGGTATTTGTCTAAATGATACAAAAATACTGATTTGAAGGGACACATGCATCCCAGTATTTATAGCAGTGCTATGAACATTAGCCAATGTATGTAAAGAGCCCAAATGTTCATCAACTGATGAATGGATAAAGAAGATGTGGCATATATATATATATATATATATATGTATATATGTACATACATACATATGTATATACATACATATATATACATACATACATACATACAATGGAATACTGTTTGGCAATCAAAAAGAATGAAATCTTGCCATTTGCAACAACATGGCTGGAACTAGAGTGTATTATGCTGAGAGAAATCAGTCAGTCAGAGAAAGACAAATATCATATGATTTCACTCATATGTGGAATTTAAGAAACACAACAAATGAACATAGGGGAAGGGAAGGAAAAATAAGGTAAAAACAGAGAGGGAAGCAAACCATAAGAAACTCTCAAGTACAGAGAATAACTTGTGGGTTGCTAGAGCAGAGGTGGGTGGGGGGATGAGCTAAATGGATGATGGACGTCAAGGAGGGCACTTGTTGGGATGAGCACTGGGTGTTATATGTAAGTGATGAATCACTGGGCTCTACTCCTGAAACCAATGCTACACTGTATGTTAACTAACTTGAATTTAAATAAATAAGTTAAAAAAATAAAGTCTGTGCCTAGATTCTTTTTTTTCTTTTATTTATTTTTTTTACATGTTGATGTCCAGTTACTCCAGCACCATTTGTAGAATAAGACTATCTTTATTCCATTGCTCCTTTGTCAAAAATCAGTTGACTATATTTATGTGGGTTTATTTCTGGGTTTTCTTTATGTTCCACTGATCTATTTGTTCTTTTGACATACCATACTGTCTTAAATACAGTAGCTTTATAGTAGGCCTTGAAGTTGAGTAGTGTCAGTCCTCCAAATTTGTTCTTCTCCTTTAATAGTGTATTGGCTATTCTGGATCTTGCCTCTTCATATACATTTTGGAACCAGTTTGCTGATACTCACAAAATTACTTGGTGAAATTTTGATTTGAATTGCACTGAATCTATAGACCACATTGGGAAGAACTAACATCCTTTTTATATTTATTATTGAAGCATAGTTGACATACAATGTTATATGAGTTTCAGGTGTACAACACAGTGATTCAATAAATGTAGTCATCATACAACATTATTATAATATTATTGACTATATTCCCTATGCTGTACTTTTCATCTCCATGACATTTTTTAACTGGGAGTTTGTACCTCTTAATCCCCTTCACCTATTTTACTCATCTCCTCACCTCCCTCCCTTCTGGCAACAATCAGTTTGTTTTCTGTATTTATGAGTCTGTTTCCATTTTTGTTTCTTTGTTGTTGTTTTTAGTTTTTATTTAAATTCCAATTAGTTAACGTACAGTGTAGTATTAGTTTCAGGTGTACAATACAGTAGTAATTCAATGCTTCCATACAACACCCAGTGCTCATCAGGACAAGTGCACTCCTTAATCCCCATCATCTATTCAACCAACCCCCCACCTACCTCCCTTCTGGTAATCATCAGTTTGTTATCCTTAGTTAAGAGTCTGTTTTTTTTTGGGGGGGGCGCCTGGGTGGCTCAGTCGGTTAAGCAGCCGACTTCGGCTCAGGTCATGATCTCACGATCCGTGAGTTTGAGCCCCGCGTTGGGCTCTGTGCTGACAGCTCAGAGCCTGGAGCCTGTTTCAGATCCTGTCTCCCTCTCTCTGACCCTCCCCTGTTCATGCTCTGTCTCTCCCTGTCTCAAAAATAAATAAAATGTTAAAAAAAATTTTTTTTTAAAAAGAGTCTGTTTTTTTTAAATTTACTTTTAATCTATATGTGTCTTTATACTTAAAGTTGGTTTTCTGTACACAATATATAGTTGTGTATAATTTTTTGGTTCATACTGTCAACTTCTTTTAATTGGTGTATTTACACCATTAATGTTTAAAGTGATTATTGATGTGATAGGGTCAATATTTTTCACGTATTACTGTTTTCTATTTGTTCCCCTTGTTCTTTGTTCCTGTTTTTGTCTTCCAATTTTGTTCTGAAATTTTTTGGTTTAATTGAACATTTTATATGATCTGTATTCTGTCCTTTTTTAGCAAATCAGTTTTATTAATCCTTTTTGCATTTTTTCATATTTGCCCTACAGTTTGCAATATACATTTACAACTAACCCAACTTCACTTTCAAATTAACAACACACTACGTTATGGGTAGTGTAAGTCCCTTCTAATAACAAAATAATCCTAATTACTCCCTCACATCCTATATTTGATTGCTGTTATTCATTTCACTTATACATAAATGTATGGTATATAATTCATCATACATAGGGAATACTATTTTTGCTATTGTTATTTTAAGCAAATTGTTATCTGTTAAATCAATTAAGAATAGGAAAAATAAAAGTTTCTATTTTACCTTCACTTATTCCTTCACGGTGCTCTCCATTCCTTTATATACATCTGAGTTTGTGACCTATATTCTTTTCCTTATTTCTGAAGAATTTCTTTTTAACATTTCTTGCATGGCAAATCTAATGCAAACAAGGCCCCTCAATTTTGATTGTTTAAGAAAGTCTTTATTTCCTCTTCACTTTTGAAGGATAATTTCACCAAGCACAGAATTATAGAATAGTGGGGTTTTTTATCTCTCAACATTTTAAATATTTTACTCCACTCTTTATTGTTTGCAGGTTCTAAGGAGACGTTGAATACAGCTCTTATCTTCACTCTTATATAGTTAAGGTGCTTTAAAAAAATTTTTTTTAATGTTTTTATTTATTTTTGAGACAGAGAGAGACAGAGCATGAGCAGGGGAGGGGCAGAGAGAGAGAGGGAGACACAGAATCTGAAGCAGGCTCTCTGAGTGGTCAGCATAGAGCCCCACGAGGGGCTTGAACTCACCGCAAGATCCTAACCTGAGATGAAGTCGGGCGCTCAACTGACTGAGCCACCCAGGCGCCCCAGGTGCTTTTTTACTCTGGTATCTTTCAAGATCTTTTTCCTTTATCTTTGGTTTTCCGCAATTTTAATAAGACATGCCTGGAAGTAATTCTTTTGTCATTTATCCTGCTTAGAGTGCTCTCATCTTCCTGTATCTGTGGTTTGATGTCTGATATTAATTTGGGGAAATTCTCAGTTATGGTTTCAAACATTTCTTCCATTCCTTTCTCTCTTTCTTTTTCTTCTGGTATTCCCATTATGTGATGTTACACCTTTCTTGGTTTTCCCACAATTCTTGGGCATTCTGTTAAACTTTTTTGTTTTGTTTGTTTGTTTGTTTGTTTTGTTGCTTTTTAGTTTTGACAGTCTCTAATGACATATCCTCAAACTCAGAAATTCTTTACGTAGCCACATTCAGTCTAGTGATGTGGCCATCAAAGGCATTCTTCTTTCTATTACAATGTTTTTTTTTTTTTTTTTTTTTTACTTCTAGCGTTTCTTTTTGGTTCTTTCATACAACATCCAACTTTTTGCTTACATTGCCACGTTCTTGCATACTGTCTACTTCATCCATTAAAGCTCTTTGCATACCAATCAGTTCTTTTAAATTTCTGGTGTGGTAATTCCAACATCCCTACCATATCTGATTCTGGTTTTGAAAATTTGCTCTGTCCCTTCAAATTGTGTTTTCTGCCTTTTAGTATGCCTTGTAATTTTTTTCTTGACAGCCAGACATGATATAGTGAGTAAAAGGAACTGCAATACATAAAACTTTAGTAGCGTGGTGTGAGGTGTGGGGAAAAGAGAAGCATTTATAGTCCTATAATTATGTTTCAGTCTTTTAGCAAGCCTGCACCTCTGGACTGTGAACTTCACAAATTTTTCTCACTCCACTTTCTTTTGGTGGAACATGGCAGCTAAGTGGGCTGGAATTGTGCATTTCCCTTCCCCCACCTGCAAGGCCAGAGAGGATTAAGGCTGGATATTTCCTCTTCTTCAGGTCAGATAGTCTCTGAAAAAGACTTAATAGTTTAGGATCTGGTATTGGTTTTCATTTCCCTGATGATTAGTCATGTTGAACATCTAAGATGTGTCTGTTGGCCATCTGTATGTTTTCTTTGGGGAAATGTCTATTCAAGTCCTCTGCCCATTTTTTTTCTATTTTATTTTTTTTTTATAATTTACATCCAAATTAGTTAGCATATAGTGCAACAATGATTTCAGGAGATTCCTTAGTGCTCCTTACCCATTTAGCCCATCCCCCCTCACACACCCCCTCCAGTAACCCTCAGTTTGTTCTCCATGTTTATGAGTCTCTTCTGTTTTGTCCCCCTACCTCTTTTTATATTATTTTTGTTTCCCTTTCCCTTATGTTCATCTCTTTTGTTTCTTAAAGTCCTCATATGAGTGAAGTAATATGATATTTGTCTTTCTCTGACTAATTTCACTTAGCATAATACCCTCCAATTCCATCCACATACTTGCAAATGGCAAGATTTCATTCTTTTTGATTGCTGAGTGATACTCCATTGTGTGTATATATATATATATATATACACCACATCTTCTTTATCCATTCATCCATAGATGGACATTTGGGTTCTTTCCATACTTTGACTATTGTTGATAGTGCTGCTATAAACATTGGGTGCATGTGTCTCTTCAAAACAGCATACCTGTATCCCTTGGATAAATACCTAGTAGTGCAATTGCTGGGTTGTAGGGTAATTCTATGTTTAGTTTTTTGAGGAACCTCCATACTGTTTTCCAGAGTGGCTGCACCAACTTGCATTCCCACCAACAATACAAAAGAGATCCTGTGCCCATTTTTAAATTGGATTATTTGTTTCTTTTGGGTTTTGAGTTGTATATGTTTTTATGTATTTTAAATATTAACCTCTTATCAGATATATCATTTGCAAATACAATCTCCCATTCAGTAGATTATTATTTGTTGATGGTTTTATTTGCTGTGCAAAAGCTTTTTATTTTGGTGTAGTCCCGATAGTTTATTTTTGCTTTTGTTTCCCTTGCCTGAGGAGACACATCTTGAAAAATGTTTCTATGGCTGATGTCAAAGAAACTACTTCTTGTTTTCTTCTAGAAATTTTAAGATTTCAGGTCTCACATTTAGGTATTTAATCCATTTTGTATTTATTTTTGTGTGTGGTGAAGTAAATTGGTCCAATTTCATTATTTTGCATGTAGCTGTCAAGTTTTCCCAGTACTATTTGTTGAATAGACTGTCTTTTACCCTATTGTATCTTATTGCCTTCTTTGTCAAAGATTGACCATATAAGTATGGAGTTTGTATCTGGACTCTCTATTCTGTTCCATTGATATATGTGTCTATATTTGTGCCATTACCATACTGTTTGGATTACTACTGCTTTGTAGTATATCTTGATATCTGGGATTGTGATACCTCCAGCTTTATTTTTTGTTTTCAATATTGCCTTGACTCTTAGAGTCTTTTGTGGTTCCATGCAAATTTTAGGATTATTTGTTATAGTTCTGTGAAAAATGTTGTTGGTATTTTGATAGGAATTGCATTAAATCTGTATATTGCTTTGGGTAGTTATGGACAGTTTAACAATATTAATTCTTCCAATCCATGAGCGTGGGATATCTTTCCATTTGTCTGTTTTGTCTTCAATTTCTTTCATTAGTGTTTTATGGTTTTCAGAGCACAGGTCTTTCACCTCCATGGATAAGTTTATTCCTAGGTATTTTATTCTTTTTGTTGTAATTGTAAATGGGGTTATTTTCTTAATTCCTCTGTCTGCTTTTTATTAGTGCAATTATTAGTACATAGCAATACATTTCTGTATAATAATGTTGTATTATATGACTTTGCGGAATCCACTTTTAGTTCTAAAAGTTTTAGGATGGAATCTTTCAGGTTTTCATGTCATCTACAGATAGTGACAGTTTTGCTTCTTCCTTACCAATTTGGATGCCTTTTACTTCCTTTTGTTGTCTGATTGCTTTTGCTTGTACTTCCAGTACTATGTTGAATGAAAATGGTGTGAGTGTACATTCTTGTCTCATTCCTGACCTTAGAGGAAAAGCTCTCAGTTTTACACCATTGAGTAGAATGTTAGATGTGGGTTTTTCATATATGGCCTTTATCATGTTGTGATATGTTTCCTCTAAACTTACTTTGTTGAGAGTTTTTATCATGACTAGATGTTGTATTTTGTCAAATGCTTTTTATTCATCTATGGGGATAGATATCCACCTTATACATATCATATGGCTAAAATAAAAGAGACAAGAAAATAACAAGTGTTGGTGAGGATGTGGAGAAAAAGGAACCCTTATGCATTCCTGATGGGAATGCAAATTGGTGCAGCCACTGTGGAAAACAATATGGAAGTTCCTCCAAAATTTAAATTAGCAGAATTACTATATGATCTAGTAATTCCACCACTAGGTATTTACCCAAAGAAAATGAAAACAGTAATTTGAAAAGATATATGCACCCCTATGATTATTGCAGCATTATTTACAATAGCCAAATTATGGAAGCAACCCATGTATCCATCCATAGATGAATGGATAAAGAGGATGTGGTGTATATATGTGTATGTATTTTCTTAATTCCTCTGTCTGCTACTTCATAATTAGTGCATATCAATGCAACACATTTCTGTATTTTGTATTCTGTGACTTCATTAAATTATATATATATATGTATATATATATATATATATATATATGACTCAGTCATAAAAAGAATAAAATCTTGCCATTTGCAACACCATGGATGATCTAGAGAAAATAATGCTAAGCGAAATAAGTCAGTCAAAGACAAATACCACATGATGTCACTCATATGTGGAATTCGAGAAACAAAACAAATGAATGAAGAAAAGAGACAAAGCAAATAACAGACTCTTAAATATAAAGAATAAAGAGATGGTAACCAGAGGGGAGGTGGGTGGGAGGATGGGTGAAATGGATCATGGGGTTAAAGTGTACACTTATCATAATGAGCACTGAGTAATGTATAGAGTTGTTGAATCACTGTATTGTACACCTGTAATGAATATAACACTGTATGCTAACTCTGCTGGAATTTTAAAATTTCACCCCAAAACTCAAATTTAAACACAAAAGTGATGTTCTTTGTTGGAATATCTTCCCCCTTTTCTCTTTTTTTTTATATATATGAAATTTATTGACAAATTGGTTTCCATACAACACCCAGTGCTCATCCCAAAAGGTGCCCTCCTCAATACCCATCACCCACCCTCCCCTCCCTCCCACCCCCCATCAACCCTCAGTTTGTTCTCAGTTTTTAACAGTCTCTTATGCTTTGGCTCTCTCCCACTCTAACCCCCCTTTTCTCTTTTTATCCAAACCTGCTTCTACCTGAATTTCTTTAGCACCTAGAACATATGCCACAAATCAAGCACTTAACGATTATTACCCAATGTGTTCAATAAGGATTTGTTGAGCACCTACTATTTTGCTGGGCTTATCATCATTGTCAGAGTCTAAACAACATCACAGCATAAAAGTACTTTAGGTTGACTGAGTCCAACTTATTCCTTTTACAGACTTTCCATGTTGGCTCCCCCCAATCCTGTGTGCTATGTCTGATTGTTTTTCTCATCTTTTATTCTTTTTTAAATCCATGTTTTACTACTGTGGGAGAGGATAACTATAAAGAGCTTTAATTAAGTCATAGTTATAAAAATATTTTCTTCTACTCCACTTTATGCTTTTGTTATTGTTGATCTTTAAAAATTAAATGATCTTGGGAGGGGCACCTGGGTGGCTCAGTTAAGCATCTGACATTGGCTGAGGTCATGATCTCACAGTTTATGAGTTCAAGCCCTGCGTCAGGCTTGGTGCTGACAGTGCGGATTCTGTGTCTCCCTCTCTCTCTGCCCCTCCCCCACTCATGCTCACTAGCTCTCTCTCTCTTTCTCTCTCTCTCTCAAAAACAAACTTGTAAAAAATTTAAATTAAATGATCTTTGATAATAGATCTATTGCTTTATTAAGACGAAATAGTCCTCCATGGCATTCTTCATTTTTTCCTTTTATGAAATTCTTATCTTTAATTAAAATTGTTACAAACATTTAAAAAAATTATAGATTAGATTACAGATAAAAAAAGATTTTTTTAGGGGCGCCTGGGTGGCTCAGTCGGTTAAGCGTCCGACTTCAGCTCAGGTCACTATCTCGCGGTCCGTGAGTTTGAGCCCCACTTAGGGCTCTGGGCTGATGGCTCAGAGCCTGGAGCCTGCTTCCGATTCTGTGTCTCCCTCTCTCTCTGCCCCTCCCCCGTTCATGCTCTGTCTCTCTCTGTCTCAAAAATAAATAAACCTTAAAAAAATTAAAAAAAAGATTTTTTTAAAAAAGATTACATATTAGAGGAACTAAGCTCAGAGGAAGAAAGCAATTTATTGAAAAAATATTTTATAGCAAGTTACAAGCAGAATAATGATTAGAGTCCACATTTCCTGACACTTGAGTCAATGTTAATCCCACAGTTTGTGGTGGTTTTTCTGATTCTTCTTATATAGTCCATAAGTTAACCCAAGAACCTTTGTGAGAAGAGCAAAACAACCTAAAATTAGTCTCCAACAGCAGGCTGGGTGCCCAGGGCAATGTACTGCTGATGGTAAGATTTCGACAGATGGTTTTTTCAATTCCTTTCCAAATTCCAGCTAGATGGTAAATGAATCATGTCTTTCTCACTACTCTGACAGGATTGCTGCTGTTTCCACTGGCCTCCCTGTGCTCAGTCTAGGTTTATTAGTGGAAGGAAAAAGGAACACTTAGCGATTTGGGCCTGGGACTTGGCTTCTTAACTTGTTTCCAGGTCAGAGGAAAACAGAACACATTCTAGTTAAGAAGAGCCCTCTTATATACAGGTTTCTTTATAAACAAATCATATCCTAAGCCTGTAGTTGTGAGAAAAGGCAAGGAAGGAAAAACTCTGGTCAATTCAATTTAATTCAATTTAACTCCGTTCAAAATAGTCTCTTCAATGTTCCAGGCACTGTGATATTTCCTGGGACACAGCAATCAATGAAAACACTGTTTCTGTCTTCAAGAAACTTACAGCTTAGTAAAGTTCACTGCCACGAACACAAATTAGTATGATGCAAAGAAGTTTGAAACAGTGCTATAAAAAAAAAAAAAACCCAAGTAGTGCTTTGTGACAGTAGAAAAGGAAAAACAGTTACTTTCCTGTGAGACACGCAAGATTAGCTTCATAAAAAGAATTATATTTGAGTTAGGCTATGAAGGTTAGGAATTTAATGACTAGAGGACAAGTGCAAAAGCAGGGGACAAAGGCCAGGAGGTGTGAAATGTACTGACTTGGCTCCAAGCAAAAATTATAGGATTGGAGGATGAGTAGAGGGATCTTATAGAAGATGACTCAGAAGGCCAGATTGTGGAAAACTTGAAAAGCCATGTTGAGTGTTTAGTCTTAAATATGTAGGCATATTTTTGAGAAAAAGAATGATGTGAATCAAACCATTTCAAAAGAATAATTCTGGCAACAGTGTGGAACTTATAGCAAAAGGTAACAATACTAGAGACAGGGAGATGTTATTGCAATAGCTCAGATAAGAGATGGTGATGGTTTTCACTAGGACAATGGCAAAGGAGATAGAAGAAATAAGCTAGATCAAAAAGATACTCTGGAAGTGGAATAAATGGAATAGGCAAATTAGTGTTACTAATGAGGCAGAAGAAGGAGCAAAGGAATTTCATTTATATGACTACAGCGATGATTATTTAAAGTAGGAAATAAGGAAACAATAAATAAATAAAGTAGGAAATAAAGAGGAGAAACAGTTTTGAAAGGTGGGGAGGTGACAGAAATTTTAAATTTGAGGTACCTATGGTATATCCAGGTAGAAATCATTTGGTTAGCTGCTGGATATATAAGTCTGAAGCTCAGAAGTGAAACCTACAATGGAAGTCAAGATTTGAGAATCATTAAAACATGGCAGCTGAAGTCATTTTATGACACCAGCTATAAAAAGAGGATACAGTGAGAAAAGAAGAGAACCAACAGTGAAATCTTCAGTAGTTCCCTAATTGTCTAAAATTAGGATCTGGACTCATCTATTATATGCAGAAATATGTGTAAATTAGTGTGAGTAAAGATTGAATTTGGGAATTTTATTTCTTCCTTTCCACAGTTCTTTACTCCCAAAACATTTTGTCACAAGCATTACTTACTCTTAAAAAGAAAAAAAAAAAGAGAGAAAAAAGAATTATATTGAAGAAATACACCATAAAATTCTTACAAAGAAAAAAAATTGTATATCGCCATTAGTATAACAAATCTATTTTTATTTCTCAATGTTTCCTTCCAGTCTCTATTCACATATTTATAAAAACATGCTTACTCAGGGTACGTGGGTGTCTCAGTCGGTTATGTGTCCAACTTTGGCTCAGGTCATGATCTTACGGTTCATGGGTTTGAACCCTGCATCGGGCTCTGGGATGACAGCTCAGAGCCTCAAGCCTGTTTCGATTTCTGTGTCTTCCTCTCTCTGCCCCTGCCCCGCTCGCACTCTGCCTGTTCGTCTCTCTCTCTCTCTCTCTCTCTCTCTCTCTCGGCTCGAACTCACAGACCAGGAGATCATGACCTGAGCCGAAGTCGGACGCTCAACTGACTGAGCCACCCAGGAGCCCCTGTTCTTTATTTAAATGTAGCTTTCCATTTTATTTATTTAAAGTTTTTATTTTAATTCTAGTTAGTTAACATACAGTGTTATATGGATTTCAGGTGTACAATACAGTGATTCAACACTTCCATACATCACGCTGTGCTCATCACTACAAGTGCACTCTTTAATCCTCATCACCTATTTAACAATTCCCCTCACCCACCTCCCCTCTGGTAGCCATCAGTTTGTTCTCTGTAGTGAACAGTCTCTCTCTTTTTTTTTTTTTTTGCTTTGTCTCTTTTTTTCTCTTTGTTCATTTGTTTTGTTTCTTAAATTTCACATATGGATGAAATCATATGGTATTTGTCTTTATCTGATTTTGCTTAGCATCATACTGTCTACCTTCATCTATGTCATTGCAAATGGCAAGATTTCATTATTTTTATGGCTGAATAATATTCCATTGTGTGTGTGTGTGTGTGTGTGTGTGTGTGTGTATACCATCTCTTTTTTATCCATTCATCAATCGATGGACACATGGGCTGCTTCCATAATTTGGCTATTGTAGATAATGCTGCTATAAACATAGGGGTGCATGTACCCCTTTGAATTAGTGTTTTTGTATTATTTGGGTAAATACCCAATAATGCAATTCCTGGATCATAGAGTAGTTCTGTTTTTAACTGCTTAAGGAAACTCCATCCTGTTTTCCATAGTGGCTGTACCAGTTTGCATTCCCACCAGCAGTGCAAGAGGGTTCCTTTTTCTCCACAACTTTGCCAACACCTGTTGTTTCTTTCGTTGTTCATTTTAGCTATTCTGACAGGCGTGACATGGTATCTTATTGTAGTTTTGATTTGCATTTCCCTGATGATAAGTGACAGTGACAATGAGTATCTTCTCATTTGTGTGTTGGCCACCTGTATATCTTCTCCGGAGAAATGTTTGTTCATGTCTTCTGCCCATTTTTTAATTGGATTATTTGGCTTTAGGGTGTTGAATTTTATAATTTCCTTATATAATTTGGATACTAATCCTTTATCAGATACATCATTTGCAAATATCTTCTCTCTCCCTTCCATACGTTTGTCTTTTTCACCTTGACCTTATTAATAATCTGTCTCCAGAATCACACTATAGAATGATTTATTTCAGGAATTTCCATAATATTTTAATATTTTCTTATTTTTATATGTACTATATTTATTATCAAAAAATAGAAAACAATATTTGAGAAATATTACACTTTTAATAATAGACTATTTAAAAAATTGACCAATCAGCTATTTCTAATTTTTCAATTTTTCTCCACATAAATATATTGTATCTACTATTTTTTTAATTTAGCCTGTCCCTTTAGTAATATACTGCAAGCATTTCAACATATCATTGACATGTCTGTGAACCTTTTCCTTTGTGATTTCATCTGTTACTTCAAACCCTAGAGAATTGTAATCTCTGTTGATTCTTTTTAGTTTCAATCAAATAAAAGGTCTCTTCCAGTTTCTGATCTCTTATCTACTCCTTGACCCTTGCTTTAAACATTGCTTGTTGTAGATAAACCTCAAGGCAGATCTTACTTTTAAACCTGTAGCCCATGTTTATCTCCTACATATAAAAGGATTAGTGAGGGGAAATAACATTTAATTTATGAGGATTTATAAGTGAAGATTATAGAAATTGAAACTAAATTAGCTTTTTGGGTGAGAAGTTTGAGGAACTTAAAATAAAAGATTTCAGACAGATGAAAGGAAACATAGGATTGAGAAATTGTTTTCCATTTCTTTTGAGAGTGAAAAGAAATGTATATACTGAGACAAGGAGGAATTAGGTTTGGAAATATAGATTCATATCCAGCTATCAGAATAAATGTATAGAGTGCTATTATGAAGAGAGACTGAAAAAATTAAGTTGATCTTGACTTAATTGCAAAATTACAGACTACATTAATAACGGTTTAAAATGTGGATAGCAGTTTGCAGTTTACAAACCAATTCCCCATAATTATTTCATTTGATCCTCACAGAAGCCTTGTGAAGTGGCATTACATGCACTTAAAGATGAGGAAATTGATTTGGGGCACCTACGTGGCTCAGTCGGTTGGGAGTCTGACTTGGGCTCAGGTCACAATCTTGCAGTCTGTGAGTTCAAGCTCCATGTCGGGCTCTGTGCTGACAGCTCAGAGCCTGGAGCCTGCTTCAGGTGCTGTCTCCCTCTCTCTATGCCCCCCCCCCACTTGCACTCTGTCTCTCTCTCTCTCTCTCTCAAAAATAAAATAAAAACATAAAAAAATTTTTAAAGAAAGATGATGAAATTGAGTTTGAGTTCCTGAATTTCAGAGAAGTTACCAAATACTACAACTCAATCTTTTAACAGCTCTATTGAGATATAATTCACATACTATACAATTAACATATTAAAGGTATAAAATTCAATGGTTTTTAGTTTATCTATAGAGTTGTGCAACCACAATCAATTTTAGAACATTTTATTACCCCAGTAAGCAAACCCTATTCCCATGAACATCCACTACACCATTTACCTCTAAACTTTAGTTTTATGCAAAAACTAATCTACATTCTGTCTCTATAAATGTGCTTATTTTGAGTTTTTGATATAAGCAGAACCATATAACATATGTTCCTTTGAATTTTTTTCACTTAGCATAACGTTTTCATTATGGTTCATCCATATAATGACATGGTCATTAAGGTCCATCCATATTATGGCATGTATCAATACTTCATCCCTTTTTATGGCCAAATAATATTCCATTGTATGGATATACTGCTTTTGTTTATCTAGTCATCAGTTCATGGACATTTGAGTGGTTTCACTTTCTTGACTATTAAGAATAATGCTACTATGTACATTCATGTACATGTTTTTGTGTAGACATGTTTTCATTCACAACTTGGTCTTGAACCCATTTTTGATCATAGGCAAATTCTAAGATAGCCCCCAAGATTCCTGCCCCCTACTTTACAGGCCTTACATAATCCCTTCCCCTTGAATGTGGACAGAATTTGTGAATATAATGGGATATCACTCTCTTGATTTAGACATATTATATGGCAAAGGTGAAGGAAATTACAAATGTATTAAGGTATTTAATCATTCATTTTTTTGTAAATTTTCTTAACATTTATTCATTTTTGAGAGACAGAGAGAGACAGAGAGAAAGCAAGGGTGGGGCAGAGAGAGAGGGATACACAGAATCTGAAGCAGGCTCCAGGCTCTGAGCTGTCATCACGGAACCTGATGCAGGAATTGAACCCATGAACCATCAGATCATGACCTGAGCCAAAGTCTGAGGCTTAACCAACTGAGCCACATAAGTGCCCCTTCAATCAGTTTATTTTAAGTTAATCAAAAGGGGAATTATTCAGAGCAGGCCACACATAATTAGGAAAGCCCTATATAAGAGGACCCAGGCTTTTCCTGAAAGAAAGATTCAAAGTAAAAGAATGAGCAAGGGTAAAAGCCCTGCAATAAATATTAAAGAGGACTTTTTGATTGGAAAGGAAAGACCAAAAGTGACAAAGACAAAGGAACAGATAAAATCTCCAGAAACAACAAAACAAGTAATAAAATAGCACTAAATATATATGTATCAATGATCACTCTGAATGTAAAGGACTAAATGCTCCAATCAAAAGACATAGGATGTCAGAATGCATAAGAAAACAGCACCCATCTATATGCTGCCAACAAGAGACTTGTTTTACTCTTTTTATTTATTTTTATTTTTTAATGATTATTTTTCAGAGAAGGAGAGAGACAGAGCATGAGTGGGGGAGGAGCAGAGAGAGGGAGACACAGAATCCAAAACAGCCCCAGGCTCTGAGCTATCAGCACAGAGCACGACGTGGGGCTTGAAGCCACAAAACATGAGATTACAACCTGAGCCAAAGTCGGACACTCAACAAACTGAGCTACCAAGCCGCCCCACGAGAGACTCATTTTAGGCCTAAGGCACCTGCAGATTGAAAGTGAGGGGTGTAAAAATACTTACCATGCAATTATATAGCAAAAGAAAGCTGGAGTAGCAATACTTATATCAGACAAACCAGATTTTAAACCAAAGACTATAACAAGAGATGAAGAAAGGTACAGTATCATAATAAAGGGGTCTATCCAACAAGAACATCTAACAATTGTAAATATTTATGGCCCAACATGGAAACATACAAATATATAAAATATTTAGTAACAAAGATAAAGTAGCTCCTGGATCATAATACAGTAATGGTAGGGGCCTTTAACACCCCACTTACATCAATGAATAGGTCATCTAAGCAGAAAATCAATAAGGAAACAATGGCTTTGAATGACACATTGGACCAGATGGGCTTAACAGATATATTCAGAATATTTCATCTAAAAGGAGCAGAATACACATTTTTTTTTCAAGTGCACATAGGACATTCTCTGGAAGAGACCACATACAAGGTCAGAAATCAGGCAACAAGTACAAAAAGACTGAGATCATACCATGCATCTTTTCCAACCACAATGCTATGAAACTTGAAGTCAACCACAAGAAAAAATTTGGAAAAACCACAAATACATGGAGGTTAAGCAACATGCTACTAAGGAATGAATGGGTCAACCAGGATATTAAAGAGGAAATTAAAAATTACATGGAGGGGTGCCTGGGTGGCTCGTCGGTTGAGCATCCGACTTCGGCTCAGGTCATGATCTCACAGTCTGTGGGTTCGAGCCCCGCATCAGGCTCTGTGCTGACAGCTCAGGGCCTGGAGCCTGCTTCCGATTCTGTGTCTCCCTCTCTCTCTGGCCCTCCCCTGCTCATGTTCTGTCTCTCTCTGTCGCAAAAATAAATAAAAAAAAATTAAAAAAAATTACATGGAAACAAATGAAAATGATAACATGATAGTCTAAAATCTTTGGGATGCATGAAAAGCAGTCATAAGAGGGAAGTATTTAGCAATACATGCCTACCTCAAGAAACAAGGAAAATCTCAAATAAAAAACGTAACCTTACACCTAAAGGAGTTAGCAAAAGAACAATAAATGAAGCCTAAAGCCAGCAGAAGAGGGGAAATAATAAAATTTAGAGCAGAAACAAATGATATGGAAAGTAAAAAAAAAAAAACAAAAAACAATAGAACAGATGAATAAAGCCATGGGGGTGGTTATTTGAAAACATTAATAAAATTGATAAACCTGTAGCCAGGTTGATCAAAAAGAAAAGTGAAAGGACCCAAATAAATAAAATCGCAAGTGAGAGAGGAGGAAGAACTACCAACAACACAGGAATCCAAATAATTATAAGAGAATATTATGAAAAATTACATGCCAACAAACTGGACGACCTGGAAAAAAATGAATAAATTCATAGAAACATATAAACTACAAAAACTAAAACAGCAAGAAGTAGAAAACTTGAAGAGACCACTAACCAGCAAAGAAATTGAATAAGTAATCAAAGAAATCTCCCAACAAACAAAAGTCCAGGGAAGATGGCTTCACAGGGGAATTTTACCAAACCTTTAAAGAAGAGTTAATTAATACCTATTCTTCTTAAACTGTCCTAAAAAATAGAAAATAAAGCAAAACTTCCAAACTCATTCTATGAGGCCAGCATTACCCTGATTCCAAAATCAAAGACTCCACTAAAAAAAGAGAACTATAGGCAGGTATCTCTAATGAACATGGGTGCAAAAATTCTCAATAAAATACTAGCAAATCAAATACAATCATACATTAATAGAATCATTAAACATGATCAGGTGGGATTTATTTCTGGGGTGTAAGGGTGGTTATGTATTCATAAACAAGTCAGCATGATACACTAATAGTAGAAAGGATAAGAACCATATTATCCTCTCCATAGATGCAAAAATAAGCATTTGAGAAAGTACAATATCCATTCATGATAAAACCTTCAATAAAGTAGGGTTAGAGGGAACATACCTCGACATCATGATAGCCATATAGCAAAAACACACAGGTAATATCATCTTCAATGGGAGAAAGGTGAGAGCTTTTCCTTTATGGTGAGGAACAAAGCAGGGATGACCACTCTTACCACTGCCATTTACCATAGTACTGGAAGTCCCAGCCTCAGCAATCAGACAATAAAAAGAAATAAAAGGCATCCAAATCAGCAAGGAAGAGGTCAATCTCTCACGATTTGCAAGTGATTTGGTACTCTATATAGGAAATCCAAAGGACTCCACCAAACAATTGCTAGAACTGATACATGAATTCAGTATTGTCACAGGGTACAAAATCAATGTACAGAAATCTGTTGCATTTCTATACGTCAATAATGAAGCAGCAGAAAGAGAAATCAAGTAATAAATCCCATTTACAACTGCACCAAAACCATAAGATACCTAAGAATAAACCTAACCAAAGAGGTAAACGATCTGTACTCTGAAAAGTATGGAACACTTTTGAAAGTTATTGAAGAAGACACAAAGAAATGGAAAAACATTCTATGCTCATGGCTTTGAGAACAAATATTGTTAAAATGTCTATATCACCCAAATCAATCTACACATTTAATGTAATCCTTATCAAAATACCAGGAGCATTTTTCACAGAGCTAGAACAAACAATCCTAAAATTTGTATAGAACCAGAAAAGACCCCGAATAGCCAAAGCAATCTTGAAAAAGAAAACCAAAGTAGGAGGCATCATAATTCCGGACTGCAAACTATATTACAAAGCTGTAGTGATCAAGACAGTTGGTCTATCACATAAACAGACACATAGATCAGTAGAACAGAATAGAAAACCAAGAAAGGAAACCACAACTAATCTTTTTCAACTAATCTTTGACAAAGCAGGAAAAATATCCAACAGATAAAAGACAGTCTCTTCACCTAATGGTGTTGGAAAAAGTGGACAGTAACACGCAGAAGAATGAAGCTGTACCACTTTCTTATACCATACACAAAAAATAAATTCAAAATGAATGGAAGACCTAAATGTGAGACAGAAAACCATCAAAATCTTAGAGGAGGACACAGTTAGTAACCTCTTTGACATCAGCAGTAGCAAGTTCTTACTAGATAAGTCTCATGAGGCAAGGGAAATAAAAGCAAAAATGAACTATTGGGACTTCATCAAAAAAAAAAAGGCTTGTCTGCAGAGCGAAGAGAACCATCAACAAAAGTAAAAGGCAACCTATAGAATGGTAGAAGATATTTGCAAATGACATATCTGATAAAAGGCCAGTGCCCAAAATATACAAAGAACTCATAAAACTCAACACCCCAAAAACAAATAATCCAGTTACAAAATGGGCAGAAGATATGAATAGACATTTTTCCAAAGAAAACATATAGATGGCTAACAGACACATGAAAAAATGTTCAACATTACTCATCATCAGGGAACTACAATGAGATATCACCTCACGCCAGTCAGAATGTTTAAAATTAACAACACAGGAAACAACAGGTATTGGCGAGGATGTGAAGAAAGGGGGACACAGTTGGTGGGAATGCAAACTGGTGCAGCAGGTCTGGAAAACAGTATGGACCTTCCGCAAAAATTTAAAAATAGAACTACCCTATGATCTAGCAATTGCACTGCTAGGTATTTACCTAAATATCACAAAAATTCTGACTCGAAGGGATTTATGCCCTGTGATGTTTATTACAGCGTTATCAACAATAGCCAAATTATAGAAAGAGCCCAAATGTCCATCAACTGGTGATTGGATGAAAAGTAATGACATACATATATATGATATATATCATATATATATAACATATATATATCATGTATCATAACAATAGATCATATATATAAACAACATATATATATTATATACATATATAATGAAACATTATACATATGGAATATTACTCAACCATTAAATGAAATCATGCCATTTACAATGATGTGGATGGAGCTAGAGAGTATTATATTATGCAAAATCCATCAGTCAGAGTAAGACAAATACTATATGATTTCACTCATATGTGGAAATTAAAAAATAAAAGAAATGAACATAGGGGGGAAAATAGAGGCAAAGCAGGAAAAATACTTTTTTTTTTGAGAGGTGACGTCTTTTATTTTTTTAAATTTATTTATTTTTTAATTTACACCCAAGTTTGTTAGCATGTAGTGCAACAATAATTTCAGGAGGAAATTCCTTAATGCCCCTTACCCATTTAGCCCATCCCCCCTCACACAACCCCTCCAGTATCCCTCACTTTGTTCTCCATATTTATGAGTCTCTTCTATTTTGTCCCCCTCCCTGTTTTTATATTATTTTTGCTTCCCTTCCCTTACATTCATCTCTTTTGTCTCTTGAAGTCCTCATATGTATGAGTGAAGTCATATATTTGTCTTTCTCTGACTAATTTCACTTAGCCTAATACCCTTCAATTCCATCCACGTACTTGCAAATGGCAATATTTCATTCTTTTTGATTGCTGAGTAATACTCTATTGTATATATATACCACTTCTTCTTTATCCATTCATCCATTGATGGACACTTGGGCTGTCTCCATACTTTGGCTATTGTCAATAGCGCTGCTATAAACATTGGGGTTCACATGTCCCTTGAAAACAGAACACCTGTATCCCTTGGGTAAATACCTGGTAGTGCAATTGCTGGGTCGTAGGGTAGTTCTATTTTTAGTTTTTTGAGGAACCTCCATACTGTTTTCCAGAGTGGCTGCACCAGCTTGCATTCCCACCAACAATGCAAAAGAGATCCTCTTTCTCCGCATCCTCGCCAACATCTGTTGTTGCCTGAGTTGTTAATGTTAGCCATTCTGACAGGTGTAAGGTGGTATCTCTTTGTGGTTTTGATTTGTATTTTCCTGATAATGAGTGAAGTTGAGCATTTTTTTCATGTGTCAGTTGGCCATCTGGGTGTCTTTGGAGACGTGTCTATTCATGTCTTTTGCCCATTTCTTCACTGGATTATTTGCTTTTTGGGTGTTGAGTTTGATAAATTCTTTATAGATTTTGGATACTAACCCTTTATCTGATATGTCATTTGCAAATATCTTCTCCAATTCTGTCGGTTGCCTTTTAGTTTTGCTGATTGTTTCCTTCACTGTGCAGAAGCTTTTTATTTTGATGAGGTCCCAATAGTTCATTTTTGCTTTTGTTTCCCTTGTCTCCAGTGACGTGTTGAATAAGAAGTTGCTGCGGCTAAGATCAAAGAGGTTTTTGCCTTTCTCCTCAAGGATTTTGATGGCTTCCTGTCTTACATTGAGGTCTTTCATCCATTTTGAGTTTGTTTTTGTGTATGGTGTAAGAAAGTGGTCCAGGTTCATTCTTCAGCATGTCGCTGTCCAGTTTTCCCAGCACCACTTGTTGAAGAGACTTTCTTTATTCCATGGGCTATTCTTTTCTGCTTTGTCAAAGATTAGTTGGCTATACATTTGTGGGTCCATTTCTGGGTTCTCTATTCTGTTCCACTGATCTGAGTGTCTGTTCTTGTGCCAGTACCATACTGTCTGGATGATTACAGCCTTGTAATACAGCTTGAAGTCCGGGATTGTGATGCCTCCTACTTTGGTTTTCTTTTTCAAGATTGCTTTGGCTATTCAGGGTCTTTTCTGGTTCCATAAAATTTTAGGAATATTTGTTCTAGCTCTGTGAAGAATGCTGGTGTTACTTTGATAGGGATTACATTGAATGTGTAGATTGCTTTGGGTAGTATTGACATTTTAAGAATATTTGTTCTTCCTATCCAGGAGCATGGAATCTTTCCATTTTTTTGTGTCTTCTTCAACTTCTTTCATAAGTTTTCTATAGTTTTCAGTGTATAGATTTTTTCACCTCTTTGCTTAGATTTATTCCTAGGTATTTTATAGGTCTTGGTGCCATTGTAAATGGGATCGATTCCTTGATTTCTCTTTATGTTGACATGTAATTTTCTTATATAATCCTTGTCCATGTTTGGTGTTTATACTAGCCTCATAAAATATTTAGGACATCCAGATTATTGCAGTGGATTAAGTTTATTTATCCCCTCTTCTTTCTAAATTCCACCAAAATAACATAAAGAATAAAACAGGAATACACCTACATGGACAAAGAATCTAAGATTAGAGAGGAGCAACACAGGAGTCTTTACTAAATTATTATTTTTAAGATCTAAAGCAAATATAATAAAATGTTATGATATGACTAAGCTGGGTTGCAGGTGTATGGGTGTCCATTGTCTTTTCTTTCGTAATTTTTAGTAATGATGAAATATTTCTTAATGTTAAAAATAGACAAATAAGTTAGTTTCAGAGAGTTATATGTGCTTTAAAAGTGCTTCTCAAATTTTAATGTGCATATGACTAGCTTAGGGAACTCTTATTAAAATGCAGATACTGAATCATTAGGTCTGGAGTGGGGCTTGAGATTCTCCATTTCTTTTTTTGAAAAATTTTTAACCTTTATTTATTATTGAGAGACAGAGCAAGAGCATGGGAGGGGAAGAGAGAGGGAGGAGACACAGAACCTGAAGGAGGCTCCAGGCTCCGAGCTGCCAGCACAGAGCCCCATGCAGGGCTCAAACTCACTAACCACAAGATCATGACCTGAGCCGCAGTCGGACACCTAACCAACTGAGCCACCCAGACGCCCCAAGGTTCTTCATTTCTTATAAGCCCCCAAGTGATGTCAATGCTGGTGGTCCATGGACCACCATTCGAGTAGCAAGATTTTAAGGGAAATGAAACAAGGCAATGTGACAGAGAGAGTCAGGGACAGGAAGTAGCTTCTTTAGATAAGGTGTCTTGAAAAACTTCTCTAAATAGTGATATTTGAATCATTAAAATTCTTCAGGAATGATGTTCTAAGTAGAGAAAAAAGCAAGTGCAAAGGCACTCAGGTAGGAATAGGTTCTGGCATTTTATAGAAATAGAAAAGGCCACTGTGGCCTTAAAATATTTAAGTGTTTCTTCCACATTCCAGGTGTAATTAAGTGGAAAGAATACTGTATTTGGAGTCATAAAACCTAGGTTTGGTCTTCATCCCATTAGCTCTGTGACCCCTGTCAAGCCACAACCTGTTTCCTCATAAATATATGAATATTAATGAATAATATCTATTCTCCAATGTTGATGTGAGGATAAAATAAGGTATTAAAAAGCACTTTGTAAATTGCAAAATACTATACACATATAATTATTGCATAAGTAAAGTGCTATCATCTGATCTGAGTTTGAAATAGCCAAATACAGTGGCTTTTACTGTGTGCTATGTCTCTAATTATTTCAGACACTTATGTGTCAAGTTGCTGCAGGCCAAGTTGGTCTGTCTGTTGCTGCAGTTCTCCAGCAGTGCACAACTCTCACGATGCTTCATGTTCTATTTTTGGGAGCACTGGAAATTTTCTTTGACTCTTTTGGCTCATGTTTGATCCACTTTAGCTCATCATAGAGTAACTACTTGTGTATTCCAATGTGATTCACATTTCTTTTTCTTTTTTTTTTTCTTTTAAAGAAGGGTTGCCCAGGATGTGACATCCCCATGAGGAATGTTCCCTTTTTTTTTCTTTTAAATTTATTTATTTTTGATAGAGACAGAGTGTGAGCAGGGGAGGGGCAGAAAGAGACAGAGAGACACAGAATCCGAAGCAGGCTCCAGGCTCTAAGCTGCCAGCAAATTGCCCAACGCGGGGCTCGAACCCACAAACTGTGAGATTATGACCTGAGCCAAAGTCGGACGCTTAAGCGATTGAGCCACCCAGGCACTCTGTTTTGTGATTCACATTTCTTAATCAGAAGAGTTGACTTACAATGAGCAAACAGTACTTCAGTAAAAATAAGTTGACTCCATTCAAAGACTGCACAACTATTGTTCCATGCCAATAATGCCTTTAGACAATTCTAATGAAACTTATCAAGAATCCTGAGAAATCATCTGTAGGGTCAGGTGTTTTAGAATTCTGTGGTCTTTCCTAATTTAAAATCTTTTGATTGTATACAGACTCTAGAGACTTTTAATTAAATCTTGTCTTTGAATATAGGCAACATCTTTAGTGTACAGAGCAATGGAATAGCAGCCAGACTACCCCTGGTCTAGTTCTAACTCTAACTCTAAAACCACAAGGCCCTGGTCTTCTTTATCTATTAGGAACAAGGAATACCCTCCAAAATCTATTTTTAAGATCCAGCAAAATAATGTGTGTTTCTGGAAGTATAAAAATTCAAAATATTCTTTTGTCACATTACATTGTAGCAGGATTCTCACACAGAGAGTCATGAGACTGAAGCTTTTCTTTCCAGGAAGCAACTTTATTCCTGCCAGCACCACTCAGCTGGGTTCATACCCAAAGAAATGAGCCCCGAATGCCATGTGGTGTAGTTTTTACATTTTTTTAATTTCTTTGTCTCTCAAAAAGGTAACATACAAACCTATAGTCTGATTAAGTGGTCTCATGTTATAAGGTAGTGAAGGATATTGTCAAGTAAGCAAATAGGAAGGTTGCCTTGAGGTCTTTTTTTTTTTCTTTGCTTAGGGAGGGAACCCTACCACAATATCTAATTTCTCACAAAATATATGGTATATAGATTCCCATTAAAAAAATTTTTTTTTAATGTTTATTTATTTTTGAGACAGAGAGAGACAGAGCATGAATGAGGGAGGGTCAGAGAGAGAGGGAGACACAGAATCCGAAGCAGGCTCCAGGCTCTGAGCTGTTGTGGGACCCAAGGAATTTTGCAAAAATCCCCTACCCCTGGACAAGCAGAGCAAGACTAACTCCATTTTGTGCTACACCCACCATCTCATGTATAACCCCCACATGACCTACTTGTTGCTTAAGACACTCCCCCACCCTAGTCAAGCCGCTGAGCACACCCTTACTGGAAACCGGCTCATTTAGGAATGCGGAACCCCTAACCACCAAAGAATGTAAACCCCGCCTTTTGCCTGCCAAACTTGTGCGCCAATTCTGACCAGAGTGATAGGCTAGTTCAAACAGTTACTATAGGGTAAATTGTAATTCAATTGGCCACCTGCGTGTGGACTGACATGAATGTGCAACTTTCTGTGTGTGTTACAATCTCACTGGCCCCTGGTCCCTATAAAACTGCTACGCCTCTTAACCTAGGGGTCCAAGTCCCTGCTCTGCTGTGTCAGGTATACTTGGGCCCAAGCTCGAGCTTGCAAATAAACCCTCGTGTGTTTGCATCAGTATCGGCTCCTTGGTGGTCTCTTGGATTCGAAATCAGGGGCATTACACTTTCAGCACAGAGCCCGACGCGGGGCTCGAACTCACGGACCGTGAGATCACGACCTGAGCCGAAGTTGGACGCTTAACTGACTGAGCCACCCAGGTGCCCTGATTCCATATATATATATATATATATATTTTTTTTTTTTTTAAATAGAGCATTATTGGACAATGCTTTACCTGGGTAGAAAGATTCAGTGGCAATATTCAGCCCTAAAAGAAATTGCTGGAAGAGTCTAGGGTTTCTCTATTGTAGAGTGTTGCTCTCTAACCCAGAATCTATGCTGAATAAATATTTACTGATGATGACATAGGCATTAATAAAAGAGACCATTACTAATCTGTTAACAAGACAATAATAAGCCAGAAACATACAATTAGTAAGTCCTGTCAATGCTATCTCATAATATCTCTAGAATTGATCTATTTCCACTGCTACTGCCATGTTCAGGCCTTTATTTTATAACTGAACTATTGCACTAACTTCATGATTCCAATCTGAACTCCCTTCAGTCCGACCTTTCCACTTAATCCAGAATGGTATAATGTAAATACAAATCTGATCATGTTACTCTCCTGATTAAAACTCTCCACTGGCTATAGTATCAAGCGCTAACTTCTAAGAATGAAATATGAGGTCCTTCCCCATCAGGCCTCTGCTTATCCGAGCTTCTCTCCTGCTACTCTATCATATGCTCCCTAGAATCTCGAACATGGAAATGTTTTCTTATACCTTCTTGCTTTTAAACATGACATTTCTTTTACATGGAACTCCGTTCAGCCTCTTCAGTTGGAAATTTTATTCTTTAAATAACTCTGCTCAAGCATCCTCTTCTCTGGAAACCTGAGTGTAGGATGAATCTTGAAACAAAGTAACTACATGGGCCATGCATTTCTTTTGTCTTCATCAGACTTAAAAGTCCATCCTGCCTCTATATAAGGAGTTCAGAATTATTTACCTGTCTCGTGTAAAAACTTTGAGAACGCAGTAATGTATATAAAATTGCAACTGCTTCACTGTCTACAGGGTTTTAGGTAACGCTGACATTTGGAAATGCAGTTTTCTGGAAAACTGTAACATATTTATTTCGGTATCATTTTGCTTGATGATAGTGGTAAAAAAAAGAATATAAACCTGTTTTTAAAAATGGACTTTTCCTCCATATATTTTCACTTTACCATCCATTAGCCAATCTAGCTGTTTTGCAGTAATTAGGGATGCTGCAGAAACCAAATGGAAAAGCTAGAAAGAGATGCAAATTAGCAGAGTAAATATGTGTGCGTGTGTGTCCCAAGAGCAACAGACCAAAGGAAAACTGCCCCAAGGATTGCGCGAAAGCGAATAAGCCCGAAACCCAGTGAATCTCAAGGTTCCTGAAGTCTCCACCCTGGGGAAATTAGTATCCGTAAATTTAATCTAAGCGTTAGTGCACTAGAGAGTGAAGAGAAAAATATGCAGAGGGAAAACGGAGTGAGGCGTTGCACTGAGTTGAAGGCTGTAAGAGAAAAGTGGAATGACTGGACAAGATAAGGGTTGGCGGATTTAGCAAATGCAGTATTTGAGACATACTAAAAAACGACTCGTTTATCCCAAGTTAAAGTTTAATTGTGCATCCTGTATTTTATGTGGCAAATCTAAAAAAACAGAGAAAGACGTTATTCTACAATTCCCGGTTGTGTAAAACACTCAAAGGCCCTAGAAAATACAGCTGTTAAGCCCAAGTACCTGACTCCTTGCAGAGAAGCTATTTCCGGTCTCGGGCCCTGAGAAAATGAGGGGGAGGGGAGAGAAGATTAAGGTAGCTGAGTGGAGTCCGCCAGCGTCCCACAATTCTCTGCTCTAGATTCCTCTTTCCTCGCTCAAGATGGCGCTGCTCGTGATACATTCTTCACGCTGGGCAGCCGCAGCGACTGCCTTTGAAAAGCGTCGGCACGTGGCGATTCTGGTTCGGTCTCTAGTCTCTGTCCGTGGTGCAGGTATTCAGCGGAGATCACGTCAGCTCGGCGCCTCGGGAGCTTCTCGAATTTCCCAGGTGAGATGACATTCACGTGGAAGAGTAGGGTGAAGGACAAAGGGACCTATGGAAAAGTTTGCTCTCATGTCCTCGGGTCAGAGAGAAAGCCAAAAAGAAAGGTTGTCAGGGCTAACTCGGAACATCAGTAAGTGAAGGAAATTAGGGGTGGTAATTTGAGGAAGGGGGGAAGAAAACCTTTGTGGTACGCCAAGGGAATGGAACGGAAGGTTCCGGGCAGAGGGCACCTGGAGCACTAGTTATTCTCAAAGGATTTACGTGTTTGTTTCCCTCCCCCCGCCCTTCGTAGTTTAAAAGATGGGGTAGACGGGATCCCCAGATTGCTTACCTTTCTAAATGCAAGGAAAACTGGCAACTTTTCCAAAGTTAGTAATGGAATTTGGGACTAATATGGCCATGGTTCAGATTTTACTCTCTTGAAAGTAGTATTTGGGGAGCATTGTAACATGACAGCAGAACTACCTGTAAACAAGAGGCTGAGTTGGCACAGTTAACTCTCTGCTGACAGTGCTTCCTGATAGGCCAAAAACCATACCTATCTTTCTCTCCAAAACATAGACCGCCCTAAATTCGTATGTAAACACGATTGTCTTTTGATCTGAAAATAGTGTTCTTCTGTGTACACAGGTCGCTTTGGAAGCCATAAGGCTGCTTATCTTTAATTAATGAATGTAGTTTTTGTTATAGTGTCTCTTAATTTGTGTCCATAATTCTCTCTTAGCAGTTACAAAAAAATATTCATATTTGTACTTTGGTATATCTTTTTATTTCCTGTATATTGGCAAAATGTTTAATTGCCACTACTTGTTCATCAGTATCGCTGAAGCATTGTCAGTTTTGTTTGGGAAGCACCCTCATAAATTTTGATTCCACATGAACAGATGTTTAATGTCTACATTGTACATAGCACTATGCTAGATAATGAGGGTACCAAGAGAAACATACATTAATGCCTTCAAGATTGATCAGTTTAGTTAAGGAGTTTGTATTTATGTATTACAAGAATAACTAAACAATGTAAGTAGGTTAAATATCAAATGAATAGTATAAACAATAAGGGCAGTAAGCATCTAGAGGAAATAGGGATAATTAAGGACCAGATTATAGAGAGGATCTCATGCTGGTGATAGAACTGAGGAGAACATTTTAAGCAGGGAGAATGGGGAATGACACTAAGCATGTGGAATGCCGGAGAAATTATATGCATTCGTTCATCCAGTGATTATTGAACACCTTTACAGCAGTAGAGGTTACAGCAGAATAAAATACAGGCCCTGTCCTTGAAGAGTCTAAAATCTAGTAAGGGAAAAAGGTAAGTAAACAGGCAATTATAATACAGTAGTGCAATGATGGGAAGGGTACAGAGTACTAAAAGAGTGTACTTGAAGGGCATCTAATCTAATTTTGAGGTGGGAAAATGCCTTGAATGACTGATATCTACTAAGCCAAGGCCTTAAAAAATTAAGAGAAATTAGCTAAAGAGGGAATAGTGTGTGCAAAGGCCCACAGGTAAGAGAGAGCATGGACCTTTTGTAGAACTGCATGTAGTTTAGGCTACTGAAGAGTTCAGGATAGAAGCAGCAGATCAGGCTAGATCTAGAAGCAAATCCAGATCATTTTATTAAAGGTTTTAAAACACTTTATAGTTGAAAGTTTGTAACACATGACCTCTTGGGAACCATTCTTATTCTGTAGTCCTCTAATAAGCCTAATGAAGTTAAAATAATATTTGTAGGACTTTGTCAGGCTGGGAGATGGGGGGAAGGAGAAGTTACTGGGAGTTTCAGAGGAAGTGATGTAAATAAATTTCTCTCTTTTCATGAACACTGTCCCCACAACTTTCTTCTTCCACTGTCTTCTGTACATCCTACCATTCCCTGTGGTTACCATTTCCAAAGTGTGAAAAAACAAAGATGTTACTTTTGTTTTCTGCTTCTTAAAGACATGCAACTCTTGCCATAATTTGAAAAAATGTAGATTTAACTGGGAGATGAAGGAATGGTTATAAGGCTTTCATACTTTTAGGACAATCATTAGTATATAGCATAATATTTTAGAGCTGAAAGGAACCTTAGTGCGGTGTTATGAAACATGTTAATAAGTTGGATCAGTCTTTTTTTATATGAAATTCAGTAGAATAAGAAAGAAAATGTCAGTGCTTTATACATATTAAGGGAAGTATTGTTTTATGTACTGTTTTATGTGTATATGTACTTTGCCACATGTATGCGATTACTGGGATGCATTGTAAAATGTGTTTTTCACACAGGATTATTTACTGGATTATTTACTGTGCAATATGGTAGTCACCAGCTTCATGTGGCTGTTAAAATTTAAATTAAATTAAAATTTTAATTCCTTGGTGCATTAGCCACATTCCAAGGGCTAAAAAGGTACATAGATATGGAACATTTCCATCCTTGCAGAAAGTTCTGTCCAACAGTGCTGCTTTAGAGAAGATCATGTCCAGCCTTCTAATTTTGCAGATGAGGTAACTAAATCCTAGTATAGATAAATGGCAGCCTTTAAGGCCATTCATTTATTGCCTTCTCTGTCAGGTATTCATATAAAGGTAAATAAGACTCTTGCAGGCATTAAACATACAATAAATGTTGAATTGTAAAGATACTTACACTAGAGCACTGTTAATAGAGGGAAACACCTTAAACATAAAAGTTTTTTTTATTAAAATTGTAAGTGTTGTAAGATTTTTTTTTTTTTTAAATTTTTTTTTCAACGTTTTTATTTATTTTTGGGACAGAGAGAGACAGAGCATGAACGGGGGAGGGGCAGAGAGAGAGGGAGACACAGAATCGGAAACAGGCTCCAGGCTCCGAGCCATCAGCCCAGAGCCTGACGCGGGGCTCGAACTCCCGGACCGCGAGATCGTGACCTGGCTGAAGTCGGACGCTTAACCGACTGCGCCACCCAGGCGCCCCGTGTTGTAAGATTTAAATTGTAATGATTTAAAGTATGATAAGATTTAAATTGTAATGATTTATTATACAGTTGCCTCTCTACTACATTAGTTAATATTAAAAAGACGTGAGTTTTGGGGCGCCTGATGAGTACCTGAGTTGGTTGAGCATTTGACTCATTTTGGCCTAGGTCATGATCTCAGGATTGTGGGATTGAGCCCAGCATCAGGCTCTGTGCTGAACTCCCTCTGCCCCTCTCCCCCACTCGTGCTCATTCTCTCTCTCCCTAAAATAAAGAGACATGAATTATGAGTGATAGAACTTTTTTCAACAATACTTATGTGGTATGTGGTTAGACCACAATGCTTTTTATCTAAGTTTAAAGAGTTAATTCTTGATCCTGATCCTGATCATATACTTTTCTTCGTTTGTTTAAAAAAAAAATCTTTTTTGAGATTTATTCACATACCATATAATTCACCTATTTAAAGTGTGCAATTCAGTGGTTTTTATTTATTTTTTTATTTTTGTAAAATCAATCAGCACACTTGTAATTAACAATGATTAACTTAATTTTTTTAATTTTAGAGCACGAGTAGGGGAGAGGGGTAAAGGGAGAGAGAGAGAATCTTAAGCAGGCTCCAAGATCAGCATGGATCAAGAGTAGGATGCTCAAACAACTGAGCCACACAGGTGCCCTGAAATTCAATGGATTTTAGTATATGTAATGATACGTATCACTGTCACCATAGCCAATTTTACATCTTTATTACCTTAAAAACAAACTTGCTACCCTTTTGCCTATCACCCTCCCCCCCCCGCCCACATTTCCCTCCCTCACCAGCCCTAAGAAACCACTACTATGTTCAGTTTCTATAGATTGTCCATTTTGGACATTTCACATAAATGGAATCATATAATAATATGTGGTCTTTTAAGACTGGCTTCTTTCACTTAGTAGTATTGTGTTTTTAAGGCGCATCTGTGTCATGGCATATATTAAGTACCTCATTTGGTTTTTTTTTTAATATTTATTCTTAGAGAGAGAGAGAGAAAGAGAGAGAGCATGAGCAGGGAAGGGGCAGAGAGAGGAGACACAGAATCTGAAGCAGGCTCCAGGCTCTGAGCTGTCAGCACAGAGCTGGATGTGGGCCTCGAATTCATGAACCGCGACGTGAGATCATGACCTGAGCCAAAGTCAGACGCTTAACTGACTGAGCTACCCAGGCGCCCCAGTACTTCATTTGTTTTTATAGCCAAATAATATTCAGTGTGGTTATGCAATATTGCCTTTATGCATTCATTGGTTGGTGGGCATAGGTTTTTTTTCCCCTATCTTTTGGCTGTTATGAGTAATGCTGCTATAAGCATCCATGTACAAATTTTCATTTCTCTTGAGTGGATAGCTAGGAGTAGAATTGCTGGATCATATGATAACTCTATGTTTAATTCTTTTAGGAACTGTTAGACTGGTTTTCAAGGGACTACACCATTTTACATCACCCTCAGAAGTACTGGAGGGTTCCAGTCTCTCCACATCCTCGACAATGCCAATAGTTCTTGTTATCTTACTTTTTTAGTCTAGCTATCCTAGTAGGTGTGAAGTGTTATCTCATTGTGGTTTTGATTTGTATTTCCCTAATGACAAAAGACCCTGAGCATCCATCCATGTGCTTATTAGCCATTTGCATATCTTTTTTTGAGGAATGTGTATTCAGGTCTTTTGCCCATTTTTTAATTGGGTTATTGGTCTTTTTATCATTGAGATATGAGAATTCTTTATATATTCTACATTCAGGTCCTTTATCAGATATATGATTTGCAAATATTTTCTCCCATTCTGTGGGCTATCTTTTTACTTTCTTGATAATGTCCTTTGAAGCACAAAAGCTTTTCATTTTCATAAAGTCAAATTTATCTATTTTTTTCTTTTGTCATACTTTTTGTGTTATACCTAAGAATCCATTGCCAAATTTGAGTTCATGAAGAATTACCATGTTTTCTTCTAGGAATTTTATAATGTAATTCTAGTGATATATAGAAACAACTCTTGTATAGTTATAGTTTCCTTTCCCCACTTTGTTGTTTTATTTTAATATATATCTGTAAATGTTGCAATCCTAACAATATATTGTCATAATTATTGTTTTATATAATTTATGACTTTTAAAGAAGCTGAGAGAAGACAGGAAGGCAAGTAAATATTTATTTTGTTAGACTAGCCTTTGTTTTTGTTTTTGTTTTTATTTTTTAACATTTATTTATTTTTGAGAGAAGAGAGAAAGAGAGAAAGAGAGTATGAGCACGAGCAGGGGAGGGTCAGAGAGACTGAGAGACAGAATCCGAAGCAAGGTCTAGGCTCTGAGCTATTAGCACAGAACCTGACACGAGGCTCAAACTCATGGACTGCGAGATCATGACCTGAGCCCAAGTTGTACGCTTAACCGACTGACCCACCCAGGCGCCCCTGTTATACTAGCCTTTGTATTTATCATTTATGTTTCTCTTCATATCTTCTCTTGTGTTTGATTTAGCATCTGGAATCATTTCCTTATGCCAGTATAGCTGTGCTCCCATCCATCTCCTTCGTGGTGTTATTGGCAAATATATTGCATCGGTACAGGTCATAAGCTCAACAATTAATTTTTATCCATATTATTTTATACAGTTGCTTTTAATTTTTTATTTATTTAAAAATATTTATTTTTGAGAGAGAGCGCACAAGTTTTTTATATAGTTTCTTTTTAAAATCAGTTCAAAGAAGAAGGTTAAAAAGTGTGCATTTATACATTCTGGTGCTGTGTGTGTGTGTGTTTCAATTGCAGTCTGAGGTCATTTGTTTTCAGCCTAAAGAACTTCCTTTAGTATTTCTTGTAGGGTAGTTCTGTTAGTAACAAATTTTCCTAGTTTTTATTTATCTGGGAATGTCTTTATTTTGCCTTCATTTTTGAAAAGTAAGTTTTAAGTATATAGTATTCTTGCTTGACAGGTTTTTTTTCTTTGAGTGCTTTGAATGTTATCCTACTGCCTTCCAGCCAATGCATTGTTTTTGCTAAGAAATCAGTTGTTAATCTTATTGGGTCCCCTTGTTAGTGAGGAGTTTTTTTTTTTTTTTTTCTCTTGCTACTTTTAAGAAGTTCCCTTTGTTTTGGCTTTTAATGTTTTTACTATAAAGTATGTGTGGCTCTCTTTGCATGTTTCCTCCTTGGAGTTTGTTGTATTTCCTGGATGATAAATTATATTTTAATAAGTTCTTTTTAATAAGCTTTGGAAGGTTACAGCCATTATTTCATCAAATAGTTTTTCTTCCCCTTTATCATTCTTCTTTATTTCTTTTTTTCTTTCTTTCTGGTACACTCATTATGCATATGTTGGTGTGATTATTAATGTTCTACATTTCTCCGAGACTCTGTTCATTTTTCTTCACTCTCTTTTATCTCTGTTCTTCATATTGCATAGTCTCTATTCTGTCTTCAAGTTCACTAATTCTGCTGCCAATTTACATCTGCTGTCAATCCCCTCTAGTAAAGTTTTCATTTTAGTTATTGTATTTTTTTAACTCTAGAATTTCCATTTAGTTCTTTTTAAATAATTCCTGTTTGGGGCTCCTGGGTGGCGCAGTCGGTTAAGCGTCCGACTTCAGCCAGGTCACGATCTCGCGGTCTGTGAGTTCGAGCCCCGCGTCAGGCTCTGGGCTGATGGCTCGGAGCCTGGAGCCTGTTTCCGATTCTGTGTCTCCCTCTCTCTCTGCCCCTCCCCCGTTCATGCTCTGTCTCTCTCTGTCCCAAAAATAAATAAACGTTGAAAAAAAAAATTTAAAAAAAAAATAATAATAAATAAATAAATAATTCCTGTTTGTTGATATTCTTCATGTAACATTATATCATCATCACATCTTCCTTTATTTCCTTTTTAAAAATTTTTTTAATGTTTATTTATTTTTGAGAGAGACAGAGACAGAATGTGAGTGGGTTAGGGGCAGAGAGAAAGGGAGACACAGAATCTGAAGCAGGCTCCAGGCTCTGAGCTGTCAGCACAGAGCCCAACGTGGGGCTTGAACTCATGAGCTGTGAGATCATGATCTGAGCTGAAGTTGGATGCTCAACCTACTGAGCCACCCAGGCGCCCCACACCTTCCTTTATTTCTTTAACATGGTTTCTTTTAGTCTTTGGACATATTTATAATGACTACTTTGAAGCCTTTACTTTTCAATGTGACATTTGGTCAAAACCACAGGCAGTTTCTCTTGCCTGCTTTTTTCTCAGTGTATAGGTTATACTTTCCTGTTTCTTTGTATGTCTTGCAATTTTTTGGAAACTGGACATTTAAAGGTTTTTTTTTACGTTTATTTATTATTGAGAGAGAGAGCGAGACAGAGCATGAGCATGGGAGGGGCAGAGAGAGAAGGAGACACAGAATTTGAAGGAGGCTTCAGGCTCTGAGCTGTCAGCACAGAGCCCAACACGGGGCTCGAACCCACCAACTGCGAGATCATGACCTGAGCCGAAGTCGGATGCCCAACCGACTGAGCCACCCAGGCACCCCAGGAAACTGGACATTTTAGATAATGTAACTCTGGGTACTAGTCCCCTCCTGCTCAGGGCTTCTTGTTATTTACTTGCTTGTTTATTTGGTTGAAGACTGGATGGATTATTTTAGTGCTGTTTCTCTCCACCCACCTCCCTGCTTCCCACTTCACAGTATTTAATGCTTCTTATGTTGCTCCTTAAAGGGTATGTCCACAGTTACCCTGGAATGACAGTGGTTTTGGTGAGGCTTTCTTTGCCTCTTTCCCAGTTATGCTCCATTAGTTGCTGGCAGATTGCACTGTTGAAATCAATCAATTTCTTGAGGCAGAA
Source organism: Lynx rufus (assembly GCF_022079265.1). Classification (NCBI taxonomy): domain Eukaryota; kingdom Metazoa; phylum Chordata; class Mammalia; order Carnivora; family Felidae; genus Lynx; species Lynx rufus. The sequence goes on from NW_025814859.1 coordinate 572,839, forward strand.
ATTGTTGCACAGACTGAAGCAGTCAAATTGGGGTTCCTTTGAAGTGAAAGCTCTGAGGTCAGCTTTGGAGATTTGTTCTGACTGCAGGCAGGCTCCTCCCATCTGTCTCCCTTCTTGGTTTTCTGGTTCTCTGGGACATACCAGCTGACCTATGGTTTAGCTTCTGTGTCCAATGATTCCATTAGTGTCCTACTACTTAGCTTTCACCAGAACCTCCACTGTTTTTGAGAGCAACCTGAGGCTTGAACTTCCTCACATCAAGTTGTAAGTGAAGACAATTCCTCTGGGAAGAGATGAGGAGCTATTTGTTTTAGTGCCTTCTTCTCCTTCCAGACAAAAATCTATCAGCCACAGCTCTGAAGCTGGGGCTGGGGACAATGGTCATTTGTCTCTTAGTTAAACCTCCCCTTTAGGAGTTGAGTGCTAGGTAGAGTAAGAGGAGTTTTTTTTTTTTTTGACTGCCTCTCCTGGTATGGAACCAGCCTCTTAGGAATCATGGTCAGGGTGATTGGGCCTTTAGCAATCAAGTATTCTCAGTGGCACCATACCCATACCCAAGGTAGAGCCTTTGTCCCTCCCATGGAGCTGTGTGGAACAATGGAGCCCCTCCTTCTTGACCACGTTATCCCAGCATGTAGTTTCAGCAATAGGTTTCTGGGGGAAAGACGAAAAATGCTGATATCCTGCCTTTCCCAGGAGGATAGTCTTCTGATTAGGAACTTATGAAGGAGAGAGGGGGGTAATGTACTGTGCTTTTGGCTGCACCAGTCTCAAGGGGAGTTTCCATATTGCCAAACTGGGAGTGGGGAGGCAGGGAGTATGTCCTGGTTCAGATGCTACAGACTTGCTATTCTTACTGAACTATAGTTGCTTTTCTTGAGTAAATGTTACTTCATTTGCTATATGCCCCCAGTCCCATTTCTAGGGACTTTAAATGGTTGTCCTTTTATAACTTTTACCAGTTTTTCTGGGGAGTGGGTCTAAGGAGATCCTTATGTTGTCATGCCAGAAGTGGAACTCTCTTCATTTGTTTTTGACTGTCTCATGTCGTTTGGCTTACTGCATGCAGGAAAGTGGTCTGTCCTTTTTCTTTGGTTTGTAGAAGATAATTTCCATTTAGATCTGGCACACCTTTTGTTTTAGTGTACTTACCTTGTATGCTCTATTTAGTAGTTCTTTTGGATAGGTACTGTTTTGTTTTCATTTGCTGGTTCACATTTCATTTGTTTACATCATGGGCAAGGAATGAGAACTTTAATATCTCCCTGTAGAAAATTCCCTCTTCCTGTACTCCCACTGCTGACTGGCTGCTACTAAGAGACTTTACTTCTGGACATCCTATTAACTGAAGTGGAATATAATAACACTAATGAAATTATTCTGCTTTGCTTTTTAGAGATCCTAGTTTTAAGATATAAGTTTTACATTATAAGATGCATATCAAGAGATGGCAGTGATTACTGAGAAGATATTAAATGTAATAAGAAAATTAAAAACAACAGGAAAAAATTAAGGGTGTTTTTAAGTAAATTTTGCATGGAACTTAAGAGGGTGAGAGGTGATTCAGTGAAATTTAAAGTACCTGAAAGACAATTTTTTTAAATTAATTAATTAGTTAAATAATTAAAATTTTTTTAACATTTATTTATTTTTGAGAGAGAGAGACACAGCATGAGCAGGGGAGGGGCAGAGAGCGAGGGGGAGACGACACAGAATCTGAAGCAGGCTCCATGCTCCGAGCTGTCAGCACAGAGCCCGATGTGGGGCTTGAACTCACCAACTGTGAGATCATGACCTGAGCTGAAGTCGGACACTGAACCGACTGAGCCACCCAGGTGCCCCAAGGACAATTTTTTTAAATTAAAAGCTATCATTCTAATAATTCAGTGATACCTGAACTTACCTGGAACATTAGTTCATTGGGAGCATAGACTTCAGTTGCAGGAAGAGGGATTTAATATACATATAAAAATAATTTCTTAAATTAATAGTCTTTTTATTGGGAGAGCAATAATGACTTTTTAAATGACCTAAGTGGCAGAACAAATAACCATTGATTATAATTTAAATAGATATCTTAATGATAGAACTGGTTTATATTATTCAGCATCACAACTCACTTTAAAAGGGGTGATTTGGGACCTTATGAAGATAAAAAGCTTCTGCACAGCAAAGGAAACAACCAACAAAACTAAAAGGCAACCAACGGAATGGGAAAAGATATTTGCAAATGACATATCAGACAAGGGGCTAGTATCTAAAATCTATAAAGAGCTCACCAAACTCCACACCCGAAAAACAAATAACCCAGTGAAGAAATGGGCAGAAAACATGAATAGACACTTCTCTAAAGAAGACATCCAGATGGCCAACAGGCACATGAAAAGATGTTCAGCGTCGCTCCTTATCAGGGAAATACAAATCAAAACCACACTCAGGTATCACCTCACGCCAGTCAGAGTGGCCAAAATGAACAAATCAGGAGACTATAGATGCTGGAGAGGATGTGGAGAAACGGGAACCCTCTTGCACTGTTGGTGGGAATGCAAATTGGTGCAGCCGCTCTGGAAAGCAGTGTGGAGGTTCCTCAGAAAATTAAAAATAGACCTACCCTATGACCCAGCAATAGCACTGCTAGGAATCTACCCAAGGGATACAGGAGTACTGATGCATAGGGGCACTTGTACCCCAATGTTCATAGCAGCACTCTCAACAATAGCCAAATTATGGAAAGAGCCTAAATGTCCATCAACTGATGAATGGATAAAGAAATTGTGGTTTATATACACAATGGAATACTACGTGGCAATGAGAAAAAATGAAATATGGCCTTTTGTAGCAACGTGGATGGAACTGGAGAGTGTAATGCTAAGTGAAATAAGCCATACAGAGAAAGACAGATACCATATGGTTTCACTCTTATGTGGATCCTGAGAAACTTAACAGGAACCCATGGGGGAGGGGAAGGGAAAAAAAAAAAAAAAAAGAGGTTAGAGTGGGAGAGAGCCAAAGCATAAGAGACTGTTAAAAACTGAGAACAAACTGAGGGTTGATGGGGGGTGGGAGGGAGGGGCGGGTGGGTGATGGGTATTGAGGAGGGCACCTTTTGGGATGAGCACTGGGTGTTGTATGGAAACCAATTTGTCAATAAACTTCATATATAAAAAAAAAATAAAAAAAAAATAAAAGGGGTGATTTGGCAGAAAGAACATTGGTAAACGGTCAGAAGAGTTGGATTCTAGTCTTGGCTTTGGTGTTAGGAGACAAGTGAACAATCATTAAATAGTAATTTGCAATCATTAGACAAATATAAGTTATGAAGAAGCAGTGGCTTGGTTTTGAGAAGAGCAGGACCAAACCAATTCAGTTCTTCATATGAGAGAGAGTGACAGGGTACTTACTTAGAAGTGTAGTCGATGTTGATTTCAGTAAAGCTTTCAAATCTTGTCCCCTGTATCATTCTCACCCAACAAGCCAGGAAGAAATGGTATTGCAAACTGTTAGGGGTCTTGAGGTAGTAGTGTAGTAGTAAGAAAATCTTACCAGAGAAAATACAGATAATTTGAAAGAGTTTGATTTATAAATATTAAAGGGGATAAACAACTGGTGTACAAAGGACATAGCTTGGTGTAATGGAATGAATATTGTCACTAGGACATCTGAATACTTGAGTTCTGTTTCTACTCTTAATTATCTTGGACAGATCGTTTAGTCCTTTGGACTTCAGTTTCTGTAAGGGTTCAACTACTTGATCTCTAAAGTTTCTTCCAATTCTGTAGTTTCCTGACTCTGATCTGCAGGGACTTTGTATAAATAGAATCTCTACTTTGTGATCCTAGTTTATTACTGGTAGTAAGTAGGTTTCTAGTAGCAACATAGGCTACATTTAAATTCACGTAAGTTTTTAATGGGGGCAAATTTATATTGTTCTGCCTCTTATAGTACTTGTTGATCTAAGAAGAGGAATAGAAAAAATGAGATTGATGATGAGTTTAGTATTTGCTTAGTGTTGGGGAGATGAAATTAGAGTGGGGAAAGAGAAAGCTAGCTTCTAAAATAATCTATGAAGGTAGAAATAGGTTCCAAATAGATGGTGGAGAGTAGCAGCAGTGCTTGTAAAAGTTGTAAATAAAGATGAAGCTTACCTGGCCTATAAATGATAAAGAAAAGAAATATAAAGGTCTTAGTCTGAAAGTGGCTTTGGGGATTGAGAGGAGGAATTCAGAAGACCCCTTATTGGAAATAGTCAAATAAATAACATTATTTAAGCCATTGATATAGTTTATTGAATTGGTTATTAAAATTAACATGAGGGGGAAGAAAAGTTCATAATATTATTTCTAAGTTTTCTTTTAGAGTACTAGGCCCTTCAAGAATCTGATAAAAGCCATGAACCTTCTCCCTGGAAAAACAGGCATACATGCTTCATTTTTCACACCATTTTTTTTTGCGGGGGGGAGATCAGAGATCCCTGATAAATATAATAATGAAGACTGGGGGGCATTTCTAATGGAGTTCCTGAGTAGCCAGTGGCAGAATAAAGGGCACTTATCACTGGGCAGTGGGGGATAGAAGTGGAATGGAAACTTATTTTGCTTGTATCAAAACTTTGATTAAATGAAAAATACAGTAATGTTGATTCTCAGTGTTGATCTGAAAGTTAGGCTTCTCAAAAAGGAGTATGTTCCTTCCATGTTGTAAGATAGAATTTAAAATAGAGGCAAAATTGCCTGTTCTGTATATGATCCTTATTGTTTTCTCTTTTTATTTATTTATATATTTTCCCTTTTTAATTGTACAAAACTGCATGTAATAAAAATGTGAGAAAAGTAACCCACAGTCTTACCTCTTAAGTAATTTTCCATTTTCCCCTTGAATTCTAGTTGTTATATGTACATAAATTTTACAATTCTGAGATAACTTTAAATTGTTTCTTTTTACTTATAAGCATTATTTTTCTTGGTGCTCAGTCTTTACCAAAATTAGGTCTTTTAATTAATTAATATTTTAGTAATTTTAATAGGTGTATATTTAACTGTCTACAAAAGGTGACATTTTCTTTGTTTTGGTTTTTTACCTCCTTTTCTAAAATTTGTCTTCCTAAAGTTTTGCTAGAGACACGGTTCAGTCCATAACTGTGTGTGTGTGCAAATACGTAGAAACCTGGAAGTATATACTTAAACGTAGCTCTGAAGAGGGGATGGTTTGTGAAACTAAAGGACAGTAAGGGACCTTTAACTTGTTATTAAAGATACTTTATCATTTTATAAGAAAAATTTCATGTGTAAGCCTTTCAGTTGGTGGTCTGACCTTTTTAATAGGTTGTATTAACTTGTTCATTTGTTCAACTCTAGTTTTGTGTACATCCTTGTATATGACTCAGTGGTTATTTTGTGTAATGTAAAAAGATCTTTAACATTTATTTATTTCTAGTTTTTTTATGTTTAGTTATTTTTGAGAGAGAGAGGGAGAGAGTGCAAGGAGAGGGAGGGGCGGAGGGAGAGGGAGACACAGAATCCGAAGCTGTCGGCACAGAGCCTGATGTGGGGGCTTGAACTCACAAACCTTGAGATCATGACCTGAGCCTTCATTGGAGGCTTAACCAACTGAGCCACCCAGGCACCCCAAAGATCTTTAAAATTTTAAAGAAACTTCCCTGAAAGTATTCTATAATTTTTCAATTTAGCTAATTTTTGATTATCAGTTTGCTAGGGAATTGGGGAATGCTTTTAAGATTGAGTCTCAGTATTTCCTCTTCATTTCACTGGTTTCTTCAATTAGTATGTAACATAGGTATTTTGCATATTTGGTGCTGCCTAATAGGGAACTGTACTCATGTTTTTTTATCAAAATTAAGCTCTTGTATTTTAAAAAATTACCAAAACAGTACTGAAAGATTAGGAAATATAGGGAAAACAAAGAAGAAAGAATAAGAAAAAAGAAAAAAGCAGCTATTCTCTAACACTTTGGTATAAACCTATACTTAGAATTTTAGTGTTCATAGTTTACAAAATGCTTTAACATTTCATTTTTTCCTGTTCCTATTTTATTCATTGGTTTTCACCAGGATCCAAAAAATAAAGACTTCTTGCTGCTTAGAGCTGTACTGCCCAGTACAGTAGACATTACCCACATGTGGCTATTTCAAATTCCATTAAAATTAATTAAAATTAAAGAAGATAAAAAACTAGCAGCTTAGTCATACTAGACACATTTCAAGTGCTCAATAGCCACATGTGACTAAGTGGCTATTGTATTTGACAACACAGATATAGAACATTTCTGTTATCACTGAAAGTTCTGCTGGATATGGCTGGCCTAGTAGATAATTTTAAATAGGGAATGATATTATCAGATATGTTTTTGGAATATTATTCTGGCTGCAGTTTGAAAGATAGGTTGAAAATAGGGATTGGAGATAGGATTTAGGATATTGAAGTAATATAGGAGAGAAGTGATAAAAAAAACCCTGCACTGCCTGTCCTGACGAAGCATTGTCAGGGATTTGCCACCAAGCATTCTTGTATCATGACATGATTTTGAAATGCTTTGAAAGATCTTGAAAGGTTTTGAAACAAGAGAGTATCACTTTGTCTTAGCTACTTAACTTAGTCTCAGTGTTTTTATAAAATGGGCATTTGACAAAGACTTAACCTTATTTATCTCCCACAGTTCTGGGGAGGATCAAGTGCAACAATAGATTGTGAAAGCAGTTTGTGAATTGTAAAGTGGTTTGAATTTTGCCATTACAGTTTTAGCTTATGGTTCTGTAATAAAACATAATCTTTTGTAATCGATTTTGTGGGGACTGCCTATAGAAGTCATGTTGGTAGGCTACCCTCACTTATGTTTTTTAAGATTTTTTTTTGTTATTTATTTTTGAGAGAGAGAGAGAGAGAGCAAACAGGGGAGAGGTAGAGAGAGAAGGGGACACAGAATCTAAAGCAGGCTCCAGGCTCTGAGCTATCAGCACATAGGCCAATGCAGGGCTCCAACTCACTAACCGAGAGATCATGACCTGGGCCGAAGTCCGACACTTAAACAACTGAGCCACCCAGATTCCCTCTCACATCTGTTTTTGAATGCTTATCCAGCAGTCCAGTTACACTCTAGCTAATTGGTGACAGAACTGACATGACAACCCAAGGCTTTTCATTCATCTCTTTCTCCTTCATCTCACTAGCTCTGCTTTTCACAACTTGAACAGATGAATTTTACTTATTTAGGACTTTTTGTGCAACTATACTCTATTGCATTGATGAATAGCTAGAGTAAATCTATTTAAATAAAACTGTTAGACTTTTAAATAATTTAAATTTAAATTTAAAAATTAAAAAAAATTAATTAAAACTATTAGAAAACTGTCTTTTAAATGAATTCTTATATATTATGTATTACATATTACATATTACAGTATTGTAATACATACAGAAGTAGTAAAATCATACTACACTAATGTCTTTAGAGTTTACCACCACCTAACACAACTCCACATTTACAAAAAGAATATGCCACTATCATCCTCAGCAGTCTTTTAGCAAATGTTTATTGGGTACCTGCCATTTGGCAGACATTGTATAGGGCACTGAGGCTACAACCATGAGCAAGGCATAGTCTTTGCCCTCCAGGAAATTGCAATTTAAAGGAAAAAACAGGTAACCAACTATTGACATAAGGTGTGATCAATGCTCTCATAGGGGTATATGCAGAATTATATGGAAGCCCAGAGGTGAAGAACCACCGTCAATCTAGTGAGGTTAGGGAACACTTTCCAAAGAATTTATAGATGAATATTGAAGGATTTGTAGGTAGAAGTTGGCTTGGTGGATGAGTGAAAGGTTATTTTAGGACAAAAGATATTAAATGCCTTGTCTTCTTTAGAAAAGCTGTAGTTTGGAGGTGGATTGGGAGTGGACAAGATTGGAAGTAGGGAGACATTTGGTTTGGATGGAACATTAGAGGGTTTAATGGTAATATTGGAGACAAGGGATGATAACCTCAACTAAGGCTATGACAGTGATTATAGAGCTATTTAAGAGGTAAAGTTGACAGGAGTTATGAGTGGTTTGATGCACAGGATAAGAAGAAATAAAGAGGAAAGAAAGTTCCCAGGTATCTGGTTTAGGCATCTGAGTAGTGATACTATTAACTAGATGGGAGGAGTGAGTTTGAGGGGTTGGAGAAGATAGAGAAAATGCTGAGTTCACCATGGGATATGTGGGGTTTAAGCTATCTGTGAGACATGATGAAAATGTCTAATGAGGGGTGCCTGGGTGGCTCAGTCGGTTAAGCGGCCGACTTCGGCTCAGGTCACGATCTCGCGGTCCGTGAGTTCGAGCCCCGCATCGGGCTCTGTGCTGACAGCTCAGAGCCTGGAGCCTGCTTCAGATTCTGTGTCTCCCTCTCTCTGACCCTCCCCTGTTCATGCTCTGTCTCTCTCTGTCTCAAAAATAAATAAAAACGTTAAAAAAAATTAAAAAAAAAGAAAATGTCTAATGAACACTTGTATATATGGGGTAGATACTTGTCAAAGAGATCTGGGCTTGAGATAAAGTTTGAGAGTAATTGTGGAGGTAATTTTTTTATAGTGGCTATGGATACCTTTGGGAGACTGTATAAAATGAGAACAAAATAGAGGGCTAAAGAAGAAACTCTTGAGTTTTCCAGTATTCAAATCAAACAATAGTTGAAGAAGATTTCACAGTGGCCAGGGAGGTTAAAGGAATGGGGGTAGATTGATATTCTAGAAGTCAAGAGAGGAGACAGTTCCAGAAAGAAAGGAATGGTCAGTAGTGTTATGCAACAGAGAGGGTATGTAAAATGAATATGCAAAATGTTATTGAATTTAGCAATTAGTATTTCTGATAAAAAAACAGTTTCAGTAGTGATGGGGGGTAGAAGCCATATTACAGTGTTTTAAGCAGTGAGACATTAGTGGTGTGTCCTTCTCAGTGCATCATTTTGGGGGTACATGGTGTTGTTACATCTTATTTCTGGTGAAGTTAACCTTCATTGCTTGGTTAAGGTGGTGTCTACCAGGTTTCTCCAATGAAAAATACTATTTTCTCTTTTGTAATTAAAAAATACCTTGAGGGAAATTCTTTGAGAGTATGCAAACAATCATGTTTCTCTTAAAACTTTCACTAGCTAGTAACATGCATCAGTGGATCTTGTCTACAGTTACTACTGTGATGTTTGCCTAATTATGTTTTTCTGTTTCCCTCATTCCTTCTACATTTGTTAATTGGAATTCTTCTGTAAGGAAGAGCTGTCACTTCTCCCTAATTTAATTTCTTATTTATTTATATCAGGATGAACTCATAGATGTTAATAAACTATATTCTATGAATTATAACCCAGTACTCTCAAGTTTTATTTTGTTGCTCTAGTTGTCCCAGCTCTAAGCCACTGGAAGCTCCAGTCTCCAGCTCCTCTGTCCTTTGGACATGTGCCTATCTGTTTTCAAGCACTTCCTTACTTTTAGGCAACACACGATTTTCCAGGTTCATCTTATATTTTCCCTGCCCTGGCCCTGAGATCAGCTCTTTCTACAAAGAACCCTGTACCTTCCATTGGAAAATGGCATTTGTTTGTTTGTTTATTTACTTATTTTTCTTTTCAAATTTTTATTTAAATTTTAGTTAACATATAGTACAATATTGGTTTCAGGAGTAGGATTCAGTGATTTATTACTTACATATAACACCCGGTACTCATCATAACAAGTGCCCTCCTTAATACCCAGCACCCATCTAGCCCATCCCCTATCCATGCTTTAGCCCTCTATTCTCTATCTTTAAGAATCTCTCATAGTATGTTTCCCTGTCTCTTTTTTTTTATTTCCCCCTCTCATAATGTTCATCTGTTGTGTTTTCTAAATTCCACATATGAGTGAAATCATCTGGTATTTGTCTTTCTCTGACAGACTTATTTGGCTTAGCATAATACACCCTAGCTCCATCCGTGTCATCACAAATGGCAAGATACCATTCTTTTTGATGGCTGAGTAATATTGCATTGTGTATCTATACCACCCACATCTTTTTTTTTTAATTTTTTAACATTTATTTATTTTTGAGACAGAGATAGAGCATGAACAGGGGAGGGTCAGAGAGAGGGAGACACAGAATCTGAAACAGGCTCCAGGCTCTGAGCTGTCAGCACAGAACCCAGCACGCGGCTCGAACTCACAGACTGCGAGATCATGACCTGAGCCTAAGTCGGCCACTTAACCAACTGAGCCACCCAGGTGCCCCTATACCACATCTTCTTTATCCATTCATGGACACTTGGGCTCTCTCTATAGTTTGGCTATTGTTGAAAATGCTGCTTATAAACATTGGGGTGCATGTGTCCCTTTGAATCTGTATTTTTGTATCATTTCGGTAAATGCCTAGGTGCAATTCCTGGATCGTAGGGTAGTTCTATTTTTAACTTTTTGAGGAAGCTGTATACTGTTTTCCAGAGTTTTTGCACCAGTTTGCATTCCCACCAACAGTGCAAGAGTGTTTCCCTTTCTCCACATCCTCACCAACATCTGTTGTTGCCTGAGTTGTTTATTTTAGCCATTGTGACAGATGTAAGGTAGTATCTCATCGTGGTTATGATTTGTATTTCCCTGATGATGAGTGATGTTGAGCATCTTTTCATGTGTCTGTTTGCCATCTGGATGTCTTCTTTGTAAAGTGTCTATTCATGTCTTTTGCCCATTTCTTAACTGGATTGTTTTTTGAGGGTGTTGAGTTTTATAAGTTCTTTATAGATATTGGATACTAACCCTTTATCAGATATATCATTTGCAAGTATCTTGTCCCATTCCATAAGCTGCCTTTTAGTTTTGTTGATTGTTTCCTTACCTGTGCAGAAGCTTTTTATCCTGATGAGTTCCCAATAGTTGATGTTTGCTTTTATTTCCCTTGCCTCAGGCGACATGTCTAGTAAGAAGTTGATGCAGTCAAGGTCAAGGAGGTTGCTGCCTGTTTTGTCCTGTAGGATTTTGATGGTTTTCTGTCTCACATTTAGGTATTTCATCCATTTTGAATTTATTTTTGTGTATGGTGTCAGAAAGTGGTCCTGTTTCCTTCTTCTGCATGTTGCTGTCCAGTTTTCCCAAAAGCATTTGTTGAAGAGACTGTCTTTTTTCCATTGGATATTCTTTCCTGCTTTGTCAAAGATAATTTGACCATATAGTTGTGGCTCCATTTCTGGGTTTTCTGTTGTGTTCTGTTGTCTGTTTTTATGCCAGTGCCATACCCTCTTGATGACTACAGCTTATAATATAGCTTGAAATTCGGAATCGTGATGCTTCCAGTTCTGTTTTTCTTTTTTAACGTTACTCTGGCTATTCCGGGCCTTTTCTGGTTCCATTCAAATTTTAGGATTATTTGTTCTAGCTCAGTGAAAAATGCTGGTGGTATTTTGATAGGGATTATATTAAATGTGTAGATTTCTTTGGGTAGTATAGACATTTTAACACTGTTTGTTCTTCCAATCCATTAGAATGGAATTATGGAGAATGGCATTTAAAAATGAAGATCTGAATACTAGATGATGATACATTTTTAAAGCATAATAAGTTCTTAAGTTCTCGAGATTGCCCAATATCCATAAATTTATTTACTGGCCTCACTAATAAAATAAATAAGCTTTCTACTAGGAATGTTAACTAATTTCACATAAGACTTGTGAGAACATTTATGGGGCGCCTGGGTGGCTCAGTCGGTTGAGCGGCCGACTTCAGCTCAGGTCACGATCTCGCGGTCAGTGAGTTCGAGCCCCGCGTCGGGCTCTGTGCCGACTGCTCAGAACCTGGAGCCTGTTTCAGATTCTGTGTCTCCCTCTCTCTCTGCCCCTCCCCCATTCATGCTCTGTCTCTCTCTGTCTCAAAAATAAATAAACGTTAAAAAAAATTAAAAAAAAAAAAGACTTGAGAACATTTAATCAATGAGAGCATTACCTTTTTGGTAAATAGTCTTGGGAACAATGTGATTATTATTTTAATTGATAAACTTTGTTCAGAGAAGTGTGTTTAACTTTTCATTTGTTACTTTTGAGTAAATCCTCTTGATACATAGGATACTGTCATAGATTACTCTTTAAAAAATTGCTAGGTAAAAATTACATAATATGGAATTAATCATTTTAAAGTGAATAATGTAGTGCATTTACAATGTAGTACAACCACCAACTCTGTCTAATTCCACAACATTTCCATTACTCCAAAGTAAAAGTCCTTACCCATTAAGCAGTTTCTTCCCATTTTTTCCCTTACCCCAGCAACCATTAGTCTGGGTTTATCTATTCTAGATATTCCATATAAATGGGATCATATAATATGTAATGTTTTGTGTCTTGCTTCTTTCACTTAGCATAATCTTTCAGGGCTTTCTCCACATTGTAGCATGTATTGGTACTTCATCCCTTTTTTATGGCTGGATATAAAATTTCTTTTTTTTAAATAATTTTAAAAAATATTTATTTTTGAGAGAGAGAGAGCGAGACAGAGAGAGAGAGAGAAAATATGAGTGGGGGAGGGTCAGAGAGAGGAAGCAGGCTTCAGGCTCTGAGCTGTCAGCACAGAGCCTGATGCAGGGCCTGAACCCACAAGCCATGAGATTATGACCTGAGCTGAAGTTAGATGCTTAACCAACTGAGCCACCAGGCACCCCCAGATAATATTTCTTCATATATGTGTATATACCACAGTTTTTAAATCTATTCATCTGTGGAGGACACTTGGGCTGTTTATACCTATTGGCTGTTGTGAACAGCGCTATTATAAATACACATGTGCATGTACTTGTTTGAGTACCTGTTTTCACTTCTCTTGTTTTCTCTTTATTCTGGTTTCATTGAGATATAATTTACATATAATATTGTATAAGTTTAAGGTGTTGTACAGTATAATTATTTGATGCATGTATATATTGTGAAATGATTACCACAGTAAGTTTAGTGAACATCCGTCATCTCTCATAGTTTTTTTTCTTGTGATGAGAACTTTTAAGATCTACTCAGTAACTTTCAAATATACAATACAGAATTATTAACTATAGTCACCATGTTGTATTTCGTATTTCTTCTTGATCAGGTTTAGTAGGTTGTATGTTTCTAGGAACTTATCTATTATTCTAGGTTGTCCAATTTGTTGGCATATAGTTGTCCATAGTAGTCTCTTATGATCTTCCGTATTTTTGTGGTATCAGTTGTAATGTCTCTTCTTTAATTTATTTTATTTATTTGGTCCTCTTTTTTTCTTGGTTAGTTCACCTAAAGGTTTGTTAATTTTATCTTTTCAATAGACCAGTTCTTAGTTTGTTAATCTTTTCTGTTGTTTTCCTGTTCTCTATTTCATTTATTTCTGCTCTACTCTGTATTAATTCCTTCCTTCTGCTAATTTTGGGCTAAGTTTGTTCTTTTTCTTCTTACCTGAGATGTAAAATTAGGTTGTGTATTTCAGATTTTTCTTTTTTTTTTTTTGATGTACGTGCATATTGCTGTAAATGAAGAACTACTCTTAGAAGTACTTTTGCTGTGGCTCATAAATTTTAGTATATTGCATTTTCACTTTTGTTTGTCTCAAGATATTTTTAAATTTCCCTTTTGATTTTTCTGTTTGCTCCATTTGTTGTTCAGGAATGTGTTGTTTAATTTCCATGTATTTGTTATTTTTCCACCTTTTCTCCTATTATTGATTACTACTTTTACAACATTGTAGTCAGAAAAGATATTTGGTGGGGTGCCTGGGTGGCTCAGTTGGTTAAGCGTCTGACTTCAGCTCAGGTCATGATCTCACCGTTCCTGAGTTTGAGCCCTGTATTCAGCTTTGTGCTGACAGTTCAGAGCCTTGAGCCTGTTTCAGATTCTGTGTCTCCCTCTCTCTCTCTGCCCCTCCCCTGCTCGTGCTCTGTCTCTCTTTCAAAAAGAAATAAACATTTTAAAAAGTTTAAAAAACAAAGAAAAGATATTTGGTATGATTTCAGTCTTTTTAAGTCTGCTAAGGCTAGTTTTGTGGTCCAACATATGAGCTATCCTAGAAGATGTTTTGCATGCACTTGTGAAGAATGTGTGTTCTGCTGCCTTTGGATGGAATGGTCTGTTAGGTCCATTGGTCTATAAGTGTTGTTCATATCTGCTGTTTCCTTGTTAATTCTGTCTGGATGATCTGTTTTTGAGAGTGATGTATTAATGTCCCCAGCTATTATTATATTGCTGTTTATTTCTCCTTTTAGTTCTGTTTTGTATTTGCTCTATTTAGGTGCCCTTGTTTTCAGTTCTTTAGATTACATAACTTGGAGTGGAATTATGGGGTCATATGGTAATTCTGTGTTTAATTGCAAAACTGTTTTCCACAGCATCTGAACCATTTTGTATTCCTATATACCTACACACCAGTAATGTGTGTAGGTTCCAATTTCTTCATATCCCTTCCAAAATGTCTTATTTTCTGGTCTTTTTTGTTTGTTTGTTTTTTGTAATTTTAGTATAGCCCTCCTAGTGAATGTGAAGAGGTACTTTATGATGGTTTTGATATGCATTTCCCTTAGTGACTAATGATGTTGAGAATATCTTCATGTGTTTGTTGGCCATTTGTATATCCATTGCCAAATTTGAGGTAATGAGAATTTCCTCCCTATGTTTTCTTTTAAGAGTTTTATGGTTATAACTCTTTTGTTTAGGTCATTGGTCCAATTTCGGGTTAACTTTCTGTATGTGATTTGAGGTGGGGGTCCAACTTTACTCTTTTGCATGTGTATATCCAGTTGTCCCAGTACCATTTGTTGAGGAAACTATTCTTTTCCCATTGGATGGACTTGGCACCCTTGTAAAAAAAAAAATCAATTGCCGTAGTTTTATGGGTTTATTTCTGAACTCTAAATACTATTCTACTAGTCTATATGTCTATCCTTAAGTCATCACCACACTTTCAATTATTGTATCTTTGTAGTAGGCTTTGAAATCAGGAAGTATGTGTCCTCCAACTCCCTAATCCTTCTTTTTCTTGCCTAATTGCTCTGGCTAGAACTTTCAGTACAATATTGAGTAGCAGTAGTGGAAAACTGTTGTCCATGTCTTGTTCTGAGCTTACGGGGAGCACTGAGTTTTTCACCAGTGAGTATGATGTTGGCTATGGTTTTTACATGTTTTATCATGTTGAAGAAATTTCTTTCTATTCCCAGTTCTGAGTGTTTTTATCACAAAAGGATGTTGAGTTTGTCAAGTGCTTTTTCTTCACCAATTGAGACGATAGTATGATTTTTATTTAAAAAATTTTTTTTTAACTTTTAACATGGTTGATTGGGATTTAAAATTTTTTAATTACAGTATAGTTAACATACACTGTTATATTAGTTTCACGTGTACAATAGAGTGATTCAACAATTCTGTATATCACCCAGTCTTCTAGAAGAATGTGTTTTAAGTAATCACTTTCATTAAGTGGCTAAAGAAACATCTTTTCTTTTCAAAAAATAAAGCAGTTAATTGGAAACTTGTCTCTTCTCCCTCATTACTCCCTGCTTAAAAAGTAACAAACAACTTCACAGTGTTCAAAGTCCAAGTCAAAGCTACTGACGTGGCTCTAAGAGCCTTGCATCAGATGCCCCTCTCCAGCTTCCTCCTTAGCCTCTCCCATGGGTTAGCCCTTAGGACTTGCCAACCTGTATCCTGCCTTGGATTATTAATCAAAGCTCTCTTGCTGCCTGAATCTCAATATATTCTCCATCATAGCATCTTATTCATGACCTTTTTTTCACTTTCCACAGTCTTCAATAACATTTATGAGTATCAATTTATTTACTTGTATATTGTCTGTTTTCCTTTGCCAGACTAAAATTCCATGAGGGCAGGGCTATTTCTTTTTCATTCACCACTATGTGCCTCACATCTCTATACTGCTTAGCAGGTAGTTGGTATGGTGTTAATTCATGCAAATGCACAGTGAATAAAAGAATGAATCAGTAAATCAAAGAGTATTGGGGAATACTCAGATATTGCATCTGATGATTCTTTATGCAACGCATATACCAGGGGTTCCAAAACTACACATTAGAGTCATCTGGGTAGCTTTAAAAAAATCTCAATATACATTTCAATCTTATTATATCATGATAGTTGAAGTTGAGAGAGCCAAACATTAGCCCTTTTAAGTTTTGAATTTTGTACACTTTGTTTAAGTTTTTATTTTAATTTCAGTTAAATTACAATGTTATGTTAATTTCAGGTGTACAGTATAGTAGTTCCACACTTCCATATAATACTTGGTGCTCATCAAAACAAGTGCAGTCTTTAATCTCTATCACCTATTTAACCCATCCCCCAACCTCCTCCCCTCTAGTAACCATCAGACTGTTCTTTGTAATTAAGAGTCTGTTTCTTGCTTTGTCTTCCTCTCTCTTTTATTCCCTTGGCTTGTTTTGTTTCTTAAATGTCACACATGAGTGAAATCATATGGTATTTGTCTTTGTCTGAGTTATTTTGCTTTTCATTATACTCCCTAGTTCCATTCATGTCTTTGCAAATGGCAAGATTTCATTTTTTATGGTTGTGTGTGTGTGTGTGTGTATAATACCGTATACATATCGATATATACCATATTGTCTTTATCCATTCATCAGTTGATGGACTCGTGGGCTGCTTCCATATCTTGGCTATTGTAAATAATGCTACTATAAACATCAGGGTGCATGTATCCCTTTTAACTACTGTTCTTGTATTCTTTGGGTACATGTTCAGTAATGCTATCATAGGATCATAAGGTGGGACCATTTTTAACTTTTTGAGGAATCTCCATACTGTTTTGCACAGTGGCCACACCAGTTTGCCTTCTCACCGCTAGTACGAGAGCATTCCCCTTTGTCCACATCCTCACCAACACCTGTTGTTTCTTGTATTGTTGATTTTAGCCATTCTAACAGGTGTGAGGTGATGTTATAGTTTTGATCGGAAATTTCCTGATGATGACTGCTGATGAGCATTTTTCATGTGTCTGTTGGCTATCTAAATGTCTTCTTTGGAGAAATGCCTGTACGTGTCTTCTGCCCGGTTTTTAATTGGATTATTTGGCTTTTGGGTGTTGAGTTTTATAAATTCTTTATATAATGTGGGTACTGGCTGTTTATCAGATATGTCATTTGCAGATATCTTCTCCCATTTTGTAGGTTGCCTTTTAGTTTTATTGATTGTTTCCTTTGTTACACAGAAACTTTTTTTTTATGTAGTCCCAGTAGTTTATTTTTGTTTCCCTTGCTTCAGGAGACAATCTAGAAAGAAGTTACTGAGGCCAGTGTCAAAGAAGTTACTGCCTGTGTTATCTTCTAGGATTTTTATGATTTCAGGAGTCCATTTTGAATTTATTATTGTGTATGGTGTATGTGTATTGTGTATAGTGTAAGAAAGTAGTCCAGTTTCATTCTTTTGTATGTTGCTGTCCACTTTTTTGCCAACATCATTTGTTGAAGAGACTGTGTTTTTACCATTGGACATTCTTTCCTGCTTTGTCAAAGACTAACTGACCATATACTTGTGGTTTTATTTCTGGATTTTGTATTCTATTTCATTGATCTGTGTGTCTATTTTTGTGACAGTACCATGCTGTTTTGATCACTGCTGCTTTGTAATATAACTTGAAGTGTGGAATTGTGATGCCTCCAGCTTTGCTTTTCTTTTTCCAAGTTGCTTTGGCTATTCTTGGTCTTTCAGGGTTCCCTTTTAGGGATTTTTTTTAGGATTGTTTGTTCTAATTCTGTGAAAAAGGCTGTTGGTATTTTGATAGATATTGCATTAAGTATGTGGATAGCTTTGGGCAGAATAGCCATTTTAAAAATATTTGTTCTTCTAAACCATGAGCATGGAGTGTCTTTCCATTCCTTTGTGTCATCTTGAGTTTCTTTCATAAATGTTTTATAGTTTTCAGAGTACAGGTCTGTCACCTCTTTGGTTAGATTTATTCCTAGGTATCTTATTATTTTGGGTGCAGTTGTAAGTGGGATTGATTTCATAATGTCTGTATTTGCTGCTTCATACTGATATGTAAGAATGCAACAGATTTCTGTACATTTGATTTTGTATGCTGCAATTTACTGAATTCATTTATCAGTTCTAGCAGCTTTTTAGTGGAGTCTTCTGGGTTTTCTATATATGGAATTATGTCATCTGCAAATAGTGAAAGTTTTACTTCTTCCTTACCAATTTGGCTCCTTTTATTTCTTTTTGTTGTCTTATCTCTGTGGCTAGGACTTCCAAGTACTATGTTGAACAAAAGTGGTCAGAGTGGACATCCTTGTCTTGTTTGCCTAAGCGAAAAGTTCTCAATTTTTCCCCATTGAGGATGATGTTGGCTCTTGGTGTTTTGTATATGACCTTTATGATGTTTGAGGTATGTTTCCTCTAATCCTACTTTGTTGAGGGTTTTTTTTAATCATGAATGGATGTTGTGCTTTGTCAAATGCTTTTTCTGCATCTGTTGAATGGTCATATGGTCCTTATCCTTTCTCTTATTGAAGTGGTATATCACATTGATTTGCGAATGTTGAACTACCCATGCAACCCAGGAATAAATCTCACTTGACTGTTGTGAATGATTTTTTTAATGTATTGTTGAATTGGGTTTGCTAGTATTTTGTTGAGAATTTTTGCATCTGTGTTCATCAGAGACACTGGCCTAAAGTTCTCTTTTTCAGTGGAGTCTTTATCTGGTTTTGGTATTAGGGTAATGCTATCCTCATAAAATGAATTTGGAAGTTTTTCTTCCATTTCTATTTTTGAAATGGTTTGAGAAAAATAGGTATTAACTCTTCTTTAAATGTTTGGTAGAATTTGCCTGTGAAGCCAGTCTGGTCCTGGAGTTTTATTTGTTGGCAAGTTTTTGATTATTAACTCAGTTTCTTTGCTGGTTATTGGTTTGTTCAAATTTTCTATTTTGTTCTGTTTGACTTTTGGTAGTTCTTATGTTTCTAGGAATTTATCAATTTCTTTTAGTTTGTCCAGTTTGTTGGCATGTAGTTTTTTATAATATTTTCTTATGATTGAATTTCTGTGGTGGTGGTTGTTATCCTCTCTCATTTGTGATTTTATTTTTTTTTAAGTTTATTATTTTAAGAGAGCACGAGCACATGCACAGGGGAGGGGCAGAGAGAGAGAGAGAGAGAGAGAGAGAGAGAGAATCCCAAGCAGGCTCTGTGCTCTGAGCCTGCAGGGCTTGAGCCCAGAAACCGTGAGATCATGACTGAACCAAAATCAAGAGTTGGCCACTTAACTGAGCCACCTAGGTGTCCCTTTACTTTCACTTTTGGTCTCTCCTTTCCACTCAAAGACTCCCTTTTAGTATTTCTTGCAGATGTAATTTAGTGGTCACAAGCTACTTCAGTGTTTGGGAAACTCTTTATCTCCCCTTCTATTCAGAATGATAGATTTACTGGATAGAGTATTCTTGGCTGCAGATTTTTCCCATTCAGCAGTTTAAATATATTGTGATACTCTTTTCAAATTTGCTCTGGACACTAGTCCTTTCCCAGATGCCCCAACGTGCTGAGGCATATTGGGCCTGTGGTTTGGGGCAGCTGGGGGCATGAAGCTGGGCATGGGGCATGATGGTAGCTGGCGACACACACTTGGGCATGGTGGGGTAGATGGGCGCTTAACAAGTGCTGTGCACCTGGTCCCTAGGCTTTAACAAAATTTGCTCTGAGCCCAGAGTGGAGGTTAGCAGGCTTGGAGTGGGCAAGTAGTCAGAACTTGTGGGAAGGGCACACTGCCAGCAGGTTAGGTAGCAAGTGTCTCTGGAGCCTTGAGCACCCATAGGTGTCTATGTGTTTATGCTGGGGGGTGGGGGAGGAAAATGGCACCTGCCAACTCCCTCATTTTCAGAGAAGTCACCCAACACACTCTGAAATCAGTATGCACAGATCTGTCTCCTGTTTGCCCACTGCATTGTCTAAACTGCCCTTTTTATTTTGCTTCTCCTCCCAGACTGCTGTCTCTTTTAGGGTGGTGATCCAGCTATCACTTGCCCTCTTGGTTTGTCCAGTGCTGAATCAGCTGACCTAAAGCTCCAGGTTTTAAGACCCATAGTTGTACAAACTCAGGGAATTCAGCCCCTCTGGTTTTTAAAGCCAAACACAATGGGGATTAGTCTTTCCTAGTGTGAGTTCCCTGATGCAGGGGTCTATTTCTGTGTCTTCTCTGTGTGCACAGCTCCCTCTTCTGCCTTTCTAACTTTGCTAACATTTCAGATGCAGCTTCTTCTCTATATTTAGTTGTGGAGTTTGTTCTGCCCACGTTCGGGTCACTCTGGTTTATTGACTTGGATGTGAATGAGATCTAGTTGAAACTGTGAGAGGGAGTAAGCTGAGTCCTCCTATGCTGTCATCTTCTCAAGCCCCTCCCCAGCTGATAGTATGAGTTTTTTATATTGATTTATTTTCTTATGTTGAACCACCCTATCTTTCCTGTGATTAATCCCACCTGGTCATGATGTATAATCCTTTTAACATACTTCTTTTTTTAATGTTTATTTTTGAGAGAGAGCAAGAGAGAGGAGGGAAGGGGCAGAGAGAGAGGGAGACAGACTCTCAAGTGGGATTTGAACTCACGAGTTGTGAGATCATGACCTGAATTGAAACCAGGAGTTGGACACTTAAGTGACTAAGCTACCCAGGCACCCCCTCTTAACATACTTCTTAATTCAGTTTGATAGTAGTTTGTTAAGGCCTCTACATCCATAATCAGGGATATTGGTGTATAGCTTTTTTCTAATGTCTTTATCTGGCTTTGTTATCCAGGTAAATGCTAGCTTCATGGAATGAGATAGAAAGTATTCACTCCCTTTCAGTTTTTTATAGAAGAGTTTGAGAAACAATTTATTTTTTTTCCTTAAATGCTTGTAGAAATCAACAGTGAAGCTATATGATATCTAGGATTTCTTTATTGGGAATTTTTCATTACTGATTGATTGTCTTTATTTGTTATGGGTCTGTTCAGATTTTCTACTTCTTCTTGAAATAACTTGTGTTCGGGAATTTTTATTATAGGAATTTGTTGTTATTATCTAAGTTATCTTATTTGTTTTTATACAGTTGTTATTTCTGTAAGGTCAGTAGTAATGTTCCTTTCATTTCTGATTTTAATTGTGTCGTTTGTTCTTTCTTTCATTGACATTTTAACTAAAAGTTTGTCAATTTTGTTGTTTTCAAAGAATGAACTTTTGCCTTCATGGATTCCTCTTTTGTCTTTTTCCTTTGTTTCATTTATCTCCACTCATATTTGTATTATTTCCTTTCTTCTGATAGCTTTGACTTTACTCTTATTTTTCTGGTAACTTAATATGTAAAGTTAGATTTATTATACATATATTATGGATTTATTGAAGATATGTCTTTGTGTTTAATGTAGGCAGTTAGTGCTATAACTTTCCCTCTGAGCACTGCTTTCATTATATCCCATATGTTTTGATATGTTGGTTTGTTTTCAAAATTTGGGTGTAATTTTATTATGCTTAAATATATATACCATAACATTTTGCACTTCCATTACTTTGAAGTGTACAGCTCTGTGGCATTAAGTATATTCACTTTGTTGTGCAACAATCAGTACCGTCCATCTCCATATTTTCATCTTCCCCAATTGATACTTTGTACCTATTAAATACTAATTAACTCTCTATTCCTTCCTTTTTCCTGCATGTGGAAACCACCATTCTACTTTCTGTCCCTATAAATTTGATTATTCTAGGTATTTCATGTAAGTGGAATCATAAAATATTTGTATTGTCTTTTTGTGACTGGTATTTTTTCACTTAGCGTAATGTCATCAAGGTTTATCCATGTTGTAGCTTGTGTCAGAGTTTCCTTCCTTTTTAAGGTTGAATAGTATTCCATTTTACGCATGTACTGTTGTTTGTTTATCCATTCATCCAATAGTGGATACTTGAGTTGCTTCCACCTTTTGGCTATAATGCTATGAATGTGGGTGTACAAACGTCTGAGTACCTGCTTTGAATTATTTTGGTTATATACCCAAAAGTGGAACAGCTAGATCATATGGTAATCCCTATTTTTAATTTTCTGAGGACCTGCCATTGTGTTTTCCACAGTGACTACACTATTCACATTCTCACCAGCAAAACACAAGGGTTCCAGTTCTTTTTTTCTTTTTTAAAAAAAATTTTAAGGTCAAGTTAGTTAACATACAGTGCAGTATTGGTTTTAAGAGTAGAACCCAGTGATTCACCACTTCCATAAAACACCCACTGGTCATCCCAACAAGCGCCCTCCTTAATGCCCATCACCCATTTAGCGCATGCCCCCACCTTTCCTCCCCTCTAGCAACCCTCAGTTTGTTCTGTCTTTGTGTCTCTTATGGTTTGCCTCCCTCTCTGTTTCTGTCTTATTTTTCCTTCCCTTCCCATATGTTCATCTGTTGTGTTTCTTAAATTCAACATATGAGTGAAACCATATGATATTTGTCTTTCTCTGACTGACTTATTTCACTTAGCATAATACACTTTAGTTCCGTCCACGTTGTTGCAAATGGCAATTTCATTCTTTTTGATTGCCCAATGGTATTTCATTGTGTGTATGTATGTGTGTGTGTATATATATATGTGTATATGTGTATATATATATATATATACACACACACATATACACATATATATTCACACACACCAAATCTTTTTTTTATTAAAAATTTTTTTTAAATGTTTATTCATTTTTGAGAGACAGAGATAGAGTGCAAGCAGGGGAGGGGCAGAGAGAGAGGGAGACACAGAATCTGAAGCAGGCTCCAGGCTCTGAGCTGTCAGCACAGATCCCGATGTGGGGCTCCAACCAATGGACTGTGAGATCATGACCCGAGCCGAAGTCAGATGCTCAACCAACTGAGCCACCAAGGTGCCCCCCAAATCTTCTTTATCCATTCATCAGTTGATGGACATTTGGGCTCTTTCCATAATCTGGCTATCATTGATAGTGCTGCTATAAACATTGGGTTTCATGTGTCCCTTTGAAACAACACACCTGTATCCTGTGGATAAATACCTAGTAGTGCAATTGCTGGGTTGTAGGGTAGTTCTATTTTTAATTTTTTGAGGAACCTCCATACTGTTTTCCAGAATGGCTACACCAGCTTGCATTCCTACCAACAGTGCAAAAGAGATTCTCTTTCTCTGCATCCTTGCCAACATCTGTTGTTGCCTGAGTTGTTAATGTTAGCCATTTTGACTGGTGTAAGGTGGTATCTCATTGTGGTTTTGATTTGTATTTCCCTGATGATGAGTGATGTTGAGCATTTTTTCATGTGTTGGTTGACCATCTGGATGTCTTCTTTGGAGAAGCATCTATTCATGTCTTTTGCCCATTTCTTCACTGGATTATTTGCTTTGTGGGTGTTAAGCTTGATAAGCTCATTATAGATTTTGGATACTAATCCTTTATCTGATATATCATTTGCACATTTCTTCTCCCATTCTGTCAGTTGCGTTTTAGTTTTGTTGATTATTTCCTTTGCTTTGCAGAAGCTTTTCATCTTGGAAGTCCCAATAGTTCATTTTTGCTTTTTATTTCCCTTTCCTCTTTTTTTAAAAAAATTTTTTTTCAACGTTTATTTATTTTTGGGACAGAGAGAGACAGAGCATGAACGGGCGAGGGGCAGAGAGAGAGGGAGACACAGAATCGGAAACAGGCTCCAGGCTCTGAGCTGTCAGCCCAGAGCCTGACGCGGGGCTCGAACTCACGGACCGTGAGATCATGACCTGGCTGAAGTCGGACGCTTAACCGACTGCGCCACCCAGGCGCCCCCTATTTCCCTTTCCTCTTAAGGCATGTCTAGGAAGAAGTTATTGTGGCTGAGGTCCAAGGGTTTGCTGCCTGTTTTCTCTTGTAGGATTTTGATAGTTTCCAGTCTCACATTTAGGTGTTTCATCCATTTTGAATTTACTTTTCTGTATTGTGTAAGAAAGTGGTCCAGTTTCATTCTTCCATGTTGCTGTCCGGTTTTTCCAGCACCATTTGCTGAAGAAATCATCTTTTTTCCATTGGATGCTCTTCCCTGCTGTGTCGAAGATTAGTTGGTCATAGGTTTGTGGGTCCATTTCTGGGTTCTCTCTTCTGTTGCATTGATCTATGTGTCTGTTTTTGTGACAGTTTCATAGTGTCTTGATGATTACAGCTTTGTAATACAGTTTGAAGTCCGAAATTGTGATGCCTCCAGCTTTGGTTTTCTTTTTCAACGTTTCTTTAACTATTTGGGGTCTTTTCTGGTTCCATTCAAATTTCAGGATTGTTTGTTCTAGCTGTGTGAAGAATACTAGTGTTATTTTAATAGGCATTGCATTGGATATGTAGATTGCTTTGGGGAGTATAGACATTTTAACAATATTTGTTCTTCCAATCCATCAGCATGGAATGTTTTTTCATTTCTTTGTGTCTTCTTCAATTTCTTTCACAAGCATTCTATGGTTTTCAGCATACAGGTCTTTTACCTCTTTAGTTAGGTTTATTCCTAAGTATCTTATGGTTTTTGGTGCAATTGTAAATGGTATAAATTCCTTGATTTATCTTTTTAATGCATCATTAAAAAATTTTTTTTGATGCTTTTATTTATTTTTGAGGCAGAGAGAGAGAGAGAGAGACAGAGACAGAGAGCACAAGTGGAGGAGGGGCAGAGAGAGAGAGACAGACAGACAGACACAGACAGAATCCGAAGCAGGCTCCAGGCTCTGAGCTGTCAGTACAGAGCCTGACGCGGGGCTCAAACTCATGAACTGTGAGATCATAACCTGAGCTGAAGTTGGATGCTTAACCGACTAAGCCACCCAGGAGCCCCTTTCATGCATCATTATTGGTGTATAGAAATACAGTGTTGTACATTGATTTTATATTCTGCAACTTTGCTGAATTTACCTGTCAGTTCTAGCAGTTTTTTGGTTGAGTCTTTTGGGTTTTCCATGTAGACTTTCATGTCATCTGCAAGGAGTGAAAGTTTGACTACTTCTTTGCCAATTTGAATGCCTTTTATTTCTTATTGTTGTCTAATTGCTGAGGCTACGACTTCCAGTACTATGTTGAACAGCGTGAGAGTGGACATGCCTGTCGTGTTCCTGACCTGGGGGGGAAAGCTCTCAGTTTCTCAGCTTATTTTGTATATGGCTGTTATGATGTTGAGGTATGTTCCTTCTATCCCTACTTTATTGAGATTTTTATTTTTGAGAGAGAGAGAGAGAGGGCACAAGTGAATGAAGGGCAGAGAGAGAGAGGGACAGAGAGACAGAGAGAGAAAATTGGGGCTCACTCAAAGCAGGGCTCATGTTTTTACCATAGCGGGGTGCATGTTTTTGCCAAAGTGGGGCTTGAGCTCTCCCAAAGTGGAGCTGGAGATCACCTGAAGCGGGGCTCAGGCTCACAAAGTGTGGTACTCGAACTCATGAACTGTGAGATCATGACCTGAGCCAAAATCAGATGCTTAACCAACTGAGCCACTCAGGTGCCCTCTTGAAGGTTTTTATCAAGAAAGGATGCTGCTGTATTTTGTTAAATGCTTTTTCTGTATCTATTGAAAGGATCATATCATTTTTATTCTTTCTTTTATTAATGTGGTGTATCAACACTGATTGCTTTGTGAATATTGAACCAGCCCTGTAGCCCAGGAATTAATCCCACTTGAATAATTCTTTTAATGTACTATTGAATTTGATTTGCTAGTATCAAATTTTTTTGATTTGATATCAAATCAGAATTTTTCTTCCAAGTTTCATCAGAGATAGTGGCCTGTAATTCTCCTTTTAATTGGGGTCTTTAGCTGGTTTTGGAATCAAGGTAATGCTGGCTTCATAGAATGAGTTTGGAAGCTTTCCTCCATTTCCATTTTTTGGAACAGCTTGAGAAGAATAGGTATTAACCTTCTTTAAATGTCTGGTAGAATTCCTCTGGGAAGCCATCTGGCCCAGGACTCTTACTTGTTGGGAAATTTTTGATAACTGATTCAATTTCTTTGCTGGTTTTGGACCTGTTCTAATTTTTATTTCTTCTTGTTTGAGTTTAGGTAGTATGTGTGTTTCTAGGAATTTGTCCATTTCTTCCAGAATGCACAGTTTGTTGGCATATAATTTTTATGTAGTTTGCTCTTACAATTTTTCGTATTTCTGTAGTGTTGGTTGTGATCTCTCCTGTTTCATTCATGATTTTATCTACTTGGGCCCTCTTTTGTTTTTGAAAAGTCTGACTGGGGGTTTATCAATTTTGTTTATTCTTTCAGAAAACCAACTTTTAGTTCCATTGATGTGTTCAGCTGTTTTTTTTTCTTTCATTGTTTCTATATTGTTTCTGCTTGGATCTTTATTATTTCCCTTCTTCTGATTTTGGGCTTCATTTGCTCTTTCTTTTCTAGCTCCTTTAGGTGTAAGGTTACATTGTGCACTTGGGACCTTTCTTGCTTCTTGAGATAGAACTAAATTGCAGTGTACTTTCCTCTTAGAACTGCATTTGCTCCATCCCAGAGGGTTTGGACTGTTGTGTTTTTATTTTCATTTGCTTCCATGTTTTTTTTTTTTATTTCTACTTTAATTTCTTGGTTAGCCTGTTCATTTTTTAGTAGGATGTTCTTTAACTTCCATGTATTTTCAGGCTTTCCAAATTTTTTCTTGTGGTTGATTTCAAGTTTAATAGTGTTGTGATCTGAAAATATGCATGACATGGTCTCAGTCTTTTTGTACCTTTTGAGGCCTGATTTGTGACTCAGTATGTGATGCCTTTTGGAAAATGTTCCATGTGCAATAGAGAAGAATGTGTATTCTGCTTTAGGATGAAATGTTCTGAATATATATATTAAGTTCATCTGGTCCGGTGTGTTATTCAAAGCCATTGTTTCCTTGTTGACTTTCTGCTTAGATGGTTTATCCGTTGCTGTAAGTGGAATGTTGAAGTCCCCTACCATTATTGTATTATTATCAATGACTTTATTTATGTTTGTTATTAATTGATGTATTCATTTGGATGCTTTCACATTGGGGCCATAAATATTTACAATTGTTAAATCTTCTTGATCCCTTAATTATGATACAGTGTGCTTCTTTATCGCTAGTTGCAGTCTTTGTATTAAAATCTAGTTTGTATTGTTTAAGTATGGCTACCTGGCTTTCCTTTAAAGTCCATTAGCATGATAGATGGCCCTCCATCCCCTCACTTTCAGTCTGCGGGGCCTTTAGGTCTAAAATGAGTCTCCTATAGGCAGCATATAAATGTATCTTGTTTTCTTATTCACTGATACCCTATGTCTTTTGAATGGAGCATTTAGCCCTTCCATTTTCACAGTGATTATTGAAAAATATAAATTTCATGCCATTGTGTTACATGTAGAGTTGGTGTTTCTGTTGGTGTTCTTTGGTCCTTTGTGGTCCTTGTTGCTTTGGTCTTCTTTTTTTTTTTTTCCTCCACTCAGAATCACCCTTAAAATTTCTTACAGGACTGGTTTAGTGGTCACAAACTCCTTTAGTTTTTGTTTGTCTGGGAAATCTTTATCTTGTATTCTGAATGAAAGCCTTGCTGGATATTTTGGCTGCATATTTTGGCTGGATATTTTGGCTTCTTGGCTGCATATTTTTCCTGTTTATCACATTGAATATTTCCTGCCTCTCCTTGCCTGCCCAGATTTAGTGGACAGGTCTTCTGCTAATCCTTGTAGTTTAAGGACTTTTTGTCCTCAGCTGCTTTTAGAATTCTCTCTTTATCTTTGTATTTTGCAAGTTTGATGACGGTATGTTGTGGTGTTGACCTGTTTTTGTTGAATTTGAAGGGAGTTCTTTGTGTCTTTTGGACTTGGATGCCTGTTTCCTTCCACATATTAAGGAAGTTCTCAGCTATAATTTGTTCAAATAAACCAACTGCCCTTTATTTCCTGTTCTTCTTCTAGGACTCCTATGATATGGATATTGTTTCATTTCATGGAATCACTTAATTCTCTAAGTTACTCCTCATGATCTAGCAATTTCCTTTTCTTTTTTTTTCCAGCTTCATTATTTTACATAATTTTATCTTCTGTTTCATTTATTCTCCCCTTTGCTTCTTCAGTCCTCACTGTCACTGTATCCAGTTTATTTTGCATCTCAATTACAGAATTTTTTAATTCATCCTGACTAATTCTTAGGTCTTTGAACTCTGCACCAATGGCTTCTCTGGTGTCTTCTGTGCTTTTTTCAAGCCCATCTGGTAGCCTTATGACTGTTGTTCTAAATTCTTTTTGAGATCTATTGCTTGTATCTGTTTTGAGCAAGTCCCTGGTTGTAATTTGACCTTTCTTTTGGGGAAAATTCCTCCATCTGGTCATTTTGGCTAAGTTTCTGTCTTTTGTGTGTTTTAAAGCTTCTTACGTTTCCTGTACCTGAGAGAACTACTATTTTAAAAAATGGGTCATACACTGTCCAGGGCCTGGCACTTCCAGAAGTGTTTCTGGTGTATGCTGTGTGCACTCTGCTGTTGCATTTTGCCTGCTCTTTCCCACTGGTCAGTCTCCACAGAGCTCCTCCTTGCTTGCAGTGGTAGAGTGTTTGGACCTTTAACTAGGTGTGCCTTGAATTGTTTGTTGAAGTAACCTTGGGAAAAAAAGAGGGGGATGCCTCATCCTAAAAAATGAGGAAAGGAAATGGAACAAAAAATACCAGAGAATCAAGAAACTATACAGCTGATTCTAAGGGGAAAGAAAGGGAACAAAAAGGAAAAAAAAACAGAAGAAAAAGAAAAAGGAAGAAGCAAAGAATAAAAAAGTCTGATCCAAAAACAAAAAAAGGAAATGAAGAAAACAAACAAGAAACTTTGAGCCTGATTCCAAAAGAAAAAAAGGAGGGAATAAAAGAATAAAAAGAGTCATCTGTTGGTATATGGGGGTTGCTGGCTCTTCTGGTCTGGAGGAGAGCCCAGCTGCATTGACTCAGTCAGTCTTGCCCCAGTAAATAAGCTGTTGCCAGGCACAGAGGGGCAGGGTTTTGTGTAAGTGGTTCCTGCCTCTTCTGGGGTCTGCTTGTTGCTCTCTGAGATCCCACTGTGTTGGTGTTGTGGGGAAAACATGCCAACCCAATCTCTCGTTCCTGTACCAGGAATCTCAACCCTCACTGTTTACACAGCCCCCAAAGAATAGCAATAGCAGTCAGCTAGTCCTGCACCACAACTCTCCTGCAATTGTTCTTTGGCATGCGGCTGGATTTCAAATCCAAGTCTTTTTTTTTAATGTTTATTTTATTTTTGAGAGAGAGACAGAGCACGAGATGGGGGAAGGGGCAGAGAGAGAGAGACACAGAATCCGTAACAGGCTTCAGGCTTCGAGCTGTCAGCACAGAGCTTGATGTGGGGCTCGAACTCACGGACCATGAGGTCATGATCTGAGTCGAAGTCGGACACTTAACCGACTGAGCCACCCAGGTGCCCCAACCCAAGTCTTAAAGGAGCAGCATGGCGTGGATCTGCTCTCCTCCTCAGGAGTAGAGCCTCTCTATCCTGCTGATGAAAGGTCTTTGGCTGGCACCCGCAGGGTCTTTTGTCTTCGGGAGGTAATAATCCCTCTTCCAACAGTGCTCCAGGATGGGTACTGTTCTCTCCCAGTTCACCCCGTAGATCTTTACACCACAGCTCCCTCCACCCCAGGAGTATGCACCGCAACTCTACTCTGGAGAAAGTCATACACTTCCAAATCCTCAGAGTTTGAGCTCCAAAAGCTGTTTGGAAAAAAGAACTGGGACAGTCAGTACTTTTCGCTGCCCCATCCGTGGTCCAGAGAGGTTTTCCTCTTGTGCTAACTTGATGCCGCACTTTCTCAACCCCCCATCTCTTTCTCTCCCTTTTGTTTCTCCAAGGAAAGTGACACCACCTTTCTCTCTCTCCCCCCAATTCACATCCACACACCTCGCACCTGCCAAGCTGTCTCTCTCTCACTGTGGAGATCCTTCTGCTAGTCCTCAGATTGTTTTCCTGGGTGTTCCAAGTAATCAGACCTCAACACAGCTGTGTTTGAGGGACTAGGGAAGTCCAGGGTCCGCCTGCGTCTACACCATCTTATCTCTTTCCAGGGATTCTACTTTTCGTATCCTTGCCGACACTTTTTATTTTGTTTGTGGTTTTGTTTTATTTTTTGTTTTTGATAATTGCCATCCTAAGAATTGTGAAATGTTATCTCATTGTGATCTTGATAAACATTCCTCTAATTATCTGTGGTAATGAGCATCTATTCATATGATTTTTTTTTTTAATTTTTTTTTTCAACGTTTTTTTAATTTATTTTTGGGACAGAGCGAGACAGAGCATGAATTGGGTAGGGGCAGAGAGAGAGGGAGACACAGAATCGGAAACAGGCTCCAGGCTCCGAGCCATCTGCCCAGAGCCTGACGCGGGGCTCGAACTCACGGACCGCGAGATCGTGACCTGGCTGAAGTCGGACGCCTAACCGACTGCGCCACCCAGGCGCCCCTATTCATATGATTTTTGTTCACTTTTATGTCTTTGAGGAAATGTCTACTGAAATCTTTCACTCAATTTCTGAGGTTTTCTTTGTTGTTGCCAAGTTGTTGTTCTTTATATATTCTGGATGATAATCCTTATCAGATATATAATCTGCAAGTATTTACTCCCATTCCATGGATTTCCTTTGATTCTGTTGATAATAGCCTTTTATATACAAGTTTTTAATGTTGATGAAATCTAGTTTGTCTTTTTTTTGTTGCCTATGCGTTTCATGTCACATTCAAGAAATCATTGCTAAATCCAATGCGATAAAACTTTTACTATAATTTCTCCTAAAAGTTTTATAATTTTAGCTCTTATATTTATGTCTTTGGTCCATTTGAGTTAATTTTTGTATTTGGTATTAGGTAGTGCCCACCTTCATTTCTTATATGTAGACATTTACTTTTGTCAGCATGATTTGTTGAAGAGACTGTCCTTTTCCCCATTCAATGGTCTTGACACTATTGTTGAAGATCATTTGACTATATATATGTAGCCTTATTTCTGTGCTCTCTTCTGTTCCATGGTCTCTCTGTTTATTTTTTATGATAGTACCATGCTATTTTGATTACTGAAGCTTTGTAATATGTTTTGAAATCAGAAAATATGCTTCCATTCTTGTTGTTCTTGCTCAACATTGCCTTGACCCTTTTGGGCCTTTCGTGGTTACTTATGAATTTTAGGATTTTATTCCATGAAACATGCCATTGGAATTTTAATAGGGATTGTATTGACTATAAAGGTTTTGGGTAGTATGGACATTTTAATAATATTTCCAAACCAATGACATGATGTCTTTCCATTCATGTATTTTTTATTTTTTTATCAGTATTTTATAATTTTTAGCGTATAAGTCTTTCTCCTTTATAGATCAGTTTATTTCTATTTTATTTTTTGGCCTTTGTGTATGAGATCCTTTTCTTAATTAACTATTTGGATATTTTGGCTTTTGTGTATAAGAAACACGACTTGATTTTTGTGTATCAATTTTGTACCTGCAACTTTACTGAGTTTGTTTATTCTGACAGTATTTTTGTTGAGTGTAGGGTTTTCTACATGTATGATTGTATCATCTGTAAACAAAGATAATTTTATTTCTTCCTTTCTGATTTGGTTGCCTAATATTATTTCTTTTTCTTGTTTAATTGCTCTGGCTAGGACTTCCAGTACTATGTTGAGAAGAATTGGCCAGAGTGGGCATACTTTCCTTGTATTGGATCTTAAAGGGAAAGCTTTCAGTTTTTCTCCATTGAGTATGATGTTAGCTGTGAGCTTTTCATATATGGCCTTTATTATGTTCAGGTAAGTTTCTACTATATTTTGTTGAGAAGTTTTAATTGTGAATAGTTGCTGAATTTTGTTAAATGTCTTATCTGCTTCTGCTCAGATGATCATTTTTTCCCCTTCATTTAATATGGTATATCACATTGATTAGTTTACTTACACTGAACCATCATTGTACCCCAGGGAAAGTCCCACATGGTCATGTTGCATGATCCTTTTAATGTGCTGTTCAATTTGGTTTACTAGTATTTCATTGAGGTTTTCTGCATCTACATTCATCAGGAATATTGGTGTATAGTTTTCTTTTTTTGTAATTTCTTTGGTTTTGGCAGGCCTCATAGAATAGGTTTGGAATTATTCCTTCATCTAGTTTTTGGAAGAGTTTAAGGATTGGTATGAATTCTTCTTTGAATTTTTGGTAGAGTTTATCTTTGTAGCCATCTGATCCTGGGCTTTTTTTCTCCTCCTTTTGGGAGGTTTTTAATTACTGATTCTGTCTCTTTATTTGTCATTGGTCTGTTGAGTCTTTGTATTTCTTTTTGACTCAGTATTGGTATTTTGTGTTTTTAGGAATTTATCCATTTATTCCAGGCTTTTGTTTCCTGACATCTAGTTCACAATAGTCTCTTATGTTCCTTTTTATTTCTGAAAGAAGTATAGTATTGCCTGTTCTTTCTTATTTTATTTATGTTAGTCTTTTTTTCTTAGTCTAGCTAAGGATTTTTTGATTTTGTTTTCAAAAAATTAACTCTCAGTTTGTTGATTTTTTTTCTATAATTTTTCACTACTCTTTGTTTCATTTCTGCTCTAGTCTTTATTATTTCCTTTCTTCCACTGTCTTTAGGTTTAGTTTGTTCTTTATCTTCCTTGAAGTAAAAAGTAAGGTTGTTTGAGATTCTCCTAGTTCAGGCTATTCTAATAAAAATACCATAGATTGGTGGTTTATAAACACCAGAAATCTATTTTTCACCAATCTGAAGGCTGGAAGGTCCAAGATCAAGGTGTCACAGGATTCAGTGTCTGATGATGGCTTACTTTCTGGTTTATAGATGACTGTCTTCTTGTTGTATTCTTACATGGTGGAATAGCCTAGGGATCTGAGATCTCTTTCATATGGGAACTAATCCTGTTAATGCTGCTATACCTTGATGACCTAATCACTTCTGAAAGGCCCTACCTCAAAATAGTATTGCATTGTGGGTTAGGTTTTAACAATGTATTTGGGTGAGGGGCACAAAAATGCACTTTGTTGCAGATATCTTTTTTTATTTTTATTTTTTTTACGTTTATTTATTTTTGAGACAGAGAGAGAGCATGAACGGGGGAGGGTCAAAGAGAGAGGGAGACACAGAATCTGAAACAGGCTCCAGGCTCTGAGCTGTCAGCACAGAGCCCGATGCGGGGCTCGAACTCATGGACTGCGAGATCATGACCTGAGCCAAAGTCGGTCGCCCAACCGACTGAGCCACCCAGGCGCCCCAAGAGATATTTTTTTAAAAATCACTTCATTATAAACTTTCGTCTTACTACTTTTGCTGTATCACAAATTTTGGCATTTTGTGTTTTTCTGTTTGCTTTTTTCAAAATCTTCCTTCCTTCCTTCCTTCCTTCCACGTAATTGACACACAGTATTATATTAGTTTCAGGTATACAGCATAGAATTTAACAAGTCTATACATTATGCCATGTTCATTACAAGTATAGTTGCCATCTATCATGATACATTAATATTATAATATCATTGACTATATTCCTTATGCTGTGTTTTTTATTCTCATGACATGCATTCCATAACTGGAAGTCTGTATCTCCCACTTCTGTTCACCTGTTTTGCCCAACAGCCCACTTGCATCCCCATTGGCAACCATTAGTTTATTCTCTGTATTTATAGGTCTGACTGTGCTTTTTGTTTTGTGTATTTATTCTTTTTTGATTCCACTTATGAATGAAATCATACGGTATTTACTTAGTATAATATCCTCTGGGTACATCCATGTTGTCTTAGATGGCATATTCTCATCCTTTTGTATGGCTGTGTAATATTCTGGTGTGTGTGTGTGTGTGTGTGTGTGTGTGTGTGTACATCTTCCTTATCCTTTCATTTGTTGATGGACACTTGGGTTGCTTCTATATATTGGGTATTATAAATAAGGCTGCAATAAACATAAGAGTGTATTAATCTTTTCAAATTAATGTTTTCATTTTCCTAGGGTAAATACAGTAGTGGAATTATTGGATCATATGGTATATATATTTTTAATTTTTTGGCAAACCTTTATACTCTTTTCCACAGTGGCTGTACCAGTTTACATTTCTACCACTAGTGTATGAGGGTTTCTTTTTTCTCCACACTTGTTGTTTCTTGTTATTTTTTATTTTAGCCATTCCAACAGGTGTGCGGTAATATTTCATTGTGGTTTTGATTTGCATTTGTTATAATTAACGATGTTGAATACCTTTTCATGTACCTATTAGCCAGTTGTATGACTTCTCTGGAGAAATGCTGGTTTAGTTACTCTACACATTTTTAAATTACAGTGTTATTTTGCTACTAAGTTGTAGGAGTTCCATGTATGTATTTTAGATATCAAGCCCTTATGAGTTAATATGGTTTGCAGATATATTCTCCCATTCCATAGGGTGCATTTTCACTGTGTTGATTGTTTCATTTGATGTGCAGAAGTTCGAGAGTTTGATGTACTCTCATTTGTGTATTTTCGCTTTTCTTGCTTGTGCTTTTGATGTTGTATCCAAGAAAACATTGGCAAATTCAACGTCATGTTGTTTTCCTCTTGAAGTTTTATAGATTTTAGATGTTAGATATCTCATCTTTAGATATTTAATCTATTTTGAGTTTATTTTTTATGTATGGTATTAGGTGAGAGTCCAGCTTTAGTTTTTTTGTATGTGAATATCCAGTTTACCCTTATCATTTGTTTAAGAGACTGTCCTCTCCCATTGTGTGGTTCTGACACTCTTACTGAAGACCATTATAACATATAGACAGGATTATATTTCTGGGCTTTGTATTCTGTTCTTTTGATCTGTATGATTGTTGTTACATCAGTCCCATACTGTTTTTTTTTAAATATTTATTTTTGAGAGAGAGACAGAATGAGAGTGGGTTAGGGGCAGAGAGAGAGGGAGACACAGAATCCGAATCAGGCTCCAGGCTCTGAGCTGTCAGCACAGAGCCCGACGCTCTGAGAACTCGCGAGCTGTGAGATCACAAGCTGTGAGATCATGACCTGAGCCAAAATTGGACGCTCAACCAACCAAGCCACCCCAGTGCCCCCTGTCCCATACTGTTTTGATTATGGTTGCATTGTGATATATTTTGAAATCAGGAAGTGTGAGGCTTCCAACTTTTTTTTTTTTCCAAGATTGTTGTGGCTTTTCAGGAACCGTTGTGTTTCCATATGAATTTTTGGACTTGTTTGCCAATTTCTCCAAAAATTTCCATTGAGATTTTGATTGGGATTGCATTGACTGTGTAAATTGCTATGGGTAGTATGAGTGTTTTGACATTATTAAGTCTTGGCAATTCATGAATACAGTATGTCTTACCTTTATTTGTGTCTAATTTCTTTTGGCAATATTTTATAGTTTTTTTAGAGTAGATGTCTTTTGCCTCATTGGTTAAGTTTATTCCTAAGTGCTGAACTATTTTTGATACTGTTGTAAATGGGATTGTTTTTGTAATGTTCATTTGTAGTTTATAGAAACATCTGTTTTTGTGTTGATTTTGCATTCTGAAACTTTGCTGAATTCTTTTATTAGTGTTAACAGTTTAGGTCAGGAATCTTTAGGGATTTCTTATTTACAATTATGTCTTATGCGAATAGAGATAATTTTACTTCTTTATGTCTATTCTGGATGCCTTTCCTTCCTTTCTTTCTCTCCCCCTCTTTTTTTTTTTTTTTTTTTTTGGTCTAATTACCTTGGCTAGGATGTCCAGTACCACGTTCAGTAGAAATGGTGAAAGTGAATGCTTTTTCTTGTTCTTGATCTTAGCAAAATTCTTTCAGGCTTTCTTTGTTATGTATGATGTTAGCTGTGTGTTTTTATGTATGAATTTTATTATGTTGAGGTGGTTTCCCTTTTTCCTAGAATTTTCAGTGTTTTCATCATGAAAGGTTGTTGAATATTATCAAGTGCTTTTTCTGTATCAAATGATATGGTAATGTGGTTTTTATCTTTCATTCCTTTTATGCCTATGTTATATTGTTTGATTATTTTAAGTTTATTTTGAGAGAGAGAGGGTGTGTGAATGATGGAGGGGCACAGAGAGGGAGACAGAATCCCAAGTAGGTGCCATGCTGTCAGTGCAGAGCCTGACACAGGGCTCGAACTCGTGAACTGCGAGAATCTGAGCCGAAACCAAGAGTCAGATGTTTAAATGACTAAGCCACCCAGGTACCCCACATTGTTTGATTTTTATGTGTTGAAATATCCTTGTATGTCAAGAATGAGTACTTACTTGCTATATACTCATGTTAATGTGTTGTTGAATTAGGTTTCCTAATATGTTGTTGAACATATTTGTATTAATATTCATTTGGGATATTAATCTATAATTTCCTCCTTTTTTAGTGTCTTTGTCTGATTTTGTTTTTAGGGTAGAAGTTTCAAAGTGGTTTCTCCTCTTCAGCAGTTTGGAAGAGGTTGAGGATGATTGGTATTAATTTTCAAAATATTTAGTAGACATGGCACCTGGGTGGCTCAGTCAGTTAAGTGCCTGACTCTTGATTTTGGCTCAGGTCATAATCTCAAGGTTCATGTGATCCTTGCTTGGGATTTTCTCCCTCTCTGCCCACCCCCTCCCCCACGTACATGCTCACTCTCTCTCTCTCTCTCTCTCTCTGTCTCTCTCTGTCTCTCTCAAAATAAATAAATAAACAATAAAATATTTGGTAGAATGCTCCCATGAAGCCATCTCATTGTGGGCTTTTCTTTCTTGGGAGATTTTTGACTACTTATTCAATTAACTTGCGAAGTTATAGGTCTGTTCATATTTTTTTCTTTTTTATAATTCAGTCTTAGTAGATTCGTGTGTTTGTAAGAATTTATCCATTTCCTGTAGGTTATCCAATTTGTTGGCATATTATTTTCCGTAATGTTCTCTTGTAATACTTTTTATTTCTGTGACATTAGTTGTAATGTCCCCATGTTCATTCCTGATTGTATTTAGAGTCTTCTTCCTTAGTTTTGCTGGGTTTTTTTTTAGTTGTGCTAATGTTTTTATGAATCCAACTCAATTTCATTTACGTATTTTTTTCTATTCTTTTTCTCAGTTAAAACTTGTTTTAATGTTTATTTTTGAGAGTGAGAGAGAAAGCAAGAGGGGAGG
This sequence comes from Lynx rufus, assembly GCF_022079265.1. Classification (NCBI taxonomy): domain Eukaryota; kingdom Metazoa; phylum Chordata; class Mammalia; order Carnivora; family Felidae; genus Lynx; species Lynx rufus. The sequence continues at coordinate 609,955 of NW_025814859.1, forward strand.
GGCAAAGAGAGAGGGAGACAGAATCTGAAGCATGCTCCAGGCTCTGAGCTGTTAGCACAGAGCCTGACATGGGGCTTGAACCCACAAACTACAAGATGATGACCTGAGCCAAAGTCAGATGCTTAATGGACTGAACCACCTAGGCATCTTCTCTTCTCATTTTTTTTTAAATCTCTGCTCTAGTATTTATTATTCCCATCTTCATTAACCTTGGTTGCAGTTCTCTTTCTGTCTAGTTCATTGAGATATAAAATTAGTTGGTTGATTTGAGTCCTTTCTTAAAATGTTTATTTTTGAGAGCAGAAGCAAGGGAGGGGCAGAGAGAGGGGGACAGAGGATCTGAAATGGGCTCTGTGCTGACAGCAGCGAGTCCAATGCAGGACTTGAACTCACGAACTAGAAGATCATGACCTGAACTGAAGTCAGACACTCAACTGACTGAGCCACTCAGGTGCCCCTGTTTGTGTTTATTTTTCAAGTAGCCAAATATAAATATTTTAATTTTTATTTATTTTTTAATTTCTTTCAACATTTCAAGTTTTCATTTAAATTCTAGTTAGTTAACATATAGTGTAATATAAGTTCCAGGAGTAAAATTTAGTGATTCATCACTTACATGTAACAAGCAGTACTCATCACAATGACTGCTGTCCTTAATACACATTACCTGTTTAGCCATTCCTGCCACCTCCCCTCCAGCAACCTCCAGTTTCTTCTCTATACTTAAGAGTCTCTTATGGTTTTTTCCCTTTTTTTATTTAAAAAAATTTTTTTAACATTTATTTATTTTTGAGAGACAGAGAGACAGAACATGAGCAGGGGAGGGGCAGAGAGAGAGGGAGACACAGAATCCAAAGCAGGCTCCAGACTCTGAGCTGTTAGCACCGAGCCCGATGCGGGGCTTGAACTCAGGAACCGTGGGATCATGACCTGAGCTGAAGTTGGATACTCAACCGACTGAGCCACCCAGGCGCCCCTCCCCTTTTTAAAAAAATTTTGCCCACGTTTGTCTGTTTTGTTTCTTAAATTCCACAGATGAGTGAAATCATATAGGGTATTTGTCTGTCTCTGACTTATTTCACTTAGATTACATTCTAGCTTCATCCACGTTGTTGTAAATGGCAAGATTTCATTATTTTTGAGGGCTGAGTAGTATTCCATTGTACATATATACCATAGCTTCTTTATCCATTCATCAATCACTGGACATTTGGGCTCTTTTCATAATTTGGCTATTGTTGATAATGCCTCTATAAACATCAGGGTGTGTATGCCCCTTTGAATTAGTATTTTTATATCCTTTGGGTAAATACTTAGGGTATGGATCTTAAGGTAGTTCTATTTTTAACTTTTTGAGGAACATCAATACTGTTTTCCAGAGTGTCTACACCAGTTTGAATTCTCATCTACAGTGTACGATGGTTCCCCTTTTTCTGCATCCACATCAACACTTGCTGTTTCTTGTGTTGTTAATTTTAGTCATTCTGGCAGGTGTGAGGTTGTATCTCAATATAGTTTTCATTTGTATTCCCCTGATGATGAGTGATGTTGAGCATCTTTTCATGTGTCAGTTAGCCATCTATGTCTTCTTTGGAAGAATGGCTATTCGTGTCTTCTGCCCAGTAACTGGGTTATTTGTTTTTTGGGTATTGAGTGTTATAAGTTTTGTATATGTTTTAGAAACTAACCAATTATCAGATATGTCATTTGCAAATATCTTCTCCCATTCTGAAGGTTGTCTTAGTTTGTTGATTGTTACCTTTGCTGTGTAGAAACATTTTATTTTGATAAAGTCCCAATAGTTCATTTTTGCTTTTGTTTCCCTTGCCTCAGGCGATATGTCTACTAAGGAGTTGCTGAGGCTGAGGTCATGGAGTTGCTGAGGCTGAAGTTAAAGAGGTTGCTTCCTGTATTCTCTTCCAGAATTTTGGATGGCTTCCTGTCTCACATTTAGGTCTTGTGTCCATTTTGAATTTATTTTTGTGAATGGTGTCAGAAAGTGGTCCAGTTTCATTCTTCTGCATGTTGCTATCCACTTTTCCCAGCACCATTTGTTGAAGAGATGGTCTTTTGTCCATTGGATATTCCTTCCTGCTTTTTCGAGATTAGTTAACCATATAGTTGTGTGTCCATTTCTGGGTTTTCTTTTGAGTTCCATTGATCTATGTGTCTGGGTTTGGGCCAGTACCATACTGTCTTGGTGACTACAGCTTTGTAATATAGCTTGACATCTGGGATTTTGATGCCTCCAGCTTTGCTTTTCTTTTTCAAGATTACTTTATTCATGGTCTTTTGTGGTTGTATACCAATTTTAGGATTGTTTATTTTAACCCTGTGAAAACTGCTGGTGGTATTTTGATAGGGATTGCACTGAATTTGTAAATCGCTTTGGGTGGTATAGACATTTTAACAATATTTGTTCTTCTAATCCACGAGCATGGAGTATTTTTCCATTTCTTTGTGTCATCATCAGTTACTCTCAAATGTTCTATACTTTTCAGACTACAGATCTTTTACCTCTTTGCTTAGGTTTATTAGGTGAATGGGATTTATTCCTTGATTACTTGTTCTGCTGCTTCATTATTGCTGTATAGAAATGTAAAAGGTTTATATACATTGGTTTTGTATACTGTGAGTTTACTGAATTTGTTTATCAGTTCTAACAATTGTTTGGTGGAGTCTTTTGGGTTTTTCTACACATCATCTGCAAATAGTGAAAGTTTGACTTCTTCCTTCTCAATTTGAATGTCTTTTATTTGTTTCTCTTGTCTGATTGCTGAGGCTAGGACTTCCAGTACTGTTCCTGAGCATGGAGGACAAGCTCTCAGTTTTTCCCCATTGGGGATGATAGTAGCTTTGATTCTTCCCTATATGGTCTTACTGTTTTTAAATATTTATTTGTTTTTGAGAGAGAGTGAGAGAGAGCACAAGTGGGGGAGGGGCAGAGAGAGGGAGACACAGAATCCAAAGCAGCTCCAGGCTCTAAGCTGTCAGCACAGAGCCCAACGCAGGGCTTGAAATCACGAACTGTGAGATCATGACCTGAGCCAGAGTTGGCACTCAACTGACTGAGCTACCCAGGCGTCCCATTCCCTCTATGGTCTTATGACATTGAAGTATGTTCTCTCTGTTCCTACTTTGTTGAGGATTTTTATTAAGAATGGATGCTGTTCTTTATCAAATGGTTTTTCTGCATCTACTGAATCATATGGTGGTTGTCCTTTCTTTTATTAATGTGGTGTATCACCTTGATTGATTTGTGAATATTGAACCACCTCTGCATCCCAGGAATAAATTCCACTTGATCATAGTGCAGGATTTTTTTAATGTACTGTTGGATTTGATTTGTTAATATCTTGTTGATAAGTTTGCATCATTGTTCATCAGGGATATTGGCCTATAATTACTTTTTGTGGTGTCTTTGGCTGGTTTTGGAATCAGGATAATGCTGGCCTCGTAGAATGGGTTTGGAAGTTTTCCTTCCATTTTTATTTTGGAATCGTTTGAGAAGAGTAAGTATTCACTTATATTTAAATGTTTGATAGAATTTGTGCAGCTTTCTTGCCCTGGACTTCTGTTTGTTGGGTAATTCCTAATCACTGACTCACTGTTTTTGCTGGTTATCAGTCTGTTCAAGTATTCTTTTTTTAAAATTTTTTTAGTGTTTATTTTTGAGAGAGAGAGAGAGAAAGACAGAGCACAAGCTGAGGAGGGGCAGAGAGAGAGAGGGAGCCACAGAATCTGAAATAGGCTCCAGGCTCTGAGCTGTCAGCACAGAGCTGGATGTGGGGCTCGAACTCAAATCGCTCGAACTCACAAACTGCCTGAGTCTAAGTCAGACGCTTAACTGACTGAGCCACCCAGGCGCTCCCCTTTTTTAAATTTTTTTTAATGTTCATTTATTTTTGAGAGAGACAGAGTACGAGTAGAGGAGGAGCAGAAGAGAGAGTCACGTGTTCTATTTCTTCCTGTATCAGTTTTGGTGGCATATGTTTCTAGGAATTTATCCATTTCTCCCACGTTGCACAAGTTGTTGGCATACAATTTTTCATAATATTTTCTTATAATTGCTTGTATTTCTGTGGTATTGTTTGTGATCTCTCTTCTCTCATTGGTAATTTTATTCATTTGAATCCTTTCTCTTTTCCTTTTGATAAGTTCGGGTAGGGGGTTATCAATTTTATTAATGCTTTCAAAGAACCAGCTCCTAGTTTCATTTATCTGTTCTACTTTTTTTCTTGTTTGTATATCATTTATTTCTGCTCTAATATTTGTTATTTCCCTTCTGCTGGCTTTAGCCTTCATTAGCTGTTTCTTTTCTAGCTCCTTTAGGTGTAAGGTTAGGTTGTGTATTTGAAATGTGCTTCCTTCTTGAAGTGCTTTTCCTTTATTTCATAGGTTTTGAACTTACATGTTTTCATTTTCATTTGTTTCCATCTATTCTTTTATTTCATCCTTTATTTCCTGTTTGACTCATTCATTGTTTAGTAGCATGTTGTTTAGCCTCTATATATTTCTGGTCTTGCCAAATTTTTTCTTGTGTTTGACTTCAAGTTTCATGGTGTTATAGGCAGATAGCATTCCTGGAATTATTTGAATCTTTTTGTACTTGTTGAGGCATGATTTGTGACCTAGTATTTGACCTATCCTGGAAAATGTTCTATGTGTACTTAAAAAGAATGTGCATTCTGCTGCTTTAGGATGAAATGTTCTGAATATATCTGTGAAGTCCATCTCATAACAGTGTGTCATTCAAAGACATTTTTTCCCTGTTGCTTTTCTGCTTAGATGATCTGACCATTGATGTGAATAGGGTGTTAATGTCCCCTACTAGTATTATATTATTATTAACATGTTGCTTTATGGTTTTTTGGTAAATAAATTCTCTATTTTGGTGCTCTCAAGTTGGGGCATAAATATTTAAAATTGTTAGAACTTGTTGGGTTGTCGACTTCATTATGATATAGTGGCCTTCTTCATCTCTTGTTGCAGTCTTTGGTTTAAAATCTATATTTTCTGTTGTAAGTATTTCTACTCCAGCTTCGTTTTGACATCTGTTAGGATGATAAATCTTTCTTCATCCCCTCACTTTTAATCTCCAGGTGTCTTTAGGTCTAAAATGAGTCTCTTGTAGGCAACTTTAGAAGGGTCTTGTTTTTTTATCCATTCTGACACCCTATATGTTTTGGTTGGATCCTTTATTCCATTTATATTTAGAGTAATCTTAAATAGATAATAATTTAGTATCATTTTATTACTTGTTTTGTCATTGTTTCTGGAGACTTCCTGTTACTTTCTATTCTTTGTATCTTTTGGTCTCTCTTTCCCACTGAAAGAGTCCTCTTTTATAAAAAAATTTTAAGTTTTTATTCATTTATTTTGAAAGACAGAGTGAGTGAGCACAATGGGGGAGAGACAGAGAGAAGGAGAAAGAGAATCTCAGGCAGGCTCTGTGCCATCAGCGCAGAGCATGATGTGGGGCTCGAACCCAAGAGATCATGACCTGAGCCAAGATCAGGAGTCAGAGGCTTAACCGTTGAATATATCATGCCACTCCTTTCTGACCTGCCATGTTTCTCATATTTCTGTGGATAGACCTGCTGCTAACCTTGTTTCTCTTCCATTGTAAGTTAGGGATTGCTTTTTCCTTGCTGTGTTTAGGATTTTTTCCCCTTATCTCTGTATTTTGCAAAATTTACTATGACATGCCTTGGTGTTGGCCTGCTTTTGTTGATTTTGTTGGGAGTTCTCTGTATCTCCTGGATTTCGTTGTCTTCCCCCAGATTTGGTGGTCTTCCCAAGATTAGGAAAGTTTTCAGCTTAATTTGCTCAAATGTACTTCGGGCCCTAATTTAGGGTCTTCTAGGACTCCTGTGATTCAAGTGCTTTTATGACTTATGGAGTTGCTGACTTTCTAAGTCTGCATTCATTATCCAGTATTTTTCTTTTCCCTCTTCTCTTCAGCTTCCTTATTTTCTATAATTTTGTCTTCTATATCATTTATCCATTCCTCTGCTTCTTCCATCCTTGTCATTGCATTCAGTGGCAAGTTTCACATCTTGTTTATAGCATTTTTTATTTTTGACCTACTTACTTTTTAGATCTTTTATCTCTCTGCAGTAGGGGACTCCCTGTTGCCTTCGTGCTTTTCTCAAGCCCAAGGATCATTATAATTGTTGTTTTAAATTCTGGATCAGGCATATTACTCCTATCTTTTTCAATTAGATCCATGGCCGTGACCTTTTCTTGTTTGTTTTTTTTTTTTACTTTTGGATGAATTCTTCCATCTTGATATTTTGTCTAGGTCTCTCTCCTCTTTGTGTTAGGAAAGCCTGCTATGTGTCCTGCTCCTGATAGTAATGCCTTTATGAAGACAAGCTCATATACTGTCCAGGACCTGGCACCTCAAAAAGTGTTTCTGGTGTATGTAGTGTGCATGCTTCTGCTGTGTTTTGGCTACTCTTTCTGTCAGGTCAGTCCTGTGTAGAGCTTCTCTTTTCCTGTCATTGGGAGTGTGTGGACCTTATCCAGAGTGTGGCAAATTTTAACTATGTGTGCTCTGGTCTGCTGGTTAATATAGGCCAGATCCTATTTCCACTAGAGATAGAACTTTGCAAGACTGTATGGTCAATAAACCTGGTACTTGTGGGGTATTTGTGCTGGTCTTTTGGGAGAGGGGCCCACTGTTCTGATTCTCAGGTGCACTTGCCCTTGTACAGAAGCACCTGCAGAGCACAGGATGGGTGGGGCTTGATGTAAGCAGCTAAGGCCTCCACTCTTGGTGCTGTTATGCTCACTGAAGTCAGTCTGTGCTGATGCGTGGGCGAGAAAAATGCCACCAGCCCTCTCCCTCATACTCAGAGGGGTAGTCTGTACCTGCCGCTGCCTGGGAAGCTTTCAAGGAAGAATGAGCAACCTCTCCTTGTGTGTCCCAGGCGTCCCTCAGATCCCTGTCTTCACCCTGTCTGTCTGTACCATCTGCCTACCTGACAGCACAGTGCACCTGTATTTTATCTTAATCATGCTGAGTTTCACAACTCTAGACTTTAGGGACCCAGTGCAGTGCAGACCTGTGCTCGTCCTCTCAGTGAAGAGTCTTGCTGTGCTGGGGCAGGTATGCATTTTTCCCAGACCGGCAGTTGCACCAACATACAGGACCTTGGACTTTAAAGTGCAGTAAAAAGCCAGTGCCCAGGTTCACTGCCATCAACAGGTGTCTCTGCCTCTATGCTGAAGAACAGGGTAGCAGGGCAGCTCAGTGTCACCTGCTTTCTCTTTTGTCCCCTGAGAGTTAATGCCACCTTTCCAAGATGCACTCCAAGGAGGGGAAACTGTCTTGTGTCCCAGGGAATCCTCAGATTGGATTGCGCTGTCCACTCCTAGGCCTCTGCCCTCCTTCTCCACAGGAGCACAACTATGCTTGCCAGGCTCCACAGCAACTCTGGTGTGGAATTCTAATACTGCTTTTTTTGAGCTCTGCTGGTTGTCAAAACTCATGATAATTTCCCCCTCTGTTTTTCCCAGTGTGTGATTTTGGGGAAATGTTTTTCTTGTGCAGTCCCCTGTATGCTCTGCTCTCTCTTCTTCCCTCTGTCTCTCCACTCTCCTCCATCCTCTCTCCTCCATCCTCTCTCCTCCATCCTCTCTCCATGATCAGGACTGTCTTCCCTCTGCAGGAACCGTGATCCTTTCCTCCCCCAAATCACCTCTCTGCACTTCCTACCTTCCACGACGTGGCCTCTTCTCTCCCTCTGGTTGTGCAGTTTGTTCTCTCAGTCCTCAGATCAATTTTTGGATGTTCAAAATGATTTGATATTTCTAGCTGTGTTCAAAGGATGAAGCACACAGAGTCTTCCTACTACTCTACCATCTTCTGATGTGCTATCATTCTATTTAATTTCATTATGTTTACCACTTTTATCCCTCATATCTTGCCTTTTTCAGGTTTAGTTGATTAATTTGGTGTTCCATGGTTATTCACTTCTCATTTCATTTTGTGGATATTTTCTTTCTTTTTTTAAATTTTTTAACGTTTATTTATTTTTGAGAGACAGAGACAGAGTACAAGCCGGGGAGGGACAGAGACAGAGGGAGACACAGAATCTGAAGCAGGCTCCAGGCTCTGTGCTGACAGCTCAGAGCCTGACGTGGGACTCAAGCCCACAAACTGTGAGATCATGACCTGAGCTGAAGTCAGATGCTTAACTGACTGAGCCACCCAGGAGCCCCCATTTTGTGGATATTTTCTTAGAAATTACTGTTTACTATAGGGATTAGAATAATATTCTACATTTATAACAATCTAGTTTGAATTAATACCAATTTAATGATAACATAAAGAAAATGCTGCTGCTATATAGGTGGATTCTCCCCCCACCCTGTACATTGTTATCATATATTACATCTTTATACATTGTTACCCTTACCATGGATTTATAAATATTTTTACATGTTTATCTTCTGTGTTATGTGGGAAGTAAAACTTGGAATTATAGTCCAAAAATACAATAATGTTAACTTTAATATTTACCTGTGTAGTTACCTTTAACTTTTAACTTTTATTTCTTTATATATCTTTGAGATAGTGTCTCATGTTCTTTTCCTTGCATTTCCTTTAGTATTTCTTATATTTCTTTATATGTCTTTGAGATAGTGTCTCGTGTTCTTTTCCTTGTATTTCTTTTAGTATTTCTTGTAAGACAGGTTGACTACCTACAAATAGTCTCTGATAAAGTTGGTTCTGGCAGTTTCTGATTGTTTTCACTGTTTCTATTGAGGAATGGGTATTTCAAGCTCTCTCCTCTGCCATTTTGCAATCATTTCATTAGCTAAGACACTATAACCTGAGTTAATTATTCTGTTTACTTTTCTGTGAGTTTATTTAGCTTGTGATATTTAAAGTCACCTGTATCTTAGGGGTGCGAGGATGGGCAAAATGGGTGAAGGGGAGTGGGAGATAAAGGCTTTCAGTTATGGAAAGAACGAGTCATGGGTAGAAGAGGGCCATCTACAGGACCATGCTGGCTCCTTGATATAGAACTTCTAGCCTTTCTGGGAAGATAGCACAGTAGGAGTACCCTGAGATCACTTTATCTCATAGTGACACTGAGATAACAGCCACAACAGTGCAACTTACTCTGAAAATGATCTGAAGCCTGGCAGACATCTGGTTTGACTGCTGACATCCCCAGTTACAAGCCCATGGCAGCCCCAGACTGGACCCATAATAGCAAAGGGACCAAATCCTTCCCTGTGCATTTACAGCAGGCAAAGTGAGCATTGCAGCCAACTCTACTGAAGGCATACATGGTGGCTCAGCCACCACAGAGCACATGCAACCCACATAGGAGACACCCCTGAAGTGTTTGATTCTGATGAATAGCGGGCATTGTGCTGCAAGATACCACAGGACCTGTTCTTCATAAGACTACTTCATAAGACTTCTTATGAAGTCTTCATAAGATTACTTTAAAGATCAGCAAACATACCTGACTTACCTAATACCTAGGAACAAACAGACAAATTGAGAAGACAGAGGAATATGCATAAATGAAAGAGCAGCAAAAACTAAGCAAGAGAGCTAAACGAAACAGATCATCAATATGCTTTATAAAGAATCAAAGTAGTAGTCGTAAAGGTATTAATGGACTTGAGAAAAGAATGGAGGATCTCAGTGAGACCTCCAACAAAGACATAGAAAATATAAAAAAGATTCAATCAGAGATGAAGAACTCAATAACTAACATTAAAAATATACTGATAATCAGGAAAATATAAAAACTACAATGAGATATCATCTCACATCTGTCAAAATGGCTAAAATCAAAGGTACAAGAAACAACAGGTGTCGATGTAGAGGAATGGGAACCCTCTTACACTGTTGATGAGAATGCAAACTGGTGCAGCCACTGTAGAGACAGTATGGAGATTCCTCAAAATGTTAAAAATAGAACTACCTTATGATCCAGCAGCTGCACTACTAGGTGTTTACCCAAAGGATACAAAAATACTGATTCGAAGGGATGCACACACCCCGATGTTTATACTAGCATTATATATAAGAGCCAAATTATGGAAACAGCCCAAGTGTCCATCAACTAGTGAATGGATAAAGAAGTGAGGATACCTCTCTCTATATCTTTATATATATCTATGAAATATTACCCAGCTATAAAAAAGAATGAAGTCTTGGCATTTGCGATGATATGGATAGACCTAGAGAGTATATTGCTAAGCAAAATAACTCTGAGAAAGACAAATACCATATGATTTCACTCAGGTGGAATTTAAGAAACAAAACAAACAAGCACAGGGAAAAAACTAAAAAAATAGACTGTTAGCTCTAGAGAACAAATTGATAGTTACCAGAGGGTTGGGGGGATGGGTTAAATAGCTATGGGGATTAAGAAGTGCACTTGTTGTAGTGAGCACTGAGTATTGTCTGATAGTATGGAATCACTAAATTTTACACCTGAAACTAATGTTACATTATACGTTAACTAACTGAAAGTTAGTTCACCAGAGGGAATCTACTAAGTAGTAGAGTATAGGATGCAGAACTCATACAGATGCCCAACAGACAACATGAGATGATGCTTAACATCCACTAATTATCAGGAAAATACAAATCAAAAGCACCATGAAATATCACCATAAACCCATCAGAATGGCTAAAATAAAAAAAGACAAGAAATAGTAAGTGTTGCCAAGGGTATGGAGAAAAAGGAAGCCTGTGCGCTGTTGGTAGGAATGCATATTGGTGCATCCAATGTGGAAAACAGTATGGAGATTCCTCAAAAGGTTAAACAGAATTACCAAATTGTTCAGTAATTCCACTACTGGATATTTACCCATGGAAAACAAAACAAAACTAGTTCGAAAAGATATATGCATCTCTATGCTTATTGCAATGTAGCCAATATATGTAAAGAACCCAAGTGTCCATTGGTAGATTAATGGATAAAGAAGTGGTGTGTATATATAATAAAATATTACTTTGCCAGAAGCAGATGAAATCTTGCTATTTGCAACAACATGGATGGACCTAGAGGATGTAATGCTAAGACAAGTAAGTCATTCAAAGACAAATACCATATGATTTTACTTATGTGTGGAATTTAAGAAACAAAACAGATGAATATATGGGAGGGGGAAAAGAGGGAAACAAACCATAAGAGACTCTTAACAATAGAGAATAAATTGAGGATTGATAGAGGGAAGTGGGTGGGGGATGCGTTACATGGGGGATGGGTATTAAGGAGGGCACTTGGTATGATGAGCATTGGGTATTGTATGTAAGTGATGAACCATTGAATTCTACTTTTGAAACCAATATTGCACTGTATGTTAACTAACTAGAATATAAATATAAAAATATGAAGAAAAAATATCTTCAGGAACACTGAGTAATAATAGAATTATTTAATTATTAGAGCATACACCTGAAAGTAACATTACACTGTATATTAATTAGACTTCAATTAAGCATTTATATCTTAAAAAACTAAGTCATGGGGATAAAAGGTAGAACATAGGGAATGTAATGAATGGTATTGTAATAGCATTGTATGGTGAGTGATGGTAGCTACACTTGTGGTGAGCATAGCATAATGTATAGACTTGTGGAATCACTGTTGTACACCTGAAACTAATGTAACAATGTGTGTTCACTATACTTCAATAAAAATCAAAGAAAATTGAGTTCCCTATATCTGAGCCCTCACCATATCAATGTTTATTAATCTTTTCACATTAATATTCATAATTTAATAATTTAGGTTGGCACATATGATAGAAGAACTCTGAAAAGCAAGTGAGAATATTGTTTTAGAGCTAGTGTGATTTTAAAGTGTTTAGTCATAGAACACACTGTCTTTATATATTTAATTTTATTACATTGGCTGAGAACATGTATAATTATGTAACATAGCTTTTAGTGAGTTTACTTTGAATTTTGGTTTATTAACATGTGAAACTGCATAAAAACTTTATTTAAGAATTATACTTTATAAAATAAAATTGTAGTGAATAATGGACAGATTTCAGTGATAGCCCTGTGGGAAGGCCAAATATTGTATTCTATCCAAATTTCATTTAAGTAAGCTTTATTTACTTTTGGATGACATTTGAATTTGCAGTTAACTAATGCTTTAATTGCCAGAAAAGGCAGTTGCTTTTTTTTTTTTTTAATTAATTTATTTATTTATTTTTTATATGAAGTTTATTGACAAATTGGTTTCCATACAACCCCCAGTGCTCATCCCAAAAGGTGCCCTCCTCAATACCCATCACCCACCCGCCCCTCCCTCCCACCCCCCATCAACCCTCAGTTTGTTCTCAGTTTTTTTTTACATTTTATTTATTTATTTATTTATTTATTTATTTATTTATTTATTTATTGGGTGTGTGTGTGTGTGTGTGTGTGTGGTTAATCTACTTTTTAATTTTAATTCCAGTTAGGTAGCATATAGTGTTATTATTAGTTTCAGGTGCACAATATAGTGATTTCAACACTTCCATACAATAATACCCTGTGCTCATCACAACAAGTATACTCTTTTTTTTTTTTTTATATGAAGTTTATTGACAACTTGGTTTCCATACAACACCCAGTGCTCATCCCAAAAGGTGCCCTCCTCAATACCCATCACCCACCCGCCCCTCCCTCCCACCCCCCATCAACCCTCAGTTTGTTCTCAGTTTTTAACAGTCTCTTATGCTTTGGCTCTCTCCCACTCTAACGTCCTTTTTTTTTTTTTTTTTCCTTCCCCTCCCCCATGGGTTCCTGTTAAGTTTCTCAGGATCCACATAAGAGTGAAACCATATGGTATCTGTCTTTCTCTGTATGGCTTATTTCACTTAGCATCACACTCTCCAGTTCCATCCACGTTGCTACAAAAGGCCATATTTCATTTTTTCTCATTGCCACGTAGTATTCCATTGTGTATATAAACCACAATTTCTTTATCCATTCATCAGTTGATGGACATTTAGGCTCTTTCCATAATTTGGCTATTGTTGAGAGTGCTGCTATGAACATTGGGGTACAAGTGCCCCTATGCATCAGTACTCCTGTATCCCTTGGGTAGATTCCTAGCAGTGCTATTGCTGGGTCATAGGGTAGGTCTATTTTTAATTTTCTGAGGAACCTCCACACTGCTTTCCAGAGCGGCTGCACCAATTTGCATTCCCACCAACAGTGCAAGAGGGTTCCCGTTTCTCCACATCCTCTCCAGCATCTATAGTCTCCTGATTTGTTCATTTTGGCCACTCTGACTGGCGTGAGGTGATACCTGAGTGTGGTTTTGATTTGTATTTCCCTGATAAGGAGCGACGCTGAACATCTTTTCATGTGCCTGTTGGCCATCTGGATGTCTTCTTTAGAGAAGTGTCTATTCATGTTTTCTGCCCATTTCTTCACTGGGTTATTTGTTTTTTGGGTGTGGAGTTTGGTGAGCTCTTTATAGATTTTAGATACTAGCCCCTTGTCTGATATGTCATTTGCAAATATCTTTTCCCATTCCGTTGGTTGCCTTTTAGTTTTGTTGGTTGTTTCCTTTGCTGTGCAGAAGCTTTTTATCTTCATAAGGTCCCAGTAATTCACTTTTGCTTTTAATTCCCTTGCCTTTGGGGATGTGTCGAGTAAGAGATTGCTACGGCTGAGGTCAGAGAGGTCTTTTCCTGCTTTCTCCTCTAAGGTTCTGATGGTTTCCTGTCTCACATTTAGGTCCTTTATCCATTTTGAGTTTATTTTTGTAAATGGTGTGAGAAAGTGGTCTAGTTTCAACCTTCTGCATGTTGCTGTCCAGTTCTCCCAGCACCATTTGTTAAAGAGGCTGTCTTTTTTCCATTGGATGTTCTTTCCTGCTTTGTCAAAGATGAGTTGGCCATATGTTTGTGGGTCTAGTTCTGGGGTTTCTATTCTATTCCATTGGTCTGTGTGTCTGTTTTTGTGCCAATACCATGCTGTCTTGATGATGACAGCTTTGTAGTAGAGGCTGAAGTCTGGGATTGTGATGCCTCCTGCTTTGGTCTTCTTCAAAATTCCTTTGGCTATTCGGGGCCTTTTGTGGTTCCATATGAATTTTAGGATTGCTTGTTCTAGTTTCGAGAAGAATGCTGGTGCAATTTTGATTGGGATTGCATTGAATGTGTAGATAGCTTTGGGTAGTATTGACATTTTGACAATATTTATTTTTCCAATCCATGAGCAGGGAATGTCTTTCCATTTCTTTAAATCTTCTTCAATTACCTTCATAAGCTTTCTATAGTTTTCAGCATACAGATCCTTTACATCTTTGGTTAGATTTATCCCTAGGTATTTTATGCTTCTTGGTGCAATTGTGAATGGGATCAGTTTCTTTATTTGTCTTTCTGTTGCTTCATTGTTAGTGTATAAGAATGCAACTGATTTCTGTACATTGATTTTGTATCCTGCAACTTTGCTGAATTCATGTATCAGTTCTAGCAGACTTTTGGTGGAGTCTATCGGATTTTCCATGTATAATATCATGTCATCTGCAAAAAGCGAAAGCTTGACTTCATCTTTGCCAATTTTGATGCCTTTGATTTCCTTTTGTTGTCTGATTGCTGATGCTAGCACTTCCAGCACTATGTTAAACAACAACGGTGAGAGTGGGCATCCCTGTCGTGTTCCTGATCTCAGGGAAAAAGCTCTCAGTTTTTCCCCGTTGAGGATGATGTTAGCTGTGGGCTTTTCATAAATGGCTTTTATGATCTTTAAGTATGTTCCTTCTATCCCGACTTTCTCCAGGGTTTTTATTAAGAAAGGGTGCTGGATTTTGTCAAAGGCCTTTTCTGCATCGATTGACAGGATCATATGGTTCTTCTCTTTTTTTTTGTTAATGTGATGTATCATGTTGATTGATTTGCGAATGTTGAACCAGCCCTGCATCCCAGGAATGAATCCCACTTGATCATGGTGAATAATGCTTTTTATATGCTGTTGAATTCGATTTGCTAGTATCTTATTGAGAATTTTGGCATCCATATTCATCAGGGATATTGACCTGTAGTTCTCTTTTTTTACTGGGTCTCTGTCTGGTTTAGGAATCAAAGTAATACTGGCTTCATAGAATGAGTCTGGAAGTTTTCCTTCCCTTTCTATTTCTTGGAATAGCTTGAGAAGGATAGGTATTATCTCTGCTTTAAACGTCTGGTAGAACTCCCCTGGGAAGCCATCTGGTCCTGGACTCTTATTTGTTGGGAGATTTTTGATAACCGATTCAATTTCTTCGCTGGTTATGGGTCTGTTCAAGCTTTCTATTTCCTCCTGATTGAGTTTTGGAAGAGTGTGGGTGTTCAGGAATTTGTCCATTTCTTCCAGGTTGTCCAATTTGTTGGCATATAATTTTTCATAGTATTCCCTGATAATTGTTTGTATCTCTGAGGGATTGGTTGTAATAATTCCATTTTCATTCATGATTTTATCTATTTGGGTCATCTCCCTTTTCTTTTTGAGAAGCCTGGCTAGAGGTTTGTCAATTTTGTTTATTTTTTCAAAAAACCAACTCTTGGTTTCGTTGATCTGCTCTACAGTTTTTTTAGATTCTATATTGTTTATTTCTGCTCTGATCTTTATTATTTCTCTTCTTCTGCTGGGTCTAGGCTGCCTTTGCTGTTCTGCTTCTATTTCCTTTAGGTGTGCTGTTAGATTTTGTATTTGGGATTTTTCTTGTTTCTTGAGATAGGCCTGGACTGCAATGTATTTTCCTCTCAGGACTGCCTTCGCTGCGTCCCAAAGCGTTTGGATTGTTGTATTTTCATTTTCGTTTGTTTCCATATATTTTTTGATTTCTTCTCTAATTGCCTGGTTGACCCACTCATTCGTTAGTAGGGTGTTCTTTAACCTCCATGCTTTTGGAGGTTTTCCAGACTTTTTCCTGTGGTTGATTTCAAGCTTCATCGCATTGTGGTCTGAAAGTATGCATGGTATAATTTCAATTCTTGTAAACTTATGAAGGGCTGTTTTGTGACCCAGTATATGATCTATCTTGGAGAATGTTCCATGTGCACTCGAGAAGAAAGTATATTCTGTTGCTTTGGGATGCAGAGTTCTAAATATATCTGTCAAGTCCATCTGATCCAGTGTCTCATTCAGAGCCCTTGTTTCTTTATTGACCGTGTGTCTAGATGATCTATCCATTTCTGTAAGTGGGGTGTTAAAGTCCCCAGCAATTACCACATTCTTATCAATAAGGTTGCTTATGTTTATGAGTAATTGTTTTATATATTTGGGGGCTCCGGTATTCGGCGCATAGACATTTATAATTGTTAGCTCTTCCTGATGGATAGACCCTGTAACTATTATATAATGTCCTTCTTCATCTCTTGTTACAGCCTTTAATTTAAAGTCTATTTTGTCTGATATAAGTATGGCTACTCCAGCTTTCTTCTGGCTTCCAGTAGCATGATAAATAGTTCTCCATCCCCTCACTCTGAATCTAAAGGTGTCCTCAGGTCTAAAATGAGTCTCTTGTAGACAGCAAATAGATGGGTCTTGTTTTTTTATCCATTCTGATACCCTATGTCTTTTGGTTGGCGCATTTAATCCATTTACGTTCAGTGTTATTATAGAAAGATACGGGTTTAGAGTCATTGTGATGTCTGTAGGTTTCATGCTTGTAGTGATGTCTCTGGTACTTTGTCTCACAGGGTCCCCCTTAGGATCTCTTGTAGGGCTGGTTTAGTGGTGACAAATTCCTTCAGTTTTTGTTTGTTTGGGAAGACCTTTATCTCTCCTTCTATTCTAAATGACAGACTTGCTGGATAAAGGATTCTCGGCTGCATATTTTTGCTGTCTAGCACCCTGAAAATCTCGTGCCAATTCTTTCTGGCCTGCCAAGTTTCAAAAGAGAGATCAGTCACGAGTCTTATAGGTCTCCCTTTATATGTGAGGGCACGTTTACCCCTTGCTGCTTTCAGAATTTTCTCTTTATCCTTGTATTTTGCCAGTTTCACTATGATATGTCGTGCAGAAGATCGATTCAAGTTACGTCTGAAGGGAGTTCTCTGTGCCTCTTGGATTTCAATGCCTTTTTCCTTCCCCAGTTCAGGGAAGTTCTCAGCTATTATTTCTTCAAGTACCCCTTCAGCACCTTTCCCTCTCTCTTCCTCCTCTGGGATACCAATTATGCGTATATTATTTCTTTTTAGTGTATCACTTAGTTCTCTAATTTTCCCCTCATACTCCTGGATTTTTTTATCTCTCTTTTTCTCAGCTTCCTCTTTTTCCATAACTTTATCTTCTAGTTCACCTATTCTCTCCTCTGCCTCTTCCATCCGAGCCGTGGTGGTTTGCATTTTGTTTTCCATTTCCTTTAAAGCGTTTTTCAGCTCCTCGTGACTGTTCCTTAGTCCCCTGATGTCTGTAGCAAGAGATTCTCTGCTGTCCTGTATGCTGTTTTCCAGCCCAGCGATTAATTTTATGAGTATTATTCTAAATTCACTTTCTGTTATATTATTTAAATCCTTTTTGATCAGCTCATTAGCTGTTGTTATTTCCTGGAGATTCTTCTGAGGGGAATTCTTCCGCTTGGTCATTTTGGATAGGCCCTGGTGTGGTGAGGGCCTGCAGGGCACTTCCCCTGTGCTGTGGTGTATAACTGGAGTTGGTGGGCGGGGCCGCAGTCCGACCTGATGTCTGCCCCCAGCCCACCGCTGGGGCCACAGTCAGACTGGTGTGTGCCTTCTCTTCCCCTCTCCTAGGGGCGGGATTCACTGTGGGGTGGCGTGGCCCGTCTGGGCTACTTGCACACTGCCAGGCTTGTGATGCTGGGGATCTGGCGTATTAGCTGGGGTGGGAAGGCAAGGTGCACGGCGGCAGGGGGGGCAGGCTTAGCTCGCTTCTCCTTAGGTGATCCACTTCAGGAGGGGCCCTGTGGCAGCCGGAGGGAGTCAGATCGCTGCTGGAGGTTTGGCTCCGCAGAAGCACAGAGTTGGGTGTTCGCGCGGAGCGAGCAAGTTCCCTGGCAGGAACCGGTTCCCTTTGGGATTTTGGCTGGGGGATGGGCGGGGGAGATGGCGCTGGCGAGCGCCTTTGTTCCCCGCCAAACTGAGCTCTGTCGTCCGGGGGCTCCGCAGCTCACCCTCCCTTTGTCCTCCAGCCTTCCCGCTTTCCGAGCAGAGCTGTTAACTTATGACCTCCCAGACGCTAAGTCGCGCTTGCTGTCGGAACACAGTCCGTCAGGCCCCTCCGCTTTTGCAAGCCGGACTCGGGGGCTCTGCTTGGCCGGCGAGCCGCCCCTCCGCCCCGGCTCCCTCCCGCCAGTCCGTGGAGCGCGCACCGCCTCGCCGCCCTTCCTACCCTCTTCCGTGGGCCTCTCGTCTGCACTTGGGTCCGGTGACTCTGTTCTGCTAATCCTCTGGCGGTTTTCTGGGTTATTTAGGCAGGTGTAGGTGGAATCTAAGTGATCAGCAGGACGCGCGGTGAGCCCAGCGTCCTCCTTCGCCGCCATCTTCCCAAAATCTCGGCAGTTGCTTTTTTAAGTACACAAAGCAATTACACGTGAGTCATAGATTTCATTGGCTATGAGCATTTAAATAAACTCTGGGAGTAATCTACTCTATTTTGCTAATCTTACAGGTGAGAAACTGAATAATGATATGCCCAGTAGCAAAGAGATACTGAATGAATCACAATTAGAGTCAAGATCTCCTAACTTCTAGTAGAATGTTTGTCTGTCTACATCATTTTGGACTTTTTTTATTCAGTTCATTTCAAATTACTTTTATTTTGTATAGTTAATCCTTGCTCAACTCTTCCTGGGATTCTAATATAAGCACTATTGATAGAGAAAAATTGAGAAAGAAATCTGGGTTATCAGTGAAGCTGTCATTCTCTATTTTTTGGGCTTCTGTATCATCAGGATATTCAAAACCAACTGAAAAATTGAGCGAATTTTGAATAAGAGTTGCTAGTAATAAAAATATTGAATTACATCATATTCATGATTTGTTCTTTTAATTTTATTTGGCAATTACTCTTAGACTCTACTGAGTGCCAGGAAGTATGGTAGGTTGTGGGTCACAACAGGAAACAGACTTGGACCTTATATTCATCGACCAAATGGAAGGGGTGATGGGTATGCAAACACTAAATAATGACAGAAAATTAAAATGGAAAATTGGAAATGTAACAACTGTTGTATTCAGAGATGCATGCTGCCATGATATTCTTTTTTTTAAAGTTTATTTTTAATGTTTATTTTTGAGAGAGAAGCATGGGCAAGTGGGGGAGGGGCAAAGAGAGGGAGACAAAGAATCTGAAGCAGGCTCCAAGCTCTGAGCTGTCAGCACAGAGCCTGATGTGGGGGTTGAACTCACAAACCCTGAGATAATGACCTGAGCTGAAGTTGGAAGCTTCTCCTACTGAGCTACCAAGGTGCCCCATTGCCATGATATTCTTTATTATGTAGATTTGACCTAATCAGAGAAGTTAAGGAAGGCTTTCCTGAGATAGTTATGCCAAAGCTGGATTCTGAAGAATGAGTAGAATGTAAGTAAGGCAAAGAAGAAAAGGAAGAGTTCCAGGGTGAGGGACACACATGTCTAAAAGCTCTATGGTGATATGAAGAATAGGAGCACATGATAAGCTTCAAGATGCACCTAGAGGGATAGGTGGCAACCTAAAAATGCAGGGCCTTCTGGGTCATATTTGGAAGCCAGTAATGTTAATAATAGTAACAACTTAGGTACTTATGAAGTAGGTGTTTCAAGAAACTGTGTTGGCTTGTGTAGGAGTGGGGGGGATAGTATATTTTTTAAAAACTCGAATGATTCTGATAGATAATATAAGATCAAGGCAAATTTCTGCATATAAGCTTTTAATCTATACATGTATGATTGTACATACTAGTAAAACAATTCTAAAGTCTTTCATGCATTGTGAAGATGCCCTAGTTTATAGGACAAACAATGTATGTGGGGGGATTCTCATATCAACAGTACACATACACACATTTGAAATAAATTGATGTAGACTATTTAAGACCCTTATGACAAAAGCTAGCAATCATTACTGAAGATCATAAAAAAAATTTGGATAAATAAAGATACAAGAGTATTCAATATTACACTGATGTTGATTCTCCCCAAATCAATTAATAGCTCTAATTGTATTCCAGTCAAAATTCCTACAGGATATTTTGAGGAGATCTCCACAAAATTATCTCAGTAGCTTCTCTGGAAAAATAAACTGGTGATAAAAGCCACAAAGATTTTGGTGGATAAAAGTACTGCATGTATTTTTAAAGGGAGGAAATTATTCTACCAGGTATTAGACTGTATAAATTAAATAGTAGTAGTGACATATGAATAGACAGGGAGATTAATGAGGTCAAATATCAAATTTAAAACAGACCTAAATATAAATTTAGTGTTTGACAGGTTCTTTAAATTTCAGATTAGTAGGGAAAAAAAGACTTAGGTTTTTATCTAATACCATATACAAAATAAACTGTGAATATATTAATGATTAAATATTATAAAATTAAACCTTAAATCAATGAAAAAATATTTTTAAAGACAAAAATGTCAATTCAAAGATAGGTAAGAGGTGAAAAAGCCATTCATAGAAAAAGAAATACTAGATGAAAATTCAATAAGTATATGAAAAGATTCTCCAATTCAGTATAAAAAAAAATCCCAAGAAACAAAAACAAAAAAATCCAAAGAAATAATGAGTTCTAAACAACAGCTGATTCTTAACATTCTGCTGTTGACAATAGTAAAAACATAGGCGTGCATGCGCGTGCACACATACACACACACACCCAGTGTTCCAGTAGTGAAATGATTGTTATGCAGTGCTACTGGAAATGTAAGTTGGCATAGTATTTCTGGAGGGCAGTTTGCCAAATGAATCAAAAACCTTAAAAAGTTTATGCTTGGGGAGATGTCTGCAAAATTGTAGAGTAGGTGATACTAGTTTTCTGACCCCCACTAAAAAGAACAATTAGCTACCTATGAAAAAAATAGCCCTGGAGGAAGGGGCTCCAGAATGTAATGAAAAACTATAGGAACACAGTGTAGCGAAAAATAAATGGAGAGCAACCATGCAGAAAGGGTTGCTGGGGACATGGGCATAGCTGAGACATCTGGAGAGGCTAGGAACAAAGAAGAGCAGGAGACATCATTATCAGCCATATGGCAGATAACACATAGCCCCCAGTGGCCTGCTCTCCTGAAGACCTCAACAGCCTCTGTAACAGCCTCAGCCTCCCTTGCAGGTTTCACAGCTGATGTTCTCATAATGTTTTTCTGTGTAGACCCTAGTGGCCTTCTCTACTGAAGACACTGGCAGCTTTTGCCACTGAGGTAATCAGCAGCCATCACCACCATGGACCAACCCCTCCCCCCAGAGAGAGAGAGAGAGAGAGAGAGAGAGAGAGAGAGAGAGAGAGACTGCTGTCCTCCCATCAAGAAGGACCTGCTGTTACACTGCCAGCCTCCTGACCATATACTCATGCCCTATACCTTAAAACTGTGACCATCTTGCACATGCTTGTGCTCTAGACCCTGGCTCTTTGGCCAAAAATTAAAGAAATTGATACACCATATCAACAGAATGAAGGATAAAATCATATGATCATGTCCATAGATGCAGAGAGAACATTCGTCAAAATCCAATGACCTTTTATGATAAAATAAATTTCAAAAATTAGGTATACAAGGAAAAACCTCAACATAGGGCCATATATGACAGGTGCACAGTTAACATCATATTCAATAGTGAAAAGCTAAAAGCTTTTCCTCTAAGGTCAGGAACAAGACAAGGTTCCCACTCTCACTACTTTTGTTCAGCATGGTACTAGAAGTCCTTGCCAGAGACATTTGTCAGGATAATGAAATGAAAGGCATTCAAATTAGGAAGGAAGAATTAAAATTATTTGTGTGCACATGACATGATCTTATATATAGAAAACCCTAAAGACTCCACCAAAAAACTGTTAAAACTAATATATGAATTTAGCAGAGTTGAAAGATATAAAATCAACATAGAAAAGTCAGTTGTGTTTTTATACACTAACAATGAACTGAGAAAGTAATTAAGAAAATAGTACCTTGCACAGTAGCATCAAAATGAATAAAATACTTATGAAATGTAACTAAAATAATCTATATATTGAAAACAACTAAATATTGATGAAATTGAAGAAGGCACAAATAAATGGAAAGATATCACATGTTCATGAATTGGAAAAATTAATATTGTTAAAATGCCCATATTCCCCAACGTGATCAACAGATTCATTGTAATCCCTACCAAAATTCCAATGGTATTTTTTTTTTACAGAAATAGAAAAAACAATCTAAAGTTAATATGGAACCACAAGAGACTGTGAATAGTGGAAGCAATCTTAAAGAAGAACTAACCTGGAGGCATCACACTTCTTGGTTTCAAATTATATTATAAAGCTATAGTAATCAAAACAGTGTTGTACTGACATAAAAACAGACATACAGACTAGTGGAACAGAATCAAAAGCCCAGATATAAATCCAGGCAAATGTGGTCAACTGCTCTTCAGCCAAGAAACTAAAAATATACAATGGGGAAATGATAATCTCTTCAATAAATGGTGTTGGGAAAACTGGATGTTCACATGCAAAAGAATGAAATTGGACCCTTACACCATACACAAAAGTCTACTTAAAATTCATTGAAGACTTATAAGACCTGGCAGCATGAAATTCCTAGCTGAAAACAGCTGAAAGCTCCTTGACATTGGTTTTGGCAAAGATGTTTTTAAAAACTTTTTTTAAAAATGTTTGTTTATTTTTCAGAGAGAGAGAGAAAGCTTGAGCAGGGGAGGGGCAGAGAGAGAGGGAGACACAGAACGCGAAGCAGGCTTCAGGCTCTGAGCTGTCAGCACAGAGCCCGATGCGGGGCTCGAACTCTCAAACTGTGAGATCATGACCTGAACTGGAGTCAGGACGCTCAACCGACTGAGCCACCCAGGTGCCCTGGGAAAAATTTTTTGGTGTGAAACCAGAAGCACAGGCAACAAAAGCAAGAATACAGTATTTTTCCTATATATGTTTTCTTCTAAGGGTTTTATAGTTCATATTTTCATAATTTGGCAATCAGTCCATTTGAGGATTTGTGCGTGTGTTTGTGTGTTTGTGTGTGTACAGCTAAGGAAGAGGTCCAGTTCATTCTTTTGCATGTGGATATCCAGTTGCTCCAAGACCATTTGTTGTAATGAGTATTGTTTCTCACATTTTTTTCTTGACACCCTTGTCAAAAATCAGTTGGCAGTAAATGTATTAGTTCATTTCTGGACTTTCAGTCTTGTTCCATTGACCTGTATTTCTGTGTCTATGCCAGTATCACCTTGTCTTAATGGCTGTAGTCTCATAGTAAGTTTTGAGATCAAGAAACACACTTTAATTTTCTTTTTCAGGAACATCTATTATTCATATGCTGGATCATCTTTTATCTCCAGTTATGTCACTTTATCTTGAATCCTTATTTGTCTTACACATTTTTATTAACATATTCTTCTCCTTCTGGTTTTGTTGATATTATTTGTTGAGTTTATTTGCCCTTTTGTATTTGCTCTTGCATTCCTTCTATGGACTTTATTTCTAAAAT
The DNA here is from genome assembly GCF_022079265.1 of Lynx rufus. Lineage (NCBI taxonomy): Eukaryota > Metazoa > Chordata > Mammalia > Carnivora > Felidae > Lynx > Lynx rufus. The sequence continues at coordinate 633,571 of NW_025814859.1, forward strand.
GTGCTTTTTCTCTTTTCTAATTATTTTTTGAATTCTCTCCTCTTATTTCTGAGTTTACCCAATTTTGCTTTATGTTCTTCTATATATTGTATCTTTCTCTTAAAATTTTTTGGCTTATTTTGCGATATTTTATAGTTCTGATCTGTTTTATAAGCATGTGTTTCTATTATGTTTTCCATGTCTGTGACGATGTCATTCGGTTTATTTCTCAATACCAAGTTTGAGGTTTGATCTTGATCGTTTTCTGTTGCTCATTTTTATGTGAAATGATTTTGCCTGAGCTTTTAGAAGGAGGCTTAGTTCCACTTGCTTTTCTAACTTCACAGAGCTCCCTTTTGTGTTTTTTCAGCTTATTTTCTGAACTCTTTCCCTTTCTTAACTTTTGTGTGGGCCTTCTTTTCCTTTGTTTTTATTGTCTTTATCCTGACCAATTTTAATGCTACTTCCAACAGTTTGTCCTCATTGTGTCTTGAAAGGGAGGCTTTGTTGGTCAGTTTTGAGAGCTCTTGGGTTTACACTGCTCCATCTGTTTCAGAACTTAGTATCCTAGACTCCTTGTATTCGTCCACTAATGGAATGGACAAAAGGCCTTCCAGTTTCATCTGCTGTTCCCAGTGGGATTAATACGTTTTCCAGTGAATGCTATATAGATATTCACTTGGTTTCAGATCTGCATGTGACCTATTATTACCACAGAATTGCTGATACCTTGCAGATCATGTGGCTGTTGTTGGTTTCTCTCGTGTGCTTGTATATTGAGGTTCAAGGGAATGTCTTATATCCTAATTTTGTTGTAAATGTTGTTTATAAGTTCTGTTTTTGGTTTTGTGTAGTTATTTGTCTGTAATGTGAGACTTGAAGAATATGAAAATACTATGTTTCCACCACCCTGCCATCTTCCCTGTTACGTTTAAGTCTTTTTTTCTTTATTGTGGTGAAAAAAAAAACATAGCATGATATCAATCTTTTAAAGAATCTTGAATGTGCAGTACAGTATTGTTAACTGTAAGGACAGTGTTGTACAGGATATCTATAGAACTTTTTGATCTTATATAACTGAACCTTTTTATTTATTGAACAACTTCCTATTTCTTCCTCCTGGCATGCGCCATTCTACTTTCTGCTTCTATGAGTTTGACTACTTTACATACCTCAGTGGAATTGTGTTGTATTTGTCCCTCTGTGAGTGGCTTATTTAATTTAGCATGGTTAATCCAAGTTGCTACATATGACAGGACTTCTTTTTTAAGGGTAAAGAATATTCCATTGTATGTATATATTACATTTTCTTTATCTTCTCATCAACTGATGGACATACAGGTTGCCTTCATATCTTCACTATTGTGAATAATGCTTCAGTCAATATAAGAGCACAAATATCTCTTCATGATTTTTGATTTCAGTTGGTTTTGGATAAATACCCCAGTCTGGGATTGGTAGCCTATATGGTAGTTCTGTATCTAACTTGTTGAGGAGCCTCCATACTGTTTTCCATAGCAGCTGCATGATTCTACCAACAGTGCCCAAGATTCCAATTTTTCCACACCTTCACCAGCATTTGTTTTTTGCTTATAATGACCATCCTAACAGTTATAAAGTGATATCTCATTGAGGTTTTAATTTTTCTTCTACATTTTATTTCTAGTTTCATTCTGTTTTGTCAGAAAAGATATCTTTCTTCCCCTCTTCTTTGCAGCTTCATTATTTGCCATAATTTTATCTTCAGTATCACTGATTAGTGCCACTGCTTTGTCCATCCTTGTTGTCATGACATTCATTTAGGTTTGCATCTCAGTAATAGTGTTTTTATTTTTGGCCTGAGTAAATTTTAGTTCTTTTATCTCTACAGTAAGGGATTCTTTAACATCTTCTATGCTTTTTTGAAAACGCTTCTAGTATCCTATAGGTCTTGTTTTAAATTTTAGGTCAGACATATTACTTATATTCTGTATTGATTAATTTCTTGGCTGTTACATCTTCCGGCTCTTTCTTTTGTGGTGAATTCTTCCATCTTTTCATATCATCAAGGTCACTGTATTTTGTGTGATTGTTAGGAAAGCCCATGATATTCCTGTTCTTGGGAGTAATTGCTATCTTAAGAAGAGGTCCACCAAAAAACAAACAAACAAACAAACAAAAAACCCCAAACAAACAACAACAAAAAAAATGAAGTTAGTTTCCATTTCCCGTAGAGCTGAAGCTTTGCAGCACCCTCTGATCAGTAGACTTGGTGCGTGAGAGGGGTTTGTCCTGGTGTTCTGGGGGTGGCCTGATGTACTGATTCTCAGGTGTGCTTACCCCAGTGGAGGTGCACCTACAGTGCATGGGGGGTGGGCCTTCTTGTAATGGGCTCCAGACTCCACTTGGTGGCCCTGTGTTGCTTACTGAAGTCTGTCAGTGCTCGTGGGCAGTGGAGAGGGGTGGATTTCATAGCCCCGCTCTCTTGTCACTGGAGTGGGGAGCTTGTGCCCACCTCTCTTCAGGAAGCCCCCACAGAAGAGCAAATAGCCACCTCCTTTGTGTCCCCAGCTTCTCTCAGATCCCTACCTTCACCCTGCCAGCATCTGAGCTGTCCACCTGCCAGGCAGCACATCACTCCTGTGTTTTATCTCAGGCATGTGGCTGGATTTCAGAACTATAAATTTTAGTGATCTGACATTGTAGACCCATGCTGATCCTCTAGGGGAGGGTTCTTGCTGCCCTGTAGCTGGTTCCAGCTTGTCTCAGAAATTGGTTGTACCACCATGGAGCAGTTCGGAGTTTATGGTAAATCCCAGCAGAAAGGCAGCACCAAGGCTCTTGGCACTTAGCTGGCATCTCCATTCCTATGTTAATGATTGGGGCAAGTCAGTGGCACTGCTGGATTTTTTCCCCTAAGAGAGGCCTTACCCCCTCTTCAAAATGCACTCCAGGTAGGGGAACTGCTTCTCCCTGTATGACCCAGGGGATCTTCAGATCATGCTGCCCACTCGTGGGTCTCCACCCTCCTTTCCCACCAGAGCACCACTAACCCAGCCAGGCATGCCCTGGCAATGGTGTGGACCTCCGTAAGTTCAGACTCTGCCCTCTGCTGTTTATAAAAACTTGAGGTGTTTAGAGCCTCTCCCTTTCCCAGTCCTTGGTTTTGGAGAAGAGTTTTTTTTTTTTTTTTTTTTTTTTGCAACTCTCTGCACATTCTTTTACTCTTTTTCTTTCTCTCGCTCTTCTCTCCATTATCAGGGCTCCCTCCCCATTGTAGCACCCACAGCTCTTCTCTCCCCCAAATCCACTCTACACAGCTTCTACCTTCCATGATTTGGCAGTTTGGGTTTTTTTTTTTTTTTAACCTCTAGTTGTGCATTTTTGCTCTCAGTCTTCAGATTAATTTCTTGGGTGTTCACAATAATTTCATATTTACATAGTTGTGTTTGAGGGACGAGGCAAACCTAGGGTCTCCATAGCCCTCTGCTGTCTTTACTCCTCCATGCTCCATTTTGGGTTTATTGAATCTGGTTATCCATTTCTCTCTCCAGATTTGGGAGGTTTTCAGCCATTACCTATGTAGATAATCTTTAGGTACCTTTCTCTTTTTTCTTCTGAGACTCCAGTAAAATGAAGAGTTATTGTATGGTGTTTTGTAAGTCCCTAAGGCTTTCTTCCCTCCTTTTCATTCTTTTTTTCTTTTTACTCTTCTGAGTGGATAATTTGTAATGACCTTTCTTCACATTGGCTAATTATTTCTTCTACTTGGTCAAATCTGCTCTTATCCCAGGTATTGAAATTTTCAGTTCAGGCTTTATACTGTTTAGGTCAAAAATTTTCTTTTTTATATGTTCTCTCTTTTTCTTGATATTCTCATTTTGTTCATGCACCATTTTACTAAGCTCATTGAACAGCTTTTTGAGAATTGTTTTGAGCTTTTTGCAAGGTCTTTCATATATATACCTTCATATTTTTAGTGACAGTTTCTGCAGCTTTATTTTGTCCCTTTGATGAGACTTATTTCTCTCTTTTTTCATGTTCCTTTTAGCTTTGTGTTGGTATCTGCACGTATAAAGAAATACACATATTTCCTAGTCTTTGTTTACTGGCTCTGGCAGAGAAGACCTTCACCAGTCATCCCAGCTAGACATGAGGAGGGCCTGTGGATATATATTCTCTGGACTTGTGTATGTAGATTTTTTATTAGAGGGATTTGTTAGTTTCTTTATTTTTCAGTCTTGTAATTTCTTGCTCTCTTGGGTATCTGTCTGCTATACTGCTGGTTCTCTGAAACAGTAACACATCACTAAGGTATTTTTTTTGTTCTCAGCTTCTCCATGCATGTATAATGTGCCAGGTCTAACTAGCACTCTAAGTCAGGCAAGACAGAAACCAGCCCCTTGGACAGCCTGATGAAAAGCCAGGATGTTGGATGCATGCTGCACTCCTTTTCCTCCTTCCCAAAGTAGAAGCCTTGAGTTGTGCATCTTCTTATCATGTTGAGTATACTGCTCACTGCTCTCTATCGTTTCAGCAGCCCCCCAGCATTCAGATTATGTTGGTTCTGTCAGAGCTTGGAGCGAGGTAAGAAAAATACCATCCTCTTGGGCAGCACTCTGAAAGGCTAGGATGTTGGATGTATGTTCCATTTATCTCCCTCACTTTCAGGAAGGAAGCTTCAAGTTGTGTGCCTCCTCCCAATTGTGCAAAGCTGTGCCAACTGTAGTAATGCACCAGCCACTTTCCTTTGTCCTTAGCTGCCCCAAGACTTCCAAACTATTCTGGTTCCATCAGCTCCAGGTGAGCTGAGATAGAAACCAGTACCTTGGGCAGCGCTGTATAATTTAGGGATGTTGAACACATGTTCCACTCTCTCTCGCCCTGAGGGAAGAGTTGCAAGCTGGTATCATCTTGTCTTGGCACTGAGCTGACTTAGGGAAGGGGCTCATTGTGGTTAAAGTGAATTTGCTATTCTTACCTGCTTCATTGCAGCTATTCTCAACTTTGTCCTTGTCTCAGGTACTGCAACTTGGAATGTAGGATTCTTATAAAGTCGTTTTGGTCCATGTATAGTTGTTAAATCAGTGTTTCTGTGGCAGAATGCTAGGATTTTCTATTCTGACATCTTGTGATGTCACTCCTTTAAATGTAATATATGAGCAGAAAGATGCAAACATCTTGTGTTTACAGCTTGATGACTTTTTACAAACTGAACAGATCCACATAAATCTGTATCTAGAATGCTTTCATATCTGAAGGGCAATTTAGTTGTAGGTAAAACTCTTGGTTTGACATTTTTTTCAATGCTCTGAAAATCCTCCCCTTTTTTGCATTCAGTGTAGCTTGCTGAGAAGTCTGATGCAAGTCTGATCATTTTTTAGCTTCTATTATTTTTTCTTTCTAGATTCTTTTAGAATATATTATTTTATTTTGACATTCCTCAATATTATTGTAAATATGTTTAGATGATAAGTTTTTTTGTTATTTCTCCTCTTGGTACTCTATGTGCTCTTCCAATATGAAATCTTTCATTTTTAATTTTGGCTAATTTAGTCTGTCAGTATTTTTTTACATTTTATTTTGTTTTTTAACTAAATTGTAATTAACATACCATGTTATCTTAGTTTCAGGTGTACCATATGATGATTCAACAATTCTATACATTACTCAGTGCTCATCATGATAAATATACTCTTAATTTTGTTAACCTGTTTTACCCATCCTCCCAACCACCTTTCCTGTGGCAACCAGTTTGTTCTCTGTATTTAAGAGTATGGGTTTTTTTTTTGTCTCTTTTTTGTTTGTTTTGTTTCTTAAATTCCAGATATGAGTGAAATAATATGGTATTTGTCTTCCTCTGACTTATTTTACTTAGCATTATATCCTTTAGGTCCATCCATGTTGTTTCAAATGGCAAGATACCATTCTTTTTTATGGCTGAGTATAATATTCCATTTGTGTGTGTATGTGTGTGTGTTCGCATGTGTGTGTGCATGTTATACACACATTTATCACATCCTTATCCAGTCATCTGTTGATGGGCATGTAGGTTGCTTCCATAACTTGGCTATTGTAAATAATTCTGCAGTAAACATAAGAGTGCATATATCTTTTTCAATTAATGTTTTCATTACCTTTGGGTAAATATGAAGTAATGGAATGACTGGATCATATGGTAATTCTATTTTAAGTTTCTGAGGAATATACAGTTTCTTTACATTTTAATTTTTCTTGGTATCACATTAAATAGTTGTTAATACTTACACTTTGTGTTTATTTAACTCTTCTTACTTTTAAAATCTAATATTGCTATTCTCTTTTCAAAGCACTTATTCTCCCATGTATCTCCTTCCCCACTCTTTGTCCTTGGCCTTTTTATTCTGTCCCTGCTTGCCCCTGTTAGTCCTTGCCCCAGGCATCTGCAGCTATTATATGCCTTTATATACTTCTAACAAACAACAACACTGAAGGGTGCTCCAATCTGAAGAGAGTTTTGATGGGTACAAAATAAGTTAAGCCCCCTGAGCCGGAAGAAGCTGCCAGACAAGTCAAAACAAACAAGCACAATTCTTTGAGGACAAGGCCCATATTTCCCCTTCTGGTACTAGGAAGCCATACCAGAAATGAGAGATGCCATCCATCCCCATGGCTGCTTCTGATTTGGGGAATTGGGGATGGTGGGTGAGTATGCACAAATGTCAACATTTTCTACTGAAATTTAGTGACTCATTTCTTCATTATTCTAACTCTCTGGTTGTTATAAGTTTTTAAATTAGACTCCAGAGTTCTGAAAAAGTTGTTTCTATCAGCTCTTGACAGCCTAATAATTGCTTCAGTGGAGGTATGCATTTTTGAATTTCCATACTCTGGCACTTTTGGTGATGCCACTCTTTATTTTTATTATCACAATTGCATTGATGCTCTTACCCAAAACATCACATGTGTCTTATTAATAATAGAAAAATTAACCTAGACAGTTCAAGGTTTTCAATCAGAAAGATGATGGTAAACTTACTAGGTCCAGTGACATCATTGATATTCTTAGTATCGATAATGTTAGGGATGTTCATCTCTAGTCCACCACTTACTGGTGTGTTAATTTGGGCAGAGCAGCTTTGCTGAGTCTCAGTGTCTAGTCTGTAAAGTGGGAATAAGAACAATAGATACCTTGTAGGGTTGTGGTAAGAATGAAATGAGATAGTGTAGCATTGGGCAGAAGACCAGCCAAATAGTGACTGCTTAGTGAATGGTAGCTACTGTGGCTCTTACTAAAAGTTATTATAGCTGTTTCTAATCCATATTGTTTGTAATGCAAAAATACTTTGGCAAACCTAGAGCAATATGAAAATATGAAAAGTAGATAGAATACTAACCACACTAGCCTTCAGTGAATCTATTCTGTTGTGGGCTGAGCATCTCTAAAGATGAATTAAAATTGAAGGGTTTTTGGCTGGATGATACTGGTAAGGCAGTCAAGACATATCTTACCATTGCATCTGTATTTCTGTGATATTTATGCCAACATCTGTTAGTTTTGGATTATAAACTCCCAAAACATAAGGATCCTGCATTTAAATTTTCTGTTGCACACAGTAAGTAATAACCTTTTGGTATTAGAACAGTGAATACAATTTAAGAAAGTTGATAATGGCAATTTAGAACAAAGGTTGTTTACTCTTGAAACATTCTAGAGTAGCTTTAAGGCTTTGGTGCTTCTCTTTTAAGGCATTTAGAAGAAATTACCGCTCTTAGAACACTTCTAAGAGAGCTACCAGTTTTCTTCCTGGCATTATGTGAAAACAGGTGTTCTAGTCATTGTATAAACTGTGGTCACCTTATGGAATTTTCAAAGTGCAGTCGAAAAGAAGAGTGGATATTTTTAGAAAAAACCCTGACAGGTTTCCAAGGCTGAAATAGATAAACAAGATAAGTGAGAGAAAGCAAAATTAAGAAATTTTTGTGTATGTATATTTGAGAGGGAGTACAGTATCTTTTGAAAAGGTCATTTTTTTTTCTCATTTGAGAAGCTAATTCAATTGTTTGGGGCAATAATTGTGTTACAGAAATACATAGTTGTGTTTTATATCATGTCTCTGTTTAATTAGACCATGAGGAGGTAATGGAATAGAGGTTAGCAACCTTCTCAGCTTTGAGTGCCATTAACAATACTAAACTAACAATTAAAAATATGCGGACAGAGAGAAAGAGAAATCTACCAACACATAAAAAGAAACAAAAAAGAAGTAGCAAGGAGGTAAAAAGACACCTGTGTTAAAGGTGGTGACAGATTGCTATCAGCCCCAAAGGCCCATGTTTACCTACCTCTGAAGTAGAAATTTACTTTGAGCATGCTAGAAAGAGACTTGATATGGATAAGCCAAAAGGAATTTAAAAATCACAAAACCAAATACTTTAGAATACCTTTTCCATCTAGTGTTTAACAGGAACATGTTAAGTAGCATTTATAAGCCCTAAAGTTGTGTTTGTGTTTACATCAATGTTCTCTTAACTCTGCACCTGTGTTATTAAGCAAAGCTTATGCCACACACTTCCTACCAAAGGATTGCCTGCTACTAGACTTGGTTAGAATGCTTATAAAGAAAACCAAGGTTTTTTTGGATATGATTTGCATGAGTCTTGCAGAGTAACCAAGTCAATGAGTATCCTATCTTGTTTGAATTTAGTGTAATTTTCCAGGTAACTGACACATCCAACAGCAATCTGACACATCCATAAAAAGCAAACATAAGTGAACATATGTAGAAAAATATAAATAGAGTGGCGGGTCTGCTATTGATTCAGGTTGTACAGCTATGGAACTTTAAGAAATGTGCTTGAGAGTTGTCTCCCAAGTCCATATTAGTAAACATAAAGACTGAAAGTTAATACTGTAAAGTAGCAGAACATAGGTCCAATTCTGCTGTCTCAACTTCTCTCATGTTATCTCATCATTCCAGATATAGTGTGGAATGTGTGGTAATGTTTCCATTCTGTGCACAAGTAGAGTAGGGCTAGGAATCTTAAAAGACTAGAGAGATTCATACTAATTTCCTAAAGTTCTTGGGTTCTAATCCAACTCAATGGAAATAATTGATTATTAAATGTGTCTAAAATGTATCTTTAGTGAATTACTCTTACTAACAATAAAGTTCTCTTCAGGTGTCCCCTAATTTCATTATTTAAAAGGAATTAGTTCTAAAGATTTTTCTTACTTTAGTATTCCATCATTGATTTTCATTTTAATTTGGCATATTCATTGTTCTTTGTTGCTCTATTAAGAAACAGCATGAAATCTCACACCACTTAGCTGAAATATAGGAAGCATTGACCAAGTTTCACGATGACAAAAATGTAAAATAAATTTGTTATATGAATGGGAACAACATCTAAACTCTACAGAAGTTGCCTAAAACACTTAAAAACTCTATGAAGAGTTTTTATGCTGTGTGCTAAATATACCTTGCTGCTAGTGTTATGTCCCTAGAGCTGTGAAAATTTGGTTGAGGAAGAGGGGAATTTTGTGGATATTGTTTGTTCATGAGTTGGTTTTCTGTGATGGTGGTGGTGGCAGTGTTTTGCTTTGCTGTGGCATTCACAGAATGTTTGGAGGTTGCAGGGATTTTAGAGATCATCTAGATCAAGAGTTGTCAGTCTATGACCCTTGAGCCAAATGCAGTATGCTACCTATTTTTAGGCCTCTGTGCTAAGAATTTTTTTTTTTACACTTGTTAATGGTTGGGAAAACCATCAAAAGAAGAAGAATATTTTTATGACTGATGACAACAATTATATGAAATTCAGATTTCAGTGTCCCTATAGTTTTATTTGAACACAGCCATGCTCATTTATTTATGTATTATCTGTGATTGCTTTTATACTACAGTGATAGAGTTTAGTAGTTGTGACAGAGATTATATGCCTGCAAACCCTAAAATATTTGCTATCTGACCATTTAGAGAAAAAGTTTGCCAGCCCTTATTCTAGAGTCATCAAATTTGATAGCAGTGGAATTCAATCTGATGATTTGGTGGCTTAATGAATGAAGACCCAGGTGACAGGAGTTGTCTAATATCCTTATGCTTCAACTTTAGCTAAGAAATTTCATTATAAAATCTAAAAAGTCTGTCATATTTTCCCTTTCTCCCCTTCTTCCCTTTTCCCCCTCTGTCTTTTCTCACTTCATCTCCTGTTCTCTTTTCCCACTCCTCCTCTCCCCTTTCCTCCCTTTCCCTCTCACCTAGTTTCTAGGCAGTTTCTAGAAGTTTAAATTACATGTATATCAGACTTTTGTGCTTTTAAAATAGATTAAATGTAATTCTCAACTACAACACTTTCTCTTAAAAAGTTTATTGAGAGCTTAGTTTTAAATATTTTAAGTTTTGTAATGATCAGATGATAACAATATCCACACATGACTGTTTGATACTGTTCAGCATTACATGCACCATGGATAGATATTTGTACACTTAGTTTTGTTTCCAACGATTCAAGATTGCAGAATATACAATTGGCTCCAAAATCCGTGATGGGTCGACAATTTATAAATTGTTCTCTAATCTCTTATTTTTATTAGATAATTCATCAAGTGTCATAAACCCTGAGTATAACTTCAATTATGAAGGTTAACTATTATAAAAAAGGATACATTTATATGTAGTAATTACTAAAGTTCTTGGGATTATTTTTAGTAAATATTGAAGGAAGAATGTAGTTGTAATGGAATATGTTTCAGTTTTATTAGCCTCCTTGCTTAGTTCTTGGTCTTTTACATGGAGGTAGTTTTGTCTCCCAAATTGATGATTTTAGTGTTGATATTTATTTTATAAATATTTATTGAATGTCTACATAGAGCAAGATAGTGTGCCTATGCAACTGTCTACCAAGGGTTTAATTTTGGGTATAGTTGATACACATTGTTACATTAGTTTCAGGTGTACAACATAGTAACTTAGCTTCTGTATCCATTATGCTATGTTCACAAGTGTAGCTACCATCTGTCACCATATAACACTATTACAGTATCATTGACATATTCCGTGTGCTGTGCCTTTTATTCCTGTGACATATAGAAGCCTGCATCCCCCACAAGGATTAATATTTTTGATGATTAGTAGGTGAATAGTGCTGATATAAATGAGAGTATACATTATTAAGTTTGGAAGGCACAGAATCCTTAAGTTTTAGGTTCTTCCAGAATTTCTTTTTTTTTAGGTAAAATAAACATAACTCTACAGTATAAACTTTTTAACTTACCTCTTCAAATGGATTGCCAGATTGTCATTTTCAGTATACTTTGTTTATTTTGTATCTGTGCACATTAGTCATGTCTATTAACTTTAGTAACATATAGTTTGTTGCTTGTGTGTGTTTCAAGGGATGGTGTTTTAAATAAATTCAGATGCTAGATTTATTGAACAAATAAATTGTAATCTGCTCAATTAAGATTTTAAAAATCATGTTAACAATAGTATCCTTTTCATAAAAATCATAGAATTTCAGACTTGGAAGGGACTTTAGAGGACATCTAATCCAACCTTCTTAATTTTCAAATCAAGTTTCACAGTATTAATCATCTTGTTTTCTCTTGATGCCCAAGACCCTTTTATTTATTGAATTATAATTGACAGAATATTATATTTGTTTCAGGTATATAACATAGTGATTCAATATTTGTATACATTGCAAAATGGTAACCACTATAAGTCTAGTTACCGTCTGTCACTTAACACAATATTATTGGCAATATGCCCCATGCTGCACATTACTTTCCCATGACTATTTTATAACTAGAAGTTTGTGTTTCTTTTTTTATGTTTTTATTTGAGAGAGAGAAACAGACAGAATGTGAGCGGGGGAAGGGCAAAGAGAGGGGGAGACACAGAATCTGAAGCAGGGTCCAGGCTCTGAGCTGTCAGCACAGAACCCGACGAAGGACTCAAACCCACCAACCACGAGATCATGATCTGAGCTGAAGTCAGACACTTAACCAACTGAGACACCCAGGTGCCCTGAAGTTTGTGCTTAACTTGTGCTTCTTAATTTCATTCACCCATTTTGAGATCCCACATCCCCTCCCCTCTGGCAAGCACCAATGACACTATATTGCTATTATAAACAATGATGCATTGAACATAGGGATACATATATCTTTTCAAATTAGTGTTTTTGTTTCCTTTAGATAGATACCTAGTAGTGGAATTGCTGGATCACATGGTATTTCTATTTCTAATTTTTTGAGGAACCTCCTTATTGTTTTCTATAGTGGCTGCACCAGTTTACATTCCTGCCAACAGTGCATGAGGATTTCCTTTTCTCCACATCCTTGCCAATACTTGCTATTTCTTGTCGTTTTGACTGTAGCTATTCTAGCAGGTGTAAGGCACTATCTCAGTGGTTTTTATGTGCATTTTCCTCTGATTAGCGACGTTGAATATCTTTTTATGTGCTCGTTGGCCATGTGTATGGCTTTTTTGGAAAAATGTCTATTCAGATCCTGTCATTTTTAAATTGGATCATTTGTTTTTTGTATTGGGTTTTATGAGTTCTTTATATATTTTGAATATTAATCCCTTATTGGATATATGATTTGCAGTATCTTCTCCTATTCAGTAGGTTGCCTTTCTGTTTTGTTGATGGTTCCTTTGCTGTGCAGAAGCTTTTTAATTTGATGTAGACCTGTTTATTTTTGCTTTTGTTTCCCTTGTCCTTGAGGTCAAATTCAAAAATTCACCACTAAGACCAATGTCAAGGAACTTATTACCATATGTTTTTTTTTTTCTAGGAGTTTTATGGTTTTAGGTCTTACATTCAAGTCTTTAATCCATTTTGAATTAGTTTTTATATGGGATGTAAGATAGTAGTCCAGTTCTATTCTTTTGCATGCAGCTGTCCAGTGTTCTTCAAACTATTTATTGAAGAGACTATTGTATATTTTTGACAACTTCATTGTAAATTAGTTGACCATATGTGCATGGGTTTATTTCTAGGCTCTCTGTTGTATTCTATGATGTATATATCTGTTTCTATATGCCAGTGCCATACTGTTTTTATTGCTACAGCTTTGTAGCATACTTTGAAATCCGGGAGTGTGATATATCTGGCTTTACTCTTCTATCTTAATGTTGTTGTGGGTATTCAGTCTTTTGTGGTTTCATACAAATTTTATTATTTTTACTAGTTCTGTGAAAGAGTTTTCATAAGGATTGCATAGAATCTGTAGATTGCTTTGGATATTATGTACTTTTTAAGAATAGTATTTCTTTCAAAACATGAGCAAGGAGGATCTCTCCATTTATTTGTGTCTCCCTTTTCTTGCATCAGTGTCTTATAGTTTTTATTGCAAAGGTCTTTCACCTCTTTGGTTAAACTTATTCCTAGGTATATTATTCTTTTTTGATGTGATTGCAAATGGATTTTTTTTATTTCTTTTTCTGATATCTTGTTATTAGTTTATAGAAACAACAGATTTTTGTATGTAAATTTTGTAAACTGTAGTTTTACTGAATTCATTTATTACTTCTAATAGTTTTTTGGTGGTCTTTATGATTTTCTATGTAGAGTATCATGTCATCTGCAAATAGTGAAGATTTTACTTCTTCCTTTCTGATTTAGATGTCTTTTATTTCTTTTTTGTTGCCTATTGCTGTGGTTAGGACTTCCAATGCTGTGTTGAATAAAAGGGGATAGTAGGCATCCTTGTCTTGTTCCTGATCTTAGAGCAAAAGCTTTCAACTTTTCACTGATGAATATGATATGAGCTGTGGGTTTTTCATATTATGGCCTTTATTATGTTGAGGTACATTCCCTTTGTGTCCACACTGTTGAGTTTTTAAACATAAATGAAATTTCAATTTTGTGAAATGCTTTTCTGCATCTATTGAAATGATCATATGATTTTTATCTTCATTTTGATAACGTTATGTGTCATGTTGATTGATTTGCCTGTGTTGAACTATCCTTACATAACTGAAACAAATCCCACTTGATCATGGCGTATGATCTGTTTAACATATTGTTGAATTTAGTTTGCTGGTATCTTGTTGAGGACTTTTGCATCTGTGTTCTTAAGGGATATTGCCCATAGTTTTTATGGTTGTTGATTGTTTTTTGTTTGCTTTGTTATTTGTTTTTGTTGAATCCTTATCTGGTTTTGGTAGCAGGGTAGCACCAGCCCTGGAAAGTGAGTTTGGAAGCTTTCCGTCCTCTTCAATTTTTTGGAAGTGTTTTAGAAGGATAGGTATTAAATCTTCTTTGAATATTTGGTAGAATTCACTAGTGAAACCATATGGTACAGGGCTTTCTTTTTTGGGTGTTTTTGATTAATGATTCAATCTTCTTACTGGAAATTAGTCTATTCAGATTTTCTATTTCTTTATGATTCAGTCTTGGAAGACAGTGTTTCTAGGAATTTATCCATTTGTTCTAAGTTTTTCAATTTGTTGTTCATAGTAGTTTGCTGTGATCCTTTGTATTTCTGTGGTATCAGTGTAACTTCTCTTCCTTTTCTTATTTGATTTATTTGATCCCTCTTTTTTCCTTTGTGAATCTAACTAAAGGTTTGTCAGTTTTGTTTCTCTTTTCAAAGAACCAACTCTTAGTTTCATTGATTTTTTTTTTCTATTCTTGGACTCTATTTCATTATCTCTCCTTTTGATTTTTATTATTTCCTTCTTTCTACTAACTTTGGTCTTTGTGTGTATGTGGGTTTTTTTTTTAGTTCCTTTAGGTATAAAGTTAGATTGTTTATTTGAGATTTCTCTTTTTTGAGGTAGGCTTGTACTACCATGAAATTCCATCATAGAATTGCTTTTCCTACATAGGTTTGACATGTTATATTTCTATTTTCATTTGTCTCTAAGTATTTTTTGAGTTTTCCTTTGATTTCTTCTATCACCCTGTGTTTGGCAGTGTTGTTTAGTAATATGTTGTTTAATCTCCACATATTTGTAGTTTTTCCACTTTTCTTGTATTTGATTTCTAGTTTTGTACCATTGTGGTCGAAAAGATGCTTGGTATGATTTCAGTCTTCTTAAATTTATTTAAACTTACTGACTCTTGGTTTATGTCCTAATGTGATCTATACTGGAGAATTTTCCATGTGTTCTTGAGAAGGATGTGTATTCTGCTGCTTTAGCCTGGAATGTTCTCTCTACATAATTTATAGCCCATCTGGTCTAATGTGTCACATGAGGCTGATGTTTCCATATTGCTTTTCTGTCTGGATGATCTATCCATTGATGCAAGTGGGGCATTAAAATCCCCTACTATGATTGTATTGTTTTTAATTTTTCCCTTTAAGTCTGTTAATATTTGCTTTATATATTTTGATGCTCCTATGTTGAGTACCCATATATTTATGAATGTTATATTTTCTTGCTGAATTACTCCTTTGTTTATTTGTATACTCCTCATTGTCTTTTATTGAAGTCTTTGTTTTAAAGTCTATTTTGTCTGATATAAGTGTAGGTACACCAACTTTCTTTTCATTTCCATTTTATGAAACATCTTTTTCTATCCCTTCACTTTCAGTTTGTATGTGTCCTTACTTCTGAAATGAGCCTCTTGTAGGCAGTATATAGATGTTTTATTTTTTTAATTCATGCAGCAACTCTGTGTTTTTTGATTGGAGAATTTATTCCACTTACATTTAAAGTCATTGGTATGATTAAAGTTATTGATACTTATGTACTTATTGCTGTTGTTTTCATTGTTTTCTGGTTATTTTATAGTTTCTCTCTGTTTTTTCTTCTCTTTCCCTCTTCCCTTGTGGTTTGATGGGTTTCCTTAGTATCCCTTTTTCATTTTCTGTTTTCAATTTTTTGAGGAACCTCCATAGTGTTTGCCACTGTCTCCTTACTTTGTATAGCTCTTGGTTTATTTCTATTTGGTAGGAAAGTCTGCTGTGTCTCCTGATCTATAAAGTAGTGGCCTTACTAAAAAGAAGCCTATGGTTTACTGTAATGCAGTGACCCTTCTTCATAAGAACCAGATGCTGCTATGTCCTATGTGGGCTGCATGGGCCCTACTGTACTGGCTGTCATATTTGCTCTCAGTCTAGTCAGTACAGTTGCTCACTTTACCTGTTTGGGGCTTACTGGGTAAGATTTGTATCTTTGTTGTTAATGGACTTGTCTGAGGACGTTGCAGGCTTGTAGTTGGTTGGTATCATTGGTCAGAACAGAATGCTTCCTCTAACTCCATCTGCCAGGGCAATAGTTGCACTAACTGGCAGGATGGTCTCCCTTTGCTGCCTCCTGAGAGACTTTCATTGGCAGATGTAGTCAGTACTCAGACCAGATTCCTGCCCCCAGAATTTTTTGGGGGGTTGCAGTCACAGAGAACTGCAGGACTCTCTCCCTGCGACACCTCCTGGGAGCTTTTTGTTGATGGGCAGGACAGAAGTCAGATCACATGCCTACCTACAGTCCATCTGCCAGGGCTGCAGTCACGTCAAACTGCAGGGCACTCCTTTTTAGCTCTCAGCAGTAAGATTCAGCTGCTCAGGTGTGGGTGCACAGTTGTATGTAGTCCTCTTCCCCATGGCAGGAGTCACTTTGTAGTGACGCCAGCTACTGTCAGGGTTGATTGTTGGGGGGGAGGCGGGAGTGTCTTCAGAGGGATGCCTGCCAAGTGTGCTGGGTTGGATTCGGCAGATAGGAAAACTTGGGTGTGAGGCATGTTCTACCAAGATAGGAGGAGATTGTTCTGGCTCATTCCCCCAAGTGTCTGGCTATCTAGCCTGGGGGTTGGGGGGGTGTGTGTGTGGGGGGGAATTGTGCTTGCTAGCACTTGTTCTTGGAGAAATGTCCCAAATATCCCTGTCCCCACCAGCAAACATGCTATGCTTAATGAATAAATGTCCTTCGGATACATCCCAGGTACATTTTAAACTGCTGGTTCTATGCTGTGCCTTTGCTGGGTTATTTTTTATGCTGGCTCTTTAAGGGTAGGCACTCAGTTTCCTATGGCCCTCTGGCTCTCCTGGAGCTAAGCCCGTTTTATAAAGTACTGAGTTTATCCCCACTGATTGTAAAAAGCTCCACTCGTTTTCAAAGCAAAATGTTATGGGGATTTGTCTTCCCAGTGAGGGTGACCTGTGCCTGTGGTACCCATTGTATGTTCTCATCCTCTCATTTCTCTGGGCTACTGGTGTCCATCGTTTTTGTGGTTGGTCTCACCAAAGGTTTGGTTCTCAACTGCATCTCTGTCCCTTCTACCCTTTTTGATATGGCCTTCTCTCTAAGATTTAAGATTAACTGCGGAAAGTCTGTTCTGCCAGTCTTCGGGTCATTTTCAGAGTTCATGTCACAGGTATAGCTGTTTTTGTGTGTCCGTGGGATGAGGTGAGCCCAGGATCTTCCTGCTTTGCCATTTTCCCAATAGTTGAAACCATATCATTTTTCATCTTTTCAAATTAGTGTTTTTGGCTCCTTTGGGTAAATACCCAGTAGTGGCATTACTGGATGATATGGTATTTCTATTTTTAATTGTTTTAGGACTCTCCACTAGTTTCTACAGTGGTTGTGCCAATTTATATCAAAAAAGTTGTTGGTCTCCTCTCTTGTTCTGAGATTCCTGTAATGCAGATGTTATTATGCTTGATGATGTTGCACTGTTCCCTTAGCTTTTTCTCATTTTTATTATTGTTTACTTTTTTTTTGCACTTCCACTTGGTTACTTTCCATTACCCTGTCTAGTAGATTGATGGTTCACTCTTCATCCTCAAATATGTTCTTGATTCCCTGTAGTGTATTTTTTGCTTCAGTTATTGAATTCTTTAGCTCTGAGTAGTTCTTTTTACATTTTCATTCTTTTTGTTGAAGTTCTCAATGTGTTTATCCACTCTTTTTCTTTTAATTTTAATGTTTATTTATTTATTTATTAGAGACAGAGTGTGAGCAGGGGGAGGGGCAGAGAGAGAGTGGGAGACACAGATTCCGAAGCAAACTCCAGGCTCTGAGCTGTCAGCACAGAGCCCCATGTGGGGCTTGAAGTCACAAATAGTGAGATCATGACCTTCGCTGAAGTCGGATGCTTAACCGACCGAGCCACCCAGGCGCCCCTGTGTTTATCCACTCTTTTCTCAAGTCCAATGAGTATCTTTATGGCCATTACTTTGAATTATTTATCAGGCATATTGCTTATCTCCATTTCATTTAACCTTTATGCTGTGATTTTGCCTTGTTCTTTAATTTGGGAAATATTCCTGTTTTCTCTGGGGTGGGGCATGCAATGTTAGCAAGGTAAATGAAGATTGTTAGTGCTAGCTCCTGCAAACATTCAGCTTTCTAGGTTGGGAGAGGGGAAGAGAAATGGCACATGCCAGCACTTTTCTTCCTAGAGAAATCTGCAGATCATTTCCTCTCTAGCACACATTCTAAGATTAATCAGTAAATCTTCACTTATACCTCAGATGCTTTTTTAAACTGCTGCTTCTGTGTTGTGCCTCAGGCCACAGTTATTTAGTATGCTGGCTCTTTAAGGGTAGGGACTGGGTTTCCTATCACCCTCAGTCCTCCTAGAGTTATGCCCTGTTGATATTCAAAGCCAGACTTTATGGGGATTTGGGTTCCCAGTGAGGGGGATGCCCTAGTGATCTGATCCTCTCCTTCTCCGTGCTTGTGATGTCCCTCCCAGTTGTGGTTAGTTGTGTAGGGGGTTTAGTTCCCAACCATGTCTCCACACATTTTACCTTTTTCTATGTGGCCTTCACAATTAGCCATGGAAGGTCTGTTCTGTCAGTCTTCAGATCATTTTCACAGCACATAGATGTAACTGTGTCTGTGGGACAAGTTGAGCTCAGGATCGTCCTACTCTGTCATTTTCCCTGAGTGTAATTGAAACGGTATTTTAGGTGGAGGGACTAGCTCTCAAAAGAAGTTAACCCATTATGTGACCATTATTTTTACTTTTGTAGTGGAAGATATTTAAAATTTTTTTAACGTTTATTTATTATCAAGAGACAGAGAGAGACAGAGCATGAGCATGGGAGGGGCAGGGAGAGGGGGAGAGACAGAATCCGAAGCAGGCTTCAGGCTCTGAGCTGTCAGCACAGAGCCCGACACAGGGCTCGAACTCACAAACCGCGAGATCATGGCCTGAGCCAAAGTCGAACGCTTAACTGACTGAGCTACCCAGGCGCCCCTGTAGTGGAAGATATTTTAAATAATCAATGCTGATCCTGAGGAACAGGAAAGAGATAACATAGAGGAGCATGTTAGAGCTTTCTTTTTATCTGTTATTTCTTAAGCTGGATACTGACTACACCTGTGTTCATTTTCTTGTTTCTTAACTTTTTATATACTTGAAACAGTTTATAATTTTAACAATGCTATCTTAGTACTAGAAGTTCAATTTGAGCACAAACATGTTAAAATTATTCACCTTGAATCCTGATGCTTATGTGACAAAATTGTTTGATTTAAAAAGTTTAGGGGTGCCTGGGAAGCTCAGTTCGTTAAGCATTTGACTCTTGATTTTGGCCTCAGGTCATAATCTTTCAGTTCATGAGGTTGACTCCTATGTCAGGCGCCACACAGGGCATGGAGCCTGATTAAGATTCTTTCTCCCTCTACCCCTCCCGCACTTACACTCCCTCTCTCTAAAATAATAATAATAATATTAATAATAATAATAAATTAATTAAAAATTTAAAAGAAGTTTAAAGTGATAACTGGTAATTCTGAAGAGGTTTATAGATACTTTGAAGGGCTTATATTTTATGGTAGGTTGTTTTAAGCTTGACCAACATCACTTCAGAATGTATATTTTGCTGTTAAGTATATTACCCACATTCATCTGTTAGCTATTGGTCATATATAAGCCATCATTTTGGGAGAGGAAAGAAGGTGGATAGTCATTTACTTGAGATAACTGGGTAGATTTTGAAAGTCAAAGAAGATTAAATTGCATATGAATGTGCAAACATGTGCAAGATCTTCCTTGATGTTTAGTTACTTGAGCTGGGAGCTTATGTAAAATAGGAAGTTTAGAAGTAAAGATTGTGTGAGATATGAGTATGGAAAAAGTCAGTGAGGGAAACAATTGAGTTAAGCCCTAGAAAGGCGCCATGACAGTGGATGCCTTATGGAGTTTGAGGATACATGGAGTCATGTAGTAGCTTGGGTTTGACAAGTCAGTGTGCAAACGGTCATCACTATTGTTGAAATTTTTATAATTCAGGAATATCCATAAGCAGGAATGTAATACTGTTCAATACATTTTGGAAAACAACTGAGTTAATTTTCTCAATAATTTGGCTAGCTCTTTTGTATATGAAAGTTAGTTTTTGGTTGATCTGACTTTTTTTTCTGTTTCACAGTGTACAACATTAGCATTCATATTAAGACATGAATTCATTTGTTCAATGTATTTATAGCTTAGGGAAATCCTAAGTATTACCTGCCATTTGGGAGAGATTTGACCTAAGAAGCACATTTTTTCCTCACCAAATTGATGGTGCACTTCAGAAGGATGTGTGTTCGTTTTATAGATGTCTCTGGTATTAACATGGAGAGGTTCTTTATTCTGCCTGCTTTCAGCTCGACTTTTCGAACATTATCAAAACAAAATTGTTGGCCCAAGGAATCTTTCGTTGGAGTCCATTGGCTTGTTACATAGAGGTGTTTCGCAAAACTGATCTTGGGACCACTGTCTAAATTTAGCATTGTGATTAAGGCTAAAGAGGGAACATATGCAAGGTAGAACATAATAAAATACAGTAAAGGGGGTTAGTAAATGGAGGAGTGTTTGAAGAGTGCATAAAAGCCATTTAAGAAAGAATTGGGGTTGAAGACTTTGAAGGCTTTAGGAAAAAAAAAAGAAAGATTAAAAAAGAGGGAAAAAATACAATTTGACACTTTCAATAAGTAATAGAATTTACTTTCACACATTTTATATTTTATCTTTTTAGGCATGTATAAAAGCATAATCATCTCTAACATTGGCTATGGTTTGGTATTTATGTATATTTGTGAGCAATAAAAGAAATCTGTTTTTAAGGTTATTCCTAGTTATCTTATTCTCATGGTGCAGTTGTAAATGTTTTCTTAATTTCTATTTCTGTTACTTCATTATTAGAAGTAGAAGTTCATAGAAATGCAACAGATTTCTGTGTATTAGTTTTATATTCTGTGACTTTACTGAATTTATCAGTTCTAGTTATTTTTTGATGCTTTGGAGTTTTTAATATATCCTGTCATCTGCAGATAGTGAAAATTTTTTCCTTACCAATATGGATGCTTTATTTATATTTTTGTTGTCTGATTGCTGTGGCTAGGACTTCTAAAACTATGTTGAATAAAAGTGATGAGAGTAGATACCCTTGTCTTGTTCCTCATTTTAGAGGAAAAGCTCTCAGTGTTTTACCAATGAGTATGATATTAACTTTGGGTTTTTCATATATGTCATTTATCATGTTGAGGTATGTTTTCTTTAAACTTTCTTTGTTGAGAGTTTTTATCATGAATGGATGTGATCCTTTGTCAAATGCTTTTTCTGCATTTATTAAGATGATCATAGGGTTTTTTTTTATCCTTTTTCTTGTTAATGTGATGTATCTTGTTGATTGATGTATGAATATTGAACCATCCTTGAATTCCTGGAATAAATCCCACTTGATCGTGGTAAACAATACTTTTAATGTATTATTGGATTTGCTTTCCTTAGAGGATTTTTACATCTATGTTCATCAGGGATATTGGTCTGTAGTTTTCTTTTTTATGTTTGTCTTTATCTCGTTTTGGTGTCAGGGTAATGCTGGTCTCATAGAATGAATTTGAAAGCTTTCCTTTCTTTTCTATTTGTATGAATAGTTTGAGAATAGGTATTAATTTTTATGAATAGTTTGAGAATAGGTATTAACTCTGCTTTAAATGTTTGGTAGAATTTGCCTGTGAAACCATCTGGTCCTGGGCTTTTACTTGTTGGGAGTTTTTGGATTACTGATACAATTTCCCTGCTTGTAATTAGTCTTCAAATTTTTTTATTTCTTATTGATGCAGTTTTAGAAGGATATATGTTTCTAGGAACTTAACTATTTTTTCTACTTTGCCAAGTTGTTGGCATGTAATTTTTCATACTATTCTCTTGTTATCATTTGTATTTCTGTGCTGTCGGTTGTTATTTCTCCTCCTTCAGTTCTGATTTTATTTATTTGAGTCATCTCTTTTTTTTTATGAGTCTGGATCAAGGTTTATCAATTTTATTTATTTTCTCAAACATCCAACTCCTGGTTTGTGTTCTATTGTTTTAGTCTCTATTTCCTTTATTTCTTGTGTAATTTTTTATCATGTACTGCCTCTACTTTTTGGGGGCTTTTCATGTTCTTCTTTTTGTAGCTCCTTTAGGTGTAAGGTTAGGTGGTTTATTTGAGATATTTCTTGTTTCTTGAAGTAGGCCTCTATTGCTAGAAACTTCCCCCTTACAGCCTTCCTGCATCCCAAAGATTTTTTACTGTTGTGTTTTCATTTATCTCCATGCATTTTTTGATTTCCTCTTTGATTTCTTGATTGAGTCATTCATTGTTTACTACCATGTTATTTAGCCTACATGTATTTGTGTTGTTTCCAGATTATTCTTCCTACTGATTTCTAGGTTCATACTGTTGTGGTCAGAAAACATGCATGATATGACTTTCTTTTCAAATTTATTGAGACTTGTTTTGTGGCCTAATATGTGATTTGTCCTGGAAAATGTTCCATGTGTACTTTAAGAGAATGTGTATTATGCTCTTTTTGGATGGAATTTTTTTGAATATATATTATATATATCATGTGGGAAACCACATAAGGCTTTCAGCTGATTTTTCAGCAGAAGTGTTGCAGTCTGGAAGGAAGTGGCATATATTTAAAGTGCTGAAAGGAAAAAAAGTCTGCAATCAAGAATACCCAGCAAGGTTATCATTCAGAATAGGAGGAGAGATAAAGTGTTTCCCAGATAAACAAAAGTTAAAGGAGTTCATAACCCTTACAGCAGCCTTCAAGAAAAATTAAAGGGAATTCTTTGAATAGAAAGAAAAGGCCATACTTAGGAGTAAGAAAATTATGAAAGGAAAAAATTCATAGGTAAATGCAAACATAAAATAGAAATAGTAGATTAATAACTTATAAAACCAGTATGGAGGTTAAAGTACAAAAACATTAAAATCAATTATATATTCAAAAATCAGTCAAGAGGTTCACAAAATATAAGAATATAAAGTATAGTATCATATACATAAAACATGGGGGTGGTAAAAAAAAATTGAGTGCTTTTAGAATGGGTTCCATCTTCAGTGACCACCAACTGAATATAGACTGCTACACACTTTAGATGGTATATATGAACCTAATGGTAACCACAAACCCCAAACCTATAGTAAATACACAAAAAATAAAGAGAAAGGAATCCAAGCATAACACTAAAGAAAGCCATCCAACCACAATTTAAGACAGCAAGAGAAGAAAGGAAGAGAGAACTGCAAAAAAACTGTAAAACAAGTGACATAATGGCAGTAGGTACATACCTGTTAATAATTGATTTAAATGTAAATGGACTGCTTCAATTAAAAGACAAAAGGTGACTGAATTGACAAAATTGTAAGACTGTATGCTTCCTATAAGAGACTCCATTCAGACCTAAATATATACAGATTGATAGTGAAGGTATGGAAAAAGTTTATCATGCAAATGGAAGTGAAAAGAAAGCTGGGGTAGCAGTACTTACAAAATACACTTTAAAATAAAGAGGGTAACAAAATACAAATAGGACATAATAATAAAAGGAATAATGCAGAATGAGAATACAACAATTATAAATACCTATGCAACCAACATGGGAGCACCTAAATATATAAAGCAACTGGTCTAAGACATAAAGGAAGAAATTGATAGTAATATAATAATAGTAGGGAGCATTAACACCCGACTTACATCAATGGATAGATCATCCAGTCAGAAAATCAATAAGAAAATAGTAAATTTCAATGACATTTTAGACCAGATGGATGTAACAGCTGTATACAGGAGAATAGAGGAAATCTCTTAATATTAATTATTTACTCTCAAAGTTCTTCCTTTTTTGGGGCGCCTGGGTGGCTCAGTTGGTTAAGCGGCCGACTTCGGCTCAGGTCATGATCTCGCGGTCCGTGGGTTTGAGCCCCGCGTCGGGCTCTGTGCTGACAGCTCAGAGCCTGGAGCCTGTTTCAGATTCTGTGTCTCCCTCTCTCTGACCCTCCCCTGTTCATGCTCTGTCTCTCCCTGTCTCAAAAGTAAATAAAATGTAAAAAAAAAAAAAAAAAAAAAAAGTTCTTCCTTTTTTTCTCTTCTGTAGATCCCAGAGTCATTAAGACATACTACATGGCAGAGACTGGGAAAAGGCAACTTAAGACAGATACTACATGTTACCAGGGTAAGATTAAGCAGATACTTCTATATATAACTCAGAAAAGTGTGCATTTCTTTGAGCATTTTCAAATTTATACTATATATTTTGTATTTCTCAATTCCTCTTTTCATTTTTTTCTAAATAGAAAGATGAATAAGAAATTATGTTTTTGCTCATAGAAATAGGGATAGATATCTTGATTATTTTTTCATTCCTGGAAAGATCTGTCAGAATCTCTTGAGATCAGTGCCAGCTACAGTAACATTTTCAGAATGCTTTTTATAAATGTAATATCAGCTTGTTGACCTTAAAATTATCCTGGTAATTTGTATCTGATGTATGGAATGCTATAAGATTTTCAAATGCGTGAAAGCCCTTTACCTTAGAAGATGTTCAGGGACTCTTTGCTTATTAGAGCCTGATGCTTAGTTTACGTGTTGATAAAAGTTATTTTTCATTGTTAATATAAGTGAAAGACAACTTCAAAATTTCTCAGTGGTCTGAAATTATACAGGCAATTCTCCAAGATGGGAAAGGTTGGAAAATTAGAAGACAGGCTAAACCCTGAGTACTACGTTTATTATTTCTAACAGTTATTTGCCTTTAAAGTACAAGGCATTGTTCTAATTTATGCAGAGGCTGTAAAAGTGAATAACATTTCAATCTTTTGCTTTGTCGAAGACCGTATTATCTTCTGTGGTATTCATCAGAGTGCTTGATATAATTTGTTACTCAGTCTTTTAGATGGAAAAAAATGTCACAGAGACATTATAACACTAAAATTTGTATTTTGATGTTTTCCCTTTAAAAATGCTTTAAGATTGTTGATCCAAGAATCAGTAACCCATTTATGGCAATTATTTTTTGTTCTCAACTGGTGCAAATGGGAAGACACTTTTGGTTTTTGTGATTCCATTTTCATAGCTTGACCCAAAGCTCATACTATTATGATTTAGCACTGATACACATTTGTGTTTATAAAGTACTGTGTCCTTCATTAATTCATTAATTATTGATTATTATGGCTACTGAAGAAGCATTATTATATGTATTTATTTCATTAAGTATGTTTTAACTGAGGAAAACTTTAAATATTGGCAAGCTTAAATTTTGAGCCTAATCTTTACTGTCTTAGTAACTTTATATTTCTCAAATAATTTAACATATATTTCTCTAACCTAAGAATCAGTCTTAAGACCTATTTTAGAAATTTGTAGTAGGCAAGATGTTGCATATTTTCAAGGCTAGTTGAGAGATTTATAGATAGCTCTGTTTTATAAGCTAATCCATTAAGCATTGAAATCTACCCTGCCCACATACAAGACACTGTGGTATAAGCCATGGGAGATATAAGGATAAAAGAGACTGGCTTAATTTCAAGAAACTTACCATGTAATAGGAAAGACACAACATGCATGCATATTACTATAGCATAAGATAGACAGTAAACATTAAAAATACATATATAGGGGCACCTGGGTGGCTCAGTTGGTTAAGTGTCCAACTTCAGCTCAGGTCATGGTCTCACAGTCCGTGAGTACAAGCCCCATGTCAGGCTCTGTGCTGTCAGTTCAAAGCCTTGAGCCTGCTTCAGATTCCGTGTCTCCCTCTCTCTCTACCCCTCCCCCACTCATGTTCTGTCTCTATCAAAAAATGAATAAACATTAAAAATTTTTTTAAATACTCATATATATATATGTGTATATATATACACACGTGTATATATGAGAAAGAATAAGGAAAAGAATCAGTTATATAAAATGAACTATATTATAAAGCAAAAATGTATACATGTGGAAAACAAGTGGGATATAATTAGTTAACCCTAGGATATTCTTTGCCAATGATAGAGTAACAGATTACATAGTACTATGGTAGCAAATGACAATAAGAAAGCTGGTATAAATCAAATAGAAGTGTAATATAAGTCAAAGTTCTTTAACATTAATTTCAAAAGCTCTTTAGAGAAAGTAATTCTGAATTAATATTAGTTATATTTCAGTATCTTTGTGTAAGTGTATTGTAAGCTAATCGTGAAGGTGTTTTGCTTTGTTGTGCTAGGTTAAAAGCTATGCCTATGAATTTGTATGTGATACATTCATTAGATTAGGCTAAGTCAGAGTTTTAAAGATCTGAAATTCTGTAATAGCTAATGGATGACTTGGTATCATCTTCAACTAGGCTCTCCAGGCATGGCCACTGATAGAAAAGAGGACATGTTGGCATGGTCATGCAGGAGGAGGACTCCACACAGACCCAAAAGAAGGGGTAAGAGTGAATAACAGTAACTACAAATTCTTATACATACTGTATTTGCGCAGAATGCACCCACGCGCGCGCGCACACACACACACACACATTCAAGATTATTATCTTCCAGGGTATTTTGATTGACTCTTATTACCACAGGTTTTCTAATGCAAAACCTTATGAATTGACCATGGTTATATGGCTGAGACTTTCTTGGGCTTAAAACAAACAAAAAATATCATGATTGACTAAAAAAAGAAAAAAGTTATCAACCTAAATATTTTATTTATTCACTTAAAATAGCATTGGTTGATGTTATTTGTTATATAATCCAGCCTTATAAATAAATAGGTAAATTAGATTTAGCACTTAGAAGCAATTTGTGTGTGTGTGTGTGTGTGTGTGTGTGTTGTGGTTAACATTTCCCCTTCTGTACACTTAGTTTAGAAAGATCCTAGAATGTCCCCTAGCTTCCTGATAAATCTTCCATCTACCTGATCCATTCATTTAATTATCCATATTCTTTTTTTCATATTTTTTTAAAGTTCTTATTTTAATTCCAGTTAGTTAATATACAGTGTTATATTATTTTCAGGTATATAATATAGTAATTCAACATTTCCATATATCACTCAGTGCTCATCACAACAAACAAGTGTACTCCTTAATCCCTCCCCATCACCTATTTAACCCATTCCCCACCCCCTTCCATCTGGTAACCATCAGATTGTTCTCTGTAATTAAGAGTCTGTTTCCTCTTTTGTCTCTCTGTTGTTTTCCCCTTTGCTTGTTTGTTTTGGTTCTTAAATTCTACATATGAATGAAATCATATGGGTATTTGTCGTTCTCTGATTGACTCATTTTGCTAAGCATTATACTCTCAGGTTCCATCCATGTTGTTACAAATGGCAAGACTTCCTTCTTTTTGATGGCTGAATAATATTCCAGTGTGTGTGTGTGTGTGTGTGTGTGTGTATTCATCAATCAGTGGACACTTGGGTTGCTTCCATATCTTGGCTATTGTAAATAATGCTGCTATGAACATAGGGGTGCATGTATCCCTTTGAATTAGATTCTTGTATTCTTTGTGTAAATACCCAGTTGTGTGATTGCTGGATCTTAAGGTAGTTCTATTTTTAACTTTTTGAGGAACCTCCATACTGTTTTCCACAGTGGGCTGTACCACTTGGATGTTCTTAACACTACTAACAAAAATAATAATGCTGCTCAGGAGGTATTTAAATGATCTGTTTATCCAATCTCTGTAGTAAAGGGGATTATGGAAAAACAGTAGTGGTTTCACTATTTGGAAGCTCTTGTTTTTAAAATGGATAAATTAGAGGGTTGATGGGGTTTGGAGGGAGGGCAAAGTGGGTGATGGGCATTGAGAAGGGTACCTGTTGGGATGAGCACTGGGTGTTGTATGGAAACCAATTTGACAATAAATTTCATATTAAAAAATAGATAAATTAACAAATTATTTGTTTTATAATAGAATCTTCAGATTTTTGAAGAATTTCGGTGCTATACTCCTGCATTTAAACTTTTTTTTAATGTGCTTCTTTTGAAGAATGAGTTAGTTTACTAATTAGTTAATTCTGTGCTGATAATAACATGAGTAATGAAGAACTTAAAATAAGGACTACTTTCCAGACTTTGCTTGACATACTCTTTTTTTATGTTTAAAGCAGATCCTCATTGGATATAGTCAGAAGCTAGTAGTATTACAAGAGAGATTAACATGTACTAGAGCAATCAGAGAGCTTTGGTATAAAACTTGATATAATCAGGAGTGGAACAACAGCTTGGAGTATTAAAAAATTGGAGTCCTGAGGAGATAATGGAATAACAAATCTCCAGGCTTGTTCAACTGAATGGACACTTAGACCAATGGACAAGAATACTTGGATGACATGGAGAGGCTGTTTTCTAGCTCTGATTTTATACATCATCAAGTAGCCTTATGATCTTCATCTCATTTTTCCAATTGACTTCCCTTGGGATAGGGAATTAACTGACTGGCCAATGTGAATATCAGTCAGCTTGTTATTTTTTTATTATACATTATTAAGTTGACTGTTGGGTATAAATATATCTCATATGTACCATAAGCCATTTTAGGACCTTTTCACTCTAGTATCAGACTAATAGAGTATAGAAAACAAACCTTAAGGTACAGAGAAATTAATAATAATAGAGCTTTTCCTAATAATAGATCTTTCATCTCCCATCTATAAACTTATTGTATACTTATATTCCCAGTAATATTGGAGAAATTCTTCAGTTACCCTCTCAATTTTTCCATTAGACATCTGCTCAACTTGCTTGTCTTTTTGTTGCATCCACATGACTCCTGAAACAGAATGCTACAGGCACCAGTGACAGTCACAACAAAGTTTATTGCAATGAGAGGCAGGAATATTGGAGAAGTTCTTCAGTTACCCTCTCAATTTTTCCACTAGACATCTGCTCAACTTGCTTGTCTTTTTGTTGCGTCCACATGACTCCTGAAACAGAATGCTACGGGTACCAGTGACAGTCACAACAAAGTTTATTGCAATGAGAGGCAAGGCTGACCGATCAGGACCGACATTCTTGACCAGAGTGTGGCCTCGAACAGCCGGGGTACAGACCACATCATCTTATCATCACCTGGGAACAGAACAAAGAAATAGTTCCCAGATGGGGGTGGAAACAGTTCAGACCTTCTGCCATTAAGCCGCAACCAGTTGACCTCCTTGACCCTGCCTCTGGCCCACTTCTTCAAAGTTCTCAACATGTCCTTGCCCCAATCCAGTCAAACACCAATCCAGTTGATTTCCCTTGAACTTTTGTTCCCTTGATTGATAGGACAAGGCTGTTATCTCTTAACCTACAGTGTCAAAACAAAGCTGTTATTTCCCAAGGCTACAGGTTAGCCCTACACTGCAATTTAACCCTTACATTTTGACCTAGCTTTTATCAAGCCACTGTTATTTCTAACAGTATTGAACTAGTGATTGAATTTATTCCTTTAATTGCAGTTACTTACCTTTAGCATGGATTGAAGAGACAGTTCTCTTCTCTGGACAGTTTGCTTATCCATGAAATTGTGGGCATTTCCACATTATTTGCTGCTTAATTGGTTCTTTAGGGAAAAAGCATTCAGTCTGTAGCACACATTTATACAAAACAAATTGCATCCAAAATTTGTAGTATATATTTTATTCTTCCTCACCACAAACTTTGCCCCTAAGTAGTTTCTTTATAAACTAGTCCCTTGATCTAGGATTAGAACATTTCTTGCTATTAGAATTCAGGAATACGATTTTTTTCTTGAAGTAATCTCTACACCCAACGTGGAGCTCGAACTCACAACCCCAAGATCAAGAGTCACATGCTCTACTGACTGAGCCAGCCAGGAACCCCTGAATTTAGCAATGTCTTTAAAACTAGAATTCTTAGATAAATCCCATATCAGTTAAAGAAAAGGTGACTCTGTTACCTTTATCAAAAGCTCATTTTCTTTTTTCTTACTCTTTTATTTTCTTATAAAAGTCCATTAGGCTACACACCCTTGGAAGCAATGGACTCTTGGTGGAAAAAAATCGTTCTTGAATCAGTGCTTGATAACCTTTTCTAGTAAAAGATGAAGTTACTGACCTGAGAAGCAAAGCATACATGTAGCTTATTAATATGCAGTTTTCTTTAATATCTTAAAATTCTACCCAGTGAGTTGCTTCAGATGTGTTTTAATTTATTTTCCTTTTTGTGCCCTGCTCACATAGTTATTAGCTCTATGTATTCATTTACAGCGCTTATGGCTGTGAGTGACTACCTCTCTCCCTCAGGTCACACTATTGAATTTAGCACTGATCCATATAAACATAATATGACTCAATACACTGTTGAGTCATATGCACCTAATTTTATTTATGCATCTGTTTTTGGCTCACCATGCTGTGATTGTGCTGTTTCAGCTCCCTGTGCACAAGTAGATATTCCTTTCATTATTTCTTTTTGTCTGCCTAGCCTCATAAGGCTTATGAAGCTCTGTATTAATATCAAATAAGTAAATATTTAAAAATATTTAAAGATCTGGGGCACCTGGGTGGCTCAGTTGGTTAAGCGTCCAACTTCGGCTCAGGTCATGATCTCACGGTTCGTGGGTTCAAGCCCCGCATCGGGCTCTGTGCTGACAGCTCAGAGCCTGGAGCCTGCTTCTGATTCTGTCTCCCTCTCTCTCTGCCCCTCCCCTGCTCACACTGTCTCTCTCTGTCTCTCAAAAATAAATAAATATTAAAAAATTTAAATATTTAAAGATCTGTCACTTAGATTATTAAAATGATTTAATAAATCAAGTAATAGCTATGCCTTCTGAATATTAATGACAATGTATCCTCATGTGTTTAAGAATAGATAATTTATTAATTGAATAAATATTTATTGAGTGTTGTTTCTGGTATCATCTCTTTTTGTAGCACCTATTTTTTTTATGTTGGCCCACCTTATTTTCAGTTACTTTCATCTCCTGTTTAACAGCTCTGTGATGTTCTTAAGTATTTTCTTCCAAACTCATTTTGTTATCATACAGAGATCTTAGCCCATTTACATTCCTTCTTACATTACTTTTGTGTTTTTTTTTCTGAATCCAATTGATTTCCTTTAGTATGGCAAGCTAATTCCAGTACATAGTTGAGACCTCTGTAAAAACTTTTATTCCTCATACTATAACATAGTACTAGTTTTAATGGGGCTTAAAATGTCAGTTCCATATTTTAAATTTGAGGCTATTCATATTTAGCTTTAGCAAGAAGGCAGCATTGTATATATTGTTATTTAGCAAAGAGGAAAGTAGATTCACTCCTACTTTTGTAGGCCTTTTAATGATATTTCTAAAGCATTCAAATTTAGAGAGCTTTTGTTATCATAAGTCATCACAGTTATGTTTTTATTTTGACCATTTATTTATTATTTTTGAGAGACAGAAAGAGATAGAGCGCAAGCAGGGAAGGGGCAGAAAGAGATGGAGACACAGAATCAGAAGCAGGCTCCAGACTCTGAGCAGTCAGCACACAGCCCAACGCGGGGCTCCAACCCAAGAACTATGAGATCATGACCTGAGCTGAAGTCGGTCACTTTAGCCACCCAGGTGTCCCACAGTTATGTTTTTTTTTTTTAATTTTTTTTTTCAACTTTTTAAAATTTATTTTTGGGACAGAGAGAGAGCATGAACGGGGGAGGGGCAGAGAGAGAGGGAGACACAGAATCGGAAACAGGCTCCAGGCTCCGAGCCATCAGCCCAGAGCCCGACGCGGGGCTCGAACTCATGGACCGCGAGATCGTGACCTGGCTGAAGTCGGACGCTCAACCGATTGTGCCACCCAGGCACCCCCACAGTTATGTTTTTAAAATAACTTTTAATTTCTATTTATTTTGAAAATGATAAACAGAAAAGTGAAAGAAATTTATGTGTTCTGTTTATGTGTAAGTGAGGCTTAAATAAAAATTATGATTTCAACCACTGGCTACTTCAGGAATTTTTACCCCTGCAAAAGAACTTCCTTTCCTTAAATCATTGTTTGTTTGTTTTCCTATACTGTGATTACTCCTTACACAGTATGTTTTCAAATAAGCCAATTTCTTGTTATCCTCATTAACCATTTCCTATATTTTCTACCCTTTCTTTAAGAATGTGATCTTAAAAGGGTATGTATACTATTTGTGTTTCTTAGTCTGAAATGAAAAGGTAAGTTGATATGAAGGTGATTTTGAATTCAGTCTCAAGCTTGTGGCTTTAGATAACCCTTTTGTCTTTTAGGATTACCATTGTGTATCCAATGTATGAATTATGGCTGTTCACAGTATGATGATTGTGGTGATTTTGAAATGTGATATATGATCTTTCAGGATCTGTATTGAGACCTCCCCATGTTATTTTATTTTACTCTTGTACAGCCGGAATGAGTTGGTTTAAAATTCTTTAAAACTGTGCCTCAGCCTCTGAAATTCCTTTTTGATTTAGCCTCCACTTATAAAAAAGACGTTTTTCAAACTTTATAGTGTATCTAATGTATAACTTAAGTCATGTACTTATAGCTGAATGGGCTCATAATGCATGATTACACAACTTCAGAACCCATTTTGTTAAATAAAATGGTGACATTTTATGCACTATTAAGCCAACTAGAATAATTTTCTTGCTCTTAGCCATAACTTCTCTGTGTCATAATTGAAAAATTTTGGGATCTGTTGTAGATGGTTTTGACAGGAGAGAGTGTTTCTAAAGATATGCAGAAGCAGGGCCTTTTTGTCATTATTCCATCAAAAAAAATAAGATACAACCTGTGAAATGGGAAAGTGGTTGAAATGCCTCAATTTGAGTTATAATGCATTAAATTATATTTAGTAATAGTTCAATTGAAAAAGTGACTTTTAAAATTATAGCCTTATTCCCATTTAAAAATACCTTACTGGTTATGAGAACATATGTGAGTATATGTGTGTATAAAATAAAACATTAAGAACTGTATTTTCAGCATTTCATATTTTTGCCAACATATATATATATATATATATATATATATATGTTTAAAGTTTATTTATTTGACGGAGAGTGAGTGGGAGAGGGAGAGACGGAAGTGGAGGGAGAGAGAGAGAGAAAGAGAGAGAGAATTCTAAGCACCACCTTTTATCTTTAAAGCAGCCAGGAAGGTAGTCCTGTTTTTAGTACAATATGAACAGTTTTATTTCTGTTGCTCTTTACTCAGTAAACAGACTGAGAAATCACTGAGAAAGAGCTAGAAAAATACTTTGCTGAGTTTGGGGGGCAATAACCATAATATAAAACTACCCTGAATAATATAATGTGTTGTCCTGGGTTTCTTGTATGTTGCCAGTTTCCCCCCATTCCTTGCTGTGTGTGTACATTTACTTGAAATTGGGTAACTTTCCTCCCACAAAATGAACTAATTTTTTTCTTATTCTATATGAACTACAAAAAATACAAGCAAGCAAAAAGAATATAAAAAATCATCAGTGATTCCATCTACTCACAGCTACTTATTTTAACACTTTGGGGGAATTGCTTTCAGACCCATTTGTATGCATGTGTAAACTCATACACATGTCACTTTTTTAACATGAAAAATAAGTTTTGTGCTCTGCTTTTTTCACTTCACATTTTTCTGTGTCACTACATATATTTCTCAATGGCTACAGTTTGTTTTATACATTCACTATAATTTGTTTACACAGTTCTCCATTATTGGTCATTTAGGCTGCTTCCAACTTTTTTCCTATTAAAACTGCATGAGAATAAACATCCTTAATAGCTAAGTTTTTCATTCTTTTATTCAATAGATACGTGTTGAGTACCTACTGTATGTCAGGCACTATATTTGGTATTGAGTTACAACAGTGAGCACCAAACACAAAGTTGCTACTCATATGGAATTTAAATTCTAACAGGAAAGCAAATATTAAATCACTTCTGTATATGTAGTTTATAACTAAAATGGATGCTCTGGAAGAGAGGAATACTCCAGTGTGAAAGAATACAGCCAAGGATCCTGAGTGGGTTTAGGGAAGGCCTCATGAAGAAGTGCTGCTTGAGTTGGCAGTTAACTAATTAGAAGAGATTGGGGAGTGGGTTGGTGTTGTACGGAGGGAGATTATTTCAGACAGAATGAGTGATATCGTGCAAATGCCTTGTGGCAGGAGGGATTATAGCATATTTGAGGAACTAAAAGAAAAGAAAGCTAGTATGGCAAGAACACTGAAAGCAGTCAGGAGCCAAGCCAAGCAGACCCTCACAAGCCACGTTATGGACTTTGATCTTTAAGAGCAATAGGATGCAGTTGAAGGGTTTTAAACTGGGAGTAATATCTGATTGCAGGGTGAACTAATTGAATAGGGAGCAGAATAGATGCGGAGAAATCAGTTAGGAGATGGTTACAGTGGTTTAGGTGAGAGAATTTGATAGCTTGGATTAGGTTGGTAGTGAAAATAGATTCAAGAAATTTTTATAAAGTAAATTTGATTCAACTTAGAGAATATTCTTAAGTATTTTTTAAAGCATAAGTTTCCAGAAATGGAATTCATGACACAAAGGGCAAATTATTTTAAAAGCTGATGGTGGGTATCAAATGCTTTCTGAAAAGATTGTTTCAGTATACTCCCCCACTAACAGTGTGTTAGAGTACCCATTTCAATACAACTTCACCAGCAATGAGCATCAACTTTTTTTAAAATATCTATTCCAGAAATGGAGTAGATACTTCAGTTTTTATTATTTTTTTTTTATTTTTTTTTTCTTAAAATTTTATTTTATTTTATTTTTTTTTTATGAAGTTTATTGACAAATTGGTTTCCATACAACACCCAGTGCTCATCCCAAAAGGTGCCCTCCTCAATACCCATCACCCACCCGCCCCTCCCTCCCACCCCCCATCAACCCTCAGTTTGTTCTCAGTTTTTAACAGTCTCTTATGCTTTGGCTCTCTCCCACTCTAACGTCCTTTTTTTTTTTTTTTTACCTTCCCCTCCCCCATGGGTTCCTGTTAAGTTTCTCAGGATCCACATAAGAGTGAAACCATATGGTATCTGTCTTTCTCTGTATGGCTTATTTCACTTAGCATCACACTCTCCAGTTCCATCCACGTTGCTACAAAGGGCCATATTTCATTTTTTCTCATTGCCACGTAGTATTCCATTGTGTATATAAACCACAATTTCTTTATCCATTCATCAGTTGATGGACATTTAGGCTCTTTCCATAATTTGGCTATTGTTGAGAGTGCTGCTATGAACATTGGGGTACAAGTGCCCCTATGCATCAGTACTCCTGTATCCCTTGGGTAGATTCCTAGCAGTGCTATTGCTGGGTCATAGGGTAGGTCTATTTTTAATTTTCTGAGGAACCTCCACACTGCTTTCCAGAGCGGCTGCACCAATTTGCATTCCCACCAACAGTGCAAGAGGGTTCCCGTTTCTCCACATCCTCTCCAGCATCTATAGTCTCCTGATTTGTTCATTTTGGCCACTCTGACTGGCGTGAGGTGATACCTGAGTGTGGTTTTGATTTGTATTTCCCTGATAAGGAGCGACGCTGAACATCTTTTCATGTGCCTGTTGGCCATCTGGATGTCTTCTTTAGAGAAGTGTCTATTCATGTTTTCTGCCCATTTCTTCACTGGGTTATTTGTTTTTCGGGTGTGGAGTTTGGTGAGCTCTTTATAGATTTTAGATACTAGCCCTTTGTCCGATATGTCATTTGCAAATATCTTTTCCCATTCTGTTGGTTGCCTTTTCGTTTTGTTGGTTGTTTCCTTTGCTGTGCAGAAGCTTTTTATTTTCATAAGGTCCCAGTAATTCACTTTTGCTTTTAATTCCCTTGCCTTTGGGGATGTGTCGAGTAAGAGATTGCTACGGCTGAGGTCAGAGAGGTCTTTTCCTGCTTTCTCCTCTAAGGTTCTGATGGTTTCCTGTCTCACATTTAGGTCCTTTATCCATTTTGAGTTTATTTTTGTAAATGGTGTGAGAAAGTGGTCTAGTTTCAACCTTCTGCATGTTGCTGTCCAGTTCTCCCAGCACCATTTGTTAAAGAGGCTGTCTTTTTTCCATTGGATGTTCTTTCCTGCTTTGTCAAAGATGAGTTGGCCATACGTTTGTGGGTCTAGTTCTGGGGTTTCTATTCTATTCCATTGGTCTGTGTGTCTGTTTTTGTGCCAATACCATGCTGTCTTGATGATGACAGCTTTGTAGTAGAGGCTAAAGTCTGGGATTGTGATGCCTCCTGCTTTGGTCTTCTTCTTCAAAATTCCTTTGGCTATTCGGGGCCTTTTGTGGTTCCATATGAATTTTAGGATTGCTTGTTCTAGTTTCGAGAAGAATGCTGGTGCCATTTTGATTGGGATTGCATTGAATGTGTAGATAGCTTTGGGTAGTATTGACATTTTGACAATATTTATTTTTCCAATCCATGAGCAGGGAATGTCTTTCCATTTCGTTAAATCTTCTTCAATTACCTTCATAAGCTTTCTATAGTTTTCAGCATACAGATCCTTTACATCTTTGGTTAGATTTATTCCTAGGTATTTTATGCTTCTTGGTGCAATTGTGAATGGGATCAGTTTCTTTATTTGTCTTTCTGTTGCTTCATTGTTAGTGTATAAGAATGCAACTGATTTCTGTACATTGATTTTGTATCCTGCAACTTTGCTGAATTCATGTATCAGTTCTAGCAGACTTTTGGTGGAGTCTATCGGATTTTCCATGTATAATATCATGTCATCTGCAAAAAGCGAAAGCTTGACTTCATCTTTGCCAATTCTGATGCCTTTGATTTCCTTTTGTTGTCTGATTGCTGATGCTAGAACTTCCAGCACTGTGTTGAACAACAACGGTGAGAGTGGGCATCCCTGTCGTGTTCCTGATCTCAGGGAAAAAGCTCTCAGTTTTTCCCCGTTGAGGATGATGTTAGCTGTGGGCTTTTCATAAATGGCTTTTATGATCTTTAAGTATGTTCCTTCTATCCCGACTTTCTCAAGGGTTTTTATTAAGAAAGGGTGCTGGATTTTGTCAAAGGCCTTTTCTGCATCGATTGACAGGATCATATGGTTCTTCTCTTTTTTTTTGTTAATGTGATGTATCACGTTGATTGATTTGCGAATGTTGAACCAGCCCTGCATCCCAGGAATGAATCCCACTTGATCATGGTGAATCATTCTTTTTATATGCCGTTGAATTCGATTTGCTAGTATCTTATTGAGAATTTTGGCATCCATATTCATCAGGGATATTGGCCTGTAGTTCTCTTTTTTTACTGGGTCTCTGTCTGGTTTAGGAATCAAAGTAATACTGGCTTCATAGAATGAGTCTGGAAGTTTTCCTTCCCTTTCTATTTCTTGGAATAGCTTGAGAAGGATAGGTATTATCTCTGCTTTAAACGTCTGGTAGAACTCCCCTGGGAAGCCATCTGGTCCTGGACTCTTATTTGTTGGGAGATTTTTGATAACCGATTCAATTTCTTCGCTGGTTATGGGTCTGTTCAAGCTTTCTATTTCCTCCTGATTGAATTTTGGAAGAGTGTGGGTGTTCAGGAATTTGTCCATTTCTTCCAGGTTGTCCAATTTGTTGGCATATAATTTTTCATAGTATTCCCTGATAATTGTTTGTATCTCTGAGGGATTGGTTGTAATAATTCCATTTTCATTCATGATTTTATCTATTTGGGTCATCTCCCTTTTCTTTTTGAGAAGCCTGGCTAGAGGTTTGTCAATTTTGTTTATTTTTAAAAAAAAAACCAACTCTTGGTTTTGTTGATCTGCTCTACAGTTTTTTTAGATTCTATATTGTTTATTTCTGCTCTGATCTTTATTATTTTTCTTCTTCTGCTGGGTCTAGGCTGCCTTTGCTGTTCTGCTTCTATTTCCTTTAGGTGTGCTGTTAGATTTTGTATTTGGGATTTTTCTTGTTTCTTGAGATAGGCCTGGATTGCAATGTATTTTCCTCTCAGGACTGCCTTCGCTGCGTCCCAAAGCGTTTGGATTGTTGTATTTTCATTTTCGATTGTTTCCATATATTTTTTGATTTCTTCTCTAATTGCCTGGTTGACCCACTCATTCGTTAGTAGGGTGTTCTTTAACCTCCATGCTTTTGGAGGTTTTCCAGACTTTTTCCTGTGGTTGATTTCAAGCTTCATAGCATTGTGGTCTGAAAGTATGCATGGTATAATTTCAATTCTTGTAAACTTATGAAGGGCTGTTTTGTGACCCAGTATATGATCTATCTTGGAGAATGTTCCATGTGCACTCGAGAAGAAAGTATATTCTGTTGCTTTGGGATGCAGAGTTCTAAATATATCTGTCAAGTCCATCTGATCCAGTGTCTCATTCAGGGCCCTTGTTTCTTTATTGACCGTGTGTCTAGATGATCTATCCATTTCTGTAAGTGGGGTGTTAAAGTCCCCAGCAATTACCACATTCTTATCAATAAGGTTGCTTCTGTTTATGAGTAATTGTTTTATATATTTGGGGGCTCCGGTATTTGGCGCATAGACATTTATAATTGTTAGCTCTTCCTGATGGATAGACCCTGTAACTATTATATAATGTCCTTCTTCATCTCTTGTTACAGCCTTTAATTTAAAGTCTATTTTGTCTGATATAAGTATGGCTACTCCAGCTTTCTTCTGGCTTCCAGTAGCATGATAAATAGTTCTCCATCCCCTCACTCTGAATCTAAAGGTGTCCTCAGGTCTAAAATGAGTCTCTTGTAGACAGCAAATAGATGGGTCTTGTTTTTTTATCCATTCTGATACCCTATGTCTTTTGGTTGGCGCATTTAATCCATTTACGTTCAGTGTTATTATGGAAAGATACGGGTTTAGAGTCATTGTGATGTCTGTATGTTTTATGCTTGTAGTGATGTCTCTGGTACTTTGTCTCACAGGGTCCCCCTTAGGATCTCTTGTAGGGCTGGTTTAGTGGTGACAAATTCCTTCAGTTTTTGTTTGTTTGGGAAGACCTTTATCTCTCCTATTCTAAATGACAGACTTGCTGGATAAAGGATTCTCGGCTGCATATTTTTGCTGTCTAGCACCCTGAAAATCTCGTGCCAATTCTTTCTGGCCTGCCAAGTTTCAAAAGAGAGATCAGTCACGAGTCTCATAGGTCTCCCTTTATATGTGAGGGCACGTTTACCCCTTGCTGCTTTCAGAATTTTCTCTTTATCCTTGTATTTTGCCAGTTTCACTATGATATGTCGTGCAGAAGATCGATTCAAGTTACGTCTGAAGGGAGTTCTCTGTGCCTCTTGGATTTCAATGCCTTTTTCCTTCCCCAGTTCAGGGAAGTTCTCAGCTATTATTTCTTCAAGTACCCCTTCAGCACCTTTCCCTCTCTCTTCCTCCTCTGGGATACCAATTATGCGTATATTATTTCTTTTTAGTGTATCACTTAGTTCTCTAATTTTCCCCTCATACTCCTGGATTTTTTTATCTCTCTTTTTCTCAGCTTCCTCTTTTTCCATAACTTTATCTTCTAGTTCACCTATTCTCTCCTCTGCCTCTTCCATCCGAGCCGTGGTGGTTTGCATTTTGTTTTCCATTTCCTTTAAAGCGTTTTTCAGCTCCTCGTGACTGTTCCTTAGTCCCCTGATGTCTGTAGCAAGAGATTCTCTGCTGTCCTGTATGCTGTTTTCCAGCCCAGCGATTAATTTTATGAGTATTATTCTAAATTCACTTTCTGTTATATTATTTAAATCCTTTTTGATCAGCTCATTAGCTGTTGTTATTTCCTGGAGATTCTTGTGAGGGGAATTCTTCTGCTTGGTCATTTTGGATAGGCCCTGGTTCCCCTGTGCTGTGGTGTATAACTGGAGTTGGTGGGCGGGGCCGCAGCCCGACCTGATGTCTGCCCCCAGCCCACCGCTGGGGCCACAGTCAGACTGGTGTGTGCCTTCTCTTCCCCTCTCCTAGGGGCGGGATTCACTGTGGGGTGGCGTGGCCCGTCTGGGCTACTTGCACACTGCCAGGCTTGTGATGCTGGGGATCTGGCGTATTAGCTGGGGTGGGAAGGCAAGGTGCACGGCGGCAGGGGGGGCAGGCTTAGCTCGCTTCTCCTTAGGTGATCCACTTCAGGAGGGGCCCTGTGGCAGCCGGAGGGAGTCAGATCGCTGCCGGAGGTTTGGCTCCGCAGAAGCACAGAGTTGGGTGTTCGCGCGGAGCGAGCAAGTTCCCTGGCAGGAACCGGTTCCCTTTGGGATTTTGGCTGGGGGATGGGCGGGGGAGATGGCGCTGGCGAGCGCCTTTGTTCCCCGCCAAACTGAGCTCTGTCGTCCGGGGGCTCCGCAGCTCACCCTCCCTTTGTCCTCCAGCCTTCCCGCTTTCCGAGCAGAGCTGTTAACTTATGACCTCCCAGACGCTAAGTCAGGCTTGCTGTCGGAACACAGTCCGTCAGGCCCCTCCGCTTTTGCAAGCCGGACTCGGGGGCTCTGCTTGGCCGGCGAGCCGCCCCTCCGCCCCGGCTCCCTCCCGCCAGTCCGTGGAGCGCGCACCGCCTCGCCGCCCTTCCTACCCTCTTCCGTGGGCCTCTCGTCTGCACTTGGGTCCGGTGACTCTGTTCTGCTAATCCTCTGGCGGTTTTCTGGGTTATTTAGGCAGGTGTAGGTGGAATCTAAGTGATCAGCAGGACGCGCGGTGAGCCCAGCGTACTCCTACGCCGCCATCTTCCCAGAATCTCGATACTTCAGTTTTTAAAATGGAGATTATTTTGCCAACGATAATAACATAGTAGCTTTGGAACATATACGTATTGATCTTATTTTGGCTTTACAGAGTGTGGTTGTGATTTTTTTTTTAATTTTTTTTTTTTTACATTTATTTCATTTTGTGAGACAGAGACAGAGCACAAGTGGGGGAGGGGCAGAGAGAATGAGACACAGAATCCCAGGCAGGCTCCAGGCTCCGAGCCCTCAGCACAGAGCCCGACGGGGGGTTTGAAACCACAAACCATGAGTTTATTACCTGAGCTGAAGTTGGACACTTAACCGACTGAGCCACCAAGGCACCCCTGGTTTTGATTCTTTTTTTTTTTTCAACGTTTATTTATTTTTGGGACAGAGACAGACAGAGCATGAACGGGGGAGGGGCAGAGAGAGAGGGAGACACAGAATCGGAAACAGGCTCCAGGCTCTGAGCCATCAGCCCAGAGCCCAACGCCGGGCTCGAACTCACGGACCGCGAGATCGTGACCTGGCTGAAGTCGGACGCTTAACTGACTGCGCCACCTAGGCGCCCCCCTGGTTTTGATTCTTAATATTCTGCCTCCAAAAGCTAAAACTACGTATTTCATGGGAATGTTGCCTCAGGAACTTGAGAGAAAGAAAAATGTGAGATGATTTAGTAATCGGATTAAGTATGATTAGAACATTGTGTTTTTGTTGAAATTTTTAATAACCCAACCATTGTTCTATATAGTTAATACCAAGACTCCTACTTTCCTAAACTTTGCTTTATAACTTGACTTTATCATGAGTTTTTACTGAGGGCTGCAAACTGTATTAAATAAACATATTGATAAAGAGCCCAAAATATAGAGGTTTTAACCACAAAGATGGAACTATTGAAATATTTCTTAAATTTTGTATAATGCATTGATAGCTTAATAGATGAGAAATAAATGTATAGTACAAGTCCCTTTGCCTCCACTGAATACCTTTTTGGCAACATGAGGATGGCTGTAGGTGGAAGTAAAAACTTAAGGATATAAGTAGCTTTTTATTTTGTTATTTTTTTTATTTTTCAATATATGAAATTTATTGTCAAATTGGTTTCCATACAACACCCAGTGCTCATCCCAAAAGGTGCCCTCCTCAATACCCATCACCCACCCTCCGCTCCCTCCCACCCCCCATCAACCCTCACTTTGTTCTCAGTTTTTAAGAGTCTCTTATGCTTTGGCTGTCTTCCACTCTAACCTCTTTTTTTTTTTCCCCTCCCCCATGGGTTTCTGTGAAGTTTCTGTTAAGTTTCTCAGGATGCACATAAGAGTGAAACCATACGGTATCTGTCTTTCTCTGTGTGGCTTATTTCACTTAGCATCACACTCTCCAGTTCCATCCACGTTGCTACAAAGGGCCATATTTCATTCCTTCTCATTGCCATGTAGTACTCCATTGTGTATATAAACCTCAATTTCTTTATCCATTCATCAGTTGATGGACATTTAGGCTCCTTCCATAATTTGGCTATTTTTGAGAGTGCTGCTATAAACCTTGGGGTACAAGTGCCCCTATGCATCAGTACTCCTGTATCCCTTGGGTAAATTCCTAGCAGTGCTACTGCTGGGTCATAGGGTAGGTCTATTTTTAATTTTTTGAGGAACCTCCACACTGTTTTCCAGAGTGGCTGCACCAGTTTGCATTCCCACCAACAGTGCAAGAGGGTTCCCGTTTCTCCACATCCTCTCCAGCATCTATAGTCTCCTGATTTGTTCATTTTGGCCACTCTGACTGGTGTGAGGTGATATCTGAGTGTGGTTTTGATTTGTATTTCCCTGATAAGGAATGACGGTGAGCATCTTTTCATGTGCCTGTTGGCCATCCGGATGTCTTCTTTAGAGAAGTGTCTATTCATGTTTTCTGCCCATTTCTTCACTGGGTTATTTGTTTTTCGGGTGTGGAGTTTGGTGAGCTCTTTATAGATTTTGGAAACTAACCCTTTGTCTGATACGTCATTTGCAAATATCTTTTCCCATGCCGTTAGTTGCCTTTTAGTTTTGTTGGTTGTTTCCTTTGCTGTGCAGAAGCTTTTAATCTTCATAAGGTCCCAGTAATTCATTTTTGCTTTTAATTCCCTTGCCTTTGGGGATGTGTTGAGTAAGAGATTGCTACGGCTGAGGTCAGAGAGGTCTTTTCCTGTTTTCTCCTCTAGGGTTTTTGATGGTTTCCTGTCTCACATTCAGGTCCTTTATCCATTTTGAGTTTATTTTTGTGAATGGTGTGAGAAAGTGGTCTAGTTTCAACCTTCTGCATGTTGCTGTCCAGTTCTCCCAGCACCATTTGTTAAAGGGACTGTCTTTTTTCCATTGGATGTTCTTTCCCGCTTTGTCAAAGATTAGTTGCCATACGTTTGTGGATCTAGTTCTGGGGTTTCTATTCTATTCCA
Organism: Lynx rufus; assembly: GCF_022079265.1. Taxonomy (NCBI): domain Eukaryota; kingdom Metazoa; phylum Chordata; class Mammalia; order Carnivora; family Felidae; genus Lynx; species Lynx rufus. The sequence continues at coordinate 676,793 of NW_025814859.1, forward strand.
TTGGTCTATGTGTCTGTTTTTGTGCCAATACCATGCTGTCTTGATGATGACAGTTTTATAGTAGAGGCTGAAGTCTGGGATTGTGATGCCTCCTGCTTTGGTCTTCTTCTTCAAAATTCCTTTGGCTATTCGGGGCCTTTTGTGGTTCCATATGAATTCTAGGATTGCTTGTTCTAGTTTGAGAAGAATGCTGGTGCAATTTTGATTGGGATTGCATTGAATGTGTAGATAGCTTTGGGTAGTATTGACATTTTGACAATATTTATTCTTCCAATCCATGAGCAGGGAATGTCTTTCCATTTCTTTATATCTTCTTCAATTACCTTCATAAGCTTTGTATAGTTTACAGCATACAGATCTTTTACATCTTTGGTTAGACTTATCCCTAGGTATTTTATGGTTCTTGGTGCAATTGTGAATGGGATCAGGTTCTTTATTTGTCTTTCTGTTGCTTCATTGTTAGTGTATAAGAATGCAACTGATTTCTGTACATTGATTTTGTATCCTGCAACTCTGCTGAATTCATGTATCAGTTCTAGCAGACTTCTGGTGGAGTCTATCGGATTTTCCATGTATAATATCATGTCATCTGCAAAAAGTGAAACCTTGACTTCATCTTTGCCAATTTGGATGCCTTTGATTTCCTTTTGTTGTCTGATTGCTGATGCTAGCACTTCCAACACTATGTTGAACAACAGCGGTGAGAGTGGGCATCCCTGTCATGTTCCTGATCTCAGGGAGAAAGCTCTCAGATTTTCCCCATTGAGGATGATGTTAGCTGTAGGCTTTTCATAAATGGTTTTTATGATGTTTAAGTATGTTCCTTCTTTCCCGACTTTCTCGAGGGTTTTTATTAAGAAAGGGTGCTGTACTTTGTCAAATGCCTTTTCTGCATCGATTGACAGGATCGTATGGTTCTTATCTTTTCTTTTATTAATGTGATGTATCACGTTGTTTGATTTGCAAATGTTGAATCAGCCCTGCATCCCAGGAATGAATCCCACTTGATCATGGTGAATCATTCTTTTTATATGCTGTTGAATTCGATTTGCTAGTATCTTATGGAGAATTTTTGCATCCATATTCATCAGGGATATTGGCCTGTAGTTCTCTTTTTTTACTGGGTCTCTGTCTGGTTTAGGAATCAAAGTAATACTGGCTTCATAGAATGAGTCTGGAAGTTTTCCTTCCCTTTCTGTTTTTTGGAATAGCTTGAGAAGGTATTATCTCTGCTTTAGACGTCTGGTAGAACTCCCCTGGGAAGCCATCTGGTCCTGGACTCTTATTGGTTGGGAGATTTTTTATGAATGATTCAATTTCTTCGCTGGTTATGGGTCTGTTCAAGCTTTCTATTTCCTCTTGATTGAGTTTTGGAAGCGTGTGAGTGTTTAGGAATTTGTCCATTTCTTCCAGGTTGTCCAATTTGTTGACATATAATTTTTCATAGTATTCCCTGATAATTGTTTGTATCTCTGAGAGATTGGTTGTAATAATTCCATTTTCATTCATGATTTTATCTATTTGGGTCCTCTCCCTTTTCTTTTTGAGCAGCCTGGCTAGAGTTTTATCAATTTTGTTTATTTTTTCAAAAAACCAACTCTTGGTTTCGTTGATCTGCTCTACAGTTTTTTTAGATTCTATATTGTTTATTTCTGCTCTGATCTTTATTATTTCTCTTCTTCTGCTGGGTTTAGGCTGCCTTTGCTGTTCTGTTTCTATTTCCTTTAGGTATGCTGTTAGATTTTGTATTTGGGATTTTTCTTGTTTCTTGAGATAGGCCTGGATGGCAATGTATTTTCCTCTCAGGACTGCCTTCGCTGCGTCCCAAAGCGTTTGGATTGTTGTATTTTCATTTTCGTTTGTTTCCATATATTTTTTAATTGCTTCTCTAATTGCCTGGTTGACCCACTCATTCTTTAGTTGGGTGTTGTTTAACTTCCATGCTTTTGGAGGTTTTCCAGACTTTTTCCTGTGGTTGATTTCAAGCTTCATCGCATTGTGGTCTGAAAGTATGCATGGTATAATTTCAATTGTTGTATACTTATGAAGAGCTGTTTTGTGACCCAGTGTATGATCTCTCTTGGAGAATGTTTCATGTGCACTCGAGAAGAAAGTATATTCTGTTGCTTTGGGATGCAGAGTTCTAAATATATCTGTCAAGTCCATCTGATCCAATGTCTCATTCAGGGCCCTTGTTTCTTTATTGACTGTGTGTCTAGATGATCTATCCATTTCTGTAAGTGGGGTGTTAAAGTCCCCTGCAGTTACCACATTCTTCTCAATAAGGTTGCTTATTTTTATGAGTAATTGTTTTATATATTTGGGGGCTCCAGTATTCGGTGCATAGACATTTATAATTGTTAGCTCTTCCTGATGGATAGACCCTGTAATTATTATATAATGTCCTTCTTCATCTCTTGTTACAGCCTTTAGTTTAAAGTCTAGTTTGTCTGATATAAGTATGGCTACTCCAGCTTTCTTTTGGCTTCCAATAGCATGATAAATAATTCTCCATCCCCTCACTCTCAGTCTGAAGGTGTCCTCAGGTCTAAAATGAGTCTCTTGTAGACAGCAAATAGATGGGTCTTGTTTTTTTATCTATTCTGATACCCTGTGTCTTTTGGTTGGCGCATTTAGTCCATTTACATTCAGTGTTATTATAGAAAGATATGGGTTTAGAGTCATTGTGATGTCCTTAGGTTTCATGCTTGTAGCGATGTCTCTGGTACTTTGTCTCACAGGATCCCCCTTCGGATCTCTTGTACAGCTGGTTTAGTGGTGACGAATTCCTTCAGTTTTTGTTTGGGAAGACCGTTATCTCTCCCTCTATTCTAAATGACAGACTTGCTGGATAAAGGATTCTCGGCTGCATATTTTTTCTGTTCAACACATGGAAGATCTCCTGCCAATCCTTTCTGGCCTGCCAAGTCTCAAAAGAGAGATCAGTCACGAGTCTTATAGGTCTCCCTTTATATGTTACAGCACGTTTATCCCTTGCTGCTTTCAGAATTTTCTCTTTATCCTTGTATTTTGCCAGTTCCAGTATGATATGTCGTGCAGAAGATCGATTCAAGTTACGTCTGAAGGGAGTTCTCTGTGCCTCGTGGATTTCAATGTCTTTTTCTTTCCCAGTTCAGGGAAGTTCTCAGCTATTATTTCTTCAAGTACCCCTTCAGCACCTTTCCCTCTCTCTTCTTCCTCTGGGATACCAATTATGTGTATATTATTTCTTTTTAGTGCATCACTTAGTTCTCTAAGTTTCCCTTCGTACTCCTAGATTTTTTTATCTCTCTTTTTCTCAGCTTCCTCTTTCCATTATTTTATCTTCTAGTTCACCTATTCTCTCCTCTGCCTCTTCAATCCGAGCCGTGGTCATTTCCATTTTATTTTGCATCTCGTTTATAGAGTTTTTCAGCTCCTCCTGACTATTCCTTAGTCCCTTTATCTCTGTAGCAATAGATTCTCTGCTGTCCTCTACTGTTTTCAAGCCCAGCGATTAATTTTATGACTATTATTCTAAATTCACTTTCTGTTATATTATTTATATCCTTTTTGATCAGTTCGTTAGCTGTTGTTATTTCCTGGAGATTCTTTTGAGGGGAATTCTTCCGTTTGGTCATTTTGGATAGTCCCTGGAGTGGTGCGGACCTGCAGGGCACTTCCCCTGTGCTGTGGTGTATAACTGGAGTTGGTGGGCGGGGCCGCAGTCCGACCTGATGTCTGCCCCCAGCCCACCGCTGGGGCCACAGTCAGACTGGTGTGTGCCTTCTCTTCCCCTCTCCTAGGGGCGTGATTCACTGTGGGGTGGCATGGCCCATCTGGGCTGCTTGCACACTGCCAGGCTTGTGGTGCTGGGGATCTGGCGTATTAGCTGGGGTGGGTAGGCAAGGTGCATGGGGGGCAGGCGGGGCAGGCTTAGCTTGATTCTTCTTCCGTGATCCACTTCCGGAGGGGCCCTGTGGCAGCGGAGGGAGTCAGACCCGCCGGAGGGATGGATATGCAGAAGCACAGTGTTGGGTGTTTGAGGGGTGCAAGCACGTTCACTGGTAGGAACTGGTTCCCTTTGGGATTTTGGCTCGGGGATGGGCAAGGGAGATGGCGCTGGGGAGCGCCTTTGTTCCCGGCCAAACTGAGCTCTGTTGTCCTGGGGCTCAGAAACTCTCCCTCCCTTTGTCCTCCAGCCTTCCTGCTTTCGGAACAGAGCTGTTAACTTATCACCTCCCAGATGCTAAGTCCCGCTTGCTGTCAGAACACACTCCGGCTGGCTCCTCCACTTTTGCAAGCCAGACTTGGGGGCTCTGCTTTACCGGCGGGCTGCCCCTATGCCCCGGCTCCCTCCCGCCAGTCCGTGCAGCGCGCACTGCCTCTCCGCCCTTCCTTCCCTGTTCCGTGGGCCTCTCGTCGGCACTTGGCTCCGGAAACTCCGTTCTGCTAGTCTTCTGGTGGTTTCCTGGGTTCTTTAGGCAGGCGTATGTGGAATCTAAGTGATCAGCAGGATGCGCAGTGAGCCCAGTGTCCTCCTAAGCCATCTTCACTAGAGTCTCTCCATAAGTAGCTTTTTAAAAGCAATTGAAATAGTTTCTCTTTTTCCAGGATATTTTGAGGTTGAAAGATACTGACCTGAGATTCAGAATGAAAGTTATGTATGCAAATATCTTCTCCCATTCAGTACCTTACCATTTTATGTTATGTTATGTTATGTTATTTTATTTTGCATCGAAATTAGCATATAGTGCAACAATGATTTCAGGAGTAGATTCCTTAATGCCCCTTGCCCATTTAGCCCATCTCCCCTCCCACAACCCCTCCAGTGGCCCTCTCTTTGTTCTCAATATTTCAGAGTCTCTTACATTTTTGTCTCCTTCCCTGTTTTTATATTATTTTTGTTTCCCTTCCCTTATGTCCATCTCTTTTGTCTCTTAAAGTCCTCATATGAGTGAAATCATATGATATTTGTCTTTCTCTGACTTATGTTGCTTAGCATAATACCCCCAAGTTCCATCCACGTAGTTACAAACAGCAAGATTTCATTGTTTTTGATTGCCAAGTAATACTCCATTGTGTGTGTGTACGTGCATACACCACATCTTCTTTATGCATTCATCCATCAATGTACATTTGGGTTCTTTCCATACTTTGGCTATTGTTGATAGTGTTGGTATAAACATTGGGTGCGTGTGCCCCTTTGAGACAGCATACCTGTTCCCTTGGATAAATACCTAGTAGTGCAGTTGCTGGGTCGTAGGGTAGTTCTATTTTCAGTTTTTTGAGGAACCTCCATATGGTTTTCCAGAGTGGCTGCACCAGTTTGCATTCCCACCAGCAGTGCAAAAGAGATCCTGTTTCTCTGCATCCTTGCCAACGTCTGTTGTTGCCTGAGTTGTTAATGTTAGCCATTCTGACAGGTGTGAGGTGGTATCTCATTGTGGTTTTGATTTGTATTTCCCTGATGATGAGTGATATTGAGCATTTTTCATTTGTCAGTTGGCCATCTAGATGGCTTCTTTGGAGAAGTGTCTATTCATGTCTTTTGCCCATTTCTTCACTGGATTATTTGGTTTTGGGTGGTGAGTTTGTTAAGTTCTTTACAGATTTTGGATACTAACCCTGTATCTGATACGTCATTTGAAAATACCTTCTCCCATTCTGTGGTTTGCCTTTTAGTTTTGCTGCTTGTTTCCTTCGCTGTGCAGAAACATTTTATTTTGATGAGGTCCCAAGTAGTTCGTTTTTGCTTGTTTTCCTTGCCTCCAGAGACATGTCGAGTAAGAAGTTGCTGTGGCCAAGGTCAAAGAAGTTTTTGCCTGCTTTCTCCTCGAGTATTTTGGTGGTTTCCTGTCTTACACTGAGGTCTTTCATCCATTTTGAGTTTATTTTTGTGTATGGTGTAAGAAAGTGGTCCAGGTTCATTTTTCTGCCTGTCGCTGTCCACTTTTCCCAGCACCATTTGCTGAAGAGACTGTCTTTATTCCATTGAATATTCTTTTTAAGTTAACTTGTCAAAGATTAGTTGGCCATATGTTTGTGGGTCCATTTCTGGGTTGTCTATTCTGTTCCATTGATCTGAGTGTCTGTTCTTGTGCTAGTACCATACTATCTTGATGATTACAGCTTTGTAATACAGCTTGAAGTCCAGGATTGTGACGCTTCCTGCTTTGGTTTACGTTTTCAAGATTGCTTTGGCTATTCGGAGTCTTTTCTGGATCCATAGAAATTTTAGGATTGTTTATTCTAGCTCTGTGAAGAATGCTGGTGTTCTTTTGATAGACATTGCAATGAATGTGTAGATTGCTTTGGGTATTATCGACATTTTCACGATATTTGTTCTTCCTATCCAGGAGCATGGAATATTTTTCCATTTTTTTGTGTGTCTTCTTCAGTTTCTTTCATAAGCTTTCAATAGTTTTCAATGTATAGATTTTTCACCTCTTTGGTTAGATTTATTCCTAGGTATTTTATGGTTTTTTGTGAAACTGTAAATGGAATCAATTCCTTGATTTCTCTTTCTGTGGCTTCATTGTTGTTGTGTAGGAATGCAAGTGATTTCTGTGCATTGATTTTATATCCTGCCACTTTGCTGAATTCATAGTTCAGTTCTAGTAGTTTTTTGGTGGAATCTTTTGGGTTTTCAATATAGAGTATTGTGTCATCTGCGAAGAATGAAAGTTTGACCTCCTCCTGGCCAATTTGGATGCCTTTTATTTCTTTGTGTTGTCTGATTGCTGAGGGTAAGACTTCCAATACTATATTGAATAACACTGTGGAGAGTGGACATCTTTGTCTTGTTCCTGACCTTAGGGGGAGAGCTCTCAGTTGTTTCCCATTGAGGATGATATTATCGTCGGGTCTTTCATGTATGGCTTTTATAATCTTGAGGTATGATCCTTCTATCCCTACTTTCTTAAGGGTTTTTATCAAGAAAGGATGCTGAATTTTGTCAAATGCTTTCTCTGCATCTGTAGAGAGGATCACGTGGTTCTTGTCCTTTATTTTTTTGATGTGATTAATCACATTATTTTGTATATATTGAACCAGCCCTGCATCCCAGGTATAAATCTCACTTGGTCGTGGTGAGTATTTTTTTTAATTTATTGTTGGATCCAGTTGGCTAATATCTTGTCGAGGAATTTTGCATCTATGTTCATCAGGGATATTGGTCTATATTTCTCTTTTTTAGGGGAGTCTTTGTCTGGTTTTGGAATTAAGGTATTGCTGGCTTCATAACGTTTGGAAGTTTTCCTTCCCTTTCTATTTTTTGGAACAGCTTCAAGAGAATAGGTTGTTAACTCTTCTTTTAATGTTTGGTAGAATTCCCCTGGAAATCCATCTGGCCCTGGATTCTTGTCTTTTGAGAGATATTTGATTACTAATTTGATCTTTACTGGTTATGTGTCTGTTCAAATTTTCTATTTCTTCCTGTTTCAGCTGTGGTACTTTATATGTTTCTAGGAATTCGTCCATTTCTTCCAGATTGTCCATTTTATTGGTGTACAATTGCTCATAATATTCTCTTATTATTGGTTTTATTTCTGATGTGTTGGTTGTGATGTCTCTTCTTTCATTCTTGATTTTATTTATATGGATCCTTTCCTTTTTCTTTTTGACCAAACTGGCTAGTGGTTTATCAATTTTGTTGATTCTTTCAAAGAACCAGGTTCTGGTTTCATTGATCTGTTCTAGTCTTTTTTTTAGTTTTGATAGCATTAATTTCTGCTCCAATCTTTATTATTTCCTGTCTTCTGCTGGTTTGGGGTTTTATTTGCTTTTTTTTTTCCTAGCTCTTTAAGGTATAAGGTACGATTGTCTATCTGAGACCTTTCTTCCGTCTTTAGGAAGGTCTGGATTGGTATATACTTTCCTCTTATGACAGCCTTTGCTATGTCCCAGAGGTTTTGTGTTATGGTGTTATCTTTTTCTTTGGCTTAAATGTACTTTTTAAAAAATTTTTTAATGTTTTTTTTTTTAACTTATTTTTGACAAACAGAGAGACAGAGCGTGAGCAGGGGAGGGGCAGAGAGAGAGACAGAAACACAAGCTCCAGACTCTGAGCTGTCAGCACAGAACCCGATGTGGGGCTTGAACTCATGAACCAGGAGATCATGACCTGAGCTGAAGTCAGACACTCAACCGACTGAGCCACCCAGGCGCCCCTTCCATGTTCTTTTTAATTTCCTCTTTAACTTCTTTGTTAGACCATTCATTCTTTAGTAGGATGTTCTTTAGTGTCCAAGTATTTGTTATCTTTCCAAATTTTTTCTTGTGGTTGATTTCGAGTTTCATAGTGTCGTGGTCTGATAATATGCACGGTATGATCTCAGTGTTTTTGTAATTGTTGAGAGCTGATTTGTGTCTCAGCAATCTATAGATTGTTCCATGTATACTGGAGAAGAATGTATATTCCTCTGCTTTAGGTTGAAATGTTCTGAATGTATCTGTTTTGTCCATCTGGTTCAGTGTGTCATTCAAAGCCATTGTTTCCTTATTGATTTTCTGTTTAGGTGATCTGTCCATTGTTGTAAGTGGGGTGTTAAAGTCCCAGTAGGTTGCCTTTTTTAAAATGATTTCCTTCCCTGTGCAAAAGCTTTCTATTTTGGTATAGTCCCAATAGTTTAATTTTGCTTTTGTTTCCCTTGCCAGAAGAAAAATAACTAGGAAAACGTTTCTACAGCTGATGTCAAAGAGATTCCTGTCAATATTTTCTTCTAGGAATTTTACGGTTTCAGGTCTCACATTTAGGCCTTTAATCCATTTTCAGTTTATTTTTTTGTATGCTATAAGAAAGTGGTTCAGATTTATTCTTTTGCCTGTAGCTATTCAGTTTTCTCAGCACCATTTGTTGAAGAGACGGTCTTTTTCCTATTGGATATTCTTGCCTCCTTTGTTATAGAGTCATTCACCATAAAAGTGCAGGTTTATTTCTGGACTCTCTATTCTATTCCTTTGACCTGCATGTCTGTTTCTGTGCCAGTACCATACTGTTTTAATTACTGCCGCTTTGTAGTATATCTTGAAATCCAGGATTGTGATACCTCCAGTTTCATTTTTTTAAGTTTTTGTTTTAATTCCAGTTAACATACAGTGTACTATTTGTTCTAGGTGTATAATATGGTAATTCAGCAATTCCATGCATCGCCCAGTGCTCATCATGTCAGGTGCCCTCCCCAATCCCCATCACCTATTTTATCCATCCTCCCACTCCTCTCTATTCTGCTAACTATCAGTTCTCTATAAATAAGAATCTGTTGGGGCACCTGTGTGGCTCAGTTGGTTAAGTGCCTGACTTCCGCTCAGGTCATGATCTCGGAGTTCGTGGGTTTGAGCCCCATGTTGGGCTCTGTGATGACTACTTGGAGCCTGGAGCCTGCTTCAGATTCTGTGTCTCCCTCTCTCTCTCTGCCCCTCCCCCACTCGTGCTCTCTCTGTCTCTGTCTCTCTCTCTCTCTCTCTCAAAAGTACACAAAACAAAACAAAAAGAAACTCTTTCTTCGTTTGTCTCTCTCTCCCTCTTTGCTTTTTCCCCGTTGCATGTTTGTTCACTTTCTTAAGTTCCACATGAGTGAAATTCTATGGTATTTGTCTTTCTGTGACTGACTTATTTCGCCTAGCATTACACTCTCTAGCTCCATCCATGTCATTACACATGGTGAGATTTCATTCTTTTTATGACTAATATTCCAGTGTGTGTGTGTGTGTGTGTGTGTGCGCGCGTGCGTACGTATACCACTTCTTTATCCATTCCATTAATCAGTGGACACTTGGGCTGCTTCCATATCTTGGCTATTGTAAATAATGCTTCTATAAACATAGGGGTGCATATATCTCTGTGAATTAGTGTTTTTGTATTCTTTGTGTAAATACCCAGTAGTGTGATTGCTGGATTGTAGGGTTGTTCTTCTTTTTCAAGATTGTTTTGGCTATTCAGGGTCTTTTGTAATTCCATACAAATTGTAGTATTATTTCTTCTTGTTCTATGAAAAATGTTGTTCTATCAAAATAGGGATTGCATTAACACTGTATGATAGTTGTACTTGAATTAAAAAAGTTATGTTTGTAATGTTTTCAAATTTTTCTTAAATATTTACATAATTCTACATTATTGAAATATAGTTATATTTGAAATGACATGTTAATTATTGCTTTGTTTTCTCTCTTTCAACAGTTAAAAGATGTTGATACTCGGAAAATCATAAAAGCAATGCTTTCGTATGTGTGGCCCAAAGACCGGCCAGATCTACGAGCTAGGGTTGCCATTTCTCTGGGATTTTTGGGGGGCGCAAAGGTAAGAATAGGAGAAATTATACATTGTTCATTGCTATAACTAAAAAATAGTATGACATTTTCTAATAATGAAAAGGGCTGATATAAGCTACTTTGGGGGGAGCATTGTTAACTTTTAGGACCCTCATTTACATAACTATTTTATACCGTCAGAAATTACATGGTAGTGCCCAATTTATCTGTGGATCAGACTTCTAATGGCCTCAACTTAATGGAATTTAGTCCTGAAACCAGATCATTGTGTAACAAAGCATAAGGAAATTTATAAAAGAAACTCCTTAGAGACCTGTTGGTTCTTACTTAATACATATTTCTGGTAAGCTTGGTTCTCAGTTCCTAGTAATTTGAAAAGATGATGAAGGCACATTTAGGCACATTGAATGCCATAAGTGGTAAACAATAGTGTGAAGGGGGAGAAAAACAAACAGGAAAAGCTAAAAGAAAAAAAAAACACCCACAAAAACTAGGCATTTTGGTACCATTCAGTATAGGGGCCCTCTATATCTTAGCAGCCTCTTCAGTTTATTTCTGTACTATATATAGCATGTTTTAGTAAGGCAGTTATAATGACTCTGAGCTTTTAAGAAAAAAAAAACCCTTATTTTCAACTCATTCAGATTTTAAATTCAGTAAAGTATATATATGTTTAGGTACAAAATATAGTCATGGTACATATATAGTCTTTGGAATCAATCAGAATTCCTGGGCTCTGGCACTTAGTAACCTTGTAACATTGGGCAAATTGCTTAGTCTTCATGCCTCAGTTTCCCAATTTGTAAAATAAGGTTAAATACAGTTGTTATAAGGATTAATTAAATCAGCATACAAAAGGCTAAAAAGAATGCTTGGCACATAGTAAAGTATATGTGTTAAAAATAATTTAGATTTCATCAAAAATATGGTAAAAAAAAACAGTTGAAAAACATAAATGAGGTTTTGCTATGTGTTAGGGTTAATATATTGTTTTAGAACCTAGATCTTATTACTTTTTTCTCTATGTCATGTATGTTCCTTTTTATTTACTGATTCTTTTCCCTACCCTAAAAATAAGTATTGAGAACGTATACAGAGGACTGTTCTTGGCTCTGCAGGGTATTCAAACATAAATAAAAGCACATTTCTTGTCTCAAATCATCCAAGATAAGACAAGTTACACTTTATTGCTATGATGCAAAGTAAGTCATAAATGATTTGAAAGAAGTACATTCACGTGTTGGGATTTCAAAGGAAAGAACCACCAAGATGGGGAGTCAGGAAAGGTTTTGGAGAGGAAGTGATGTCTAAGATAGTCTTGGATTGATGAGTAGGATTGTTAAAGGTAGAGGAGTAAAATGAACAGATTGAGAGAGGACATAAGCATGTGTGGAGTAGTGAGTAGTCCAGCTTTGCTCCAGTGAGGGGATAGTGTTTCAGAGAAATTATAGGTAACCTTAAAAGATAGAGCTCCATGTGAAATACCTTAACTGTGAAACAAAAATTTAATTATGTTGGAAGTAGCAACATGTATTTTGAGTAGCAGAGTAATAAGGTTAGAGCTGTGCTTTAGGAAATTAATCTGACCCTTTTGCATAAGATGGATTAGGGTGGTGAGACAACTAAAATAGGGATACTATTGATTTTCATTTCATGTATTCATTCAGGCAATATTTACTGACCTTGTTATGAGGCTAATGTAATAGTCTAGATGAAAAGTAATGGCACTTTGTACTGGAGTAGTGGTAGAAATGGTAATATGCAAGGAAAAGATGCCAGAGATTTTGTGAGGTGAAGGAGGTAGAGTCAACAAGACTTAGCAACGGATCAGATATTAGAAGTAAAAGAGAAATAGGATTTCAAAGTTGATGCCAAGGATAAGAGAAATACAATACTTTTAACAGAAGTAGGTAGGAAGTTAGGAGGTCTTGTTTGGGAAGATGAAATTTTGGTTTGAGGCATGTTAAGTTTGAGATGCTAATGGAATGTTGAGACAGATATGTAGCTGATAATACAAAATGCTAGACAATCTTAGGAAGGAGCCCCAGGCTAGAGAGATTAGGGGTAATAGTTGGGGGGAAAAAGAAGTAATAGTAGAAACAATGCAAATTAGTTCACCAAAGGAAAGAGCAGAAATAGAAGGTGACTACAGACAGAACCTGTGATAAATGTGTTCCTGTAGGGAAGCAAACAGTAATGGAAACAGGGATGGAGTGATTGGAGAATAAAACTAGAATAATTCAGTCTAGCTGTTCATTGTCTTTTCTCCTTTCTCATCTGTGGGTTCTGTTGAGTACTCCCAATGAACTGGACCTCTTGCCTGGGAGAAGACTAAATCAAGATACTGAACAATAGACTAAGATCCATACTTTATTCTGTTTGTTTAAGCTGAACAGAGAGGATAATACAAATCTAAGTTTGGTAGCTAACATTGAAATTCTTTTAACTCTTTTTTTATGTTTTTTAATATGAAATGTATTGTCAAATTGGTTTCCATACAATACCCAGTGCTCATCCCAACAGGTGCCCTCCTCAATACCTATCGCCCACCCTCCCACCCCCCCATCAACCCTCAGTTTGTTCTCAGTTAAAATTCTTTTAACTCTTAAATTTTTAGTTCAGTACTGATTGCTGAATTGTCTTTTACCTACAAATTGCTTAAAGATAAAGATTATTCTGAGCTCTTGTGCAAGGCAGAATTAGCAAATTGGCCTTTATTCTTTATTAGCTGAATTAAAGTACTTTGCTGACAAGTTGAAGACAGATTGTTTTCTGGACTTTCTTTTGAATTGAAGAGAACAGTTTAGAACATGGCTAATTAGGTTAGCCAAAAGAAGCAGTGTTAATACGTGATTTTATTTTTAGAATGAATTTCAACCCTTCAAAATACAAATTTCTGTTCCTTGGTGACAGGTCAAAGTCGGTATAAAACCTAGATCAAGGTAACTTCCATAAAGACTGAAATATTTTTAGAAGGCTAATACTTGATTCTTCTATCAATAAATATTGAGCACCCATAGAATAGATATGCTGTACTAACCTCATATAAACTAATTACAAGTAAACAGCAATGAATATAGAAAATTAGTCCTCAGAAAGTATGTTTGATTACTTTTGAGTTAGGAAAAGGAATAAATTGCCTGATGTTATGATGAGTGCATGCTTGTACTTTCAGAGCATATAGAAAAGCAGTTTTTTGGGTTTTTTTAACTAAGCAGGAACTAGACCATAGAATAGCTTTAGGAATATATAGTGGTAACTTTTAACCATTCCTAACATCATTTTTCTAGTTTCTATACTGTCTTTACTTTAAAGTGGTTACTCTCTCAATCTTTAAAACCTGGTCATTGTTTAATTTTGTTAGTATTGCTGGTGTGATTTATACTGGGTGTGCAAACATGGATTGTTATCCCTTTCATTTCTTGGCTTCCTATTTTTTCTCAACATGCCTTGGCGTGTAAGCACTTTGGACCAATCTATTCTCCTTTATACTCTGGTCTTCCCTCCCTCCTCCACATACTTCTGGGAATTTTAAGGCAGGGTTCAGGGATCTTCTCAGCTATAAATGAATGCCACCCAGCCATATGAGCAGCATGTGGTAGTTTCATAGCAAGACCAGAGGCATCCATGAGGGAGAAGGGAGGCAGAACGACAGAAATATCAAGTGAGAAGAAACAGAAGGGAGGAGGATTTCATGTTTAACATATGGGGTCACAGCATGCCATCTGCTTACTTATTTGCCTATTAATTCTCTTTTCATTCTGAAGGTCTTAAGGCTATCATTGTCTACAGCAAAGATTTGTAAGATAAACTGTATTATGTAAAGATGTCTTGCAGCCCAGACAAGGCCAAGAAGAATGGGTTGGTGTTTCTTCTGAATTGCAGCAATTCTATTTTTAATATGTTGGGTCCTCTATGAGATATATTTTAGGGTTTCTGCCACCAAGAGACAGAGATAGAGAGAACACAATCTGCCTTCCTTCCTTAAATCCCTACAAATCATATGCATTGCCTTTTCTTACCATCCACACATCTGTCCTAGGAGTATCACATTATCATTAATCTGGGGATTTTGAGATCTAAGGATTTTTTAAAAAATGTAATCTTTCTGGGCGTGCCTGGGTGGCTCATTCAGTTAAGCATCTGACTTTGACACAGGTCATAATCTCACGGTTCATGGGTTCATGCCCTGCATTGGGCTCTGTGCTAATAGCTCAGAGCCTGGAGCCTGCTTCGGATTCTGTGTGTGTGTGTGTGTGTGTGTGTGTGTGTGTGTGTGTGTGTGTATGTGTGTGTGTCTGCACCTCCCCTGTTCCACACTCTGTCTTCTCAAAAATAAACATTAAAAAATATTTTAAAAAATTTAGTCTTTCTGTTAGTATATCACATAACAGCTGTCCAGGATTTAAGGAAAATATAAAACATACTTACTAAAATCATCTGTTTTCATAAAATAAGTGTGTTTTTTAATGTTATAAAAAAGTTTACTTATACTCTGCAATCAACACCATCTTTGGAACCACTTAGTTGACAGAGAACTTGAGAGTACAGGACATTAAAGTAAAAAATATCTTCTCAATTAAGAATCTGTTGCAAACGAAAATAAGCTATATTTAACATTATAAAATAATTTCAAGGGAGAGTGTATTTTGTAAAAATATAATCAATATCCCTTTTCTTCAAGAATGCACCTGTTATATAAAGTAAGGGATCATATATGTGTCTTAGTCCATTTACATTTAACATTATAAAATAATTTCAAGGGAGAGTGTATTTTGTAAAAATATAATCAATATCCCTTTTCTTCAAGAATGCATCTGTTATATAAAGTAAGGGATCATATATGTGTCTTAGTCCATTTACACTGCAGTAAAAAGCACCATAAACTAGGTCGTTCATAAATGGCTTTTTGTTATGACCTACATGATATAAGAGGCAAGAAGGATCTTGGGGACTTGTTTATAAGGGCACTAATCCCATAAGGGCCTAATTACCTCCTAAAGACCCCACTTCCAGTGTCATTACCCTGGGGGGAATTCAACATGTGAATTTGGCAGGGGTACACAAATATTCAGATCATAGCATTATGTATTGAGCATCATTTGTCGAGTGACTTTTAGATACAAGATACTGTGCTAGGCAGCTGGGAATAAAAAAATGAACAAAATGTGTGCCTTGCCTTCCCTCCTGCAGTTGCAGTGTACTGGAGGAGAAAAATACACAAATAATGATAAAATATATATAATGTAATACCCAGATATCCAAAGGGAGTCACAAATGAAGATATATGGGAGTTCCAGCAATTAGGCATTTAGGGAAGCCTTCATGGAACAGCTGGAGTTTTCCAGGAACTACTATCTTGACATGGGTAACTTCAGAAGATTCATGCACTTTCACTTTGATTCTTTAAAAATTTTCTGAAAAACACTTTTTAAAATGAAACAATGGTATCTGACCTTTAATTGAGAAGTATGATTTATATCCTGGAGTATTTTTTAATTAAAACACTATAGTTTAGAGATGTTTTAGGCTTACAGAAAAATTAAGCAGTAAGTACAGAGAATTTTTATATATCCCCCCTCAAAAAACTCCATTCAATTTCTTCTGGTACTAACATCTTGCATTAATGTAGTACAATTGTTACAAATGATGAATGAACCAATTACTTAAAAGTACATTATTCTTATGAGCTAAGTTCATAGTTTACATTAGGATTCACTCTTTATGTTGTGTACTTACGTATGGGTTTGGGGTAAATGCATAATGCCATTTATCCACCATTAAAGTATCATACAGAATAGTTTCACTGCCCTAAAACTGCAGTGTGTCCCACTTATTCATCTCTCCATCCTCCCAAATCCCTGACAACCACTGATCATTTTATTATCTCTGTAGTTTTGCCTTTTTCCATAATATCTTATAGCTGGAATCATATAGTATGTGGCTCTTACAAACTGTCTTCTTTCACTTAGCAATATGCATTTCAGAGTCATTTATGTTTTTTTTTTATGACTTGATAGTTCATTGCTTTTTATTGCTGAAAAATACTGCATTGTATGGATGTACCATATAGTGTGTGTATCCATTCACCTTTTGAAAGACATTTTGGTTGCTTCCAGATTTTGGCCAAAAGTAATGCTGTAATAAACATTTGTGTGCAAGATTTGTGTGACATAAGTTTTCAACTCATTTGGGTAATTACTAAGAAGTGCAGTTGCTAGATTATATGTTAAGACTATGTTTAGTTTGTGAGAATCTGCCAAACTGTCTTCCAGAGTGGCTGTACCATTCTGCATTCCCACCAACAGTGAATGAGAGAGTTCTGTTGCTCCACATCCTTGTCAGCGTTTGGTGTTGTCAGTGTTCAGGATTTTAGTCTTTCTAATAGATGTGTAATGCTATCTCAATTTTGTTCTAATTTGATATTGCCTAATGACGTGTGATATTGTGCATGTTTTCATATACTTATTGGTCATCTGTATCTCTTCCTTGGTGAGATATCTGTCAGGCCTTTTGCCCATTTTTAAATTGGGTTGTTCATTTTCTTATTGTTGAATTTTAAGTGTTCTTTGTATATTTTGGATACCAGTCCTTTATCAGATTTTTTGCAAATATTTTCACTTAGTCTGTAGCTTGTATTTTCCTTCTTTTAACAGTGTCTTTCACAGAACAGCAGTTTTAAATTTTAATGTAGTCCAACTTAACAGTATTTCGTGAATTGTGCTTTTAGTGTTGTATCTAATGTCATTGTGAAACAAAGGTCACCTAGATTTTATTTTATGTTATCTTCTAGAAGTCTTATAGCTTTGTGCTTTACATTTAGGACTATGATCCATTTGGAGTTAATTTTTGTGAAAGGTGTAAGGTCAGTGTCTAGATTTCATTTTGTACGTTCAGTTTTTCTAGCACCATTTTTTGAAAGTATATTCACCACTATACTACCAATGCACATCTAGCACCATTTTTTGAAAAGACTGTTTTACCCACTGGGCTGCCTTTTCTCCTTTGTCAAACATCAGTATAATATATTTATGTATATTTGTCTATTTCTGTACTCTCTATTCTGTTCTGTTGATCTACTTATCTATTCTTTTGCCAATACCACGCTGCCTTGATTATTGTAGCTTTACGGTAATTCTTGAAATCAAATAGTGTCAACCCTCTGGCTTTTTTTCTTTTCCTTCCAATATTGTGTTGGATATTCTGGGTCTTTTGTTTTTCTATGTAAAGTTTAGAATCAGTTTGTCCATATCTGCCAAAGTACTTGCTGGGATTTTGATTGGGGCTGCATTGAATATATAGATCAAGTTCAGGAAAAACTGACATCTTGACAATATTGAATCATTCTATCCATGAACATGAAATCCATTCCTTTAGCTTTTTTTTTAATTTCTTTTATCAGAGTATTGAAGTTTTCTTCATATAAATATTGAACATGTTTTGTTAGAATTATACCTAGTTATATCATTTTGGGTACTAATTTAAATGGTGTTATTTTTTATTTCAAATTATGTATTTGTTCACTGGAGATATATGGGAAAGCAATTGACTTTTGAGTCTTATGAGCCTTATGTCCTGCAACCTTGCTTGAGTTGCTTATTAGTTTCAGGAGGTTTATTTCTATTGTCAGTTCTTTTGGATTTTCTACATAGATAATCATATTATCTGCAAATACGGTTTTATTTCTTCTTTCCTAATATGTGTGCCTTCTATTTTCCTTTCTTACTTCTTTAGCTAGGACTTCTAGTACCATATTGAACAACAGTGATAAGTGAGGGTGTCTTTGCTTTGTTCCTAAATTTTGGGGGTAAAGCTTCTAGTTTCTCATCATTAAGTATGTTGTTACCTATAGGGGTTTTTGTAGGTGTCCTTAATCAAGTTGAAGAAGTTTCATTCTATTCCTAGTTTGCTGAGAGTTTTTATCTTGAATAGGTGTTGGATTTTGTCCAGTACTTCTTTTGCATCTATTGATATATTTTTTTCTTTAGCCTATTGATGTGATGGATTACATTGATTTTCCAATGTTGAACCAGCTGTGTACACCTGGAATGAACTCCACTTGGTCATGTTGTGTAATTATTTTTATATATTATTTAATTTGTTTTGCTAATATTTTGGTGAGAATTTTTTATCTGTGATCATAAGAGATAATGGTCCAGAATTTTCCTTTCCTGTAATGTCTGCCTGGTTGTGGTATTAGGGTAGTGCTGGCCTCCTAGAACGAGTTTAGAAATTTTCCCTCCGTCTCTGTTTTTCGGAAAATATGGTATTTACAAATTGAGTACTTTGTCCATTTTTCTTTCCTCTTTGTTTTGCCTTGCTAATTTTATCTCCCTTTAGTACTCTCGTTCTTTCTTTTCTTTTTCTCCTTCTGATCCTTTTGAGACTAGAGAGGTAAACAAACAAAATTCTCTTTTACCTATTCACATATATTGGGCCCTTCTTGGTGACACTAGTTACAGAGTCCTTAATTATCAGAGGCTGGTGTGAAAGAGATTAGTTTTTAAGGAATTAAAGTATTAAAAATGTTTGTAAGAATTAGGTTCCTCAGAGACAGTACAGAGACAATACTTTCATTATTAAGAAGGGAAAAGTCATTTTAAAATCTAGAATTGGAGACCCTCAGTAAACTGATCATATTGACCAGTACATTTGGCATCATATAGATAACAACATACTTTTGGCTGTCCTTTATGGTGATTGTACTTTTTCTTTAAGTCCATTCTTTAATTTGTGTCCCAAATTGTGCATTTCCATGTTAAAATTAAACAAATTCATTTCATAATTATATACCAGTCTCTGAAAATTCAAGAATTTAGAGGATTGTTTATTTATGTGATTTAAACTTTTGATCTAGGAAAGAAAAAAATTTTGTGAGAATAAGTCTTGAGAGAGTAATTTTCTCTTTATTTCTCTTGTACTTAAATTAATGGACACATTGCAGTTACAGATGAAACATAACTTGTCCCATGATTATAATCTAGTAAAAACAGTTTCTCAATTTTTAGAAAACACCTGGGGGATTAAGTTTCGTATTGAGTCAATTTTTATTGAAATTTATTAATATCTAGCCTTAGTTTTAGACCTCTCAAGCCTCTAGGGAGTGAGATCTGATATGCCCTGAGACACTGGCTTTATTTTAAAAATTTTACTTTTAATAAACATGCAACAAAATGCACTCTTTTGTGATTTTTAACACATGCATATATTCATATAATTACTGTCACAGTCAGGATACAGAAAAGTGTTACCACACTAAAAATCTCCTTTGTGTAACCCCTTTGTAGGTATATCCTCTTCAGACCCCTAATAGCTGGATAGTACTGATTTGTCCTCTATCCCTATAGTTTTATCATTTTGAGAATACCATAGCCTTTTGAGCTTGCTCCTCTCACACAACATGATGCTTTCTTCATTCATCCAAGTCATTGAGTATATCAGTTCATTTTTCTTTTTATTACTGAGGTGTATTCCATGGTATGGATGTACTACACTTTGTTCATTCACTGGTGGACATTTGGTTTCTTTCCACCTTTTGGCAGTTATAACTAGAGTGGCTGTAAACACTTAGGTATAGTTTTTTGTGTGAACCTTAGTTTTCATTTCTCCAGGGTAAATATATCTTGAGAGTAGAATTTCTAGGTCATGGTTAGTATATTTTTAACTCTATAAGGAACTGCCAAACTGGTTTCCAGAATGGCTATTTTCATCTTACCACCAGCAATGTATGAGAGTTCCAGTTGTTTCACTTCTTTGCTAACACATGATATTGTCAGGCATTTAGTGGTATCTTATGGTTTCAATATCCATTTTCCTAATGGCTAATGATGTTGAATATCTGCATGTGCTTGGCTGCAGGTATATATCCACTTTGGTGAAGTGTCTGTTCAAGTGTTTTGTCCATTTTTAGTTGGGCCATTTTTTTTACTGTTGAGTTTAGTGAGCTATTTATATATTCTGGATATGAGACTTTTGTCAGATATATAATTTGCAATTATTTTCTCCCATCTGTAGCTTTTTATTATTTTAGAGAGAGGCAGAGAGAGGGAGAGGGAGAGCACGAACAGGGGAAAGAGGGGCAGAGGGAGGGAGGGAAGGAGGGATTGAGAGAGAGAGAGAGACAGAATGAATCTTAAGCAGGCTCCATCCTGAGCATGGGCTCAATTTCATGACCGCAAGAGCATGACCTGAACTAAAATCCAGAGATGGACACTTAATCAGCTGAGCCACCCAGGTGTCCTGAATCCATCTGTAGCTTTTAAAAAAATATCCCTTAATAGTATTTTACATAGAACAAGAGTTTTTAATTTTGATAGGCTTCAGTTTATCATTTTTTCCCTTCATGGATTATGTTTTAGTTGTTAACATGTAAGAACTGTTTAGCTAACTCAAGATCATTACAATTTTCTCCTGTGTTTTTTTCTAAAAGTTATATTTTTACTTTTTACGTTTATATCTATGTTCCATTTTTGAGTTAATTATTGTATCTAGTTTAGTTGAAGTTTTATCGTTTGGTCCAATTGTTCCTACATGAAGGCTTTTCTCTCCCAATTGAATTTCCTTTGGATCCTATTGCAGCTGTAAAAACTTTTCACACTTGATAGCTTAAAACAACACAAATTTATTATTTTATAAAGGTCAAAAGTCCAAAATTAGGTTTCCTGGGTCAAAATAAAAACATTTGTCAGGGCTGTATTCCCTCCAGAGGCTCTTTGGGAAGGATCCATTTCCTTGCCCTTTCTACCTTCTAGAGGTCACCTGCATTCCTTGGCTCTTGGTGCCTTTCTCCATCTAAAAGCCAGCAGCATCTTCAGTCTTTCTGACTCTGACTCTTGGCCTCCGTATTCCTATCTTTTCTCTTGACTTTGACCCCCCCCCACCTCCTTCTCATAAGGACCCTCTTGATTACACTTGGCCCACCCAGATAATTCAGGATACTCTCCCCAGCTCATATTCTCATTTAATCACATTTGCAAAGTTTGTTTTGCCATGTAAGGTATCCTCTTCACAGGTTCTGGAGATTAGTACATTAGTAGATGAAGATTTTAGGGAGCCATTATTCTCTCTCTCTCTATGTAATCATCTTTTTCTGTATTCTGTTCTTGTCCATTGATCAATGTGGATGTGTTTCTCCATTCATCAACACCACATTGACTTCACTGTTGTAGCTTTCTCTTAAGGCATAAAGATAGATTCTTCCAACGTTTTTCTTTTTAAAATTGTTTTGGCTATTCTAATTTCTTTATCTGTATATATAATTTTAGAGTAATCTTGTCTGTACCTACAAAGAAGCCATATAGGACTTTTAAATGGATTATTAAATCTCTAGACCAATTTGGGGAAAATTGACATCCCTACTATATTGAGTCTTCTAGTCAGTGAACATAGAATCTCTCTCCATTTACTTGAATTTCCTTTGTTTTATTTCATCTGCATTTATAGCTTTCAGCATACAGACACTGAACATGTTTGATTAGACCATTGGTTTCCAGCCAGAGGTGATTTTGCTCTTGAGGGATATTTGGCACTATCTGGAGACATTAGTGATGGTCACAGTTGAGGATGAGTGTGTCACTAGCATGTAGTAGGTAGAAGTTAGGGATACTACTAAACATCCTAAAGTGCACAGAATATTTCTTCCCATAAAAAAGAATTATTTAACCCAGAATGTCCATAGTGCTGAAGATTGAGAAACCCTGGGTTAGGTTTATACTTAGGGATTTCTTTTTGGGGGGAGGGGGATTGTAATTTTTTTTTAATGTTGGTTTCCAGTTGTTCATTGCTAGCATATTGATACATTAATAATTATGTATTTACATTGGTCATTATATGTTGATAATTATATTGGTAAGTATTGATATATTTGGAGTTTGGTCTATCATTTTATTTTATTTTTGCCAGTTTCCTCTTTCTTACTCTATTTCACCTTTCCTGCTATCTTTTGTGTTACTTAAATACATTTTACTATCCCGTTTTAATTTATCTTTTGTACCTTTTAGCCTATCTCTTTGTGTAATTTTTTTTTGCAGTTACTCTACGAATTACAATAGTGGTACTTAACTTTTCACAGCTTACTTAGAATCAATATTTTACCATGTCAAGTGGAATGTAAAAACCTTACTATGCCCTATAAGTCACTTTACCTTCCCCCCTTATGTTTACAGTTATCTTATGTATTATATCTGTATACATTGAAAACCCCATGGTCAATGATTTAACTTTTGCTTTTGTCCACCAAACATATTTTAAAGAACTTAAGAGAATAGGCTACTATATTTGCACAGATATTTACTATTTCTGTTGGTTTTTCTTCATTCCTGATGTTCCAGATTTCCTTCTGCTTCTATTTCCCATATGTATGAAGACTTTTCTTTAGCAGTTATTTTTTTTTTAAGTTTATTTATTTCTTTTAAGAGAGGTGGGGGGGAATGAGCAGGGAAGGGGCAGAGAGAGAGGGAGAGAAAGATTCCCAAGTAGGCTCCGTGCTGTCAGCACAGAGCCCAACATGGGACTCGATCTCACAAACCATGAGCCAAGATGAAGAGTCATCCACTTAACCATCTGAGGCACCCAGGTGCTCCCCTGTAGCAGTTCTTTTAGAGGAGGTCTACTGGTGACTAATTTTTAGTGTTCCTTAACCTGAGAACATTGTGATATGCCTTTTATTCTTGAAAGCTCATTTTGCTAGTTATAGGATTCTAACTTGACAGTTCTTTTCTTTTACCACTTGAAAAATGTTTTGACACTTCCTGCTGGCCTCCCTGGAAATCTGATTTCTTCAAATTGTTTCCCCCCCCTATATATAATGTATTGTTTTTGTGTAGCTTCTTTTAAGATTTTTAAATTTGTTTTCAGCTTTCAGAATTTTAGTTATAATGTATCTTGAGGGGCACCTGGGTGACTCAGTTGGTTAAGCATTTGACTCTTGATTTCAGCTTGAGTCGTGACCTCAGGTCATGGGATCGAGCCCACATCGGGCTCTGTGCTGAGCATGAAGCCTGCTTAAGATTCTCTCTCTCTCTTCCTCTGCCCCTGTCTCCAGCTCACACTCTCTCATGTTCTAAAATTTAATTTCTTTGGATTTTCCCTGTTTGGAGGGGAGGTTGCTCAGCTTCTTGAATCTGTAAGTTTATGTCTTCTGCCAAATTTGGGGAATTTTTAGCCATTATTTCTTTGAATACTTTTTCCAGCTTCACACTTTCCTATTCTTCTGGGACTCTAAAAAGGAGTGATTTTTTTTTTTTTTTATAGTCCCATAGATCCCTGAGTGTCCCATAGAACCCTCCTGCCCCTTTTTAGTGTTTTCTCTCTGTTGTTCATATTCAGTAAATTTTATTGTTCTGTCTTCATGTTGACTGATTCTCTCCTTTGTCCTCTCCATTCTGCCACGGAGCCCATCCATTCAGATTTTTTTAAATTCTGTCATTTACTTTCCACTTCCAGATTTTTCATTTGGTTCTTCTTTATGTCCTCTGTTTATCTCCTGAGACATTATATATTTTGATGTTTGAAGCATGTTCATAAATGCTCCTTGAAGCACTTTTATATTTTTTAA
Source organism: Lynx rufus (assembly GCF_022079265.1). Taxonomy (NCBI): domain Eukaryota; kingdom Metazoa; phylum Chordata; class Mammalia; order Carnivora; family Felidae; genus Lynx; species Lynx rufus. The sequence goes on from NW_025814859.1 coordinate 700,599, forward strand.
TGTTTATTTATTTTTGAGAGCGAGAGAGGCACACGCGTGCATGAGTGGGGGAGGGGCAGAGAGAGGGAGACACAGAATCTGAAGCAGCTCCAGGCTGTGCGCTGTCAGCACAGAGCCCGATGCAGGGCTCAAACTCATGGATGGTGAGATCATGACCTGAGCTGAAGTCAGACACTTAACTGACTGAGCCACCCAGGTGCCCCATTGAAACACTTTTATGATGGCTATTTTGAAATCCTCATCAGATAGTTCTAATATTTATGTCTGTTGATTGTATTTTCTTATTTCAAGTTGATATCTTAGTAGTCCTTGGTATAAGGAGTGATTTTTTTTTTTATTGAAATCCAGATATTTTGGGTATTATGCTATAAGATTCTGGATCTTTTAAAAATCTTTTGTTTGTTAGGAGGCCTCCTGTGACACTGTTCCAGTGAGGATGGAGTGTTGCCTCATTACTGCAGGTGGGGTTGAAAGTACAGGTTCTTACCTTCACCTCCACTGACTCCTAAAGGAAGGAACCCCTCCTGACTGCTAGGTGGGGTAGTTCAGACTTCTCAGTAGGATGAAAGACAAACTACACACTAGCAGAAAATTTTTACAAATCACATATCCAGGAAAGACCTCTATATCTAGAATATATATAAAGAACTTTAAAATTCAATAGCAAAAACAAAAAAACAACCCAGTTCTAAAATTTGCAAAAGACGCAAACAGATATTTTACAGAAGAGGATATATGGGTGGAAAATCAAAATATGAAAAGATGTTCAACATCATTGCTGTAACGGAAACAAATTAAAACCACAAGATATCACTATACATTTATTAAAATAGTTTCAAAATAAAAAATAGTGATGATATCAAATGTTGGTGAGGATGTGGAGGAATTGGATCACTCATACTTTACTGGTGGGAATGTAAAATGGTACAGCCACTCAGAAAGGGCATGACAGTTGCCTAAAAAGTTCAGTGCAGACTTAGCAGTTGTACTCTTGGGCATTTATCCTAGAGAAGTGAAAACTTATGATCACCTGTATGAAAATTTCCAAAGCATCTTTTTATTTGTAGTCCAAAACTAGAAACAACCAAAATATCCTTCAGGGATGAATGGTTGAATAAATTGGGTACATCCATGGAATAGTACTTAGCTGTAAAAGATGAGATATTGATGCATGCATCATCCTTGATCAACTTCCAGGGCGTTACACTGAGAAAAAAAAACAGGTCGATCTCAAAAGATTACAAATTATATTATTCCATGTATATAATATTCTTAAAATTACTAAACTATAAAGATCAAGAACAGATTAGTGCTTGCCAGGGGACAGGGACTGAGATGTCGGGGGAGGTGGGGTGGGAGTGAATATAAAGAACTGTAGCACAAGAGATTTCTTTTGTTGTGATGGGGTAGTTCTGTATCTTGACTGTGGTGATTGTTACATGCATCTGAACATGGGATAAAATGGCATAGGACCATTTGGTAATACATACAAACCACACACATACATGAATACACATTTAAATATGGTAGAAACTGAATACATATTTAAATATGGTAAAAGCTGAGTGAGTTCTGTAGTCTAGTTAACAGTAATGAGCCAATGTACATTTTTGGTCTTGATATTGAACTGTAGCTATATCAGATGCCATCATTAGGAGATGCTGAGTGAAGTGTCGAGTCTCTTTGTACTACTTTTGCAAATTTCTGTGAGTCTACAATTGTTTCAAAAGAAAATGTTTTTAGAAAATTCACATTTCTCTGAAATGGTTTAAGTGTAGTTCTAGTGAAAGCAGAGTATTAGGGAAAACCCATATTTGTCACCCTCCCCATGCTCAAAATATCACAAGGCCAGTGCAGCCAATACACATGTACTAATAAAAATATCTACACATAATATAATCCTTTCCATTTCTTTTGTGTTTTTTATTTCTTTCCTTTCTAAAATTACGTTTTTGGGAGAACTGGAAGTAATTAACAATTATTATTAGAGATAGTACTATGTTCTTAGCATTATGCTAACTGCCTTTTTTCTGCCAATAAAAATACAGGACAGATGACATTCATATTACAAAGATGCTCCTGGGGCGCCTGGGTGACTCAGTCGGTTAAGCATCTGACTTTGGCTCAGGTCATGATCTCGTAGTCCGTGGATTCAAGCCCTGCATGGGGCTCTGTGCTGACAGCTGAGAGCCTGGAGCCTGCTTCGGATTCTGTGTCTCCCTCTTTCTCTGTCCCTTCCCCGCTCACACTCTGTCTCTCTCTGTCTCTCAAAAAATGAATCAATGTTAAAAAAAAATTGAAGATGCTCACATATTTGACCAACCCAAACACATTTTCAAGAAAGTAAAATTACACAACTTTCTTGGTGATACATTAATTAGTTTTGGTCACTATGTACTCTGGCTGTGGCAAAGATATAATAGGCTGTAAGTTATGAGAATTGCGTGCTAGCTGTAACTATCACTTTTTCTCCCACTCAAGAAATTGTATTGGAATGCAAGTGAGGGGATGTGGTCTTATTATATGGAAACCCTGGAATCAGCTATGATTTGTTGAAATTATTTGTGTCATACTTTATAGCTGGTTTCAACAGCACATATGAGAGCATCCACTTTAGGGTGCAAATGTAGTAAAATAATATGGTCTCTTGCTTTATGAGCTGCTAATATGGCTATGCTATACTAGAAGAAAATTCTGAATTTCAAGTCAGTCTTGGATTTTAATCCCAGCTCTGCTGCTTCCCAGACAAGTTATTAAACCTCATGGAACCTGAGTTTCCTCAGTTACACGGATATCTATTTAATGGAATTGTTATTTCATTCAGATTTTACCTTTGTGAAGGTACATAGCACCATACCTGATTCCTGTAGGTATTGTTCACAAAATGTTTGTTTGCCACAAAAGGTTTGTGAACTGAGGTTGAGAAGCCAGTATATCCATGCACATTGCTCCTAGAATGTGAATGATAAATATGTAATAAAAATGATAGATACTGATGTATAAACTATCAAAAAGAGGAGTTGGAAAATCGGAAGAATGTCACATGGGCTGCAAGTTTCAGAGAAGGGAATGGTATTCAGAGTGGGTTTTGAAGAATGGAGAGGTAGGTAAATCTGGCAGGTAGGCCGTTTCAAGCAGAAGCAAGAGCTTGAGATTATATGATTATATAGAATTCAGAATCGACAATTTTGTCATACTTGAAACTTGCTATTGTATTAGATTATATTTTAGAAGTCAGAAAAAACTTTAAGCAATTTATCCCATACTGTTTCATTCTTAAAAGTGTTCCAACATCTGCTGTGTATTTTAATGATATTATTGAATGAGAGTACCTGCTTGGTTGCTAGGACACTTGTATACTTTACTTCAAAATCTTGGTTGGTAAGATTTACATAGCTCCTGTCAGTTGTCAGCTAAACTTAGGCTTGTTGACAATACTTTAAATGGAATGTTTACAAGGGGTGGGATTTCATTGTTTTTGGTAAGCCTAACAAAATTGCTTTCACATGTTATTGTATATGAATTTAATTTCTTTAAAGCTTTGGCATTCTAATCAGTTTTCTATTCTTAAATGATAGTTGGTGTATTTGATACTGTAACCTTGCAGAAAATGTGAAATGTGAGTGATTGAATATTTGCCTTGAACATATGAAAGCATTATACCCATAGTTTTCATATTTTTTGGTATATTCTCATGGAGAAATAGGTTGGTTTTTAAAAGCTTAGTTTGGTATTTAGTGGGTTTTCTTTAGTATTGGAGCAAAGGAATCTTTTTAAATTTTTATTATTGAATTATAGTTGACATACAATGTCATATTAGTTTCAGGTATATGATACAGTGATTCAGTAATTGTATACATTACTCAGTGCTCACGACAATAAATGTAGTCACCATACAACATTATTACAATATTATTGATTATATTTCTTATGCTGTACTTTTCATCTCTGTGACTTACTTATTTTGTAACTAGAAGTTTGTATCTCTTAATTCCCTTCATCTGTTTCACTAATTCCCCCACCTATTCTCTGAACAAAGGAATCTTTTTGTGGGGCAAATAGATCTATCAGTGTTATGTGTGTATGTTTTTTTTTTCCCCCAATGGTGAATCAGCCACAGAGATACTTGTAATTTATTGCTTTTGAGATACTTTTTTGCTATATAATTTTAGTTTTACTATTATTTTGGTGAACAAATAATTTTACATATTTGATTGAATATGTATGTATGATGAAGATATATGTGTATATATATATATATATATATATATACATAAAGAACTATCATATAAGGCAGTTTGCCTTAAGTGCAAGAAGCTCTGTAGGATTTCAGATAATGGAGAGAGCATTTTGAGTAAATGATCAGGGATTATTTCATGGAGGCCCAAGCATTTGACTAATGCACGTAAGTTATAAATTAATATTAACATGAGTCAGTGTGAGGTAGGAATCCTGAAATGACAGCTCTCCAATACCAAAGATTTTATCTTTATAAACTAGGAAAATCATTTCAATACTAGTAAATGATTAATATCTAAACATTCCCATAAACACTAATTTAAGGTAAATACTTGTACTTTTAGAAAATATTTTGTATATGATGGGTAATTGCTTTTATATTTTTAGGCCATGAATATTGTGGTTCCCTTCATGTTTAAATATGCTGTAGACAGCCTCAACCAGATGTCGGGAAACATGCTGAACCTGAGTGATGCACCAAATACAGTTGCAACCATGGCAACGGCAGTTCTGATTGGCTGTATGTTTGATTCTTTAATCTATCTACAGGTGTTGACTTTCTTCAAGAGGGTTTCATCATATTTGAGCAGATGACCTTTTTACCACAAACACAAGTTAGCATTTTGGATGTTTATCGTTTTACATATGATTTTTGATAGGTAGTTTAAAAAAATTCTTTACGTTTTCTAAAATTCTGTAAAAACAGTCTCATTTTTTAAGTTCTAGAAAAATATAACATGAAATAAGATATTAAATTCATAATTACCACTTCTAATAGTTAATAATAAATTCATAATTACCACTTCTAATAATTGTTAATAAGATTCCTAAAAATAAGGCTAGTTATTTTCTTGTTATTGTTGTTAACTGCTTAATGGGAAATAGCTAAATAATGCTATATGTATATTAATGCTTCATTAAGTTACATTCAAGAGCCTTGACACATTTACCATTTTTAAAGAACACAATATGTTGCTTTGTTTACTCCTGCATTAGAAAAGACACTTTATGAGACTCAGGAGGTTTGAATGGGGGCATGCTTTAGTCAAGGCACTTGATTTTTCAGGATCTCGATTTTATCATTTGTTATTTGGGGGAATTGGATTAGATCAAAAAAAAACCTGTACAGATATTGTAAATTTATCCACAATAAGGCCATGTGGGGTGCTACTTATTAAAAGTATTTAGTTGGAGGGGTACCTGGGTGGCTCAGTCAGTTAAGCATCTGACTTAGCTCAGGTCATGATCTCACAGTCCATGAGTTCAAGCCCCACGTCAGGCTCTGTGCGACAGCGCTCTCCCTCTCTCTCTACCCCTCCCCCACTAGCACGCTGTCTGTCTCTCAAAAATAAATAAAAACATTAAATTTTTGAAAATTAAAAACAAGTATTTAGTTGGAAAAAATCTTTCATCATCTGGAGTTTATAGAGGAAAATAACACTGAAAGGGATTCAGGGTGGTGGAAGGATTGGTACTCACTAGGCTAGATGCTTTCTTTCTAGGTTTCTTTTAATGGAAGTATTCTGTGATGTATTCATTTATTGTGTAAACACTTTCTTACTTGCCATATGTTTATCATTTTTACACTCCTATGATTCGAATGTTTTCACATCCCATTTTTTCTTTTGAATGTCTTGTCAGATGGTGTATCAAGAGCTGGAGCTGCCTTTTTTAATGAAGTTCGAAATGCAGTATTTGGCAAGGTAGCCCAAAATTCAATCCGAAGAATAGCCAGAAATGTCTTCCTCCATCTTCACAACCTGGATCTGGCTTTCCATCTAAGTAGACAGACAGGAGCTTTATCAAAAGCTATTGACAGAGGGACAAGGGGTATCAGTTTTGTCCTGAGTGCTTTAGTATTTAATCTTCTTCCCATCATGTTCGAGGTGACTCTTGTCAGTGGTATTTTGGTAAGTAAAAAATTTTTCATAACAAGCTTTTATCTTACATTCTCATTGGAAGCTATTTAGTACTGGAAGCTGTAGTGCTATTGAATGCTCATGGTTTGAAAGCAAAATTCCATGGTATCAGAAGGATTATGCAGTTCATTTAATTATTTTGCTACAAGTTTCAAGGGACCATCCAAAATCTTTATCATGTTGTTATTGTAAAGAGCTGGTCACTTCTACACATAGATCAGTCATTTAACTAGTGCTTGTAATTTTTTTGTTAATAGAGATTTTTGTATATGACTTTGGACTGGTATACTCAGATTATCTAGATTTTTATTCACCATTTGTAACATTTAAGCAATTTCATATTTTGTAATTAAGACTGTATATATACGTTTTATTCCTCTTAAGGCTTATTGCATTATTTTTATCCTAGCATATGACGGTAGTATCAATGTGGCAAGTGTAGTTTGGCTTTCTTCCCTTGTTACCTAAAATAGCTTTTCTAAGGTATTTGATTTCTCACAAAATTATTTATTTATACAATTCCCATCAACATATTTCTATTAAAATCTTTTGATTAATATTTGCTGTTACATATTATAAGCTATTTGCAAGAACAGTGACTGTTTATCATTTCTTATTTTGCCTTCTCCAGTATTATAGATGTGGTGCCCAGTTTGCATTAGTAACCCTCGGGACACTTGGTGCATACACAGCATTCACAGTTGCTGTTACACGGTGGAGGTAAAGTATTTCCTAGAGGCCAGTTAAGGTTCAGAAATTAGTTACATTTACATAGCAAAAATTTCATGCCTATGTGAATCTTTGTCTTACAGAACTAGATTTAGAATAGAGATGAACAAAGCAGATAATGATGCAGGTAATGCTGCCATAGACTCACTGCTGAATTATGAAACTGTGAAGGTAATATGTTTAATTATACTTCCTCTCCCTTTCACACTGCACAGAGATTTGTTCTGCCATTTAGCTGAATAGGTGCTGTAAGTTAGAGCTTCAGATTAGGATAGGATCTCTAAGTGTGATGAAACAATTGTACTTTATTATTTTTCTTTATTTGGAAATTCTCTCTTTCCACCTCAGTTTTTGTGTGGCAACATCAGAATTTTACCTTCTGAATTAATTTGTAAGTGATGAGTATATTTAGCATCTTGATTCAGAATTAACACTAAGCTAATCAAACTGACATGTAAGGTCTTGACTGTCCCTCAGAGGACCTAGCATATAGTGATTTTCATTAATTCTCATTTATGTGTCCATTTTTCCATTTAACAAATATTCCTGAATGGTTCTTGTGTCCAAAGCACTACACTAAGTCCTGTGATGGGGAAGTGTGGTAAAAATGATTGATAAAAGGCTTGCCCTCCCAGAATTAAGTCCCATAAATTGGGAGAATTATAGTTAAGTATGCAGTTGACTACAAAAGAAAGCATGAAGTGGTGGGGGCAATGAGAACTGTCAGTTCAGTCTCAGAGGATCAGGGGAAGAAAGCTTTGTAAAGGAAGTGCCATTAACACTTTTTTTTAGATCTGGGTTTAAATTAACCAGGCCTTCAGTAAATATGCGATGAATTTTATGGACTTTTCAAATATAGTTCATTGTGGAAAACTGCAGGAGTACCATGGCTCAATGTATTGAAAGTTTTTAAAGTGGAGTATGTCAATACAAAATTGAATCCATACATAAAGTCTGATGAAAAGGATACTAATCACTTAAGAGAAAAATTATAATTGTACTTGCATGTAATAACTATTTTTGTATATTTTGTAGTATTTTAATAATGAGAACTATGAAGCACAAAGATATGATAGATTTCTGAAGACATATGAGACTGCTTCACTGAAAAGTACCTCTACTCTGGCTATGCTGAACTTTGGTCAAAGTGCTATTTTCAGTGTTGGGTTAACGGCTATTATGGTGCTCGCCAGTCAGGGAATCGTGGCAGGTAATGGATCTGCAGTTTTCACATTTATAGATGTTTTTCTTAACCTTTATAAATAAGGATTGATGAAAGGAATGTATATATTAGTCTTAGTTATAAAGCATATTCAATAAAGTGCTTTAACATCCTTGGATTACTTTCCTTTTTATATCAGAATGTGTTTTTGTATAATAATGTTTTTTTTTAACTTCCTTTTGTTTGACACTACAAGTTTAGCGCTAGCTCCCTCATTAATTAGAACTACTGTTTATCCATTTTGTGAGGCTACATATTGATTCTTTCAGGAGTAAATTCTTTTTTTAGCATCTGATATTTCTAATTTCTCTTGTAGACCTGGAAAGCAATGTAATTAATTTAGTGTTTAGTCCAAAGGACTAAAATGCACCACACATTCTTTTTACAATTACAAGTTACATTTTAATCTTTCTATTAATTTTACATTTGCAAAACATTTCAAAAGTAAATAATGTCTCTGCCTCTTTTCTGTAATCTGCCCACTCAGTTAAGATTTATTCATTCACTGTGACCTTAATATATGGTTTATCATTCCCAATCATGATACCCATTTGTTTCAATTTTTAATATATACTTAAAAAATTTTTTTTTCTATTTCACATTGCAAAGAAACTTGCTAGTGTCTTAGGAAGAAAGGAGAGAGATATTTAGCCATCCATTTCTATCTTCACTTAAACCATTCTTTTATTGTGTGCGTATATTATGTATAGTGTATGGGTAGGTGGTTCCCATTCCACTTATATCAAGTTCTCTATATTGCTAAATCATGAATTAAAATGCTTTTAAATTTTCATAGACCTTAAGAGTTACTGGTTATGTACATTTTATGCTATGAAAATTATAGCATAAAATTTTAAAATTTATTTTAGTTATAGAATATTATATTCCAGACTAATAAACTTCTCTATCTTAAGCGGGAAAAGTTTATAACATCTAAAATACCTTTTTTTTCTTCTCTCAACTACATATTAAGGTACCCTTACTGTTGGAGATCTAGTAATGGTGAATGGACTGCTTTTTCAACTTTCATTGCCCCTTAACTTTCTGGGGACTGTATATAGAGAAACTAGACAAGCACTGATAGATATGAACACCTTGTTTACTCTACTCAAAGTAGACACTCGAATTAAAGTAAGTAATCTATTTAGTACCTTTTAAACAGCATGTGAGCATCATCCCATTAATAGGATTATTCTAAGGGAATATTCTTACATCACCATGTTAGCAAACCAGTTTCTTTTTTGCAGGAATTGGGGCTATGATGTGTATTAAGAGGTTGTTATAGCTTTTACTTCCATGTTTAGAAACCTTACAATGTTAGCAAAGAATATTATACCTAGAAGCTAAATTTTGTTAACTTGAGTTATTTGTACTTGCACCTGATTTACTTTTGCTAATAATGGTATAAAATGTGTGATTGCCTTTCCTCATGTCCTAAACTTCCTTACTCCCCTGCCCACCATCCCTCTACCTGCCCCCCAAAATTGCTCAAAAATCAAAACATTTAGGAGTTCTTGACCTTAGTGAGAAGTAAAAAAAAAAAACTTTAAAAGCATGCTTGGAAGTGGTCTAACACTACTTATAAACCTCCTTTTTCCCCATTTTTTCCCTTTTTCTGTGAATTAGAAAATTGTCTACATAGCTGTAGTCTACATGGTATATAAAGTGGCTTTTTTTCTCTTCCCTACTAGGACAAGGCAATGGCATCTCCCATTCAGATCACACCACAGACATCTACGGTGGTCTTTGATAATGTGCATTTTGAATATGTTGAGGGGCAGAAAGTCCTTGATGGAGTATCTTTTGAAGTCCCTGCAGGAAAGAAAGTGGCCATTGTAGGAGGTAGTGGGTCAGGGTGGGTAATTTAGTTATTTATAAAATTCTACATCATTGATTGATGATTCCCAATGTAATATTTTTTCTTTATCATAAAATGATTACAGTGGTTTAAAACAGGGATTCCCTAATGCCAGTAAGAGCTAATTAACCTTTCTTTGTCTTCAATTTCAGAAAAAGCACAATAGTAAGGCTGTTGTTTCGCTTCTATGAGCCTCAAAAGGGTAACATTTACCTCGCTGGTCAAAATATACAAGATGTGAGCCTGGAAAGCCTTCGGCGGGCAGTGGGAGTAGTACCTCAGGTATTTAAAAAAGGAAGAAAACCTATTTGGGGAAAAACTTACTGGGTTGGTAGATTTTTGTTAGAATAATTTGAATCCAAAGAGTATATTGCTAACTAAGTAGGAAGCATTAGACCCTACAGGTAAATTCGGTTACCAAAAAGCCTTAAAAAAATGTGAATGAAAAATCTGAATGATGGAAAAAATTTTTTTAGATCTTAGAAAGATAGCATAATATAATGGAAAGAGCCCAGACTAGAATCAGACAGATATGGATTCTAACCTTAACTCTAACCCTTGTAAGTTCTGTGGTCTTGGTCCTCAGTTTATCTTTAAAGTAAGGATAATAACCATCTGTCTTATGGGATAGAATTTTTATGGATTAGAGACAATATCTATAAAGCACTAAGCACAGTATCCATCACGTAATGCTCAGTAATTTAAAGCTATTACTATAATTTTGAACAGTTTTTGACATAGTAAATTTATTTATTTATAAAATTTTCTTTAATATCTAATTTTGAGAGAGAGATAGAGTACGAGAGGGGGAGCGGCAGAGAGAGAGGGAGACCCAGATCCAAAGCAGGCTCCAGGCTCTGAGCTGTCAGCACGGAGCCCAGTTGGGGGGCTCAAACTCAAAAACCGTGAGATCATTACCTGAGCCAATGTCGGACGCTTAACCGACTGAACCACCCCGGTACCCCAACGTAGTGAATTTATAAAACTTAGAAAAGCAGTTTGGTTATCTGCTTCCATGTTTATGCCTTGTTTACCACTGACTTCTTAGAACCACCTATAGTGCCTGACCCATAGCAAGCATTTAACAAATATTTGTTGAATGACTTCAGGGGAAAAATAAATTCTGAGCAAAATCTGAGAAGACAAGGATGCCTTATAGGATGTAAATTTTTCTTATGCTAAAAGCCAACAGAGAGACCCGGAAACTAGTTTCAGACTAGAATCTGAATTAAACTCCTAGGAGAACTGTAAGAAAGGGATCAGACAGGGATATGTAGCTTATAAAAGGTCTGTAAGTGATCTGACATATGCCACTCTGCCCCGTCCTCCCTCTTTTTCACTGAGAATCCCAAATGTTAGTGTGCATGAATCACCTAGGGAGATTATTGAAATTCCAGCTCTTTCACACACCTTAATTCTAGTTTAGGAAGGCTGTGTGGGGCCCAGAACCCTGCATTTTTGAATATGCTTCCTACATGATTCTGATATAGATAATTCATAATAGACTTTATGTTGAGAAACACTAACCTAAACTGTTTATCAAGTGAAAATATATATGGTTAATAAAAAGATGCTGATCCTTACTGGAGGCCTTACCAATGTAAATTAAATCAACAGTGGGATACCATTTTTCACCTGTCAGCAATGATTTTAGAATTCATAATGTGCAGTTTGGGCAAGGCTGTGTAAAATGGCTAGTCTGGTGTTTGTCTGGTGTAAGTATACAGCTTTCCTGACAAGCAGCAAGAGCCAGAAGAATATTCAAATCCTTTATTCCAATAATTCTGCCTCTAGGATGTTTTAGTAAGGAAATAAACAGAGATGTGAACAGATTTTTATATGCAAAGATGTTCATTACAGTATTATTTTTAATATCAGAAGTTAAAAACATATTTATAATAACAGAAGTTGAAAACAGTGTAAATATCCAACACAATAAGTAGATGGTTAAATTATCACCATAGAATCAAGTGACAAAAAGCCATTTATAAATGAGCTGTTTGTAAAGAATATTGAGTGTCATGGAAAAATACTCAGATAAAAGTTTGTTGAAAAAGAGGATACCAAGCAAAATATAAAATCTCAATTTTATAATATTAAAGGAATACATGTTAAGTAGAGGAGAAAGGAGAAAACACACCAAATGTTAATAGCAGGTATCACTACACGATAGGATTATGGATTATTTAATTAATTTTTATTTTACCATATTTTTTGAATTTTCAAAGTTTCCAGATAGCATTTGTTAACTCTTCTGAATATGAAATGTTTAAAAATAAGTATTTTCTTTTTATAGAACTTCAAGCTTATTGGGGTTAAGTACCATCTCAATATAAGAACTTTTTTATATTAGTAGTTGGCTTAAAATGTTTAAAATATTATTTGAAGTAATACCTGAAACTCTGGGGCTGATTGTGATATTAAAGAAGATATTAATTATCTTGGTTAAGGTAAAGTAATAGAGCCATTTTATTTCATTTTACTAACTGTTGCCTTTCAACCATTTAGAGACTAAGTCAGAATAAGATGAAATATCAAATGAATGCTTGCAGTGAACTTTCTCCAAAAAATATCTATAGTGTATAAATCCTTTGTTTTCTGTGTCCAGTTTAAAAGCTTCTGAGGAACATATAACATATTCAGCCTCATTAGTAATTAGGGAAGTGCTAATTTAAACGAAAAGCAAATTTTTACCCACAAAAGTAGCAACAACTGAAACTTATTAATATGCAGGCCTGTTGAGAAAACAGGGACCTGACAAACTCATAAAATATGGGTTGAAGTGTGTATACTGTTGGAGCATTTTGGAAGACAGGCAGTACTCTCAAAGGATGAATGTATGCTTCCCTTTTAACTCATCAATCTACTCCTAGGAATCCTTCTTACAGAAATACACAAGTGCACAAAGTCCTATATGTAATGCTATTTTATTCCAACATTGTAGTAGCAAAAATTTGGAACCTACATTAATGTCTATCAATAGAGAAATAAATAAATACATTGTTAGTATCATACAACTATTAAAAACAGTGAGGTGGGATTACTGATGTGAACAATTTCCAGGGTATGTTAAGTGAAAAATGCAATTTATAAAATTATATATTTATATGGATACAGTATGACTCCCCTATGTGAAAAAAGAAGTGTATGGCATATAAATGTATCAAAAATCTGGATTGATACTCAACACATTGTTCATGGTGATTAGTAGTGGGGAGGGAAATGGGATTGCAAGGATGAGGGGGATGATAAAGGGGTTATATTTTACTCTTTATGTCTTTACTAAATTGTTTGAATTTTTTATAATGAATATACATGTATATGTATGTATACATAAATCTGCTCCAGGATGCTGTCCTCTTCCACAATACTATTTACTACAACCTCTTATATGGAAACATCCATGCTTCACCTGAGGAAGTGTATGCAGTGGCAAAATTAGCTGGACTCCATGATTCAATTCTTCGAATGCCACATGGATATGATACACAAGTAGGGGAACGAGGACTCAAACTTTCAGGTAATCAGAGATTTTAGATCTGTCCCATTGTGTAGAGCCATTTTCTAGAAAATGTAATGACAGAGTACATACCGAGTGCTCATCCAGTCACTTTCAACAAGGTCTCAGCCATCACTGCAAATAATTCAGCATGTTGGAAATAACTTCTCAAGTCATGCAGATGTTTTTTTTTTGTTTGTTTTCACTTGCAGCTGCAAACGGTAAGTACTTAATAGTAGATTACTGATATGTGCTCAGATCAGTGTTAACTTATTATCCATAATTTTAATATTAAAGGAAAGCCAAGATCATTATTCACCTGAGAAAGTACTAAGAGTAGGGAAAAGTAATTTTATAGTAAATAGTGTATCTCATCATAATTTCCTAGTTTGTTACGGGATGTTTTCAATGCTTTAGACTTCCTTACACTTGATATACTTAACTGCTGTAGTTTCTTTACAGTTAACTTCATTTTCATGTCCTTGTTGGTTCAGTGATCAAGTAAATTTTAGGGCTTGTAGGTTTCTATTTAAGTGTTTAATAATGAGATTTCTAGGTGTAATAATCATTATCTTATAAAAACTGAATTTTTGGGGCACCTGGGTGGCTCAGTCAGTTAAGCATCCGACTTCAGCTCATGTCACGATCTCACGGTCGGTGAATTCAAGCCCCGCGTCGGGCTCTGGGCTGGTGGCTCAGAGCCTGGAGCCTGCTTCCAATTCTGTGTCTCCCTCTCTCTCTGCCCCTCCCCCATTCATGCTCTGTCTCTCTCTCTCTCTCAAAAATAAATAAACGTTAACAAAAAAACTGAATTTTTTTGGAGGATCCATAAAAATATTTTTTCACCAAAAATTATTTGAATTCCAGAAGTGTAATGCTATCTAATGCCTAAAAGTATTACTGTAACTCATATAAACACACTATATACCCTTTACATTTATTCTCCACTCTAGTTTAATTTAGGGAGGAAATGCGTAGATTAAGGATGGAGGTGAGGCGAAAAGAAAATGAAGAATACTCCATGAATTTTAATGAGTCCCCATTCGTTTTCATTACAAACTGGCTTCATTTATTCACAACATTGATTAGGTACATACTATGTACAAGCTAATATGCTAAATGATTTAAGAGTTAAAAAGATGAAGCAAAAACAGACTTGCTCTCAAGGAATTTACAGTCCATTAGAAAGTTTTGATCTAGGTTTAGGAAATGTTAAGCAAAGATTGTTTTCAAGTTAGGTTGGTTTATAGTGTTTTTAATTTTTTTTACGTTTATTTTTGAGAGGCAGAGAGTATGAGTGGGGGAGTGGCAAAGAGGGAGAGAGACACCAAATCCAAAGCAGGCTCCAGGCTCTGAGCTGTCAGCACAGAGCCCAATGCAGGGCTCAAACTCACAAACCACAAGATCATGACCTGAGCTGAAGTCGGACGCTTAACCGACTGAGCCACACAGGTGCCCCTGTAGTGTTTTTTTTTTATTATCACCTGATAGTATAAGATACTTACATCATTCCAGTCCCCCTTTATACTTTACCATTGCTCTTAATGGTAGTAGCGTCCAGCTAACCAGACCACCTCCAGATGATTTGTCCAGTTGCCTAATTCTAAAGATATACAAGTTTTCACGTAGTATAAACTAGGCCTCTCAATATATGACTGCTTCAGATAGTTATGCCACATGCCATTTTCCAATCAATTTTTTCCTATCTGCATGCCTTTGGGAGTAAGAATGGCTAAAGAAATTGTATTCTTACCTAATACCCATCACCTTACAGCTAGACCTCTCTGAATGAGCATTTGTATTATTTAGTGTCTATGCTAATATTTATGGTAGGGAACAAACAAATGTTTCTTCTTCAATTTCCAAAATGCTATTGAATAGAATTGAAACTGAGTTGGTTTCCGCTTGAAATTTGGGAGGCATGTCTAAACTAGTCCTTCCTCTGAGTATCTACTTCTTTTAGGCGCTTTCTGCCACTGAGTTGCCAGGTGGGTAAGCAGATAGTTCTGGCATGATGCCTGCTTTGGTAGGAGAATTTTGATCTTATTGAATGGGGAAGAATGTGGATAGTATAAATATACACTTATGTACTAGTATTAGACATAAGGAGCTCCCTTTACTGGTTGGAAATAATAATTGCAGAAGAAATATAAAGTGTACCAATAAATAGGTGGAGCTTGCTTCTTGAAGAAGTTACTGAAGCTG
The DNA here is from genome assembly GCF_022079265.1 of Lynx rufus. Taxonomy (NCBI): domain Eukaryota; kingdom Metazoa; phylum Chordata; class Mammalia; order Carnivora; family Felidae; genus Lynx; species Lynx rufus. The sequence continues at coordinate 716,270 of NW_025814859.1, forward strand.
AAAAATACAAGTTTGTTCAGACATTGATAAATTACTGGATAACAGAAAGGAAGCCAAGAGGGGCATATTCAGCAAAACATCATCTTCTATATTTCCAACTATAGTTTTGTGTAAGATTGATGACTTTAGACCTACTTCCCTTCCCAGTAAGGGAAGAAAAGATTGCTTTGTTTTCACTAGAGTATATTTAGGAATAAATATGGGCTTGCATATTATGATAGGAAGAGCATTGGCATGGGAGTCAGGTCTAGCCCAGATTCCACTGGAATTTGCTCTGTGACCTTGACTAAACCCAGTAAACCTTTCTGGGTCTCTGTTCCTTTCTGTTTTAAAATTCTGCTTTTCTAGAGACCATAGCAAGTAACTAAGGTGAAATACGAGGTATCGAGTATATACCTTTAACTTTGAAGGGTGCAATAAAAGTAATTTCTTCCAGAAAAAATCCTTGAGAAGAATACTGGCTGAATGGTACTTTTTTGTTAAGAAATAAATTTATTTCTTTATTTGTTTTAAGTTTTATTTTAAATGTTTATTTATTTATTTTTGAGAGAGAGAGAGAGTGTGAGTAGAGGAGGGGCAGAGAGAGGGGGAGACAGAATCCCAAGCAGGCTCCGTGCTGCCAGCACAGAGCCCGATGCAGGGCTTGAATTCGTGAACCATGAGATCATGACCCAAGCTGAAACCAAGAGTCAGATGTTTAACCAACTGAGTCACCCAGGTGCCCCTTTGTTTGTTTGTTTGTTTGTTTGTTTAGAGAGAGAGAGAGAAGGTACAAGGGAGAGGCAGAGAGAGAGAGAGAGAGAAGGGCAAGCAGTTTCTGCACTCTCGGTGCAGAGCCTGATGTGGGACTCAAATTCACGAACCATGAGATCATGACCTGAGCCAAAATCAAGAGTCAGACACTTTAAGTGACTGAGCCACCCAGGCACCCCAAGAAATACATTTAGATATTCAGTTTTGTGTTTTCCAAGATTCCAGGCTTCAGATATTGAATTTAGTTTTGTCTTTGTTAGTTCTCTAATATTGAAATTGTTCTGAGATGCTGTCAATTGGGAAGTAATATAAAGTAACATATGTAATGAGCATATTTACGGTGAGAGGAATAATTGTGGAATCAAAGCTGTTACTTCTTTTTCTCTTTACCTGCCACAAAGTCAGAATCCAGAATTATATTTATGTTCCAGAGCAGAGTGTATAGTTTGTCAAAGGATATCATATATGAACTTAGACTCTTAAAACTGAGTAAAATGAACAGTGATCAGAGTAGAGGTAAATGTAAAGGCATTACTTGGTGGTTATGATCAATGGAAATACTAGAAACATAAAATGTCGTTATGTTATATATCCTTAAACTAAATTTTTCTTTACCAGGAGGAGAAAAGCAAAGAGTAGCAATTGCAAGAGCCATTTTGAAGGACCCCCCAGTCATTCTCTATGATGAAGCCACTTCATCATTAGATTCAATTACTGAAGAGGTAAATGATGATGAAAATGCCATGCTCTTCAATTCTCAATGCTTAACTTTTCTCCTTGGAAGTTTCAGTAAAATGGCTACATTCTTTTGTATTCTGAATGAACTTCAGTAGGAGGTAGTATAGAGCAAAATACCTGGCCCTTTTCCCCTATATAGCAAGTATTGATAACTATCAAGAATGCTAAGTTGCATTGAACTATCACATTGCTAAGTCCATTTGCAAAAGTGTCTCCTTTTAGAACCGTGTGACTGTTGTATCATCCTTGCCTCTTGAAAAGCTTGTAAGACTTGCCTACTCTGCTGCAAAGGAAAAACATTTTAGTCTTTCTGCCATTGCCACTTAACACTCATGAAAACAGGTCTTGTAAATTATTGTGACAGTATACACCAGAAAGCCTTTCACTTATTGTGGAGCAACTCACTGATAGTACAAGTCAGGCACACACAGCCTGTGGTGGTAGTATAAATTTATATTCATTTCACAAAAAAGGTTTTGCAGCACCAAGATGTTTTGCAGTCACAAGATGTTGTGACACTTGATGTCATGGTACTACCCAGCAACTACATTATACTTCATAACAACATCTTTGCATTAAATATGAAAGTCTTAATAATAATGGCAATTTCGTGAATGGATCCCCTTACTCTAGAACTGAAAATAGGCATATGTTATCTGTTACCTCCATTCACCTACATTTTACTCAAATATGTAGTAAAAACCTAGTGTTGAAGCATATGCCTAATTTCAGCTTTACAGCATGTATAGCATAATATTTGCATGTGTAGTTAAGTTTCAGGGCATATTATTTGATCTGCCATATGTTTAAAATAGTTTAATATCTAAGTGGCTTGTTTAGCATGAGGATTTGTTATATTTAAAGGGAACCTTAAGCAGGACCACACCCATTCATAGGCAAAATAGGAATCTGCTTACAAGAACTGTATACCTAAAAGTGTATCATTCACATTTACCACAAATTATAATTCCTAACAGTCATGTAGCTTTATTATCTTCCAGAGTATAACCCAATAGGAGCTAGTAGACAATTCCCCACCAAGGGAATGAGTTACTAGAAGATTTGGTAAATTTTAGTGGGCCTTTTTTAAAAGGTCCAGAGCACTTAGTAGGATGTCAGACCTTAAGTTCTTGAGAATAAGGACAATGAGTCCCCACAGACATCACAATTTTTCTTAGAGTTGGCCCTGCACGTAATTTTTAGTCTCCTGGGTAACCATCTACTCTTGATCATTTTATTCCTTTAATAAATACAATGTTTAGAAATAACTTTAGGGAGCCATTGGATATATGCCCAGCCCCACACTGCTATTTCCATCCTGCTAGGTATACTTAGAACCGGATTTCCAAGTATAACTGAATATATACACAACTCCCTTATACTTTAAAGGCAGTAAGCAAAAATGTGTTTTGCAAATGGATTCTTAAATACAGAGAACAAATTGGTGCTTGCCAGAGGGGAGGTTGGTGGGAGGATGGGTGAAATAGATAAAGGGGATTAACTCATCATGATGAGCACTGAATAGTGCATAAAATTATTGAATCAGGGTTGCCTGGGTGGCTCAGTTGGTTGAGCATCCAACTCTTGATTTCAGCTCAGGTCATTATCAGGGCTGTGGGATCGAGCCCTGCATCGGGCTCTGTGCTCAACATGGAGCCTGCTTAAGACTCACACTCTCTGTCTTTCTCTCCTTCTGCCTGTCTCCCCTGTTTGTCTCTCTCTCAAAAAAAAAAAAAAAACTATTGAATCATTATATCATATACCTGAAATTAATAAAACACTGTTAATTATACTGTAATAAAAAATGTTTTCCAGAATTCATTAAGAAGTCAGAATACCTTTTTTCCCTATTTCTTTCCTTTTGCTCTTTATTCAGTTAGGCTCTCCCTGTTGACTATTCAGGGCCAGTATCTCAGAGTCATTCCTTCTGTTTATAACTGGGCAGTTTGGCCCATTTCTTCTGAATCTTGGATATTTTGGGGAAAATGGATTCTAAAAACTTGCTTTTCAGAATTCTTTTTTTTTGTTTGTTTTAGAAGGTTATTTCATTCTTTTTTTTTTATATATGAAATTTATTGTCAAATTGGTTTCCATACAACACCCAGTGCTCATCCCAAAAGGTGCCCTCCTCAATACCCATCACCCACCCTCTCCTCCCTCCCACCCCCCATCAACCCTCAGTTTGTTCTAAGTTTTTAAGAGTCTCTTATGCTTTGGCTCTCTCCCACTCTAACCTCTTTTTTTTTTTTTCCTTCCCCTCCCCCATGGGTTCCTGTTAAGTTTCTCAGGATGCACATAAGAGTGAAACCATATGGTATCTGTCTTTCTCTGTATGGCTTATTTCATTTAGCATCACACTCTCCAGTTCCATCCACGTTGCTACAAAAGGCCATATTTCATTTTTTCTCATTGCCACGTAGTATTCCATTGTGTATATAAAGCACAATTTCTTTATCCATTCATCAGTTGATGGACATTTAGGCTCTTTCCATAATTTGGCTATTGTTGAGAGTGCTGCTATGAACATTGGGGTACAAGTGCCCCTATGCATCAGTACTCCTGTATCCCTTGGATAAATTCCTAGCAGTGCTATTGCTGGGTCATAGGGTAGGTCTATTTTTAATTTTCTGAGGAACCTCCACACTGCTTTCCAGAGCGGCTGCACCAATTTGCATTCCCACCAACAGTGCAAGAGGGTTCCCGTTTCTCCACATCCTCTCCAGCATCTATAGTCTCCTGATTTGTTCATTTTGGCCACTCTGACTGGCGTGAGGTGATATCTGAGTGTGGTTTTGATTTGTATTTCCCTGATAAGGAGCGACGCTGAACATCTTTTCATGTGCCTGTTGGCCATCCGGATGTCTTCTTTAGAGAAGTGTCTATTCATGTTTTCTGCCCATTTCTTCACTGGGTTATTTGTTTTTCGGGTGTGGAGTTTGGTGAGCTCTTTGTAGATTTTGGATACTAGCCCTTTGTCCGATATGTCATTTGCAAATATCTTTTCCCATTGCGTTGGTTGCCTTTTAGTTTTGTTGGTTGTTTCCTTGGCTGTGCAGAAGCTTTTTATCCTCATAAGGTCCCAGTAATTCACTTTTGCTTTTAATTCCCTTGCCTTTGGGGATGTGTCGAGTAAGAGATTGCTACGGCTGAGGTCAGAGAGGTCTTTTCCTGCTTTCTCCTCTAAGGTTTTGATGGTTTCCTGCCTCACATTCAGGTCCTTTATCCATTTTGAGTTTATTTTTGTGAATGGTGTGAGAAAGTGGTCTAGTTTCAACCTTCTGCATGTTGCTGTCCAGTTCTCCCATCACCATTTGTTAAAGAGACTGTCTTTTTTCCATTGGATGTTCTTTCCTGCTTTGTCAAAGATGAGTTGGCCATACGTTTGTGGGTCTAGTTCTGGGGTTTCTATTCTATTCCATTGGCCTATGTGTCTGTTTTTGTGCCAATACCATGCTGTCTTGATGATGACAGCTTTGTAGTAGAGGCTAAAGTCTGGGATTGTGATGCCTCCTGCTTTGGTCTTCTTCTTCAAAATTCCTTTGGCTATTCAGGGCCTTTTGTGGTTCCATATGAATTTTAGGATTGCTTGTTCTAGTTTTGAGAAGAATGCTGGTGCCATTTTGATTGGGATTGCATTGAATGTGTAGATAGCTTTGGGTAGTATTGACATTTTGACAATATTTATTTTTCCAATCCATGAGCAGGGAATGTCTTTCCATTTCTTTAAATCTTCTTCAATTACCTTCATAAGCTTTCTATAGTTTTCAGCATACAGATCCTTTACATCTTTGGTTAGATTTATTCCTAGGTATTTTATGCTTCTTGGTGCAATTGTGAATGGGATCAGTTTCTTTATTTGTCTTTCTGTTGCTTCACTGTTAGTGTATAAGAATGCAACTGATTTCTGTACATTGATTTTGTATCCTGCAACTTTGCTGAATTCATGTATCAGTTCTAGCAGACTTTTGGTGGAGTCTATCGGATTTTCCATGTATAATATCATGTCATCTGCAAAAAGCGAAAGCTTGACTTCATCTTTGCCAATTTTGATGCCTTTGATTTCCTTTTGTTGTCTGATTGCTGATGCTAGAACTTCCAGCACTATGTTAAACAACAGCGGTGAGAGTGGGCATCCTTGTCGTGTTCCTGATCTCAGGGAAAAAGCTCTCAGTTTTTCCCCGTTGAGGATGATGTTAGCTGTGGGCTTTGCATAAATGGCTTTGATGATGTTTAAGTATGTTCCTTCTATCCCGACTTTCTCAAGGGTTTTTATTAAGAAAGGGTGCTGGATTTTGTCAAAGGCCTTTTCTGCATCGATTGACAGGATCATATGGTTCTTTTCTTTTTTTTTGTTAATGTGATGTATCATGTTGATTGATTTGCGAATGTTGAACCAGCCCTGCATCCCACGTATGAATCCCACTTGATCATGGTGAATAATTCTTTTTATATGCCGTTGAATTCGATTTGCTAGTATCTTATTGAGAATTTTTGCATCCATATTCATCAGGGATATTGGCCTGTAGTTCTCTTTTTTTATTAGGAATCAAAGGAATACTGGCTTCATAGAATGATTCTGGAAGTTTTCCTTCCCTTTCTATTTCTTGGAATAGCTTGAGAAGAATAGGTATTATCTCTGCTGTAAACGTCTGGTAGAACTCCCCTGGGAAGCCATCTGGTCCTGGACTCTTATTTGTTGGGAGATTTTTGATAACCGATTCAATTTCTTCGCTGGTTATGGGTCTGTTCAAGCTTTCTATTTCCTCCTGATTGAGTTTTGGAAGAGTGTGGGTGTTCAGGAAATTGTCCATTTCTTCCAGGTTGTGCAATTTGTTGGCATATAATTTTTCATAGTATTCCCTGATAATTGTTTGTATCTCTGAGGGATTGGTTGTAATCATTCCATTTTCATTCCTGATTTTATCTATTTGGGTCATCTCCCTTTTCTTTTTGAGAAGCCTGGCTAGAGGTTTGTCAATTTTGTTTATTTTTAAAAAAAAAACCAACTCTTGGTTTCGTTGATCTGGTCTACAGTTTTTTTAGATTCTATATTGTTTATTTCTGCTCTGATCTTTATTATTTCTCTTCTTCTGCTGGGTTTAGGCTGCCTTTGCTGTTCTGCTTCTATTTCCTTTAGGTGTGCTGTTAGATTTTGTATTTGGGATTTTTCTTGTTTCTTGAGATAGGCCTGGATTGCAATGTATTTTCCTCTCAGGACTGCCTTCGCTGCATCCCAAAGCGTTTGGATTGTTGTATTTTCATTTTCGTTTGTTTCCATATATTTTTTAATTTCTTCTCTAATTGCCTGGTTGCCCCACTCATTCGTTAGTAGGGTGTTCTTTAACCTCCATGCTTTTGGAGGTTTTCCAGACTTTTTCCTGTGGTTGATTTCAAGCTTCATCGCATTGTGGTCTGAAAGTATGCATGGTATAATTTCAATTCTTGTAAACTTATGAAGGGCTGTTTTGTGACCCAGTATATGATCTATCTTGGAGAATGTTCCATGTGCACTCGAGAAGAAAGTATATTCTGTTGCTTTGGGATGCAGAGTTCTAAATATATCTGTCAAGTCCATCTGATCCAATGTCTCATTCAGAGCCCTTGTTTCTTTATTGACTGTGTGTCTAGATGATCTATCCATTTCTGTAAGTGGGGTGTTAAAGTTCCCTGCAATGACCACATTCTTCTCAATAAGGTTGCTTCTGTTTATGAGTAATTGTTTTATATATTTGGGGGCTCCGGTATTCGGCGCATAGACATTTATAATTGTTAGCTCTTCCTGATGGATAGACCCTGTAACTATTATATAATGCCCTTCTTCATCTCTTGTTACAGCCTTTAGTTTAAAGTCTAGTTTGTCTGATATAAGTATGGCTACTCCAGCTTTCTTTTGGCTTCCAGTAGCATGATAAATAGTTCTCCATCCCCTCACTCTCAATCTAAAGGTGTCCTGAGGTGTAAAATGAGTCTCTTGTAGACAGCAAATAGATAGGTCTTGTTTTTTTATCCACTCTGATACCCTATGTCTTTTGGTTGGCGCATTTAGTCCATTTACATTCACTGTTATTATAGAAAGATACGGGTTTAGAGTCATTGTGATCTGTATGTTTTATGCTTGTAGTGATGTCTCTGGTACTTTGTCTCACAGGGTCCCCCTTAGGATCTCTTGTAGGACTGGTTTAGTGGTGACAAATTCCTTCAGTTTTTGTTTGTTTGGGAAGACCTTTATCTCTCCTTCTATTCTAAATGACAGACTTGCTGGATAAAGGATTCTCGGCTGCATATTTTTTCTGTCTAGCACACTGAAAATCTCGTGCCAATTCTTTCTGGCCTGCCAAGTTTCAAAAGAGAGATCAGTCACGAGTCTTATAGGTCTCCCTTTATATATGAGGGCACGTTTACCCCTTGCTGCTTTCAGAATTTTCTCTTTATCCTTGTATTTTGCCAGTTTCACTATGATATGTCGTGCAGAAGATCGATTCAAGTTACGTCTGAAGGGAGTTCTCTGTGCCTCATGGATTTCAGTGCCTTTTTCCTTCCCCAGTTCAGGGAAGTTCTCAGCTATTATTTTTTCAAGTACCCCTTCAGCACCTTTCCCTCTCTCTTCCTCCTCTGGGATACCAATTATGCGTATATTATTTCTTTTTAGTGTATCACTTAGTTCTCTAATTTTCCCCTCATACTCCTGGATTTTTTTATCTCTCTTTTTCTCAGCTTCCTCTTTTTCCATAACTTTATCTTCTAGTTCACCTATTCTGTCCTCTGCCTCTTCTATCCGAGCTGTCGTCGTTTCCATTTTGTTTTGCATTTCGTTTAAAGTGTTTTTCAGCTCCTCGTGACTGTTCCTTAGTCCCTTGATCTCTGTAGCAAGAGATTCTCTGCTGTCCTGTATACTGTTTTCAAGCCCAGCGATTAATTTTATGACTATTTTTCTAAATTCACTTTCTGTTATATTATTTAAATCCTTTTTGATCAGTTCATTAGCTGTTGTTATTTCCTGGAGATTCTTCTGAGGGGAATTCTTCTGCTTGGTCATTTTGGATAGTCCCTGGCGTAGTGAGGACCTGCAGGACGCTTCCCCTGTGCTGTGGTGTATAACTGGAGTTGGTGGGCGGGGCCGCAGTCTGACCTGATGTCTGCCCCCAGCCCACCTCTGGGGCCACAGTCAGACTGGTGTGTGCCTTCTCTTCCCCTCTCCTAGGGGCGGGATTCACTGGGGGGTGGCGTGGCCCGTCTGCGCTACTTGCACACTGCCAGGCTTGTGATGCTGGGGATCTGGCGTATTAGCTGGGGTGGGTAGGCAAGGTGCACGGGGGCAGGAGGGGCAGGCTTAGTTCGCTTCTCCTTAGGTGATCCACTTCAGGAGGGGCCCTGTGGCAGCGGGAGGGAGTCAGATCCGTTGCCAGAGGTTTGGCTCCGCAAAAGCACAGAGTTAGGTGTTTGCACTGACCGAGCAAGTTCCCTGGCAGGAACTGGTTCTCTTTGGGATTTTGGCTGGGGGATGGGCGGGGGAGATGGCGCTGGCGAGCCCCTTTGTTCCCCACCAAACTGAGCTCTGTCGTCCGGGGGCTCCGCAGCTCTCCCTCCCTTTGTCCTCCAGCCTTCCCGCTTTCCGAGCAGGGCTGTTAACTTATGACCTCCCAGACGCTAAGTCGCGCTTGCTTTCGGAACACACTAGGTCCTTCCGGCCCCTCCGCTTTTGCCAGCCAGACTTGGAGGCTGTGCTTGGCTGGTGAGCCGCCCCTCTGCCCTGGCTCCCCCCCGCCAGGCCGTGGAGCGCGCACCGCCTCGCCGCCCTTCCTACCCTCTTCCGTGGGCCTCTGTCTGCGCTTGGCTCTGGCGACTCCGTTCTGCTAATCCTCTGGCGGTTTTCTGGGTTATTTAGGCAGGTGTGGGTGGAATCTAAGTGATCAGCAGGACGCGCGGTGAGCCCAGCGTCCTCCTACGCCGCCATCTTCTGAAGAGACCCAGAATTCTTTTGTCAAAGGTAGCCCCTCGCCATTTCAACGTGCCTTCTATAGAATGCTTGTGACCAAAAAAGGCCAGAGGTGTTGGGAAGAAGCTGTCCTTGCTTCTGTGGCAAGGGGAAATGGAGCTAGACATTTCATTCTCAGCTTTATTTCGTTGTCTTCTGAAGTGACAACTTTGCTGTGTAACCATTTCCATCCTCTTGCCACTTTTTTTTTTTTCCATTCATCATGACATAAGCGTTTTTGTTCTTTTTAAATTTTTAGTTTCAGTATAGTTAACATAGAGTCTTATATTAGTTTCAGGTGTACAATTTAGTGATTCAACAATTTGATACATCATTCAATACTTATCACAACAATTGCACTCCTTAATTTCCATTACCAATTTCATCCATCCTCCCAACCACCTCCCCTCTGATAAGCATCAGTTTCTTTTCTATAGTTAAGAGTCTGCTTCTTGATTTGTCTCTGTCTCATTCTGTCTTTTTTCCTTTGCTTGTTTTGTTTCTTAAATTCCTCTTATGAGTAAAATCATATGGTATTTGTCTTTTTTCTGACTGGCATATTTCACTTAGCATTATACTTTGTAGCTCCATGCATGTCATTGCAAATGTCAGGATTTCATTTTTTTTATGTCTGAATTATTTTCCATTGTATATTTAAATAAATTTTTTTTAATTTATAAAAATGGGCAGAAGACATAAACAGACATTTCTCCAAAGAATATATCCAGATAGCAGACAGACACATGAAAAGATGCTCAACATCACTCATCATCAAGGAATTGCAAATCAGAACTACAATGAGATATCACTTCACACCAGTCAGAATGGATAAAATCAAAACCACAAGAAATAACAAGTGTTGGTGAGGATTTGGAAAAAAAGGAACAAAGGTGCCCTGTTGATCAGAATGCAAACTGATGCAGCCACTCTGGAAAACAGTATGGAGGTTCCTCAAAGTTAAAAATAGAATTACTGTATGATCCAGTAATTGTGCTACTGGTCCAGTAATTGTGCTACTGGGTAATTACCCCCAAATTACAAAAACACTAATTGAAGTGATACATGCACCCCTGTGCTTATAACAGCATTATCTACAATAGCCAAGATGTGGAAGCAGCCCAAGTGTCCATCGATCAATGGTACATAAAGAAGTCAGAATACTTTTGAAAGGGAAGTTTGCTCAAGTTAAACATACACAGTTGTCTTTGTTGCCCTTTCCGTCCTCTAAGTTTGAAATAATGAAAAGCAAATGCTTCTGTACCCTTTGAGTCTCCTATCTTTCTATTGATTGTTTTGTAATTTTCTGTATCCTGTTACTTGATTCCTACCTCATTTTATTTTTGTTCTCATAGGCTAGATAAATATAACCAACATGTTCCTGATATCACTGTATTCATCATTATTACGTTTGTTTTTATGTATAGAAATATCCACCTTCTTCCAGTCTTTGTAATTTTAAGAAATGTTGCCTATCTCATAGATAATTTTTCCACAATAATGTGGTTATATTTGCCTTTTTGTGTTGCTCAATTTCTCCTCTTCTTAGTAATTATTTACATTAGGGAAAATATTTGGTAGTGGTATAAAGTTTATATAATACAGAATTGGCATTGTATATGTTCCTTTAAGAAATGTTTGATTATTTTAATTTACATTTACCTAATAGATTTTTTTCTTAACTCTTGTCAAACTTGCAGACTATTCTTGGTGCCATGAGGGATGCAGTCAAACACAGAACTTCTGTTTTCATTGCACACAGATTGTCAACAGTGGTTGATGCAGATGAAATCATTGTCTTGGACCAGGTAAAAGATTTAACTTTAAAATTTAGTATGTGGGAGACTTTTGAGAAGTTGGCAGAGTAGGAGGGTCCTGAGCTTACCTGGTCCCACAGACACACATAGATAGCCACATGAGTGCAACTAACACAGAAAATACCTAGAATGGCAGAACAGACTTTGCACAGGAAAGGCATGTTGAAAATGGTAGGAGGGGCAGATGCAGTCTGGAACCAAAATCCTACTGAGACTAACCATGAACAGAAGGAACACCACAAGCAGGGAAAAGGGGAGGAGCAGACCCCCCACCAAGCACCCCAGGCAAGGGAGAACTACACTGGAAAGACAGGTCCCCATAACATTAGGCTTTGAAAACCATGGGGCTTAACTTTGTGAGTTTTGACAATCATTGGGACTTAATGCCAGGTTCTTTAAAACTCAGCTGGCTTAGCTGTGGGAGGCCCTCAGGGCAATAAGAAATGAAATCCTTGGCCTTAAAGAGCCAGCATAACAAAAAAAACCCGCCAAGATGTAGCATAGAAGCACCACTTCAAAAAGTGCCTGGGATATACATGAAGTACATTTATTTACTAATCTCAGAATGTGTGCAGGAGAGGCAGGGATCTTTAGGAGATTTCTCTAAGAACAGAAGAGTTGTTGGTTACCATTTCTCCCTACCCCAGCCCCCAGTCTAGATAGCCCATTCAGTTGCAGGAACCAGCAGGAACACCGTCTACCTATCTTGCCAACACAACGTACACTATATCTTGCATTCTGGATATCCACCCCACTTAGCAAGCATCCTTTCAAAGCAGCTGCTGCCAAGAGACACCCTGTAAAGAGCCCTCACGGAGACCTGAACCACTCCAAAGTGACTACTATCTTGGGGAGAGGAGAAGATAACCACACATAGCAGTGCAACTGCAGCAATGTCAGACAGACTGGGCAGGCATCTGGTCTGACTGTTGGCCCTGCCCACCAATAAAAACCTCTCAGGTAACGGCAGGAAGAGTACCCTGAAGATCAATGCTACTGCAGCCCTAATAGAAGAATGGGGGCAGGCATATGGTTTGATTATAGGCCCCACCTACCACTGAAAGCCTCTCAGAGGACAACAGAGCGAGAGCACCCTGCAATTTGGTATGATGGCAGTCCAGGCAGAGAGGCTGAATTACAGCCCTGTAGTGACTCTTTCCTTAACAGCACAGGGACCAAATCCTGCCTGGTATGCCCATGACTGCAGGCAAACACAGCCACAACACTAGGGTGCACACAACCCACTAGGAGACACCCCTGAAGCTCCTGGTTCTGGTGAACAGTGGACATGATGCTACAGGACCCCACAGGATCTCTTCTTCATAAGGCCACCCCTTTTCAAGATCAAAGACTTAGCTTACTTTTCTAATACATAGAAACAAGCACAAAAAGATGGACAAAATGAGGAAACAGAGGAATATGTCCCAGATGAGAGAATGGGACAAAACTAAGGCAAAAGAACTAAATGAAACAGAGATGAGCAATATGCTTGATAAAGAATTCAAAGTAATGGTCATAAAGATACTCATTGGACTAGACAAAAGAGTGGAGAATCTCAATGAACATATAACAAAGAGATAGAAAATATAAAAAAGAACCAATCAGAGATGAATAACTTCATAACTAAAATTAAAAATACACTAGAGGGAATCCATAGCAGATGAGAGGAGACAGAAGAATGTATCTGTGAGCTAAAAGACAGAGTAATGGAAAGAAACCAAGCTGAATAGCAAAAAAAAAAAAAAAAGAAAGAAAGAATTGAGAATAGATTAAGGGAACTAGTAACATCACCAAGCATTCCAACATTCACATTACAGCAATCCCAGAGGAGGAGAGAGAAGAGCACAGAAAATTTATTTGAAGAAATAATAGCTGAAAACTTCACTAATCTGGGGAAGGAAACAGACATCCAGATTCTGGAGGCACACAGAACCCACAACAAGATCAACCCACAGAGGTCCACACTAAGACACAAAATAATTAAAACGGCAAAATTTAGTGATAGAGAATGTTGAAAACAGCAAGAGAAAACAGTTATATTCAAAGGAAACCCCACAAGGCTTTCACCTCATTTTTCAGCAGAAATTTTGCAGACCAAAATGGCATGGTATACTCAAAGTACTGACAGAAAAATAACCTGTAAACAAGAATACTCCACTCAGCAAGGCTATCTTAAGAACACAAGTAGAGATAAAGTGTTTCCCAGGCAAAAAAAAAAGTTAAAGGAGTTTATCACCATTAAACCAGCCTTCAAGAAAAAAGGAATTCTAAAAAAAAATTTTTTTTAGCATTTATACATTTTTGAGAGACAGAGAGAGACAGAGCATGAGTGGGGAAGGGGCAGAGAGAAAAGGAGACACAGAATCTGAAGCAGGCTCCAGGCTCCGAGCTGTCAGCACAGAGCCTGCTCGAACTCACGAACTGTGGGATCATGACCTGAGCCGACGTCGGACGCTCAACCAACTGAGCCACCAAGGCATCCCAAGGAATTCTTTGACTGGAAAGAAAAGGCCATAATTAGGAGTAAGAAAATTATGAAAGGAAAAAAGTTCACAGGTAAATGCAAACATATAATAAAAGTAGTATATTAATCACTTATAAAACCAGTATGGAGATTAAAGTACAAAAACAGTAAAATCAATGTATCTATAAAAATTAAGTGAAGAGATTCACAAAAGAATGTAAAGTATGACATATATATAAAACGTGGGGCAAGTAAAATTTTAGTACTTTTAAAATGACTTCAAAGTTAACTGATCATCAACATAATATAGACTCTATATGCATAAAATATATATGAACCTAAGGGTAACCACAAATCAAAAACCTGTGGTAGATACACAAAAAGTAAAGAGAAAGTAATTAAAGCATGATACTGAAGAAAGCCATCAACTCACAAGGGAAGAAAGAAAGTAAACATGGAAAAACAAGAGAAAAACTATAAAAACAAACCATAAAACAAGTTACAAAATGGCAATAATTACACACCTATTATTAATTACTTAGAATGTAAATGGACTAAATGCTCCAATCAAAAGACATAAGATTACTGAATGGATAAAAAATACATGCCCCATCTAAATGCTACCTACAGGAGACTCAGGTCAGACCTAAAGACACATGGAGATTGAAAGTTTGGAAAAACATTCACTTTGTAAATGGGAGTGAAATGAAAGCCAGGAGAGCAATACTTGTATTGGACAACACAGGCATTAAAACAAAGATTGTAATAGGAGAGAAGAAGGACACTACATAATGATAAAAGGTAAAAATCTAACAAGAAGATATAACAGTTGTAAATATTTGTGCACCCAAAATGGGAGCACCCAAAAACATAAAGCATGTGTTAACAGGCATAAAGGAAGAAATTAATACAATAATAATAATTGAATTTAACACCCCACTTAACATTAATGGATATTTCATCCAGACAGAAAATTAAGGAAACAGTGACTTTGGATGACATATTGGACAAGATGAAACTAACATCATATATATTCATAACATTCCATCAAAAAATAGATTATTTTCAAGTGCATCTAGGACATTCTCCAGAATAGATCACTTGTTAGGGCACAAAACAAGTATCTATGAATTTAAGAAGATAAAACCACATCAAGCATCTTTTCCAAAAAAAAAAAAAAAAGATATGAAACCACAAAAATCAATTGCAAGAAAAATACGGAAAAAAACACAAAGCTAAGCAACATGCTACTAACCAACAAATAGTTCAACAGAAGAAGAAAAAATAAAAAAATACATGGAGACAAATGAAAATAAAAACATAATGGCTCATACTCTTGGGGATGCAGCAAAACTGTTCTGAGGTAAGATTATACCACTATAGGCCTGTCTCAAGAAAGAATAAAAATCTCGAATTAATAACCTAACCTTACACTTAATGGAGCTAGAAATAAAGGAACAAAGGCCAAAGCCAGTAGATGGAACAAAATAGTAAAGATTAGAGCAAAAGTAAATGAAATAGAGGTTTAAAGAAATAAAAGAGGGGCGCCTGGGTGGCTCAGTTGGTTAAGTGACCGACTTCGGTCGGCTCAGGTCATGATCTCACAGTCCCTGGGTTTGAGCCCCACATCGGGCTCTGTGCTGACAGTTCAGAACCTGGAACTTGCTTCGGATTCTGCGTCTCCCTCTTCCTCTGCCCTCTCCCACTCATGCTCTGTCTCTGTCTCTCTCTCTCTCTCAAAAATAAATAAACATTAAAAAAATTTTTTAAAGAAAGAAATAATCAGAAAAACCAGGAGCTGGTTATTTGAAAAAAAATCAACAAAATTGATAAACCTTTAGCCAGACTTATCAGAAAAGAGAGAGAGGGAGAAAAGACTCAAGATCAGAAATGAAGGAGAAGAAATAACAACTGACACCACTGAAATACAAAAGATTATACGAGAATACTATGAAAAACTGTGTGCCAACAATTTGGACAACTAGAAGACAGGGATAAATTATAGAAATATAAAACGTTTCAAAACTGAATCAGGACATAATAGAGAATTTGAACAGACCAATTACTAGCAATGATACTGAAACCATAATTTAAAAATTCGCAACAAAGAAAAGTTGAGGACCACATGGCTTCACAGGTGAATTTTTTAAGCCATTTTATTTTATTTTATTTTATTTTATTTTATTTTATTTTATTTTATTTATTATATAAAATTTATTGTCAAATTGGTTTCCATACAACACCCAGTGTTCATCCCAACAGGTGCCCTCCTCAATGCCCATCAGCCACTTTCCCCTCCCTCCCACCCCCCATTAACCCTCAGTTCTCAGTATTTAAGAGTCTCTTATGGTTTGCCTCCTTCCCTCTCTGTAACTTTTTTCCCCCCCTTCCCCTCTCCCCTGGTCTTCTGTTGAGTTTCTCAGGACCCACGTGTGAGTGAAAACATGGGATCTGTCTTTCTCTGCCTGACTTATCTCACTTAGCATAACACTCTCCATTTCCATCCACGTTGCTACAAAGGGCCATATTTCATTCTTTCTCATTGCCGAGTACTATTACATTGTATATATAAACCACATCTTCTTTATCCATTCGTCAGTTGATGGACATTTAAGCTCTTTCCATAATTTGTCTATTGTTGAAAGTGCTGCTACAAACATTGGGGTACAAGTGCCCCTATGCATCAGCACTCCTGTATCCCTTGGGCAAATTCCTAGCAGTGCTATTGCTGGCTCATAGGGTAGTTCTGTTTTTAAATTTTTGAGGATCCTCCACACTGTTTTCCAGAGCAGCTACACCAGTTTGCATTCCCACCAACAGTGCAAGAGGTTTCCCGTTTTTCCACATCTTCACCAGCATCTATAGTCTCCTGATTTGTTCGTTTTAGCCACTCTGACAAGTGTGAGGTGGTATCTCAGTGTGGTTTTGATTTGTATCTCCCTGATGAGGAGTGACGTTGAGCATCTTTTCATGTGCCTGTTGGCCATCCGGATGTCTTTAGAGAAGTGTCTCTTCATGTTTTCTGCCCATTTCTTCACTGGATTATTTGTTTTTCAGGTGTGGAGTTTGGTGAGTTCTTTATGGATTTTGGATACTAGCCCTTTGTCTGATATGTCATTTGCAAATATCTTTTCCCATTCCGTTGGTTGCCTTTTAGTTTTGTTGATTGTTTCCTTTGTAGTGCAGAAGCTTTTCATCTTGATGAGGTCCCCATAGTTCATTTTTGCTTTTAATTCCCTTGCTTTTAGAGATGTGTTGAGTAAGAAATTGCTGCAGCTGAGGTCAAAGAGGGTTGTTTTCTGCTTTCTCCTCTAGGGTTTTGATGGTTTCCTGTCTCACATTCAGGTCCTTCATCCATTTTGATTTTATTTTTAGAATGGTGTAAGAAAGTGGTATAGTTTCATTGTTCTGCATGTTGCTGTCCAGTTCTCCCAGCACCATTTGTTAAAGAGACTGTCTTTTTTCCATTGGATACTCTTTCCTGCTTTGTCAAAGATTAGTTGGTCTTACATTTGTGGGTCCAATTCTGGGGTCTCTGTTCTATTTCATTGGTCTATGTGTCTGTTTTTGTGTCAGTACCATACTGTCTTCAGACTGCAACTTTTTAGTAGAGGCCAAAGTCTCTGATTGTGATGCCTCCAGCTTTGGCTTTCTTCTTCAATATTACTTTGGCTATTCGGGGTCTTTTGTGGTTCCATACTAATTTTAGTATTGTTTGTTCTAGCTTTGAGAAGAATGCTGGTGCAATTTTGATTGGGATTGCATTGAATGTGTAAAGATCAGAGCAGAAATAATATAAAATAAAAAAAAACCCAGTAGAACAGATCAATGAAACCAAGAATTGGTTTTATGAAAAAATAAACAAAATTGATAAACCTCTAGCCGGGCTTCTCAAAAAGAAGAGAAAGGACCCAAAGAGATAAAATCACGAACGAAAATTGAATTATTACAACCAATCCCTCAGAAATACAAGCAATTATCAGGGAATACTATGAAACATATGCCAACAAAATGGACAACCTGGAAGAAATGGACAAATTCCTAAACACCCACACACTTCCAAAACTCAAATGGGAAGAAATAGAAAATTTGAACAGATCCATAAGTAGTGAAAAAATTGAATCAGTTATCAAAATCTCCCAAAAATAAGAGTCCTGGACCAGATGACTTCCCTGGGGAATTCTACCAGACATTTAAAACAGGCATAATACCTGTCCTTCTCAAGCTGTTCCAACAAATAGAAAGGGAAGGAAAACTTCCAGACTCATTCTGTGAAGCCAGCAGTACTTTGATTCCCAAACCAGACAGAGACCCAGCAAAAGAAGAGAACTACAGGCCAATAGCCCTGATGAATATGGATTCAAAAATTCTCAATAAGATACTAGCAAATCGAATTCAACTGCATATAATAAGAATTATTCACCATGATCAAGTAGGATTCATTCCTGGGCTGCAGGGCTGGTTCAATATTTGCAAATCAGTCAGTGTGATACATCACATTAATAAAAGATAAGAACCATATGATCCTGTCAATCGATGCAGAAAAAGCTTTTGACGAAATACAGCTCCTTTCTTAATAAAAACCCTTGAGAAAGTCAGGATAGAAGGAACATACTTAAACATCATTAAAGCCATTTATAAAAAGCCCACAGCTAATATCATCCTCAGTGGGGAAAAACTGAGAGCTTTCCCCCTGAGATCAGGAAGACTACAGGAATATCAACTCTCACCACTGTTGTTTAATATAGTGTTGGAAGTACTAGCATCAGCAATCAGACAACAAAAGGAAATCAAAGGCATTAAAATTGGCAAAGATGACATCAAACTTTCACTTTTCACAGATGGCATGATACTACTCTGCATGGAAAACCTGACAGACTCCACCAAAAGTCTGCTAGAACTGATACATGAATTCAGCAAAGTTGCAGGGTACAAAATCAATGTACGGAAATCGGTTGCATTTTTATACACCAATAATGAAGCAACAGAAAGAGAGAGAAATAAAGAATCTGATCCCATTCACAATTGCACCAAGAGTCATAAAATACCAAGGAATGGTATCAAGATACCAAGAAATGGAAAAACATTCTGGGGTCATGGATTGGAAGAATAAATACTGTTAAAATGTCAATACTACCCAAAGCAGTCTACAAAACAGACTCTTAAATAGAGAGAACAAACTGGTGGTTGTCATAAGGGTGGTGTGGGAAGGGATGGGTGAAATAGATAAAGGGGAATAAGAGTACACTTAACTTGATTAGCACTAAGAAATGTATAGATTGTTGAATCATTACATTTTAAACCTTAAACTAATATAACATTGTATCTTAATTGTAGTTCAGTAAAAAATAGTATGTGAAGAACATTGGAAATGATCACAAACACAAACAAGTTAAATATTGTTTCTAAAGAAATATAGATATTTTTCAGAATAAAATTGAATTTAAATGAAATTGAATCCCGATAGGACTCCCATTTTTACTGCCTTTTGATAGGGAAACAAACTCATTTTTTTTCTA
The DNA here is from genome assembly GCF_022079265.1 of Lynx rufus. Lineage (NCBI taxonomy): Eukaryota > Metazoa > Chordata > Mammalia > Carnivora > Felidae > Lynx > Lynx rufus. The sequence continues at coordinate 735,533 of NW_025814859.1, forward strand.
TGAAGAAATAAACTATTAATCACTCTTCATTGAAGTATTAAAAGTAAAATTATATCAGGAAAGCATTAAAGCCTCATATGATAGAATAAGGTTTTAAAGGGTGTATATATAAAATAATTTTTCTGCATTCATTTTTGCTCCGTACAGAATCATTGCCCATTATCGTCTTTGTATTTTTTATTTTTCTAATATCTGCACATACCCTTGATGTCTAAAATAAAATTACCATAAAATAAAGTCATTTGCAAACACGATTGTTTTTATTTTTTTTTTTCCTCATGGGGAAAAGTAAGAAAAAGAACAGACTGCTTTATCTCTTCTGAGGGAATTACTGTAAGAATGTACTATCTAAACGTTCTGATCAAATCAGAATACCACTATAATGATTGGTAGGTTTCAAAAATTGTGATAGTTTTCCTTTTTCTCCTCTTTGTAAGGATATATTTTCTGACCCCCTAATACTTGGTTATTTCTAACATTGTTCAGTTTTTCACCTCCCATTCAGCCTTTTCTATGATTATGTTTCCCTTATAATAAGTAGACTTTCAGTTCATTATCATTTTGAATGCCTGAATACTGGATATTGAGAGAGAAAGAGCATTCTCATGTACTTTCTATATTGAGTTGAGAGAGAATTTTTCACACCACTAAAATTTCTTATAGGTTATACATTTCTGTGGTGTGTGTGTATATATATCACATATATTTGTGTGTATATGTATACACACACACACACACACACACATATATATGTATATTTTTATGTTACCTGTGTACTTGAGCATCCCTAGGTCATAAGTGCTTACATTCATTATAAAATAATTTTTTTCACTATGATGATATACTATAATGCCTTAGGTGTGAAATGTTGTAAATATACTTCATTATCAATTGATGTTCAAAAGAGGACACTTGTGATGAGCACTAGATGTTGTATGTAAGTGATGAGTCACTAAATTCTACACCTGAAACTAACATACTGTGTTAATCAACTGGAATTTAAATAAAAACTTTAAATTTTTTTTTTACATTTTTATTTATTTTTGAGAGACAGAGAGAGACAGAGCACACGTGGGGGAGGGGCAGAGAGAGACTGAGATGCAGAATCTGAAACAGGCTCCATGCTCTGAGCTGTCAGCACAGAGCCCGATGCTGGGCTCGAACCCACAAACCGTGCGATCATGACCTGAGCCGAAGTCAGACACTCAACCGACTGAGCCACCCAGGCGCCCCTTAAATAAAAACTTTAAAAATAATTAAAATTAAAAAAAATTATAATCTGAAATAAAATCTGCTGTTTATGCTTTTTTGCTGAACTTTCCATTGTATGTAGACATGCAGATAGTCTTTTTTTTATAAATATAAAATGCTAAAAGTACTTGAGCAGGCTTGTGCTCTCTTGTGTCATGGCATGAGGTTGACGGTATCTGTAGTTATATCACAACATTGCCACTTGAAGTTTGGATTATAATTGGAACTAACTTATTAGTGATTATAGCAAATATATGTAAAATACCTTTATAATTTGATGTTCTATATTTGCTTGATTATGAAGATCAGAGACTTTCATTTTCTAGTGAAACTTACGTGACCTCATGTGTTATGTCAGCAGTATCTTGTAGTATTATTGTTGCCTCTACATAAGAAATAGATTTCCCAAGGCCCTTCCTTATCCCCACAGGCTGGTAATTACCCCTTCCCAGCCTTGGCAAGAGGCTGTAGATTTACTTGTCAGGAAATTGAGTCAGACAGGCTCTAGATACAGAACTGTAAAACACATGAACAAACATGGAGATTAACTGGAAAACAAAACACAGCAAAGAAGACCACAGATCCTCTTCTGTGACTGGCTCCAAGAATCTTGCTAGCCATTTCTTTATTTCTACTATCACCACTCCTTCCTTCATCAGGAGATAACTGGAGAATTCTTCTTTACAGAAACAAAAGTAGCTCCAGAAAAAAAAAAAAGATATTTGTATTTAGAGACTGCACCAAAATGACCAGGTATCCATTTGATCACCTTCAGTGAAACTCCACAGTGGAAAAATCCCTTTCCCATGCATTTAGAGTTTCCAGTCAGCTTTCTAATGCTCCATTATTTTTTTTTAATTTTTTTTCAACGTTTATTTATTTTTGGGACAGAGAGAGACAGAGCATGAATGGGGGAGGGGCAGAGAGAGAGGGAGACACAGAATCGGAAACAGGCTCCAGGCTCTGAGCCATCAGCCCAGAGCCCGACGCGGGGCTCGAACTCACGGACCGCGAGATCGTGACCTGGCTGAAGTCGGACGCTTAACCGACTGCGCCACCCAGGCGCCCCTAATGCTCCATTATTAAGTGTCAATGGATAAAAAGAAAGACCTCTAAAACAAGCAGGAAAAAAGAGCTCACCAAACTCCACACCCAAAAAACAAATAATCCAGTGAAGAAATGGGCAGAAAACATGAAGAGACACTTCTCTAAAGAAGACATCCGGATGGCTAACAGGCACATGAAAAGATGCTCAACGTCGCTCCTCATCAGGGAAAGACAAATCAAAACCACACTCAGATACCACCTCAGGCCAGTCAGAGTGGCCAAAATAAACAAATCAGGAGACTATAGATGCTGGAGACGATGTGGAGAAACAGGAACCCCCTTGCACTGTGGGTGGGAATGCAGACTGGTGCAGCCACTCTGGAAAACAGTGTGGAGGTTCCTCAAAAAATTAAAAATAGACCTACCCTATGACCCAGCAGTAGCACTGCTAGGAATTTACCCAAGGGATACAGGAGTGCTGATGCATAGGGGCACTTGTACCCCAATGTTTATAGCAGCACTCTCAACAATATCCAAATTATGGAAAGAGCCTAAATGTCCATCAACTGATGAATGGATAAAGAAACTGTGGTTTATATACACAATGGAGTACTATGTGGCAATGAGAAAGAATGAAATACGGCCCTTTGTAGCAACGTGGACAGAACTGGAGAGTGTGATGCTAAGTGAAATAAGCCATATAGAGAAAGATAGATACCATATGCTTTCACTCTTATGTGGATCCTGAGAAACTTAACAGGAACCCATGGGGGAGGGGAAGGGAAAAAAAAAAAAGGTTAGAGTGGGAGACAGCCAAAGCATAAGAGACTCTTAAAAACTGAGAACAAACTGAGGGCTGATGGGGGGTGGGAGGGAGGGAAGGGTGGGTGATGGGTATTGAAGAGGGCACCTTTTGGGATGAGCACTGGGTGTTGTATGGAAACCAATTTGACAATAAATTTCACATATTAAAAAAAATAAAAAGAATTCAGTAGAAAATGTAGACAATGCACAGAACATAAGACAACTTAAAAATATTAATATCACAGGTCATGGAAAATAAAGCATTTCTAAAATAGGGGCAAATGCTATTAAGAAAAGTAAAGTGAGCCTTATATGGCGTGAGTTCCACATATGTTGTTAAATGAAAGAACAATGGAAAATCTATGCTGCCATTTGCAAGAAGGATGGGGAAAAAAGGAACAAAGAAACTCAGGGTGTTCTTAACATCTTAATCGACTTCATTTTACCTGTCCTCTTATCCACTTCCCCTTTGGCAACTACCAGTTTGTTCTTTAATTAAGAGGTAGAGACTTCCAGTTATAAAATAAATAAGTCACAGAAATGAAAAGTACAGCATAAGTAATACAGTCAATAATATTATAAAATGCCTTATGGTAACAAATGGTGACCACATTTACCATGGCCAGCATTGAGTAGTGTATACAATTATCAAATTACTATGTCATACACATGAAAGTAATATGACATTGTATGCCAATTATATTAGAAAAAGTTGCAAAATACAGGGCTCCTAGGTGGCTCATCTGGTTAAGCATCCGACTCTTGATTTCAGCTGAGGTCATGATCTCAAATTCCTGAGCTTGAGCTCTGCATTAGGCTCCATTGCATGGACCCTGCTTAAGATTCTCTGTTTCCCTCTCCCTCTGCCCCTCTACGACTCATCCTCTCAGATAGATAGATAGATAGATAGATAGATAGATAGATAGATAGATACAAATTGCAAAAAAAAAAAAGAATATCCTAAATTGCTCTGAAAAAAAATTTAATATCTAATGATTCATAATCTTTTGAGTGGCTTAGAGGTATGATCATGGATATTATTATTATAAGAAGGCTATTCAGAAGTGTCTAATAGTCTGATTGATATAAAATATACTAAAACCTTTATTTTTTGTGTTTCAATGCCTTTATTTTTTTGGCAAAAAAAAAAAAAACTCTCAGGCAACATAAACTGAAACCAAAGAAATTGACTACTTATAGAGTGGGGAGAGAAAGGGGTAAAAGAGATAGGAAATGGAACATGACTCTCCTGATTATACTTTTTTATATATATTTTTTGTAGTTCAAGTTTTGATTTAAATTCCACATAGTTAACATACAGTGTAATAATTAGTTTCAGGAGTAGAATTTAGTAATTCATCATTTACATACAAGGTATGCTCACCACAAGTGCTCTCCTTAATACCTATCACCCATTTAACCCAAACCCTCACCCATATCCCCTCCAACATCTCTGTTCTCTTTAGTTAAGTCTGTTTTATGGTTTGCCTCTCTCTTTCCCCCTATGTTCATCTGTTTTGTTTCTTAAATTCCACATGTGAGTGAAATCATAAGGTATATGTCTTTCTGACTTATTTTGCTTAGCATAATACTTTCTAAATCCATCTGTATCATAGCAAATGGCAAGGTTTTATTTGTTTTGATGGCTGAGTAATACTGGTGTGTGTTTGTGTATACATATATACCACATCTTCTTTATCCATTCATCAGTCGATGGACATTGGGGTTCTTTCCATAATTTGCCTATTGTTGATAATGCTACTATAAACATCAGGGTGCATGTATCCCTTTGAACCAGTATTTTTGTATATTTTGGATAAAAACCTAGTAGTGTAATTGCTGGGTCATAGGATAGTTCTATTTTTAACTTTTTAAGCAACCGCCATACTGTTTTCCATAGCGGCTACACCAATTTGCATTCCCACCAACAGTGTAAGAGTGTACCCCTTTCTCCACATCCTTGCCAACACCAATTGTTTTAGCCATTCTGACAGGTGTGAGGTGATACCTCATTATAGGTTTGATTTGTATTTCCCTGATGGGGTTGAGCATCTTTTCATGTTTCTGTAGGCCATCTATACATCTTTGGAGAAAAGTCTCCTCATGTCTTTTTTGCCCATTTTTTAACTGGATTATTTGTTTTTTGGTTGTTAAGTTTGATAAGTTCTTTATACATTTTGGATACTAACCCCTTCTCAGATATGTCATTTGAAAATATCTTCTCCAATTCCAAAGGTTGCCTTTTATATTGTTTCCTTTACTGTGCAAAAGCCTTTTATCTTGGTGAGGCCCCAGTAGTTTACTTTTGGGTTTTTTTTTTCCCCTTGCCTCAGGAGACATATCTAGTAAGAAGTTGCTATGGCTGATGTCAAAGAGGTTAACTTTCTGTGTTCTCCTCTGGGATTTTGATGGTTTCCTGTCTCACATTTAGGTCTTTCATCCACTTTGAATTTATTTTTGTGTATGCTGTAACAAAGTGGACCATTTTCATTCTTCATGTTGCTGTCCAATTTTCCCAGCATCTTTGTTGAAGAGACTGTCCTTTTTCCATTGCATATTTCCTGTTTTGTCAAAGGTGGTTGACCTTACAGTTGCCGGTCCATTTCTGGGTTTTCTATTGTGTTCCATTGATCTGTGTGTCTGGTTTTGGGCCAGTAACATCCTGTTCTGATCACTGCTGTTTTGTAATATAACTTGACGTTCAGAATTTTGATGCCTCCAACATTGTTTTTCTTTTTCAAGGTTGCTTTGGCTATTTGGGATATTTTATGTTTCCATACAGATTTTAGGTTTCTTGTTTTAGCTCTGTGAAAAATGGTGCTGATATTTTGATAGGGACTAAATTAAATGTGTAGATTGCTTTGTGTAGTATAGACATTTTAACAGTATTTGTCCTTTCAGTCCTTGAGCATGGAATGTCTTTCCATTTGTTGGTGTCCTCTTCCATTTCTTTCATCAGTGTTTTACAGTTTTCAGGGTATAGATCTTTTGCTTCTTTGGTTAGATTTATTCCTATGTATCCTATGGGTTTTGGTGCCATTGTAAATTGGATTGATATCCTTGATTTCTTTTCTCTGCTACTTCATTATTGGTGTGTAGAAATGCAACAGATTCCTTTACCTTGATTTTTTATTCTATGACTTGACTGAATTGGTGTATCAGTTTTAGCAATTTTTTGGTGGAGTCTTTTGTGTTTTCTGCAAGTATCATGTCATCTGAAAATAGTGAAAGTTTGACTTGTTCCTTGTCATGTTGGATGCACTTTATTTCCTTTTCTTGTCTGTTTGCTGAGACTAGGACTTCCAAGTATTGTTAATAGTATGTTAGTAGTATTGGTGTCGACATCCCCATCTTGTTCCTGAATATAAAAGAAAAGCTCTCAGTTGTTCCCCATTGAAGATGACATTAGCTGTGGGGTTTTTGTGTATGGCCTTTTTGATGTTGAGGTATGTTCCCTCTATCCCTCCTTTGTTGAGGGTTTTTATCAAGAATGAATGCTGTACTTTGTCAAATGTTTTTTTCTGTAGCTGTTGAGAGGATCATATGGTTCTTATCATTTATTTTATTAATGTGGTGTATCACGTTGACTGATTTGGGAATACTGAGCCATGCTTGCACCCAGGAATAAATCCCACATGATCATGGTGAATGATTCTTTTAATGTGCCAGTGAATTCAATTTGCTAGCATTTTGTTGAGGATTTTGGCATCCATGTTCATCAGGGATATTGGCCTATAGTTCTCTTTTTTAGTTGAGACTTTGGTTTTAGAATCAGTGTAATGCTGGCCTCATAGAATGAATTTGGAAGTTTTCCTTCTATTTCTACTTTTTGGAATAGTTTATGAAGAATAAGTATGAACTCTCGTTTAAAGGTTTGGTAGATTTCCCCTGTGAAACCATCTGACCATGGACTTTAGTCTGTTGGGGTATTTTGATTACTGATACAATTTCTTTGCTGGTTATCAGTCTGTGCAAGTTTTCTATTTGTTCCTGTTTCAGTTTTGATAGTTTATATGTTTCTAGGAACTTACCCATTTCTTCCAGACTGCCCAATTTGATGCCATAAAATTTTTCATAATATTATCTTATAATTGTATTTCTGTGATGTTGGTTGTGATTTCTCCTCCCTCACTTGTGATTTTATTCACTTGGGTCCTTTCATTTTCCTTTTTCATACATCTGGCTTGGGGGGGGTTATCAATTTTATTATTTTTTTCAAAGAACCATCTCCTGGTTTCATTGATCTGATCTGCTGGTTTTTTGTTTCTATATTATTTATTTCTGCTCTAATCACTATTATTTCCCTTCTTCTGCTGGCTTTATGCTTCATTTGTTGTTCTTTTTCTACCTCCTTTAGACACTGTAAGATAGGGTTGTTTATTTAAGATTTTTCTTGTTTCTTCGGGCACCTGGGTGGCTCATTCAGTTGAACATCAGACCCGACTACAGCTCCAGTCATGATCTCATGGTTCATGAGTTTGAGCCCAACATCAGGCTCTGTGCTGACAGCTTGGAGCCTGGAGCCTGCTTCAGAATCTGTGTCTCCCTCTCTCTCTCTCTCTGCCCCTCCCCTACTCACACTGTGTCTCTGTCTGTCTCTCCCTCTCTCAAAAATAAACAAACATTAAAAAAGATTTTTCTTGTTTCTTGATGTGGACCTGTATTGCTATATACTCCCTCTTATGACTGCTTTTGCTGCATCACAATGATTTTGGACTGCCGTGTTTCCATGTATATTTTTTATTTCTTCTTTTATTTCCTGGTTGACCCATTCATTGTTTAGTAGCATGTTGTTTTGCCTCCATGTATTTGTGGTTTTTGCAAATTTTTTCTTGTGGTTGACTTCAGCTTTTGTAATGTTGTGGTCAGAAAATACCCATAGTATGATGTGAATCCTTTTGTACTTGTTGAGGACTGATTTGTAACCTAGTATCTAATCTGTTCTGGAGAATGTCCCATGTGCACGTGAAATGACTGTGTATTCTGCTGCTTTAGGTTAAAATGTTTTGAATGTATGTTAAGTCCACCTGGTCCAGTGTGTCATTCAAAGCCATTTTTTCCATGTTGATTTTCTGCTTAGATGATCTGTGCATTGTTGTAAGTGGGGTGTTAAAGTGCCCTACTGTTATTTTATTATTATCCATGACTTAGTTTGTGTTTGTTATTGTTTTATGTGTTTGGTTGCTTCTAAGTTGGGGGCATAAATATTTACAATTGTTAGATCTTCTTGTTGGATAGACACCTTTACTATGATATAATGCTGTTCTTCATCTCTTCTTACAGCCTTTGGTTAAAAAAATCTAGTTTGTCTGATACAATTATTGCTACTCCGGCTTTCGTTTTTCAATGTTTATTTTTGAGAGAGAGTACGAGCAGGGGAGGGACAGAGAGAGAGCAAGACAAAAAATCCAAATTAGGGTCCATGTTCTGAGCTCTCAGCACAGATCCCAATGCAGGGCTTAAACTCACAAACTGTGAGATCATGACCTCAGCTGAAGTCTGACACATTATTAACCAGCTGAGCCACCCAGGAGCCCCTGGCTTTCTTTTGACACCATTTGCATGATAAATGTTTTTCCATTCCCCTCACTTTCAGTCTGCAGATTTTAGTTCTAAATGATTCTCTTGCAGGCAGCATATAGAGGGGGCTTGTTTTTTTTTTTTATCCCTTCTAATACCCTGTGTCTTTTGATTGGAGCATTTAGTCCATTTTTATTCAAAGTAATTATTGATTTGAATTCATTGATAGATATGAATTATTGATATTAACTTTTTGTTGTTTCTGGAGATTTTTTCTTTTATAGCCTTTGTCACTTTGGCTCTTTCTTTCCCACTCAAGGAGTCTCCTTTAATATTTCTTCCAGGGCTGGTTTAGTGGTCACACACTCCCTTAGTATTTGTTTGGGAAACTCTATATCTCTCCTTCTATTCTGAATGATAGCGTTGCTGGATAGGGTATTCTTGATTGCCTATTTTTCTCATTCAGCATGTTGAATATATCATGCCACTCCCTCTTTGCTTGCAGTTTCTGTGGAGAGATCTGCTGCTAACCTTATTTGTCCTCCCTTGTAAATTAAGGACTTCTTTTTTCTTGCTGCTTTCAGGATTTTTTCCTTATATTTTGGAAGTTTAAGTAAAATATGTATTGTGGTTTGCCTGCTTTTGTTGATTTTGATGGAGTTCTCTGTGCCTCCTGGATTTGGAAGTCTGTTCTCCAGACTAGGGAAGTTTTCAGCTATAATTTCCTCAAATAAGTCTTCTGCCTCCTTTTCTCTCTTCTTCTTCTGGGACTTCTATGATGTGAATGTTATTACATTTCAAGGAGTCACCGAGTTCCATAAGTCTACTTTTATGATCCAAGATTTTTCTTTCCCTCTTTTGATCGGGTTCCTTATTTTCCATAATTCTATCTTCTGTATCATGTATTCATTCCAATGCTTCTTCCATCCTTGTGGTCATTGCATCAAGTCAGTTTCAAATCTCGATTATTATATTTTTCATTTTGGCCTGATTGGTTTTAAGCTCTTTTATCTCTGCCCTAAGGAACTCCCTGGTGTCTTCTATGTTGTCTGCTGGCTCTTTGTCCCTAGAGAGGCAATACCACCTCTCTCAGATGGCTCCAAGAAAGGGGAGTATCTCAGGAGATCTTCAGATCATGCCATTTGCCCCCAGGTTACCTGCCTGCCTTCTCTACAAGAGCACTGCCACATCTTCAGAGCTCTATACCAGCCACATCAAGGACCTCTAAAACTTCAGTCTTTGAGCCCCACTGGTTGAAAAGCCTCACCAAAGTCAGCCCCTCTCATTTTCCCAGTCAGTGCCTTTGAGGAAGTATTTTCCTTGTGTGATCCCCTGTGCACTCCTCTCTCGACTCCACTCCACAGCACTTGAAACTCATTTCTCCAACAAACCACATCTCCACACCTCCTACCTTCTACGGTGTGGGCTTCTCTTTCCCTCTGGTTGTACATTTTGTTTTGTCAATCCTCAGATCAATTTCTTAGATATTCAGAATGATTTGATAGTTATTTAGCTATGTTTGAGGGACAAGGCAAGCCTATTGTCCTCCTACTACACTGCCATCTTAACTCCTTTTTTTACATTATTTTTACTTTTGAACCATGGTAATGTTTTTATATACTTAAAATATTGAAACTCAACAAGGATTGGGAAATATAGGAAGTAATTACAAGCAGAAAAAAGTGAAACTAACTACATAACAAATTCATAACATAAATATGCAAACAAAAAACAATCCAAATAACTGTTGGACACATCATTTTGATTATTTAACCTCAGTGGAACATAAGACAAAAATAACTCAAAATTTGAACCTAATAAGTGTTATTGGTATTGGTATAGGAGTAGCCATTTTGAAACTATTTTGTGTATATTTTAAGACTGAGCTTGTGAGTAAATATATTGATGTTGTTAGAAAACAGTGGTCTTACTTGGGAGAAGAGTACAAATGGGGAATGGGAGAAGAGGAGCATCCTTGTAATGTTATACTGGAGCAGAATTATCAACGTGAATTCAAGATGATGATAAAATTCCTAACTGTTCAGTGAAAAGGCCTAGAAAATAGGGGTGCCAGAGTGGTGCAGTTGGTTGAACATAATGACTCTTGATTTCAGCTCAGGTCATGATCCCAAGGTCATGGGATTGAACCCCACATCAGGTTCAAATGTATGTAATCCATGGGGTGTTTTGTACCAGTGAAGTGGTCCACATATACCAAGGTTGAGAACTACATTCTTCATAATCCTAGGGAATTAAATAGCTGAACAAAACAGTTCTTTTTCAAACTGCCTAGCTAGCAATAAAAGAGCCTTAAATTAAACACTCAGATGTGGGAACAAATTTTAGTTATTTTGCTTAAGGGTGTATTTGTAAAGGTCCTATAACCAGGAGTACCAGTAAAAGTGACAAAATTCCTTTTGTCTCCCAGCATGTTTAACAGTAGCTGTCAAGAGACTAATTGTAGATAAGAGTTTGGAATCTACACCAAATCTGTGCAATGTTAAGTTTAATATCCATTGTTCACAAAAATAGCTACTGGAAGAAGTAAGCTTTTCTTGGAGAAATCTTTTTCATTTTAAAGTACACATAAGGATTTCAAGATACTGTTTTTAAGTCCCTGTAATAAATAACAGTGCTTTTGATTAAATATTTACCAATTATAATTGCCTTTAAATTTTTTTCACCTTCCTTTTCTTCCCTTCAAAATGAAAAATGGAACATTAGAATTTTATTTTATTTTTTATTATCTGTATTTTTTAATATGAAATTGTCAAATTGGTTTAGAATTTTATTTCTTTTGAGTGAAGTGGTTTACAATATATAGGATTTCATAGCTTTTTGTTTGTTTTCTGGGCTAATAGCTTAACAGTGAAGAAAGCATTCGTACCTCATTTTTTCTACTTGTACTATGGATGAGGAATTGGGAGAGGTATTTTAACGAATACTAATCCTTCAAAATCCTTAGTTAGAAAGTACTGTGTATTTTCAGTTATTATGCTAGTTATATGACCTTTTTCTATGTTTCTCTTGCTTTTGGTTTTTAGGGTAAGATAGCTGAACGTGGTACCCACCATGGTTTGCTTGGTAACCCTGGCAGTATCTATTCAGAAATGTGGCACACACAGAGCAGTTGTGTACAGAACCATGATAACCCCAAATGGGATGCAAAGGAAGAAAATATGTCCAAAGAGGAGGAAAGGAAGAAACTACAAGAAGAAATTGTCAACAGTGTAAAAGGCTGTGGAAACTGTTCCTGCTAAGGTGCATGAGACATTTTTTTGACACATTTGCACTGAAGCAGAATTGTTTTGTTAAAAAAAAATCTTACATTCCCATTTTCTATAATTGTTCATTTAGATAAGATTTATTTGAAAAGGAATTTGAGTTTTACATCCTTTACAGTCTGTTCAAATATAGTCTGTCAAATATAGTCTGACATCTATATTTATTCCAAGATTATTTCCTTGTTACTACCTTAGTTGTACCCAAAACATAGTTTTTGTTACTATTTGACTTTACCCCATTTCCATTTTTTGCTGCCTAATAGCCATTTGATACCCATAACCAGATGAATTATATTGGCTTCCAAATTTTTGTAGTTTTTTAAATCTCCTTTATGCTGATAATTTAGATGGAAATTATCCATTTCTTAAACAACAAAAGAGGGTAGTTTCTCTGCCTCCCTCCCCACTGAAATACTACAATTATAGAAAGGGTGTTTTTAAAAGTATTTGCCACTGCATATCTTTTGGAAGAAAAACCTTCCTTAATTCTCATGTATGTGTGTAGAATGTTCTTCATCATTAACTGGCATTCCTAGTCATGGGAATTTTATTTTTTCATCAAAATGAGGCATTGATTTTGTTTTGAACCAAAATTTATACCATTCTCTTTAAATACTTAAAACCCTGATGTAACTTGAGAGTTGTCATCCTGGGAATATCTAAAAAGCTTAGGAAGTTAATTGCCTTTTTTATTTCCATCTTAACTATAGTGCTTTTGCTGTCTAAAGTTATACAAACAAAAAACTAAATGGAATGTATGCATACACATGTGTGTGTGTGTGCACATGCTCACACATGTAGATAAAGCAACAACCACTTAAAAATTATTAATGACCTTTAGGTAAGTAGGAGAAGATTTATGTATATGTACTCTAGGTGATCAGGACTTGAATCTGTGTTGACAGTTCAGAATTTATTACAAGATTTTTCCCTTCCTTTTTCAGTAATGTAATGAGTTCCTTTAAGTGTGACATAACAAGGAAGAACCCAAACAAAATAATCAAGTTTTACCTGCTAGAAGTAATGAATAAAATGTTGGTAAATATTCACTTAGAAGCTCCTCTGTTTTCCAATTTGAATAGCTTCTTTTATTTTTGAAGAAGCTATTATCTGTTCATAGGATTAGAGGTGTCTCTAGACCATTGGATCATGTGGTCATTAACCAGTATTTTCAGCTAATGAAAACTTGAATTACCTGAAAAACACAGTTATTGTAAGGGCCATTAAACAAATCTTAAATATTTTTCTCTTAACTTCATCATATTAAGATGGTTCTATACAGTGAAATAATAGACAAAATGAAAGAAAACCTTCCTAGGATGATTCACTAAGAAACATCAAGAAAAGGGGCATTTATTATAGCATAATAATTTTACATTACAATATTGTATATTCATAATTTTACATTATAATACATATTCACATAAGACATTATAAAGTATAAATTTTTAAATCAGTGTTGAAACTATTTTTTAATGGATTGAAATGAATAATCTACAGTTTTAGAATATGGGCTCTGAAAATGGAGCAAGATGATAGGGTTTTATTCCTTATATTTCTTTTTTTTAAAGATTATATATTTTCTTCCTAAGGGAATCCCAGCTTACAACAATTAAGTTGAAACTAGGGAAATTTGGGAATCATAGAAAGGGAATCATAGAAATCATTTGAGCCAAATGCCTTCCTGAAGGTTTTTAACATAGAAATATCTTGGTGAGCAGATAAGCTGATTTGGAAATTATTGAACAGTTCATGTCTAAGGGTCAGCTGTGAGAACCAGAAAGAGGCCTTGGCATTTGGACAAACTGAAAGTATGCATTTATGTTTCCTCTACAGGGATCTGCATCTGTAATACACCTTAAGATAAATATTTTGCCTTTTCCCTTTAGCTGTTGACAATGATTGGTTTGCACAGATGGTTAGTTTAAAAATAAGTTTTGCTTTAAGGGCAAGATATTTAAAGATTTATGATTACTTGGTTCTGGCTCACTTTGTCCATATTGCCATCTTGCTCTCATTCTTCCTAATTGCTGGATGTGTCCATGAGTGGCAACTTTTGCCAATATATATTCATAATTTATATATACCTTGTAGCTTTATCATAGGATATTCTGTTTTGGATTAGTAGTTGAAAGCTTTGAAATATATTTGCATTGGCAGTTTTCTTAAATTATATAAAGTCCTTTCTCCCCCTGCTTTGAGTATATAGATTTTGAATATAAACTATACTAAATGACAATATTAAGTCAAATAAACAGGTTAAAACTGATTAGTAAGACAAAACTACTCAGAAAGAAAGGCTCTTTATCACAGTTTTATTGTTATAACAATTTGTGCAGATAATTATTACTAAATAAACTATGGATTTGTGACTAGAAATGGGTGGCCCAATGAAGCAACTCTTTTCTGTGGTGCATAGGGAGAACTGACATTTTGTCATTCACACATTCAAAATAAGTATGGATAATTAATAGACACTCTTGGGGGTATGGCCTTAGAGCCTTATGCAGAAGGTGAAAACTTGGACTTGTCTCAGAGAGAAAGTAATTGCAGAATTCATAATATGGGTAAAATGGTAGTAAATTGTAGTGCTTTCACTTAGCATTAAGCTGTCATATTTTTGATGACCAATCAGTGAAAGGCAACTTTCTGTTGCCCCAAGTTTTTCAGTTCTAATGGTTAGAAAGGAAACCTTTGGGGTGAAGAAATTTCTTGACTGTAAAGCATGCATTAAGGTAACATTTTGATTAAAGTTGGAAATGAAGTGCATGTTTTAATTAAAAACAAGCAGGAACAGTTTTGGTTTAAAAAACGCAGTGGATTATTTTATTATTTCCTATTCTCACACAGCTACAGAAGAATGTTTTTTTCACTGATTACTTTCTATTCCATTTCTACTTCATAAAATCATAGGATTTTAGAGTTGGAAGGAATGTAGAGGTCTTTAATACAATTTCCTTTTTCTACAAATGAGGAAACTGAATTTCAAGAGAAGTCATTCAGCTTGCTAGAGGCCAAGTTGGAATGAAAATCCTGGCTCTTGACACCTCTCCATTTCTCTTTTTGCTGGACCACATTTCCACTCAGAAGTTAAGTTTAAAAATATATTGAAGGGTGAGATTTCCAGAATGGTGAAGTAAGGAGCTCAGTAGACCCTCTCTCCAGAAAAACAATTTAACTATTTGGAATTATTTAAAAAAAAACAATCATTTAAAGTTTCCAGAAATGTCCAAAGGGCATATAGCAATTAGAAAAATACTGATTCAAGAAAACCTATTAAATATCAGTAGGAACAGCAAGAGTGTGTGGCATTTGGAGAATTACCTGCATATCCTCTACCATACCAGGTCTATGTTACAGAAGCTCTACCTTGGGTGCTCTATTCTCAGCAGCTATGGTGAAGATCTTGGGAGGAGGTAGGGATCCTCCCCCCAGCTCCCACTCTGGGGCTGTGGTTTCAACCTGGCATGAGTAGCTGCCTGTATTTCTTATCCCCTCAACCTTGTGTTTCAGAAATTTATTCCACACAGGCACAGCCAAAAGGACTGGTGATCCCCTCTACCACCAAGCCTCCATTCTTTGAGTGGAAGCACTATCCTGTGTGCAGGCTGAGAATACTGAGGCCCTGGTTTTTTCCACCCTAGCTTACTCAAAGTTTGGGTGTTCCACTCAAGGAGGAAAAAACCCCAGAAAACCAGGGACTTCCACCATGCCCCAGTGCCCACTCATAAAGTAGTGGTTTTACTCTAGGCCCCTTACCCCCAGCTTCAGTTCAGTGGTGCACAGCTTCTTTCTAAGTGGAAGGTATACAGTGAGGACAAAGAATTCCACCACTCTGCCTGAGGGAATTGACTTCATTTGAAACAGCATGGAGAACTCTGTCCCTAAGGACATTGTCAAAAACGAGATTTTGGTGGAGAGCAAATAGGAGGAGCTGGTGCAAGCAAAGCAGCAGAGCAGCCAGAATTTTAATAAAGAGAAACCAAGAGGAAACCAAAAAGAGCCCTCCTGGGAGCACAGTCAACTCAAGATTGAAAAGGCTGTATGCATGTGCTGGGTTACACCTTCTCAGGACAATTAGAGCAGAACATGGGGCAGACTTAAAAGCATTTCTTAATACATGCAGACCCATCACACAGAGTAAAAGCTTTGCTGGCACAGGGAACTTGACCAGACACTGAACAATAAATTGCTCTGATCTAGAGGTGACCTTTAGGAACACAAAAATTGCTCTGATCTAGAGGTGACTATTAGGAACACAGCCTTAAAAGTAAAATACACATCCTTGGCAATCTGGAAGACTATGTATTTGTGTAAAACTGTGCTCTCCAGAACAGAGCAGGAACCTCCCAGCTACTAGTCCCTGGTTGAATGTGGGTCAAAAGAAAACCCTCTGACATATAGCAGCCTCCAACCACATGCATGTCCAAGAGTAAAAATCTTGCCAACAAGTGCATTATGCCCACCCAGACACAACCCTTAGGTAGCTAGACTAAAAGAAATAACATCAGCCTGCACACTGTGGAGCAAATAAACAACCAAGCAAATACCAATCCCCCAGAGGAGGAGGATCATTATCCAGGTTGTTATAAGATACTATTGTAAAATGTCTACTTTATAACAAAAAACTATAAATGCAAAGAAACAGGAAAGCATCACCCATACACAAGAAAAGCAGGCAATAAATGCTACCTTAAGGGGCACAGATGGTGGATGTTGCACACAAAGGTTTATCAGTAAAGAAATAGACATTATTTTAAAAGAACCAAATAGAAATTCTGGAGTTGAGAAGTAAAGTAACTGAAAAGAAATTTATTACAGGAGCTCAATAGTATGTCTGAGCTGGCTGAAAAAAGAATCTGCAAACTTGGATCAATAAGAGATTATGTAATCTGAAGAACAGAGATTAAAAATAATGAAAAATATTTTCGAGAAATGTAGGACACCATTAAGAATACCAACATATTCATAATGTAAGCAGAAGAGAGGAAAGGAGAAAAAACTTTCAAAGAGACGGATGGAAACATCTAAATTTGATGAAAAACATTACATGCCAAAAAAGATCAACAAACACCAATTAGGATGTTCAAAGCTAAAGATAAGGAGAAAATTGTAAAAGCAGTAAGAGAAAAATGACTCCTTATATGCAAGGAAACCACAGTATGATTAACAGGTAAAGTTTCATAAGGAACACTGAAAGCCAGAAGACAGAAGGATTTACATATTCAAATTTCTGAAATTTAAAAACTATCATCCAAAACTATCATTCAAAAGTCAAGTGAAATAAAGATGTTATAAATATTTATTTATTTATTTATTTATTTATTTATTTATTTATTTTCAATATATGAAGTTTATTGTCAAATTGGTTTACATACAACACCCAGTGCTCATCCCAGAAGGTGCCCTCCTCAATACCCATCACCCACCCTCCCCTCCCTCCCACCCCCCATCAACCCTCAGTTTGTTCTCAGTTTTTAAGAGTCTCTTATGCTTTGGCTCTCTTCCACTCTAACCTCTAAGATGTTATAAATAAAAAAAAAAAACATTGCTAGTAAATATATATTACCCAAAAATACAAAGGAAATTCAGGCAAAAAGCAGGTGACACCAGACAGTAATCCAAATACACACACACACACACACACACACACAGCACCAATAAAGTCACTCATTGTAGATATTAATAAAAGACGGTATAATTGCATGTTTTTTCTTTCTTTTAGGAGAATTTACTTTTTTCCCCACTGGAAAATAATGTTTATTGAGATCCCACCAGCTGTACAATCTGCTCCTGACATTAAGCTCCTTCTTCCTTTGCAGTTCAGTCTTTCTTAAGTGGTCCTATAAATGCTTTCTTCTCCACAGTCTGGAATTAGCCATGGCCAAACTTGGTGATGGTAACAATGAACTTAAGATCAGTCTTCTCCAGGGCCCACCATTTGGTCTGCACCAGCAAGGACTTGCAGAGAGTAAGCACTTGCTTCTTGGTTCCCACCACACAGCATGACAAAGTCTCTGGTCACTTCACCATATAGTGGACAAAGCTACTCAGAGGATTGATGCTCTTGTCAGAGAGATCATAATCAGTGGAAGCATTGTTCTTAATCACTTTGCCATCCTTGATGAGTTAGCCCTGGCCAATCTTGTAGATCTTTTTGTTGATCTCAGTGTGGTGATGATGGTAGCCTTTCTACCTAGCCCGTGCCACAGAGAAGGCCACTCAGGCAAGATGCCATGCCCAATACAGCCAACCTTGTGCAGCCCCTGGTGGGTCTTGCAGGGTAGCTTCTTGATGTGCCAGCAGCTGGTGACCTCTTTGTAACCTTTCCATTGGTGATACCAATGACATCTATTATATCATTCTATCCAAAAACTTGGTTCACAGGCAGCTGCTGCTCAGCTTCTCAGCTACCGTACCTCCATTCACCTGGATCTCCATGAGGTGGACCTTCTTCTGGCATAGAGGCTATCTGGCATGTGGTGATGACACAGATAAGCTGGTGGTACTTCTTCATGCTGTTGAAGTCCTGCTCTAGCTGCTTCTTGCCATCATCATCCTGCCACTTCTTGCAGTTTTTAGTGAAGGCCTTAGAATTATGCCAGTTTTTATAGAAGTGCCTTCTGCACACCTAATGGATGTGCTCAGCAAAGATGGTCTTAAAAGTGTGGATGCATTGAGGGGTTTCCTCATAGACCATGATGCCCACAACCACCATGGGTGGTGTCTCCGCAATGGTCACAGCCTCCATAACTTCCTTGTTCACCTTGGATCATGGCCTGTTGACATCCCGCACAATGTGAGTCTGGCCAGCCTTGTAGCCCAGTAAGGCTGTGAGGGGGACAGGCTTGGAAGAGCCATCCTTGGGAAAATTCTTCACCTTCCTATAGTGCCAGCTACTGCATTTCTAGGACACAAGACCCAGGGACCCATGCTTTGGGAGTGGAGAATTTCCTGTGAGACATTCTGCCACCTAATGCTGCCGGTAGAGCAAGAGAATTTTAGAACTTCACTTAAGTTGACTTAGAAAACAACCACATGAATCAATGTGTATTCTTTTGTTGGGGGTGGAAACAAAGCTCTCTGGGAGTAATGAAAATAATTCTTTGAAATGAAACCATATGATACCTAGAATCCCCAAGAACAAATGAAGAGAGCCAGAAATAGTATATAAGATGATTAACATAACAAACTATGAATATAAACCTGCCCTCCTCTTAGATGTTTTGAAAGATATAAGATCATATAAACTAATAGTTTTATCTATGTATTGTTGAGTTTGACATATATAAAAATGTATATGCATATAAATGTAATATATAAATGTAATAGGTATAACAATAATAGTACAAAAGGGATGGAAAGGAGCTATATAGGAGTAAAGGTTATATATTTCACTGGAACTAATCAGTGTAAATATGAGGTAAATTTTGATAAGCCTTAGAAAAACCACTAAGAAAGTAGCTTTAATATACTTAAAACATTGTAGAAATCAAAATGTTACACTGGAATATATCCACTTAATATAAAAGAAGACAATAAAGTAGGAATAGAAAAAAAGACCTGAGTCATATAGAAAAAATTAAAGTGGAAGATGTAACAATATTAGATATGGATTAAATAATCAAGTCAAAAGGCAGAGATTGTCAGATTGAATAAAAAATCAAGCTCCAACTTGATCCAATGGTTATCCTGTCTATTGGAAAAGAACTTCACATTCAAAGATACAAATCGGATGAAAATAAAGGATGGGAAATATATATATCATGCAAGCACCAACCATAAGAGAGTTGAAGTGTCTATATTAACATCAGACAAAATAACTTTAAAACAAATGCTACTAAAGATAAAAAGGTACATTTCATAAAGATTATAAAGTCAATCTGTCAGGAAGATATAACAATTTTAAACATATATGCACCTAAGAACCTATCAAAATAGGTGAAACTTAACAGGAACCCATGGGGGAGGGGAAGGAAAAAAAAAAAAAAGAGAGGTTAGAGTGGGAGAGAGCCAAAGCATAAGAGACTGTTAAAAACTGAGAACAAACTGAGGGTTGATGGGGGGTGGGAGGGAGGGGAGGGTGGGTGATGGGTATTGAAGAGGGCACCTTTTGGGATGAGCACTGGGTGTTGTATGGAAACCAATTTGTCAATAAATTTCATATATATAAAAAAAAATAAATAAACCATACTTTTCTGTAAAAAAAAAAATAGGTGAAACAAAAACTGACAGAATTGAAGGGAGAAATAAGACAATTCAACAATAATATTGGAAGATTTCAAGGCCCCAGTTTCAATGATAGATAGAATAAGCAGAAGATCAAGGAAATAGAAAACAAACAGAACACATATTCTCCCCAGCACATGGAACATTCTTAAGGATAGACCATATGCTAGGCCAAAAAAACAAGCTTCAATAAATTTTAAGATTGAAATCATACAAAAGATATTCTCTGGCTACAATAAAAATATTAGAAATCAGTAATAGAGGAGGAAAACTTGGGCAGCTCAGGAAGGAAATTAACACACTTTAAATATGTGCCAAGGAAGAAATCACAAGGGGAAATGAAAATAACTTGGAGATGAATGAAAATCGAAAAAAAACTGTATGGGATGCAGCTAAAGCTGTCAAGGGAATTTTATAGTTATAAATGCCTGTATTTTATTTTTTTTATTTTTTATTTCTATTTTTATTTTAGAGTGAGAGCACGAGAGGGGGAGAGGAGCAGAGAGAGAGAAGATCTTAAGCAGGCTCCACGTTGAGTGTGGAGCCCAACATGGGGCTCAAACCCATAACCCTGAGATCATTATCTGAGCAGAAAACGGGGGTCCATGCTCAACTAACTGAGCCACCCACGCTCCCCTAAATGCCTATATTTTAAAAGAAGGAATGTCTCAAATCAGTAACCTAAACTTCTACATTAAGAAACTCGAAAAAGAAGAGCAAACTGAGCCAAAAGCAAGCAAAAAAAAAAAAAAAATGTTTGGAGCATAAATTAGTGAAATAGAGAATAGAAAATCGGTAGAGAAAATTAACAGAACCACAAGTTGGTTCTTTGCAGAGATTAACAAAACTAAATTTTTTAAACTAGACCAGTAACAAAACAGTGAAGACTCAAATTAGTAAACAAACAAAAAAGAATGAAAGGATATTACTGCCAATTTTACACAAGTAAAAAAGACTGCAAAAAATATGAAGAGCTATATGCTAACAAGCCAGATAACTTAGATGAAAAGGACAAATTCTCAAATACAAACTACTGAAACAGGCTTGTGAAGAAATAGCCAAGCAGTACAGATCTATAACAAGCAAAGAGATTAGATTACTAATCCAAAAACTACCCACAAAGAAAATCCCAGTCCTAGATGGTTTCACCAACTGAATGTAATTCAAGAAGAATTAATACCAATACTTCACAAAATTTTCCAAAAAATAGAAGATGAGGGATTTTTTTCCCAACTCATTTCAAGAGATCCTGATACCTATGGATGGATAGATGACTGATAGATAGATAGGTAGATAGATAGATAGATAGTGAAATCCTCAATAAAATACTAGCAAACTGAATCCAACATTTTGAAAGGGTTGTACATTATAGCCAAATGGGATTTATCCTGGAAATGTAAGATTACTAGAATCCAAAGTCAATGTAATATACTACAGTAATAGAATAAAGGACAAAAAACATATGATCATTTCAATAGATGAAGAAAAACATTTGACAAAATCCAACATCCTTTCATGATAAAAATACTTAATAAAGTAGGCATATGAGGAAACTTCTTCAATCTGATGAAGGCCATCTACAAAAACCTCACAGTTAAAATAATACTTATTGGTGAAAAACTGAATGCTGTCCTGCTAACATCAGGAATCAGACAAAACATCTACTTTTGCCACTTCTGTTTGCTGTTGTACTGGAGGTTCTATCCAGGGCAAATAGACAATAAAAACAGAGGACTCTAACTTCCCAAATGCAAAACTGATCCCAAAACTACAGTAATCAAGATGTGTGTGGAACTGGCATAAGGATGGAAATATAGATCAGTGGAATACAATTGAGAGTCCAGAAATAAGCCATTACATTTGTGACCAATTGATTTCTGAGAAAGGGTGCCAAGATGGTTAAATGGGGAAAGAAGATGCTCTTCAGCAAATGGTGCTGAGAGAACTGGATATCCACATGCAAAAAAACAATGTAAACTCCTTCACACCACATATAAAAACTAAAGTAGATCATAAACCTAAATGTAAGAACTAAAACTATGAACTCTAAGGAGAAAACAGTAAATCTTTATGACCTTGAATTTAGTCAGTGGTCAACAGCACAAGCAACATAAGAGAAAATAGATAAATTGAACATAAGATTAACAACTTTTGTGCTTCAAATGATGCCATCAAGAAAGTAAAAAGAAAAGTGTTGGAGAGGATGTGAAGAAAGTGAAACTTTCACACACCGTTGATGGGAATGTTGGTTGGTGCAGCCACTATAGAAACAGTATTGAGATTCCTCCAAAAATTAAGAATAGATCTACCATATAATCCAGCTCTTCTATGTCTGGGTATTTATACAAAGAATACCAAGACAAAAACATTGATTTGTGCCCCTATGCACATATATGCAACCGTATGTTCACTGCAACGTTATTTACAATAGCCAAGAAATGGAAACAACCTAAACGATGATCAGTGGATGGATAGAGAAAATGTGGTATGTATACACACAATGGAATATTACTCAGCCATAAAAAAAGAACAAAATCTTGTCATTTGCAGCAACATGGATGGACCTTAAAAGTATTATGCTAAGTGAAATAAGTCATATGGAGAAAGACAAATATATGACTTTACTCACATGCAGAATCTAAGAAAAACAAATGAACAAACAAAACAGAAACTCGTCGATATAGAAAATAGATTGGTGGTTACCAAAGGGGAAGTGGGGTTTGAAGTGGGCAAAATAGACTTAAAGGGATCAATTATATCCATCAATTGTGAGGGATTGTAACTAGACTTTTAGTGGTGATCACTTTGTAGTGCATACAGATGTTGGATTATAATGTACACCTGAAACTTAGATACCAATTTTACCTCAATAAAAAATACTTTTTAAAAAAGTGTGGGGTGCCTGGGTGGCTCAGTCAGTTAAGCATCTGACTTGGGCTCAGTTCATGATCTCATGGTTCATGGGTTCAAGCCCCACATTGGGCTCTGTGCTGACAGCTCAGAGTCTGGAGCCTGCTTCAGATTCTGTGTCTCCCTCTCTCTGCCCCTCCCCCGCTCTTTCTCTCTCTCTCTCTCTCTCTCTCTCTCTGTCTCTCTAAAACATTAAAAAAATTTTAAGTGAAAAGATTCTTAGATTGGAGAAAATAATTTCAAATAATATATCTGATAAGGACTGTATCCAGAATATATAAGGAATATATAAATGCAATTATAGTCAATAATAATAAATCTAATAACCCAATTAAAAATGGGCAGAAGATCTGAATAGAAATTTTCCAAAGAAGATATACAAATATCCAATAAGCACATGAAAAGTTGCTCAACATCATTTGCCATTAGGGAAATGCAAACCAAAACCACAGGGAGATACCACTTTACATTCACTGGATGGCTATAATAAATAAGAAAAAATAATGTTGGTAAGGATGGGGAGAAATTTGGACTTTCATACATTGCTGGTAGGAATGTAGAACGGTGCAACTATATTGGAAAACAGTCTGATAGTTCCTCCAAGTTCCACTCCTAGATAGTAACATCATTCAAAATAGCACAAAAGTGTAAACAACACAAATGCCCATCAACTGATAATGGATAAATAAAATACTTTATATCCATATAATGGAATATTACATGGAAATAAAAATAAGTAATGAAGTACTAATCCATGTTACATATAGACCCCATATATTGTATTCTTCCACTCTAAAACATGCAAATCTATAGGAATAGAAGGTAGGTTAGTGGTTGCCTAGGGATAGGGGTGTGTGGCAGAGGAATGGGAAGTTACTGCTAATGGGTATAAAATAAGGATATTGACTACAGCCTGTGTTATCATGTGGCTCATGACACAAGATGTCTTTTGTACATATGCTGTTCTGTGTTAACCTTAAAAAATAAAACTGCCCATTATTTTACCAGCAAAATGTAGGTTTATTCAGGAATAGCAGGTAATTGCAATCTAGGAAAAGCAAGCTATGTCAAAATCTTAGGCAAGTCCACCCAACAAAGGAGTGGAATGCTCTTTTATAGAGGAAAGTGAGGAGTTGGGAAAGATGTTTATAAACAAAAAGTTCATTGGAGTAACCTGGGAGTTCTAGATATAGTAGCTTTTCATTGGCTGAGATGTTGCTGGTAGAGGAAGAAGTCTTTCTTCCTCCTGCTGGGGTAGTAAAGTAGTATCCATGGTTCAAGGTCCCTTCCTGTTGGGTCTGCAACTGACTGTGAGTGGTAGGGTGTGAGAGCTCCCCATGCCAAACCTCCCAACTCTATTTTAGTGAGATTTCCCTTTATTAATTTTCACATTTCCCCCTTTTGATCAAGATCTTTCTTTGAAAGCATCACTGATCAAGAGTCAGGTCCTTTATATTTAGTGGGTTTTTTTCCCACAGTTCCAGGAAGGACCTTTTCTGACTGTCATGTCCTACATCAGAGGGAAAGTGTGTAATAGAAGGAAACCACTTAAGGCCATATGTGAGTAACGAGGAATATTAGGAGGGAGAATCTCTCAGGCACTTCCCATCTAAAGTCTACATCTTCTCAAGGTCATAAGTATTGGAGATCATCTTGAAGCATCATAATCTTACTGGGTACATCTTTTCTACAGAAAAAAAAAAGGTTCAACAGTCAACAGACTACAAAACTTAATTATACAGGACAGAAGTAGCATAGCAATTCCAAGTTATATATGATAGTTCTAAACCAGGACTCTACGTTTGAAAGTAGCCAACTAAAATATCTATTGGCACCTACTACAACTTAGGGGAGTAAGTTTCTCCCTATAAGGGTAAACCTGGAGTTGTGTATGCCTCCTAGAAGTCTCTGCTTAAAGCAGCAATGAAAGCAAAATAGTGAATACTGCAGGAGCACACTGAAAGGATTAAGTGAGTGCATTTCGGAAGATACAGTACAGGCATAAACATGAAGAAATAGCTGGTGAACTTTTTATATAACAGCAAAACGTCAAAGACAAAGTATTTTTACCTTGAATATTTAGAACCATATGTGTTTTGATAATACAGTCTACAAGCTTATAAATTCAGAGACCATGAATTTGGATAAGAATCCAAAGTTAGTTAAAAGTTTAGATGAAAGAAAGACTTTTGTGAACTCTGAACTTCCAAACGTTCAGAAAAGACAAGTGACAAATAAATTTGTCACGAGACATTGATGATGCTGTTTCCAAGAGGCCATAATTATAGGAGAAGTTTCCTCCTTTTATAAGAGTATGGGGAATGCAGACAAGAGCATTTTCTTTCCACAGGAGAGCTATAATATGTGACAGTGAAAAAAGGTATACAAGCCTAGTCCAGATATCTTGGGAAAGCTGTCTCATCAGATGTCATCTGCCTCAATTCCAGGAAGCCTTTACTTTCAGGTCACTAAATGGTGTGCAGGTTCAGTCAGGGTTTGGTGTTTTTTTAGATGTGTCACATAAATCCTACAGTCTATTTCCTGGAGTCTGATGGCATACAGGTTGGTTAGCAGTTCCTGATGAGGGGCTTTCCAGCAAGGTTGAAGGGTGTTTATGGAGGTGTTTTTTACAACAGACAAAATCTCCAGGTTGTAAGGTGTCATGCTTAAGGTCATCTCCCAGGAGTGCACTGTGAAAAGATTAGTCTACCAAAGCATAGTTATTTTTAATAGAAACAATTAAGTCTTTACAATATTAAAGCATATCTCCCTTTATCAACTGTGGGTCAAAAGGAGGCAGGGGCCAAATGCAGTGGACATCCTATGACTATCTTAAAGGGTGAGAGTTTATGAGTTCCCAAGGGAGTGGATCTGAGATTTAGAAGGACCAGTAACCAGGCTTTGGGCCAAAGATTTTGGAGAGTTACTACAAATTTTGTCAATTAAGTCTTAATAGTGCTGTTAGTGAGTGTGACTAACTCTGAGAATTGAGGGTGGTATGGCACAATGAAAGTATTATAACACCAGGCAAACACAATTGTCAAAGCACCTGACCAGTAAAATATGTTCCTCAATCACTATAAAGTTCAAGAGGGGTTCCCCAGGAATACTCATTTCTAACAGAATTTTAGCCATGGAAGTGGTGTTGGCCTGTCTACAAGAGAATGCTTTGGTCCAGTGAGAAAACATACAAACCATGACTAAAACATGTACCCCCATGAAATGGAAAAGCTGTGTGAAATCCATTTGTACTGTTTTTGGATTCCCTGGTTTGTATTTTGGACAGGTGGAACAAGCAAAGTAGGCACCTTTTGCATCCTGATTAACTTTTTCCCACCAATATTGGTTCATGAATGCTATCATTTTGTAAGAGGATCAATGGTTTAATGCATGCACAGTTGTAAATAGTGGGAATTTTAGGATGTCTGGTAGGGCCAGATTGTTATTTGGTCCAAACCAGAGTTCTCTTTTTCTTGAGCCATCAATTATTAGATGTCCAGTGTTGTTTTTCCCTTTTGGGGGCCAATTGTTGGGTATCTCTTGTCAATTTTTTCTAAAACTTATCATTTGGGAGAACATCCCCTTGGAATATGATGGGATTTGGCTCTTGGTATCCTTGAGAGCAACATTTTCATTGGAAATATAAGTGAGGTGGATTAGTTTGGCTTCCAGGATGTGGAGTCTGGAACCTTAACAGCCAGAGCAGCTGACAAGAGTATGGCATCGAATAAATGTTTGGACATAGGCATTTCTAATATTGTTCCTATTGAAGGTAAGGACATCTCATTGTTTCAATACTAATTCCAAAGTCATGAGCTACCCCAAAGGCACACCAACTAATGGTATAATGCTTGCAGTTTTGCCTTGGCTAAAGTACAAGAGGCTCAAGTAAGGGTGTATAATTCAGCCTGTTGGGCCCAAGGAGCCAAAATGTAAAAGTGCCATCTCAATGACTTCAAAAGGAGTTATAATAGCATACCCAACAAAATATTTACCATTTCATTCTTTAAATAAGAACTATTAGTTCTTCCAATCCATGAGCACGGAATGTTTTTCCATTTCTTTATATCTTCTTCAATTTCCTTCATAAGATTTCTATAGTTTTCAGCATACAGATCTTTTACATCTTTGTTAGATTTATTCCTAGGTATTTTATGCTTCTTGGTGCAATTGTGAATGGGATCAGTTTCTTTATTTGTCTTTCTGTTACTTCATTATTAGTGTATAAGAATGCAACTGATTTCTGTACATTGATTTTGTATCCTACAACTTTGCTGAATCCATGTATCAGTTCTAGCAGACTTTTGGTGGAGTCTACCAGATTTTCCATGTATAATATGTCACCTGCAAAAAGTGAAAGCTTAACTTCATCTTTGCCAATTTTGATGCCTTTGATTTCCTTTTCTTGTCTGATTGCTGATGCTAGAACTTCCAACACTGTTAAACAACAGCGGTGAGAGTGGGCATCCCTGTCGTGTTCCTGATCTCAGGGAGAAAGCTCTCAGTTTTTCCCCATTGAGGATGATGTTATCTGTGGGCTTTTCATAAATGGCTTTTATGATGTGTAAGTATGTTCCTTCTATCCCGACTTTCTCAAGGGTTTTTATTAAGAAAGGGTGCTGAATTTTGTCAAATGCTTTTTCTGCATCCATTGACAGGATCATATGGTTCTTATCTTTACATTTATTAATGTGATATATCACATTGATTGATTTGTGAATGTTGAACCAGCCCTGCATCCCAGGAATGAATCCCACTTGGTCATGGTGAATAATTCTTTTTACAGCTGTTGAATTCTATTTGCTAGTATCTTATTGTCAAAATGTCAATACTACCCAAAGCTATCTACACATTCAATGCAATCCCAATCAAAATTGCACCAGCATTCTTCTCGAAACTAGAACAAGCAATCCTAAAATTCATATGGAACCACAAAAGGCCCCGAATAGCCAAAGTAATTTTGAAGAAGAAGACCAAAGCAGGAGGCATCACAATCCCAGACTTTAGCCTCTACTACAAAGCTGTCATCATCAAGACAGCATGGTATTGGCACAAAAACAGACACTTAGACCAATGGAATAGAATAGAAACCCCAGAACTAGACCCACAAACGTATGACCAACTCATCTTTGACAAAGCAGGAAAGAACATCCAATGGAAAAAAGACAGTCCCTTTAACAAATGGTGCTGGGAGAACTGGACAGCAACATGCAGAAGATTGAAACTAGACCACTTTCTCACACCATTCACAAAAATGAACTCAAAATGGATAATGGACCTGAATGTGAGACAGGAAACCATCAAAACCCTTGAGGAGAAAACAGGAAAAGACCTTTCTGACCTCAGCCGTAGCAATCTCTTACTTGACACATCCCCAAAGGCAAGTAAATTAAAAGGAAAAGTGAACTACTGGGACCTTATGAAGATAAAAAGCTTCTGCACAGCAAAGGAAACAACCAACAAAACTAAAAGGCAGCCAACGGAATGGGAAAAGATATTTGCAAATGACATATCATACTAAGGGCTAATATCCAAAATCTATAAAGAGCTCACCAAACTCCACACCCGAAAAACAAATAACCCAGTGAGGAAATGGGCAGAAAACATGAATAGACACTTGTGTAAAGAAGACATCCGGATGGCCAACAGGCACATGAAATGATGCTCAACGTCGCTCCTCATCAGGGAAATACAAATCAAAACCACACTCAGATATCACCTCAGGCCAGTCAGAGTGGCCAAAATGGACAAATCAGGAGACTATAGATGCTGGAGAGGATGTGGAGAAACAGGAACCCTCTTGCACTGTTGGTGGGAATTCAGACTGGTGTAGCCACTCTGGAAAACAGTGTGGAGGTTCCTCAGAAAATTAAAAATAGACCTACCCTATGACCCAGCAGTAGCACTGCTAGGTATTTCCCCAGGGGATACAGGAGTACTGATGCATAGGGGCACTTGTACCCCAATGTTTATAGCAGCACTCTCAACAATAGCCAAATTGTGGAAAGAGCCTAAATGTCCATCAACTGATGAATGGATAAAGAAATTGTGGTTTATATACACAATGGAGTACTATGTGGCAATGAGAAAGAATGAAATATGGTCTTTTGTAGCAACGTGGATGGAACAGGAGAGTGTGATGCTAAGTGAAATAAGCCATATAGAGAAAGACAGATACCGTATGTTTTCACTCTTATGTGGATCCTGAGAAACTTAACAGAAACCCATGAGGGAGGGGAAGGAAAAAAAAAAGAGGTTAGAGTGGGAGAGAGCCAAAGCATAAGAGACTGTTAAAAACTGAGAACAAACTGAGGGTTGATGGGGGTGGGAGGGAGGGGCGGGTGGGTGATGGTAATTGAGGAGGGCACCTTTTGGGATGAGCACTGGGTGTTGTATGGAAACCAATTTGTCAATAAACTTCATATAAAAAAAAAACTGAGAACAAACTGAGGGTTGATGGGAGGTGGGAGGGAGGGGAGGGTGGGTGATGGGTATTGAGGAGGGCATCTTTTGGGATGAGCACTGGGTGTTGTATGGAAACCAAATTGACAGTAAATTTCATATATTAAAAAAATAAACAAATGTTTGAAAAAAGAAAAAATAAATGAATAAGGACTATTAGTAAACCATGAAAAATCTGCCTTGGCTGGAGAAGTTACTTGGAAATTATCATGGGGAGTCAAAAGTTAACCTATCAGTATTGAGCAGGTGTGAAGTGTTTCATCTGGATCCAAATGTAGTCCTTGTTTCAAGATCCAATACGCTTAGTATTTAACCTGAATCCGGGTAAACTGCAATTGTTCTCTGGAGAATTTATATCCTGTAAGGCCAAAAGTTTAACAGGTGGATGCTATTTTCCTGTGAAGAGATTTGAGAAGGGGAGTAGAGAAGCAAATTATCTGCATATTGTAACAAATTAGAGCCTGCAGAAAATTTTATTCTCATTTAAATCAGTTTTTAAGGTTTGTGAGAAGTAAAAAGGACTGTCTGTGAAACCCTGGCATTACTGCCCAGGTGCATTTCCATTCTTCCCAAGTGAAAGCAAAAAGGTATTGACTACCCTAATCAACTGGAATACTAAAAATGCACTGCATAAGTCAATTACAGTGAAAAATTTGCTTTCAGTGGTAATGGATATCAGTAGTGTGGGGTAGGGGTTGGTTAGGAACAATCGGGTACCAAGGGATGACAATGTTATTTTTTATTCAGAGCTCCTAGACAAACCTCAATCCTCAGCCATTGGGTTTTCTCACAGGTAAAATAGCGGTGTTACAAGGATTAATGCAGGGAATAATGAGACCCTGGGCCTTATAATCTATTGTGGGCTTGATGCCCTCAAAGTCTTCTTTACTTATAGGCATTGATTAATTCTGGAGAGAGATTTTGAGCAATCTATTTGAATCTTGGAGGTGCGCTATGGATTCTGGCAATATCAGCTGAGGATTTTGTCCATTTTTGCCCATTAGGATGGTAGTTGATCTAATAGGTATAAATGATCAGTGTCCCCAGATTCAGCTATAGTACCATCAGAGACAGAACATAGAAAAGATGATGAAGTGTTATTTATTTCCCCTGGTTCGCTATTTTGATTACTACTGTCGAATTATAGAATTGTTTCCCCCTTTTGGGAAAAATTCTGTCTGGCATGATAGTTTTCTATGAGATATGGGGCCAATAAATGAATAGTAGTGGAGGAATTAAGGAGAAGAAGGGTGAGTATCCCACAAAGAGCCTAGGCAGAATGAAATAGGTTAAGAGACCGGAACCTGTGAGGTTTATTAAATACCATCACTACTTGAACTGTTTTAGCACTCTCAAGAAGGGACTGCTTTATAGCAGTGGGGTTAAGCACCAGGATTGTAGCTCTGGTGTCAATAAGGACAAGGAAAGAGTTTCATTCCCAATCTGGAGAGCATTTTCTCTAAGCCATTTAAGAAGAAAGATTGGGGGTGCCTGGGTGGCTCAGTTGGTTAAACATTCAACTTTGGCTCAGGTCATGATCTCACTGTTCATGAGTTTGAGCCCCACATCAGGCTCTGTGCTGTCAGCACAGTGCCCACTTCAGATCCTCTGCCTTCCTCTCTCTGCCACTCCCTCGCTCTCTCATGCTCGTTCTCTCTCACTCTCTCTCTTTCTCTTTCTCAAAATAAGTAAACATTTTAAAAAATAAGGAAGATTGGAAGAACCCCTATAGTTCCTCAGAGCCCCAATCACTGGGAATTAAGAGGACATTGGAAAAGTTGGTTAGAGGCCTAAAGCTACCTGGAACACTTAAATTTGTAACAATATCTTTTTTAATGCCCTGGTTCTTTGCAATAATACCATAAACTAGAAGGTTTTTGGTTTCCTTTAGGGGCCTGCATTTGCTGAAGTTAAAAATTGAGAATTTGAATGGTCTTTATTTTAGGTGACTCATCTAGGATACAAATTGGCTGGTTCTTTTAACTAAAAAGGAATGATCCTCAGTCAGCCCATTAATGAACATAGAGTTAAATGCTACCCAGGTGGTTTCAATATCTAAAGGAAGACCAAAATTTTCTTTAAAAGACAATTTGGAGTTGATTGTGATAGTCATGAACAGGTTCATAAGACTTGTGTGCAAGGCTGAATTTTGTTCCAGTCAGCAGGTTTAGAAAAAACTGTGGGGTGGCTCCAAACTCTTGATTCGGCATAGGTCATGATCTCATGATTCATGGGATTGAACCCCATGTCAGGCTCTATGTTGACAGCTCAGAGCCTGCTTGGGATTCTATCTCTCTCTCTGCCCTACCTCCCCCACTTTCAAAATAAATAAATAAATGAAAACTTAAGAAAAAAGCTACTGTAATCGCTCTGTGGAAATTTCCAATGAGTGATCTAGCATCGTGCCAAATTTAGGGGTTTGTTTCCCTAAATCCTCTTCAGAATGTTCCTTTCTGGCTAGTTTCATTCAATGTTTGACATGGTCCTCACCAACAAATATGTGTACTAATTGATATAAATCTGAGAAACCAGGTTGATAACCTTACATAGCTATACTAAAATTCTTAGCAAATCTATGGAGGCCCTCAGTCACTTTAAGAAACTCTTTAACCATGGCTTGCAATTCAGCCTTATACCAGGGAACATAAGAAAGTTGAGGTTTATTTTCATCCTCAGAAAATTTAAAGAGACAGGTTTTGGCAGGTTCAGGAGATGAGTGAGTGGGGAAAGATTTAGAAGACAAGGAAAGTTTAGCAGAGAGAATAGAAAAAAACTGTGTAAGAGGCAGGGCCTGAAGACAAGGTAGCCACCACATGTCTACAGACAAAGAAGACTGGAGAGGAAAAAAAGAGGCCTCAGAAGCCATTTTGACTTTTTAAAATTGTTTTCCTCAGTTAATTTAGAAATAGTATTTTGCAGAAGAAATGTAGAATCCTGAAAATATCTGGAAGCCTCAAGGTACCATTTAAAATCAGCATCCCATTCAGGTTTTTTTTTTTTTCCTTTTCTCTTGAGAAGCTGTGAATTTCTAATTTGATTTGAGTGAAACAAGTTTGGTAAGATTGGAAGTTTTCCTTAATGGCCATTGAATTTCTAAATTACTTTTGGTTAAAAGACTCCACCAAAAAATTGCTAGAATTGATATATGAATTCAGTCAAGTTTCAGGATACAAAATCAACATACGGAAACCTGTTGCATTTCTAGACACCAATAATAAATCAGCAGAAAGAGAAATCAAGGAATCAATTCCCTTTACAATTACACCAAAATCCACAAGGTACCTAGGAGTTAACCTAACCAAAGAGGGGAAAGACTTGTTCTCTGAAAACTATAAAACACTGATGAAAGAAATTGAATATGACACAAAGAAATGGAAAGACATTCCATTCTCATTGATCAGAAGAACAAATATTGTTAAGATGTCTATATTACCCAAAGCAATCTACACATTTAATGCAATCTCTATCGGGGCGCCTGGGTGGCACAGTCGGTTAAACGTCCGACTTCAGCCAGGTCACGATCTCGCGGTCCGGGAGTTCGAGCCCCGCGTCAGGCTCTGGGCTGATGGCTCAGAGCCTGGAGCCTGTTTCTGATTCTGTGTCTCCCTCTCTCTCTGCCCCTCCCCCGTTCATGCTCTGTCTCTCTCTGTCCCAAAAATAAATAAACGTTGAAAAAAAAATTAAAAAAAAAATGCAATCTCTATCAACATACTAACAGCATTTTCCACAGAGCAAGAAAAAACAATCCTAAAATTTGTATGGAACCACAAAAGACCAAGAATAGCCAAAGCAACCTTGAAAAAGAAACACAAAGCTGGAGGCATCACAATTCCAGACTTCAAGGTATATTACAAATCTGTAGTGATGAAACAGTATGGTACTGGCACAAAAATAGACATATAGGTTAATAAAACATAACAGAAATCCAAAAAAATGAACCTACAGCTATATGGTTAATTAATCTTTGGGAAAGCAGGAAATAATATCCAATGGAAAAAATGCAGTGTCTTCAACAAATGATGTTAGTAAAACTGGACAGCAACATGCAAAAGAATTAAACTGGTCCATTTTGTTACACCATGCACAAAAATGAATTCAAAATGGATGAAAGACCTAAATGTGAGACAGGAAACCATCAAAATCGTGGAGGAGAACATAGGCAATAACCTTTTTTGACATTGGCCATAATAACTTCTTACTAGTATGTCTCCTGAGGCAAGGGAAACAAAAATGAAAATAAACTACTATGACTTCATCAAGATAAAAAGCTTCTGCACAGTGAAGAAAACAATCAACAAAATTAAAAGGCACGCTGAAGAATGGGATAAGATATTTGCAAATGACATATCTGGTAAAGGGATAGTATCCAAAATCCACAAAGAACTATCAAACTCAACACCTGAAAAACAAATAATCCAGGTAAGAAATGGGCAGACGACATGAATAGACATTTTTCCAAAGAAGAACTACAGATGGCCAACAACACATGAAAAGATGCTCAACATCACTGATCACCAGGGAAATACAAATCAAAACTACAATGAGATATCACCTCATACCAGTCATAATGGCTAAAATTAACACAAGAAACAACAGGTGTTGGTGAGGATGTGGGGAATGGGGAACCCTCTTACATGGTTGGTAGGAATGTAAACTGGTGCAGTCACTGTGGAAAACATTATGGAATTTCCTCAGAATGTTAAAAATAGAACTACCCTATGATCTAGCAGTTGCACTACTAGGTATTTACCTGAAGAACACAAAAATACTAACTCAAAGGGATACATGAAATCCTTTATAGTAGCATTATCAACAATAGCCAAATTATGGAAAGAGCCCCAGTGTCCATTGACTGATTAGTGGAAAAGAAAATACACACACACACACACACACACACACACACACACACACAATGGAATATTAGCCATGAAAACCATGAAATCTTGCTCTTTGCAATGACATGGATGGAGCTAGAGTATTATGCTCAGCAAAATAAGTCAGAGTAAGAAAAATACCATATGACTTCACTCATATGTGGAATTTAAGAAACAAAACAGAAGCAAAGAGGAAAAAAGGAGAGAAAGAGAGAGACAAACCAAGAACCAGACTCTTAACTCTAGAGAGCAAACTGATGGTTACCAGAGGGAGGTGGGTTAAATAGGTGATGGGGATTAAGGAGTGCACTTGTGATGAGCACTGAGTGTGGTATGTAAGTGTTTAATGACTTAATTGTACACCTATAGCTAATATTACTCTGTATGTTAACTGAAATTTAAATAAAAACTTAAAGAGTAAAAACGAAGAAAAAAAGAACTTCTGGCTAAGTTACTCCACTTAATTATAAAAGTATAATAATATAGTATTATAATAATAAGTATAAAAGCATATAATGCCCAGGGACCATAGGTTTTAACCATAAAACTGGCTGGAGTCTCAGAAAGGGGAGGTGGGATCAAAATATTTTGATGACTGGAATCCCATTTCTTGGAGGTTTTCCAGGAACAGCCTGGTCCCAGAATGAATCAGACCAAAGACCAACACAGTTCCAGTAGGAACAGTCCAATCCTAGATAGGACTTGAATCAAAAGCTAGTGCATTTCCAACAGGTACAGTTCCAACCAAAACAGTCCAATCTTAAGAAGGAGTCAGATCAAAAGCCTACTTAATTTCCAACTGGCAAAGTTCCAGCAAGAACAATCTGGCTCCTCAAAGCATAAGAGACTGTTAAAAACTGAGAACAAACTGAGGGTTGATGGGGGGTGGGAGGGAGGGGCGGGTGGGTGATGGGTATTGAGGAGGGCACCTTTTGGGATGAGCACTGGGTGTTGTATGGAAACCAATTTGTCAATAAACTTCATATAAAAAAAAAAAAAGAACAATCTGGCTCCTAAAAGGAGTCAGACCAAAGGCTAGCACAGTTCCATCAAGAATAATCCAGTTCTGAAAAGGAGTCACACTGAAGGCCAAATGAATACATTTACAGATAAAAACAAAAACCAAGGCCTGAAAACAAAACTCAAATAAAGCCTAAAGAGCTCAGACACAAGGCATACTGCTCCAAATCCCAGAGAAAACTTACCCTCAAACACTAGAGTCGGTAAGAAAACAGCCCAATCAGAAAGTTTAGGCATTGATGATCTAGGAATCAAATTTTCAACCATTGAATAATTGGAAATTGACTAAGTAAACCCTTGGTTGAATCAATTATTCTCCCAGCTGACTTCCCCTCCTGATAAAACTCTGATGGGAAAACTTTCTCAAGCAGATCGCTCAAAAAAGAATGAAAAGAAGATCTTTCTAGATTTGTTGCTGAATGTCCTTTTCAAAAATTATATTTCAGTTCAGTATTTTGGTTATCCCAAGTTACTGCCATTTCTCATAATTTGTCTGTTTTAGGAAAAAAAGTGAGAAGTATAATTCAGTGGAGCCTTCATATTGGTTTCAAATGGTCATGCCTCTATAAGGTTTTAGAGATATTAACATTCCTCTTCATATATTAAGATCACATGAAATTCATCAATGTATAATTTAATCTGTAGCTCAGAATACAATTTGTTTGTATGCTCTCTGCATCTATTTCTGTAGCCATTCTAATTTAATGTTTGAAACTACAGTTAATTTTCTATGAAAGTGATGATTAACATGACTAACTCTAACACAGATAAGGTAACAATTTTGAATGAACTTCCTGGTTAACAATAAAAAGCTTTCATGCCAGGGTAACACAGGTTCATGTAAAAGATTTCATAGTAAGTAATATCATTCATTCAATAAACAGTATGAAGAAAAATGTAAAAATGTGAGGATAAACACAGGGATATGTGATGACAGAGGCAGAGATTGGGGTGATTGCATTCACAAGCCAAGGAATGTCTGGGGCTACCAAAACCTGGAAGATACAAGAAAGAATCCTCCCCCTGAGGTTTGAAAGGACCATGGCCCTGCTAACACCTTAATTTTAGGTGTCTAACCTTCAGAACTATGATGAAGTGGCAGTACAGATGGGCTGAGCAACAAACCCAAAGTCAGCCAACTGACACCAAGCACAGATAGGATCTGTTCCACATCTCAGCTAACTAATTGATCTGCAGTTTTGTTGGAGTAAATAAGTAGTTCTCAACTTCTTCAAATCCTCAACGTATCTGAAGAACCCACAGAAAGTGAAGAACCCAAGCCTAATGGGTGAGAGTTTCCAAGGATGTAGTCAGGGTCTGAGCAGAAACTACTGTAGGTTTCTATTTTTAGTCCATTCAGACAGCATCATACTGCAAAGCTAATTAGAGTGCATAATGACTAGGGTGAGAGAACATCAATTAAAATGGGCAATCTAATGTCTTTTTCTGGATTTTATTACATTTAATTTTTCAATCCAACCACTAGTCTATACAGCTAAGCTGTTCTAAGACAATAAAGTTGAAAACAAAACAAAAACCAGGCTTTCCAGCTGTTGGTATAAATCTTTTTTCACAACCTTTCTTAATAAGGTCATGTGGGAAATACTTCTTCATATCTGGCCTCCTAGGAGCTTAATACCAGGTCCAAAAACTACAAACATACCTTACACTATGTATTTGTGCAAGGGAAGAAAGTTATAATAAGATTTATATTTGTCAATTAGCATAATAAATTCTAATTGGTCTCTTCTATGTTCAGTTTTAATATGGTTCTGCTAAACAAGCCTATGGGGATTTATTCCTAAGAGTCACAGGAGACTTCCAAGCAGTTATTTGCAAATCAGGGGCTATGGAAAAAAATTAAATTATGAAAAAATTGAAGCAATTGAAAATACAATATATTTGCTTTCATCAATTTCCTGAGTCAGGAAAGTTTCTTTGCTATGCCTAAGCTTATCATTTGATGTAGTCTCACTTGTTTCTTTTTGCTTTTGTTGCCTGAGCTTTCGTTGTTGTATCCAAAAACTTATTGTCAAGACCAGTGTCAACGAAATTTCTCCTTATGTTTTTTTCTAGTTTTATGGTTTTAGGTCTTACATTTAAATATTTAATCCACTTTAAATTGTTTATTTGGGGGGCCCCTGGGTGGCTCAGTCAGTTAAGCATCTAACTCTTGATTTCAGCTCACGTCATGATCTCACAGTTCGTGAGATTGAGCCCCACATAGGTCTCTGTGTTGATGGCACGGAACTTGCTTGGGATTCTCTCTCTCTCTCTCTCTCTCTCTCTCTCTCTCTCTCTCTCTCTGATCCTCACTCCCCCTCTCAAAATAAATAAATAAACTTAAGAAAACTGATTATTTTGTATGGTAATCTACAGGTCCAGTATTATTCTTTTACATGTAGATTTTTAGTTTTCCCAGCATCATTAGAAGAGCCTATCCTTTCCCCATTGTATATTCTTAACACCCTTGTTGAAAATTTACTGGCCATATATGCTTGAGTTTATTTCCAGGCTCTGTATTATGTTCTATTTCTCAATGTGTTTTTATATCAGTACGATACTATCTTGATTACTATAGATTATAAATATAATTTGAGATCAGGAAATATGATGCTTCCAACTTTATTCTTCTTTCTCAAGATGCTTTGGATATTCAGGATCTTTTGTACTTCCATACAAATTTTAGGTTTGCTCTATTTCTGTGAAAAATGACATTGGAATTTTGTTATGGATTGTATTGAATCTATAGATCACTTTGGGTAGTATGGACATTTTAACAATACTCTTCCATATGGAATATCTATGTTTATTTGTGCCTTCAATTTCTTTCATCAATGTTTTGCTCTTTTCTTTCATCAATGTTTTGCTTTTCAGTGTACCTTTGTTAAATTTATTCCTAAGTATTTTATTCTTTTTGATGCTATTGTAAATGGGATTGTGTTCTTGATTTCCTCTTTGAATAGATCACTTATAGTGTAAAGAAATGTAGATTATTTTTGCACATTGACCTTGTGTCCCCCAACTTTACTGAATTTGCTTATTAAGTCTAAGAATTGTTTTAATGAAGGCTTTAGAGTTTTCCACATATAAGATCATGTCATCTACAGATAATTTTACTTCTTTCTTTCAGAATTGGATGCTTTTATTTCCTTTCGTTGTCTAATTGCTTTTGCTAGTACATCCAGTACTATATTGAATAGAAGTGGTGAAAATGGGTATTATTGCCTTGTACTGACATAAGAGGTAAAATTTTTCCGGTTTTCCCCATTGATTATGTTATTTGTGGAGCTTTCATAAATAGCTTCTACTGTGTTGAGGTAAGTTCCTACCATACCCATTGTATTGAGAGTTTTTATCATGAATGATTATGAACTTTTCCAAATTTTTCTACATATATTGTGATTATCATATAGTTTTAATCTTTTATTAATGTGGTGAATCACATTGATTTACAGATGTTATACCAACCTTGCATCTCATGATTAAATTTCACTTGGTCATGGTATATAATCTTTTTAATGTGTTGTTGAATTTGGCTTGCTGGTATTTTATTGAGGATTTTTGCATCTACTTTCATCAGAGATATTGGCCTGTAGTTTTCTTATATTGTCTTTTTCTGACTTTTGTATCAGGATGACGCTGGCCTCATACAGTGAGTTTGGAAGTATTCCCTTTACTGTTTTTCTAGAAGAGTTTGAGAAGGATAGGTATTAATTATTTTGAAAGTGTGTTAGAATTCAGCTATGAAGCCATCTATTCTGGAGATTTTCTTGGGAGGTTTTTTAAATTACTACTTCAATTTTCTTAATTGTTA
This sequence comes from Lynx rufus, assembly GCF_022079265.1. Classification (NCBI taxonomy): domain Eukaryota; kingdom Metazoa; phylum Chordata; class Mammalia; order Carnivora; family Felidae; genus Lynx; species Lynx rufus. Next base: position 774,751 of record NW_025814859.1, read on the forward strand.
TTGGTCTGTTCAGGCTTTCTATTTCTTCTTAATTCAGTCTTGGTAAGTTGTATGTTAATTTATCCATTTTTTCTCTGTTATCTAATTTGTTGGCATACAATTGTTCATAATAGGCTCTTATGGTCATTTTTATTCCTCAGGCATCAATTGAAATGTCTCCTATTTCATATCTGCTTTTGTTTATTTGAGAACTCTCTGTTTTTATTCCTAGTCTAGCTATGAATTTGTCTATTTTGTTTATTTTCTTAAAATCACAACTCATAGTTTTGTTGATTTTTCTCTACTGTTTTTTTTCCATTCTCTGACTTTCCTTCCCTCTTCTAACTTTGGGCTTAATTTGTTCTTCTTTTCTATTTCCTTGAGGTGTAAACTTGGGCTGTTTATATGATATCTTTCTTTTTTAATGTAGGCATTAGTCACTATAAAACCCTCCCTTAGTACTGCTTTTGCTGCATCCCATACATTTTAGTATACTGTATTTTGGCTTGTCTCAAGAAATTATTTCAATTCTCTTTTGATTTCCTATTTGATCTAATGATTGTTCAAGTGTATGTCCTTTAATTTCATGTATTTGAATTTTTCCATTTTCTTGCTGATATTGGTTTCTGGATTCATTTCATTGTGGTTGGAAAGATACTTGGTATGACTTTGATCTTAAATTTATTAAGAGTTGTTTCATGACATAACATATGATCTATCCTAGAGATGTTCCATGTACATTTGAGAAGAATGTGCATTATTCTGCTGTTAGGTGAAAGGTTCTGTATATGTCTGTTCGGTACATTTGGTATTAAGTCAGCTGTTTATTGACTTTCTGTCTAGATGTTATATCCATTATTGAAAGTGGGGCATTGAAATCTGCTACAATTATTGCATTGCTGTCAATTTCTCTTCTAAGATCTGTCAATATTTGCTTTATATGCTTAGGTGCCCAGATATTTGATGCGTATGTATTTGCCTTTGTTATATCTTCCTGTTGAATTGATCCATATATCAATGCATATTTACTTTTGTTTCGGTTTTTGACTTAAAGTCTACTTAGCCTGAAGTAGGTATTGCCACTCCTGATCTGTTTTGGTTACGTGCAATTTGCATGAAATAATTTTTCCTTCCCTTTACCTTGAGCCTATGTATATCCTTGAACCTAGAATTAGTTTCTTTTTTTTCTAACCATTTCATTTTTTAAAATTTAAATCCAAGTTAGTTAACATATAGTATAATAATGATTTCAAGAATAGAATTTAGTGATTCATTACTTATATATAACATCCAGTGCTCAACAAGTGCCCTCCTTAATGCCCATCACCCATTGGCCCATTCCCCACACCCAGCACCCCACTAGCAATGCTCAGTTTGTTCTCTGTATTTAAGAGTCTCTTATGGTTTGCCTCCCTCTGTTTTTATCTTATTTTTGCTTCCCTTCACTTATGTTCATGTGTTTTCACATATGAGTGAAATCATGATATTTATCTTTGTCTGACTGACTTATTTCAACTAGCATAATATGCTCTAGTTCTATCCACGTTGTTACAAATGGCAAGATTTCATTCTTTTTGATCTTTGAGTAGTATTCCATTGTATATATATGCCACATCTTCTTTATCCATTCATCCATCGATGGACATTTGGGCTCTTTCCATACTTTGGCTATTGTTGATAGCACTGCTATAAACATTGGGGTGCATGTGCCCCTTTGAAACAGCACACTTGTATCCCTTGGATAAATACCTAGTAGTGCAATTGCTAGGTCATAGGGTAGTTCTATTTATAATTTTTTGAGGAACCTCCATATTGTTTTCCAAAGTGACTGCACCAGTTTGCATTCCCACCAGCAGTACAAAGGGTTCCCCTTTCTCTGCATCGTCACCAACATCTGTTGTTGCCTGAGTTATTAATTTTAGCCATTCTGACAGATATAACGTGGTATCTCATTGTCATTTTGATTTATATTTCCCTGATGATCAGTGATGTGAAGCATCTTTTCATGTGTCTGTTAACCATCTGGATGCCTTCATGGAAAAGTGTCTATTCATGTCTTTTGCCCATTTCTTCACTGAGTTATTTGCTTTTTGGCTGTTGAGTTTGGTAAATTCTTTATAGATTTTGATACCAACCTTTTATATGGCATTTGCAAATATTTTCTCCCATTCTGTTGGTTGCCTTTTAATTTCGTTAATTGTTTCCTTCACCGTGCTGAAGGTTTTTATCTTGATGAGGTCCCAATAGTTCATTTTTGCTTTTGTTTCCCTTGCCTCTGGAGACATGTCAAGTAAGAAGTTGCTGCGGCTGAGGTCAAAGAGGTTGTTGCCTGTTCTCTTCTCTAGGATTTTGATGGCTTCCTGTCATATGTTTTAGTCTTTCATACATATTGAGTTTATTTTTGTGTATGGTATAAGAAAGTGGTCCAAGTTGATTCTTCTGCATGTTGCTGTCCAGTTTTCCCAGCACCATTGACTAAAGAGACTATCTTTTTCCAATTTGATAGTCTTTCCTGCTTGTCAAAAATTAGTTGACCATGTATTTGTGGGTCAATTTCTTGATTCTCTATTCTATTCCATTTCACTGATCTATGTGTCTGTTTTTGTACCAATACCATACTGTCTTGATGATTACAGCTTTGTAATACAGCTTAAAGTCTAGGATTTTGATGCCTCCAGCTTCGCTTTTCTTTTTCAACATTACTTTGGTAATTTAGGGTCTTTTGTAGTCCCATACAAACTTTGGGTTTGTTTGTTTTGGCTCTGTGAAGAAATCTGGTGTTATTTTGATAGGGATTGCATTGAACGTGTACATTGCTCGGGGTAGTATCAACTATTTAACAATATTTGTTCTTCCAATCCATGAGCATGGAATGTTTTTCCATTTCTTTGTGTCTTCTTCAATTGCTTTCATAAGCTTTCTGTAGTTTGCACCATAAAGATCTTTTATCTATTTGGGCAGATTTATCCCTAGGTATCTTAATGGTTTTCAGTAAATAGGATTGATTCCTTTATATCTCCTTCTGCTGCTTCATTATTGGTGTATAGAAATGCAAGGTATTTGTGTACATTGATTTTATATCCTGTGACTTTGCTGAATTCATGTATCAGCTCTAGCAGTCTTTTAGTGGAGTCTTTCAGGTTTTCCATGTAGAGTGTCATGTCATCTTCAAAAAGTGAAAATTTGACTTCTTCTTTGCTGATTTGGATGCCTTTTGTTTCTTTTTGTTGTCTGATTGCTGAGGCTGTTACCTCCCCTATTAGGTTGAAAAACAGTGGTGAGAGTGGACATCCCTGTTGTGTTCCTGATTTTAGGGGGAAACTTCTCAGTTTTACCCCATTGAGGATAATAACTGTAGGCCTTTCATATATGGCTTTTATGATGTTAAGGTATGTTTCTTCTACCCCTACTCTCTTGAGGGTTTTTATTAAGAAAGGATGCTGTATTTTGTCAAATGCTTTTTCTGCATTTGTTGACAGGGTCATTTGGTTTTTATCCTTTCTTTTATAAATGTGGTGTATCATCTTTATTGATTTGTGAATATTGAACCAGCCCTGCAGCTCAGGTATAAATCCCACTTGATCATGATGAATAATTCTTCTGATGTACTGTTAAATTTGATTTACTATTACCTTGTTGAGAATTTTTGCATCCAGGTTCATCGGAGATATTGGCCTGTAATTCTCCTTTTTAGTGCTATCTTTGTCTGGTTTTGAAATCAAGGTAATGCTGGCTTCATAGAATGAGTTTGGAAGCTTTCCTTCCATTTCTAATTTTTTGGAACAGTTTGAGGAAAATAGGTATTAACTTTTCTTTAAACGTCTGGTAGAATTCCCCTGGGAAGTGATCTTGCCCAGGACTCTTATTTGTTGGGAGATTTTTGATAACCGATTCAATTTCTTTGCTGGTTATAGGCCTGTTCAAATTTTCTCTTTCTTCCTGTTTGAGTTTTGGTACTGTGTGAGTGTCTAGGAATTTGTCCATTTCTTCCATATTGTCCAGTTTGTTGGCATATAATTTTTCATAGTGTTCTCTTCTAAGTGTTTATATTTCTGTGGCGTTGGTTGTGATCTCTCCTCTTTCATTAGTGATTTTATCTATTTGGCTCCTCTCTCTTTTCTCTTTGAGAAGCCGGGCTAGGGGTTTGTCAGTTTTGTTTATTCTTTCAAAAAACCAACTCTTAGTTTCATTGATCTGTTCTACTGTTTTTATGGTTTCTATATTTTTAATTTCTGCTCTAATCTTTATTATTTCCCTTCTTCTGCTAGATTTGGGCTTTATTTGTTGCTTGTTTTCTAGCTCCTTTAGGTGTAATGTTAGGTTGTATATTTGGAACCTCTTTTGCTTTTTGAGATAGGCCTGAACTACAATGTGTTTTCCTCTTAGGAATGCCTTTGCTGCATTCCAAAGGTTTTGGACTGTCATGTTTTCATTTACATATGTTTTATGTATTTTTAAATTTCTTCTTTAATTTCCTGGCTAACCCATTCATCCATTAGTAGGATGCTCTTTAACCTCCATGGATTTGAAGGTTTTCCAATTTTTTTCTTGTGGTTGACTTCAAGTTTCATAGAATTATGATCTGAAAATATGTATAGCACGATCTCGATATTTTGTACTTGTTGAGGCTGATTTGTGATTTGTGATTTGATCCAGTGTGTCATTCAGAGACTTGTTTCCGTGTTGATTTTCTGCTTAGATAATCGGTCCATTGTTGTAAGGGCAGTATTAAAGCCTCCTAAAATTATAGTGTTATTATCAATGAGTTTGCTTATGTTTGTGATTAATTTATTTATATATTTGGGTGCTTCCATGTTGGAGGCATAAATATTTACAGTTGTTAGATCTTCTTGATGGATAGAACTGTTAATTATGATATAATGACCTTCTTCATCTCTTGTTACAGTCTTTGTTTTAAAATCTAGTTTGTCTGTTATAAGTATGGCTTCTCTGGCTTTCTCTTGATGTCCATTCTCATGATAGATGGTTGTCCATACCCTTACTTTCAAACTGTAGGTGTCTTTAGGGCTAAAATTAGTCTCTTGTAGGCAGCTAATAGATGGATCTTGAGTTTTTTTATCCATTCTGATACCCTATGTCTTTTTATTGGGTCATTTAGTCCACCTACATTGAGAGTGATTATTGAAAGATATGAATTTAGTGCCATTGTGCTCTCTAGATTTTGTGTTTCTGGTGATGTTAGTTGATGGAGTAGGAGGAACAGGATATTTTCTCATCCCTCAAACGCAGCTGTATTGAGGTCAGATCACTTGGAGCCCCCAGGAAATAGATCTGTGGGGCGGCAGAAGGAACTCCACAGTTGGAGGGAGATAGTTTGGAAGGACCAAGGTGCGTGTATATGAGTTGAGGGAGATAAAATGGTGGAGCTATGGGGGAGAGAGAACCCTTTCTGTGGAGAGACAAAAGAGTGAGAAAGAGAGAGGGGTTGTGAAAGTGTAGCATTGAGTTAGCACAAGAGGAAATCCTCTTGGAATGATGGACTAGGGTGTGAGAAGTACTGAGTGTCCCAGTTCACTTTTGTAAACAGCCTTTGGAGCTGAAACTCTGAGGTTTTGGAAGTGCGTGACTTTCTGTGGAGTGGAGCCTTGGCCCGTGCTCTTGGAGAGGAGGTTGCTGACCTTGGAGTGCATTCTGTGGTGTAGCAATCCCTGGATCACACTGGGAAGGAACAGTCCCCTTCCTAGTGTACTTTGGGAAGATCCTGCTGTGCCAACCAAAGGCCTTTCATCAGCAGGGTGGAGAGGCTCTACTCCTGAGAAGCGGAGCAGATCTGCATGATGCCACATCCTTTAAGACTTTGGGTTTTGGGGCACCTGGGTGGCTCAGTCGGTTGGGTGTTTGACTTCAGCTCTGGTCATGATCCCACCATTCATGGGTTTGAGCCCCACATTGGACTCTGTGCTGACAGCTCAGAGCCTGGAGCCTGCTTTGGATTCTGTGTCTCCCTCTCTGCCCCTCCCCTACTCATGTTCTCTCTCTCTCTCTCTCTCTCTCTCTCTCTCAAAAATAAACATTAAAAATTTTAAGAAAAAAGACTTTGGGTTTTGAATCCCAGCCAAACACCTAGGAGAAGCCTCAGGAGAAATTGTGGAGCAGGGCAAGCTGACTGTCCTTGCTCTTCTGTGAGGGCTGCCTGAACAGCGGGGGTTGAAATCCCCGCTCTGGAGTGGAGAGTGGGTTGATGCCATTTTCCCCCAACACCAACATGGTGGGACTTCAGTGGCCCCTTAGTGGAAGTGGGACACACTCACACCAAACCCTGCCCCTTAGTGGAAGTGGGACACACTTACACCAAACTCCACAACTCTGTGCCTGGCAACTGCTTATTTGCTGACCCAATGCAGCCAGCCTCTCCTCCAGACCAGCACAGCTGCTGCCCCCAGGCACCAACAGACGACTTTTTTTTTTTTCTTTTTTCCACCCTCTTATTTTTTTCTTTTGGAATCAGGCTCATAGTTTCTGATTTATTTTTTTTTTGTCATTTCTTATTATATGTATTTTTATTTTTTATCAACCTTTTTTTTCTATTCTTTTTCCTTCTTTTCTCTCTTCTTCTGCCTTTTTCTTCTTTCTTTTCCTTTCTTTTTCCTTGGAATAAGCCAAATAGTTTTTTGATTCTCTGTTTGGCTTTCATTTCTCCCCTTTCCGTTTTCTCTTTTTATGGGATCAGGCTCCCCCCCCCCATTTTTATTCTACGCTTACTTCAACAAACAAATCAAAACACACCTAGTTAAAAGTCCAAACACTCCACCACTGGAAGCAAGGAGGAGCTCTGCAGAGGACTGACGAGTAGGAAAGAGAAACTAGAAAACAACAGCAGAGTGCATGCAGCATACACTAGAAATATTTTCTGGACTTCCAGGCCCTGAATAATGTATGAGCCTTTTTAAATATAGTATATATAATTATTATATATATATTATAAATTTATATATATATATTTATATAAATTTATATATATTATAAATTTACATATATATTATAAATTTACATATATATATATATATATATATATAAAAGAAATTGCAGCCAGAGACTTGCTCAAAACAGATATACACAATATATCTGAACAATAATTTAGAACAAAAATTTATAACACTACTAGCTGGGCTTGAAAAAAGCATAGAAGACACCAGAGAAACCCTTGCTTCAGAGATCAAAGACATAAGAAATAGGGCGAATTTTAAAGTGCTATAGATGAGATGCAAAATAAGCTAGGTACAGGGTGCCTGGGTGGCTCAGTCAGTTAGGCGTCCGACTTCGGCTCAAGTCATGATCTCGCAGTTTGAGTACACTTCTCTTGATGAGCAATTAGCAATATATAGTTTTTGTTTTTATTTTTATTCAAAGTTTATATTTATTTTTTAATATGAAATTTATTGTCAAATTGGTTTCCATACAACACCCACTGCTCATCCCAACAGGTGCCCTCCTCAATGCCCATCACCCACTTTCCCCTCCCTCCAACCCCCATCAACTCTAAGTTTATTCTCAGTTTTTATGGTTTGGCTCCCTCCCTAACTTTTTTTTCCTTCCCATCCCCCATGGTCTTCTGTTAAGTTTCTCAGGATCCACATAAGAGTGAAAACATATGGTATCTGTCTTTCTCTGTATGACTTATTTCACTTAGCATAACACTCTCCAGGGTTTATATTTCTAATTTTTTCCAAGTTTTTATTCAAATTCCAGCTAGTTAACATACAGTGCAATATTAGTTTGAGGTGTAGAATTTAGTGATTCATCACTTACATACAACACCCGATGCTCATTACAACAAATGCCTTCTTTAACGCCTTCTTTTTAACTGTTTTAACCCCCTCCCCCCCACCTCCCTTCCAGTCACCATCAGTTTGTTCTCTATAGTTGAGTCTTAGTTTACCTCCTTCTGTTCCCTATGTTCATTTATTTTGCTTCCTTTTTGTTTTGTTTTTTTTTTTAATATAACTTATTGTCAAATTGGTTCCATACAACACCCAGTGCTCATTCCAACAAGTGCCCTCCTCAATGCCCATCACCCACTTTACCCTCTCCCCCACCCCCCATCAACCCTCAATTTGTTCTTTGTATTTAAGAGTCTCTTATGGTTTGCCTCCCTCCCTCTCTGTAACTTTTTTTTCTTTTTTTCCCCTTCCCCTCCCCATGATCTTCTGTAAAGTTTCTCAAGGTCCACATATGAGTGAAAATATATGGTATCTGTCTTTCTCTGACTGACTTATCTCACTTAGCATAATACCCTCCAGTTCCATCCACATTGCTGCAAATGGCCAGATTTCATTCTTTCTCATGGCCAAGTAGTATTCCATTGTATATATAAACCACATCTTCTTTATCCATTCATCAGTTGATGGACATTTAGGCTCTTTCCATAATTTGGCTATTATTGAAAGTGCTGCAAATAAACATTGGGGTACATGTGCCCCTATGCATCAGCACTCCTATATCCCTCAGGTAAATTCCTAGCAGTGCTATTGCTGGATCATAGTGTAGTTCTATTTTTAATATTTTGAGGAACCTCCACACTGTTTTCCAGAGTTGGCTGCACCAGTTTTCATTCCACCAACAGTGCAAGAGGGTTCCCGTTTCTCCACATCATCTCCAGCATCTATAGTCTCCTGATTTGTTCATTTTAGCCACTCAATTTCACATATAAGTTAAATCATACGGTATTTGTCTTTCTCTGACTTATTCTGCTTAGCATAATACTCTATATCTCCATCCTTGTCCTTGCAAATGGCAAGATTTCATTCTTTTTTATGGCTGAGTAATACTCCATTTTAAATATATATTACATCTTGTTTATCCATTCATCAGTTGATGGACATTTGGGCTCTTTCCGTAATTTGGCTTTTGTTGATAATGCTGCTCTAAGCATTGGGGAACATGTATCCCTTTGAATTAGTGTTTTTGTATCCTTTGGGTAAATACCTAGTAGTGCAGTTACTGGATCATAGAATTGTTGAATCACTATATTTTACACCTAAAGCTAATTTAACACTATATGTTAACTATACTGGAATTAAAATTTTTTAAATGATGGGGCATCTGGGTGGCTCAGTTGGTTAAACGTCCAACTCTTGGTTTCAGCTCAGGTCATAATCTCGTGGTTTCGTGGGTTCAAGCCCCTCATCAGGCTCTGAGCTGGCAGTGTGAAGCCTGCTTGGGATTCTCTCTTGCTCCCTCTCTTTCTGCCCCTTCCCCACTCGTGCTGTCTCTGTCTCTCTCAAAATAAATAAATAAAGTTAAAAAAAAGAAAAAATACTGGTATTGTTGAAATATGCAAATTACTGAATAACTTTTTTGAATCTCATGGTTTATCCAGGAACAACCATGTCAACACTTGCACTCATGGTGCAAAAGCAGTTGTAGATAAAACTGCCAGGCTCTTAGCATGAATCAAGATAGTGGTTACCAAACTGTAGTAATAGTCATTGTATTTTTCATCATCATGTACTTATAATAAATAAATTTGCAGTTTTATTTAAAAATATTCTTGATAAAGCACTGAAAGTGAAATCTTCACCACTGAGCACATTTAAAAAAATATTCTGTAGGATAAAATAGAAAATATACATAAAGCACTTTTGCCATACACTGAAACATGTTGGCTATCTTAAATAAAAGCACTTGTGCATTTGAGTTGAGAGCTGAGCTTTTTTACATGGAACACCGCTTTCACTTGAAAGAAGGACAAAGAACATGGCTCTTCAGATTTGAGTGTTTGACAGACATTTTCTCAAATATTAATGAAATGAGAAAGGAGAGTAATGAACAGTATTTATTACCAGTGATAAAATTTTAGTTCTTAGGAATATATTCAAATTTTGAGAAATTTGTATCCACCACTCCAAGCCTGACAGCTTCCCAATACTTACTAATCAGTGGTGATATTAACAAATGTGATATTTTGGATATTTTATAATGGAATGAATCAACATATGGAAACTTACATAATTTAGTGAACTAGTATTTCCCATATGAATGATGTGTTTACAAAATCATGCATGGGAAAGAGACTTATTCAAAGTGCAAGATATACATAGTGGATTTCAACATAAAAGTGTCTGAAAAATTAATAAACATGGTTTCAGATTCCCCACTGCAAACTGTAAGAAAATACAACTTGTCAAGTTTTACTGTACAATCAAAACAGAATATTCACAATTATATGAAAAATTTATTAAAATACTCCCCATTTTTCAACTATATATCCATGTAAGGCCAAATTTTCCTCAACCAAAATAACATATCACAAAAGATTGAATACGGAAAGGGATATGAAAATCCAGCCATCTTTGCCTAAGCCAGACATTACAGAGATTTGCAAAACTGTAAAACAGTGCCACCATTCTTACTAATTTGTTGTAAAATATATTTCTTACTGAAATGTTATATCATTTCTGTTATGTAATGGGTTTATCACTTTAAATAAATTTATAAACAGATATTTTAAATTTTTCTCAGGTTTAATTTCCGATACAGTAAATATTGATAGATATAATCAATATGAACAAAAGCTATTTGGGGTCCTCGATAAAATTTATGAATTATAAAGGGGTCCTGAGAACAAAATGTTTGAGAAGTCTTCTACTTATAAGATTTGAATTTATGACTCAAATCTCCAAAAATTGTTAGAAATGTATGCTCTTGTCAAACAAAGAATTGGTTTTGTTTTTTTCTAGTTTTTATTTTTAGAGAGAGAAAAAGAGAGAGAGTACAGGCATGAGGGAGAGAGGCAGAGGAAGAGAGATAGAGAGACAATGACTTAAGCAGGCTACACACTCAGCACAGAGCCCAATGCAGGACTTGATCCCATTATTCAGAGATCACAACCCGAGCTGAAATCGAGTTGGACACTCAACTGAATGAACCACCCAGATTCCCCAAGACATTGGTTTATAAACAGATGAAGTCATTGTCACAGCTATGACTTGGAGTGGGCTATTTGAACTCCATGCAAATTAAGTAAGTTAACCCTTGGCAATGACTATGGGAAAACACTGTAGTATGTGATATATTTGGTATGGGATACCTAGAATTATACTATTACATTTTTACAATATTTTACCATAAGCAAAGTATTTTCATAACCAAAGATAATTTTTTAAAAGTTTTTTTTTAAATTTCAGTTAGTTAACATGCAGTGTAATATTAGTTTCAGGGGTACAATTTACTGATTCAACACTTAAATACAATGCCAGTGCTCTTCACAAGTGTATACCTTAAACCATATCACCTATTTAACCCATATCCCCATGCACCTCCTCTTTTATAATCATCAGTTTGTTCTTTATAAACAGTCTGCATCTTGGTTTTACTCTCTATTTTCCCCCATGACTCTTTGTTTTGTTTCTTAAATTCCACATATGAGTTAAATTATATGGTATTTGTCTTTCTTTGACTTATTTCACTTAGCATAATACACTCTACTCCATCTACATTATTACAAATGACAAGATTCCATTCTTTTTTTTTAATATATGAAATTTATTGTCAAATTGATTTCCATACAACACCCAGTGCTCAACCCAAAAGATGCCCTCCTCAATACCCATCACCTATCCTCCCCTCCCTCCCACCCTCCATCAACCCTCAGTTTGTTCTCAACTTGTAAGAGTCTCTTATGCTTTGGCTTTCTCCCACTCTAACCTCTTTTTTTTTTCCTTCCCCTCCCTCATGGGTTTCTGTTAAGTTTCTCAGGATCCACATAAGAGTGAAAACATATGGTATCTGTCTTACTCTGTATGGCTTATATCACTTAGCATCACACTCTCCAGTTCCATCAACGTTGCTACAAAGGGTCATATTTCATTCTTTCTCATTGCCATGTAGTACTCCACTGTGTATATAAACCTCAATTTCTTTATCCATTCATCAGTTGATGGACATTTAGGCTCTTTCCATAATTTGGCTATTGTTGAGAGTGCTGCTATAAACATTGGGGTACACATGTCCCTGTGTATCAGCACTCCTGTATCCCTTGGGTAAATACCTAGCAGTGCTACTGCTGGGTCATAGGGTAGGTCTATTTTTAATTTTTTGAGGAACCTCCACACTGTTTTCCAGAGTGGCTGCACCAGTTTGCATTCCCACCAACAGTGCAAGAGGGTTCCCGTTTCTGCACATCCTCTCCAGCATCTATAGTCTCCTGATTTGTTCATTTTGGCCACTCTGACTGGCGTGAGATGCTATCTGAGTGTGGTTTTGATTTGTATTTCCCTGATGAGGAGCGATGTTGAGCTTCTTTTCATGTGCCTGTTGGCCATTCGGATGTCTTCTTTAGAGAAGTGTCTATTCATGTTTTCTGCCCATTTCCTCACTGGGTTATTTGTTTTTCGGGTGTGGAGTTTGGTGAGCTCTTTATAGATTTTGGATACTAGCCCTTAGTACGATATGTCATTTGCAAATATCTTTTCCCATTCCGTTGGTTGCCTTTTAGTTTGTTGATTGTTTCCTTTGCTGTGCAGAAGCTTTTTATCTTCATAAGGTCCCAATAGTTCATTTTTGCTTTTAATTCCCTTGCCTTTGGGGATGTGTCAAGTAAGAAATTGCTACGGCTGAGGTCAGAGAGGTCTTTTCCTGCTTTCTCCTCTAGGGTTTTGATGGTTTCCTGTCTCACATTCAAGCCCTTTATCCGTTTTGAGTTTATTTTTGTGAATGGTGTAAGAAAGTGGTCTAGTTTCATTCCTCTGCATGTTGCTTTCCAGTTCTCCCAGCACCATTTGTTAAAGAGACTTTTTTCCATTAGGTATTCTTTCCTGCTTTGTCAAAGATTAGTTGGCCATACGTTTGTGGGTCTAGTTCTGGGGTTTCTATTCTATTCCATTGGTCTGTGTGTCTGTTTTTGTGCCAATACCATGCTGTCTTGATGATGACAGCTTTGTAGTAGAGGCTAAAGTCTGGGATTGTGATGCCTCCTGCTTTGGTCTTCTTCTTCAAAATTCCTTTGGCTATTCGGGGCCTTTTGTGGTTCCATATGAATTTTAGGATTGCTTGTTCTAAAGAATGCTGGTGCAATTTTGATTGGGATTGCATTGAATGTGTAGATAGCTTTGGGTAGTATTGACATTTTGACAATATTTATTCTTCCAACCCATGCGCACGGAATGTTTTTCCATTTCTTTATATCTTCTTCAATTTCTTTCATAAGCTTTCTATAGTTTTCAGCATACAGATCTTATACATCTTTGGTTAGATTTAGTCCTAGGTATTTTATGCTTCTTGGTGCAATTGTGAATGGGATCAGTTTCTTTATTTGTCTTTCTGTTGCTTCATTGTTAGTGTATAAGAATGCAACTGATTTCTGTACATTGATTTTGTATCCTGCAACTTTGGTGAATTCATGTATCAGTTCTAGCAGACTTTTGGTGGAGTCTATCGGATTTTCCATGTAGAGTATCATGTCATCTGCAAAAAGTGAAAGCTTGACTTCATCTTTGCCAATTTTGATGTCTTTGATTTCCTTTTGTTGTCTGATTGCTGATGCTAGCACTTCCTACACTATGTTAAACAACAGCGGTGAGAGTGGGCATCCCTGTCGTGTTCCTGATCTCAGGGGGAAAGCTCTCAGTTTTTCCCCATTGAGGATGATATTAGCTGTGGGGTTTTCATAAATGGCTTTGATGATGTTTAATATGTTCCTTCTATCTCGACTTTCTCAAGGGTTTTTATTAAGAAAGGATGCTGAATTTTGTCAAAGGCCTTTCCTGCATCGATTGACAGGATCATATGGTTCTTTTCTTTTCTTTTATTAATGTGATGTATCACGTTGATTTATTTGCGAATGTTGAACCAGCCCTGCAGCCCAGGAATGAATCCCACTTGATCATGGTGAATAATTCTTTTTATATGCTGTTGAATTCAATTACTAGTATCTTATTGAGAATTTTTGCATCCATATTCATCAGGGATATTGGCCTGTAGTTCTTTTTTTTACTGGGTCTCTCTCTGCTTTAGGAATCAAAGTAATACTGGTTTCATAGAATGAGTCCGGAAGTTTTCCTTCCCTTTCTATTTTTTGGAATAGCTTGAGAAGGATAGGTATTATCTTTGCTTTAAATGTCTGGTAGAATTCCCCAGGGAAGCCATCTGGTCCTGGACTCTTATTTGTTGGGAGATTTTTGATAACTGATTCAACGTCTTCACTGGTTGTGGGTCTGTTCAAGCTTTCTATTTCCTCCTGATTGAGTTTTGGAAGTGTATGGGTGTTTAGGAATTTGTCCATTTCTTCCAGTTGTCCAGTTTGTTGGCATATAATTTTTCATAGTATTCCCTGATAATTGCTTGTATCTCTGAGGGATTGGTTGTAATAATTCCATTTTCATTCATGATTTTATCTATTTGGGTCCTCTCCCTTTTCTTTTTGAGAAGCCTGGCTAGAGGTTTATCAATTTTGTTTATTTTTTCAAAAAACCAACTCTTGGTTTTGTTGAACTGCTCTACAGTTTTTTTAGATTCTATATTGTTTATTTCTGCTCTGATCTTTATTATTTCTCTACTTCTGCTGGGTTTGGGGTGTCTTTGCTGCTCTGCTTCTATTTCCTTTAGGTGTGCTGTTAGATTTTGTATTTGGGATTTTTCTTGTTTCTTGAGATAGGCCTGGATTGCAATGTATGTTCCTCTCAGGACTGCCTTCGCTGCATCCCAAAGCGTTTGGATTGTTGTATCTTCATTTTCGTTTGTTTCCATAAATTTTTTAATTTCTTCTCTAATTGCCTGGTTGACCCACTCATTCTTTGGTAGGGTGTTCTTTAACCTCCATGCTTTTGGAGGTTTTCCAGACTTTTTCCTGTGGTTGATTTCAAGCTTCATAGCATTGTGGTCCAAAAGTATGCATGGTATGATCTCAATTCTTGTATACTTATGAAGGGCTGTTTTGTGACCCACTATGTGATCTATCTTGGAGAATGTTCCATGTGCACTCGAGAAGAAAGTATATTCTGTTGCTTTGGGATGCAGAGTTCTAAATATATCTGTCAAGTCCATCTGATCCAATGTATCTCTCAGGGCCCTTGTTTCTTTATTGACCATGTGTCTAGATGATCTATCCATTGTTGTAAGTGGGGTATTAAATTCCCCTGAAATTACCACATTCTTATCAATAAGGTTGCTTATATTTGTGAGTAACTGTTTTATATATTTGGGGGCTCCCGTATTCGGCGCATAGACATTTATAATTGTGAGTTCTTCTTGATGGATAGACCCTGTAATTATTATATAATGCCCTTCTTCGTCTCGTTACAGCCTTTAACTTAAACTCTAGTTTGTCTCATATAAGTATGGCTACTCCAGCTTTCTTTTGACTTCCAGTAGCATGATAAATAGTTCTCCATCCCCTCACTTTCAATCTGAAGGTGTCCTCAGGTCTAAAATGAGTCTCTTGTAGACAGCAAATAGATGGGTCTTTTTTTTTTATCCATCCTGATATCCTATGTCTTTTGGTTGGCGCATTTAGTCCATTTACATTCAGTGTTATTATAGAAAGATATGGGTTTAGAGTCATTGTGATGTCTGTAGGTTTCATGCTTGTAGCGATGTCTCTGGTAGTTTGTCTCAGGGGATCCCCCTTAGGATCTCTTGTAGGGCTGGTTTAGTGGTGATGAATTCCTTCAGTTTTTGTTTGTTTGGGAAGACCTTTATCTCTCCTTCTATTCTAAATGACAGACTTGCTGGATAAAGGATTCTTGGCTGCATATTTTTCTGTTCATCACATT
Organism: Lynx rufus; assembly: GCF_022079265.1. Lineage (NCBI taxonomy): Eukaryota > Metazoa > Chordata > Mammalia > Carnivora > Felidae > Lynx > Lynx rufus. The sequence goes on from NW_025814859.1 coordinate 790,461, forward strand.
GAAGATTTCCTGCCATTCCTTTCTGGCCTGCCAAGTTTCAGTAGAGAGATCTGTCACTTGTCTTATTGGTCTCCCTTTATATGTTAGAGCACATTTATCCCTAGCTGCTTTCAGAATTTTCTCTTTATCCTTGTATTTTGCCAGTTTCACTCTGATATGTCATGCAGAAGAGTGATTCAAGTTCCGTCTGAAGGGAGTTCTCTGTACCTCTTGGATTTCAATGCCTTTTTCCTTTCCCAGATCCGGGAAGTTCTCAGCTATTATTTCTTCAAGTACACCTTCAGCACCTTTCCCTCTCTCTTCCTCCTCTGGAATACCAATTATGCGTATATTATTTCTCTTTAGTGCATCACTTAGTTCTCTAATTTTCCCCTCATACTCCTGGATTTTTTTTTATCTCTCTTTTTCTCAGCTTCTTCTTTTTCCATAATTTTATCTTCTAGTTCACCTATTCTCTCCTCTGCCTCTTCAATCCGAGCTGTGGTCATCTCCATTTTATTTTGCAGCTCATTAATAGCATTTTTTAGCTCCTCCTGGCTGTTCCTTAGTCCTTTGATCTCTGTAGCAATAGATTCTCTGCTGTCCTTTATACTGTTTTCAAGCCCAGTGATTAATTTTATGACTATTATTCTAAATTCACTTTCTGTTATATTGTTTAAATCATTTTTTGATCAGTTCGTTAGCTGTTGTTATTTCCTGGAGGTTTTTTTGAGGGGAATTCTTCCGTTTCGTTATTTTGGATAGTCCCTGGAGTGGTGCGGAACTGCAGGGCACTTCCCCTATGTTGTCTGAATAACTTGCGTTGGTGGGCGGGGCCGCAGTCAGACCTGATGTCTGCCCCCAGCCCACCACTGGGGCCACCATCAGACTGGTGTGTACCTTCTTTTCCCCTCTCCAAGGGGCGGGATTCACTGTGGGGTGGCGTGGCCATCTGGGCTACCCACCCATTGCCGGGCTTGTGGTGCTGGGGATCTGGCGTATTGGCTGGGGTGGATCGGCAAGGTGCACGCAGGCGAGAGGGGCAGGCTCAGCTCGCCTTTCCTTCAGTGATCTGCTTCGGAGGGGCCTTGCAGCACCGGGAGGGATTCAGACCTGCCACCCGAGGGATGGGTCTGCAGAAGCACAGCATGGGGTGTTTGCACGTGCAAGCAATTTCTCTGATGGAAACTGGTTCCCTTTGGGATTTTGGCCAGGGGATGGGCAAGGGAGATGGCGTTGGCGAGTGCCTTTGTTCCCCGCCAAGCTGAGCTCTGTTGTCCGGGACTCAACAGCTCTCCCTCCCGTTGTCCTTCAGCCCTCCCGCTCTCTAATGAGAGCTGTTAACTTAGAACCTTCCAGATGTTAAGTCCCTCTTGCTGTCAGAACACACTCTGTCCAGCCCCTCGGCTTTTGGATGCCAGACTTAGGGGCTCTGTTTTGCCCACAGGCTGCCCCTCCACCCTGGCTCCCTCCCACCAGTCCGTGTAGTGCACACTGCGTCTCCGCCCTTCCTACCATCTTCCATGGGCCTCTTGTCTACGCTTGGCTCTGGAGAATCTGTTCTGCTAGTCTTCTTGTGGTTTTCTGAGTTATTTAGGCAGGTGTGGGTGGAATCTAAGTGATCCTCAGGACACGGTGAGCCCAGCATCCTCCTAAGCTGCCATCTTCCGCCTCGTCGATTCCATTCTTTTTTATTGCTGAATAATATTCCATTATATATACATACCACCTCTTCTTTATCCATTCATCAGTCGATGCACATTTGGACTCTTTCTGTAATTTGACTATTGTTGATAATGCTGCTATAAACATCAGTTTGCATGTTTCACTTCAAAGTAGTATTTTTGTATTCTTTGGGTAAATAACTAGTAGTGCAATTGCTGGATCATAGGGTACTTCTATTTTTAACTTTTTGAGGAATCTCCATACTGTTTTCCACAGTGGTTGCACCAGTTTGCATTCGCACCAACAGTGCAAGAGGGTTCCCCTTACTCTGCATTCTCACCAAAACCTGTTGTTTCTTGTGTTATTAATGTTAGCCATTCTGACTGGTGTGAGGTGATATCTCATTGTAGTTTTGATTTTTATTTCCATGATAATGAGTGATTTTGAGAATCTTTTCATATGTGTGTGGGCCATCAGTGTGTCTTCTTTGGAGAAATTTTGTTCATGTCTTTCACACATTTTTAAATTGGATTATTTGTTTTTGGTGTGTTGAATTTTATACATTCTTTATATATTTTGGATACTAGCCCTTTATCAGATATACCATTTGCAAATATCTTGTCCCATTCTGTAGGTTGCCTTTTAGTTTTGCTGATTGTTTCCTTCACTGTGAAGAAGTTTTTTTTTCTTTATCTTTATGAAGTCCTAATAGTTTATTTTTGCTTTTATTCCCCTTACCCCAGGATACATATCTAGTAAGAAGTTGCTACAACTGATTTCATTAAAAAAAATTTTTTTTAATTTATTTTTGAAACAGAGAGAGACAGAACACGAGCAGGGGAGGGGCAGAGAGAAAGGGAGACACAGAATCCGAAGCAGGATCCAGGCTCTGAGCTGTCAGCACATAGCCCGATGTGGGGCTTGAACTCACAGAGTGTGAGATAATGACCTGAGCTGGTCAGACGCTCAACCAACGGAGCCACTCAGGCACCCCGCTACAACTGATTTCAGAGAGGTTACTGCTAGTGTTCTCCTCTACAGTTGTAATGGTTTCCTATCTCACATTTAGGTCTTTCATTCATTTTGAGTTTCTTTTTTGTGTATAGTGTAAGAAAGTGGTCCAGTTTCATTCTTTTGCATGATGCTGTCTAGTTTTCCCAACATCCTTTATTGAAGAAACTCTTTCCATTGGATATTATTTCCTGCTTTCCTGAAGCTTAATTAATGATATAGTTGTGTGTTCATTTCTGGGATTTATATTCTGTTTTATTAACCTATGTGTCTATTTTTGTGCCAATACTATATTGTTTTCATCACTACAGCTTTGTAACATAACTTGAAGTCTGGAATTGTGATGCCTCCAGCTTTGTGTTTCTTTTTCAAGGTTGCTTTGGCTATTCTTGGTCTTTTGTGGTTCCATACAAATTTTAGGATTGTTCGTTCTTGCTGTGTGGAAAATGCTGTTGGTATTTCGATAGAGATTGCATTAAATGTGTAGACTGCTTTGGGTAATATAGACATTTTAACACTATTTTAACAATAGACATCCATGAGCATGGAATATCTTTCCATTTCTTTGTGAATCTTCAATTTCTTTCATCAGTGTTTTGTAGTTTTCAGATATAGGTCTTTCACCTCTTTGGTTAGGTTTATTCCTAATTATCTTAGGGTTTTTGATGCATGTGTAAATGGTATTGATTCCTTGATTTCTCTTTCTGCTGCTTCATTATTGGTGTACAGAAATGCAACAGATTTCTGTACGTTGATTTTGTATCCTGGCACTTTACTGAATTCATGTATCAGTTCTAGCAATTGTTGGTGGAGTTTTTGGGTTTTCTATATAGAGTATCATGTCAATTGCAAATGGTGAAATTTTGACATCTTCCCCGTCATATTGGATGCCTTTTATTTCTTTTTTGTTGTCTAAGTGTTGTAGCTAGGACTTCGGGTATTATGATAAATAACAGTGGTGGGAGTGGACACCTCTGTCTTGTTCCTGAATGTAGAGGAAAGGCTCTCAGTTATTGCCTATGGAGGATGATATTAGCTGTGAGCTTTTCGTGTATGGTCTTTATTATGTTGAGTTATGTTCCCTCTAACCATACTTTGTTAGAGGGTTTTGATCATGAATGAATTTGTACTTTTGTTAAATGTTTTTTTTCTGCATTTAGTGAAAGGATAATATGGTTCCTATCATTGCCTTATTGATGTGGTGTGTCACATTGATTGATTTATGAATATTCAACCATACTTGCAGCCCAGGAATAAATCCCACTTGATCATGGAGAATGATTCCTTTCATGTACTGTTTGGTTTGTTTTCCTAGTATTCTATTTAGAATTTTTGCATCCATGTCATCAGAGATATTGGCCTGTAGTTCCTCTTTTTTTTTTTTTTTTGTTTAGTGGAGTCTTTGGTTTTGGTATCAGGGATAATACTGGCCTCATAGAATGAATTTGGAAGTTTTCTTCCTCTTCTGTTTTTTTGAAATAGTTTGAGAAGGATACATATTAACTCTTATTTAAATGTTTGGTATGGGGTGCCTAGGTGGCTCAGTTCAGCAGCCGACTTCAGCTCAGGTCATGATCTCACAGTTCATGAGTTCAAGCCCCACATCAGGCTCTGTACTGAGAGTTCAGAGCCTGGAGCCTGCTTCAGATTCTGTGTCTCCCTCTTTGTGCGCTTCCCCTGCTCAGACACTCTCTCTCTCTCCAAAAAATGAATAAATTAACATTAAATGTTTGGTATAATCCACATATGAAGTCATCTGGCCCTTTTATTGGAAGATTTTTTTTTATCACTGATTCAACTTCTTTGCTGTTTATCAATCTGTTCAAGTTTTCTATTTCATCTTGTTTCAGTTTTGATAGTTTATACATTTCTAAAAGTTCATCCATTTCTTCCTGGTTGTCCAGTTTGTTGGCATAAAGTATTTTATAAAGTTCTCATAATTGTTTGGACTTCTGTAGTGTTGGTTGTTATTTCTCTATTCTCATTTGTGATTTTATTTATTTGGGTCCTTTCTTTTTTCTTTTTGATATGTCTGGCTAGGTGTTTATCAATTTCATCAATTTCTTTCAAGGAACCATCTCCTGGTTTCATTTGTCTGTTCTATTGTTTTTTAGTTTTTGTATCATTTTATTTCTGCTCTAATCTTTATTATTTCCCTTCTTCTCCTTTCAGACTTCTTTGTTGTTCTTCTTCTAGCTCCTTAGGCGTAAGTGTGAGATGTGTAATTGGGATTTTTCTTGCTTTTTGGAAATAGGCCTTTATTGCTATATACCTCCCTCTGATGACTGCTTTTGCTGCATCCCCAATATTTTTGACCATTGTGTTTTCATTTTCATGTTTCCATGTATTTTTTTTTAATTTCTTCCTTTATTTCCTGGCTGACCCATTCACTGTTTAGTAGAATGTTGTGTAGCCTCCATAATTTGTGGTCTTTCCATTTTTTTTCTTGTTGTTGATCAAGTTTCATAGCATTGTGGTCAGAAAATATGCATGGTATGATCTCAATCTCTGTACTTGTTGAGGCCTGTTTGGTGACCTTGTATGTGATCTATTCTGAGAATGTCCCATGTGCACTTGAAAAAAATGTGTATTCTGTTTTAGGATGGAATGTTCTGAATATATCTGTTAAGTTCATCTAGTTCAGTGTGTCATTCAAAGCCACTGTTTCTTGTTGATTTTCTGCTTATATGATCTGTCCATTGGTGTAAGTGGGAAGTTACACTCCCCTACTATTACTGTATTATTATCAATGAGTTACTTTATGTTTATTATTGTTTTATATATTTGGGTGTTTCAAGTTGAGTGCATAAAAATTTGCAATTATTAGATCTTCTTGGATTGTCCCTTTTATTTTATGTCCCTTCTTCATCTTGTTACAGTTTTTGTTTTAAAGTCTACTTTGTCTGATATAAGTATTGCTACTCTGGCTTTCTTTTGATGTCCATTTCCATGATAAATATTTCTCCATCCCCTCACTTTCAATCCGCAGGTGTCTTTATGTATAAAATGAATCTCTTGTAGGCAACAGATAGATGGCTCTCGTTTTTTTTTAATCCATTCTGACACCCTGTGTCTTTTGATTGAAGTGTTTAGTCCATTTACAATCAGAGTAATTATTGATATATATGTATTTAGTGCTATCTTAGTACTTGTTTTGTGTTGTTTCTGAACCTTTCTCTACTCCTTTCTAGTTTTTGTCACTTTTGGTCTTTATTTCTCACTCAAAGAGTTCCCTTTAAAATTTCTTGCAGGGCTGGTTTAGTGGTCACAAACGCCTTTAGTTTTTGTCTGGGAAACTCCGTATCTCTCCTTCTATTATGAATGATAGCCTTGCTGGATAGAGTATTCTTGGCTGAGATTTTTCTCTTTCAGCACTTTGTCTATATCTTGCCACTCTCTTTTGACCTGAAATGTTTCTGTTAAGAAATCTGCAGCTAGCCTCATGGATCTTCCCTTGTAAGTTAGGGACATTTTTTTTTTTGCCAGCCTTTCATTTTTATAGATGAAAAAATGTGGGCTCAAGAGAGGTAATTTACCTATAGTCACACAGTAATGTTCACCATTGTATCTCCAGTAACTAGCACAATGTAGATTCTTAATAAGTATTTGCTGTATGCATATCTAAATAAAGGAATAAGAGAATGATAAAGCTTAGAGAAACAAGGACTTCTCATCCTGAGTCCTACATTTTCTCACTTTTGCATGGCCTCCTCATATTTTGCAGAACAAGAGTAAGTGTTCTTCTATTATAGCACTAAATATTTAGATTATTCATAATAAATAACTTTTTGGCAATTTGAAGCTCATCCTCCTCTGTTATCTGAATGAAGACACGGAGTATACCCCACTACTTTCTTTTGAGTGTGTGTGTTTTACTTGTTTTCTTTTTTTTAATTTTACTTTTTATTTTTAAAAATTTACATCCAAATTAGTTAGCATATAGTGAAACAATGAATTCAGGAGTAGATTCCTTAATGCCCCTTACCCATTTAGCCCATAGCCCCTCCCACAACCCTTCCAGCAACCCTCAGTTTGTTCTCCATATTTACGAGTCTCTTCTGTTTTGTCCCCCTCCCTATTTTTATATTATTTTTGTTCTCCTTCCCTTATGTTCATCTGTTTTGTCTCTTAAAGTCCTCATATGAGTGAAGTCATATGATTTTTGTCTTTCTCTGACTAATTTCACTTAGCATAATACCCTCCAGTTCCATCCGCGTAGTTGCAAATGACAAGATTTCATTCTTTTTAATTGCCGAGTAACACTCCATTGTATATATACCACTTCTTCTTTATCCATTCATCCATTGATGGACATTTGGGCTCTTTTTATTTTGATGAGGTCCCAATAGTTCATTTTTGCTTTTGTTTCCCTTGCCTCCAGAGACGTGTTGAGTAAGAAGTTTCTGTGACCAAGATCAGAGAGGCTTTTGCCTGCTTTCTCCTCGAGGATTTTGATGGCTTACTGTCTTACATCGAGGTCTTTCATCCATTTTGAGTTTATTTTTGCATATGGTGTAAGAAAGTGGTCCAGGTTCATTCTTCGTCATGTCGCTGTCCAGTTTTCCCAGCACCACTTGCTGCAGAGACTGTCTTTATTCCATTTGCTGTTCTTTCCTGCTTTGTCAAAGATTAGTTAGCCATAAGTTTGTGGGTCCATTTCTGGGTTCTCTATTCTGTTCCACTGATCTGAGTGTCTGTTCTTGTGCCAGTACCATAATGCCTTGATGATTACAGCTTTGTAGTATAGCTTGAAGTCCGGGATTGTGATGCCTCCTGCTTTGATTTTCTTTTTCAAGATTGCTTTGGCTATTCGGAGTCTTTTCTGGTTCCATACAAATTACTGGGAATTCAGTCTGCAGACCCTGCCAAGTCTGTCTATACTTAAGATTCCATCTCCAGTAAATTCTAATGCAATGCCTTTAAGATATTTCCAGGGACTAAGATTTGAAGTGAACAAAAATGTAATAAATGAATCATAGTTAACAGTACTGAATAGAGAAGATTTTACTTAACATTTTCTATGTAAAATCTTGGGAAGGAGAGGAGTTTAAACTAGGGGAGATTAGAATGGGGATTAGAAAACCTACATTACAGTCCTGTTTCTACTATTTGTTGTTGAGGGACTTTGGAAATATGACTTTATTGCATACTCTGGATAATGTCTATCTCTTTGTACCTGAATAAATGACATAAGAGGGTGAAACTATATGTGAAAATATATTGAATTCCTTAATATAAAAAGTTGAATGTCACAGCTAGCCTTAAGAATAAAGCTGTCTTGAATGGCTAAATTTAACAACTCACAAAACAACAGATGTTGGCAAGCATGCAGAGATAGGGGAACCCTCTTAGACTGTTGGTTGGAATGGAAACTGGTACAGCCACTCTGGAAAACAGTATGGAAATTTCTCAAAAAGTTAAAAGTAAAACTACCCTCTGACCCAGCAATTGCACTACTAGGTGTTTTTAATTTTTTTAATATTTATTTATTTTTGAGAAAGAGACAGAGTGCAAGCAGGGGAGGGGCAGAGAGAGAGGAAGACACAGAATCCAAAGCAGTCTTTAGGCTCTGAGCTGTCAGCACAGAGCCCAACATTGGGCCGAACACGTGAACTGAGAGATCACGATCTGAGCAGAAGTCAGATGCTCAATCAGCTGACCCACCCAGGCGCCCCTGCACTACTAGGTATTTATCCAAAAGATACAAAAATACTGATTCATAGGGACACATACACCCCAATGTTTATAACATCACAATCAACAATAGCCAATAGTGTGTATATATTACACACACACACACACACACACACACACACACACACACACAATGGAATAATACTTGGCCATCAAAAACAATGAATTCTTGCCATTTGCAACAATGTGGATGGAACTAGAGTCTATTATGCTAACATCTAAGTCAAAGAAAGTCAAATATCACATGATTGCACTCATATGTGGAATTTAAGAAACAAAACAGATGAACATAGGGGAAAGGAAGGAAAAATAAAATAAGATAAAAACACAGAGGGAGGCAGACCATAAGAGAGTCTTAAATATAGAAAACAAACAGAGTTTCTGGAGGGAAGGTGGGTGGGGGGATGGGCCCAATGGGTAATGTCCATTAAGGAGGGCACTTGTGATGAGCACTGGGTGTTAAATGTAAGTGATGAATCACTAAATTCTACTCCTGAAACCAATACTACACTATATGTTAACTAACTTGAATTTAAATAACATCTTGGAAGAAAAGAAGAATAAAGTGGTCTTTTATTTTCCAATCCAACATACCCCATTTATACTCATTCACACATTTTGAGAACTGTTAAAATAAACAAAGTGAACACCTGAAACTGATATTACACTATATGTTAAGTAGCTGGAATTTAAATAAAAACTTAGCAAGAATAACTAAATAATGTGTAACATTTAAGGCATGTTACAATCCATGGACTCTAACAATAAAGTCAGGTGGTCCAATAAAAAAAACATGCATTTTTTTTTTATTACCTCTACTAAGGCACCAGTTATCCTTCTAGTTAGTTACTCAAGCTTGTACTCATTGTGATTTTTTTCCTTATCTATGTCATACTAGACTGTAAGCTCCTAAATAGCAGTGACCAAATTGCCCACTTTTGTATCTCCCACAGCATCTATTAAGGCCCTTGCATAAGGTTTAGTAAATGTGTATTAAATGAAAATAGATTCTTAGTGTAACATTGGTGGTAGAGCTTCTCACCTTTTAATTCTTGTAGTAGCCTTTGAGTTCACCTTCAGTGAACAAATAAAGCTCTGAACAAATTTTTCTATTCCTGTAATTCTCTCTCCAGCTTGTTCTCCCTATTACTCAGTCATCAGACTTTGACTCTTAAATATAGAGAACAACTGAGGGTTGCTGGAGGGGTTGTGGGTGAGGAATGGGCTAAATGGGCAAGGGGCTTTAAGGAAGACACTTGTTGGGATGAGCATTGATTGTTATATGTAGGGATGAATCATCACTGGATTCTACTCCTGAAATCATTATTGCACGATATGATAACTAACTTGGATGTAAATTAAAAAAAAATAAGAAAAAGAAGTCATCAGACTTTTATTATCATAGATTGAGCTAAGAATGTGCACTAAAATGATGTTTGGCCTTTGTAGGGAAAAATTATTATTAAGAAGTGAGCCGAAGTTTAGACATGTGTCTTAGGAAGATAATTCCAATAATATTGGGGGATGGTGGTAAAATGCACTGGTAAGGAGATGAAAGCACTTCTTGAGTTTCCCTTGAAACTTTTATCTTACATTTGTAAACAGTGAGGCCACTTTGGAGACTAACATGGTACTTTAGGGAAAAATGATGGGGAACTGAACTAGGGAAGTAGCAGTGGGGTTGGGGAGAAGTGGGGAAACTCAAGAGAGATTCTGGAGCTAGAATAACCAGGACTTAGTGGCATTTTAGATGTAGGAAGTGAAGGAGAGAGAAGAGTATCAAGGATTCTGACCTTGAGCAGGTGAATGGTCCAGTTATTCACTGAGATGGATAACTCAGGAGGAGGAGCTAGTTTAGGGTGGTGAAGGAAAAAAGATGAATTCCCTTTCAAACATGCTATAACTGTGCTGATGGAAAACATCCAAGGAGGTAGTACCATTTACCTGCTTGTACAAAATACTCATTTTAAACTATCACAGGTGTATGACTATCTAATCTTCAACTTTAAAATGTTGTAAACTTTCTAAGTTTTCTTATGTCTTCCAGTGTCTTACTGTCCATAGAGTCAGGAAGATGCTTTTCATATGTTACCCCAAATTACTCTGATGTATTTTAAACCTATTCCCTACCTACTGTTGCTAGAATCCAAGAACAGATGCTCTGTCATCCTCCTTATAGTCTCTTTTCACATTTTCAAAGAAATCCAAATACATGCATACACGAAATCCTGTCCATCCCTCTGTAAAACATCCATGATCATTCTGTTAGGAAATTATTTCTTCATCTCTGAAATTTCATAGTCATGTGTACCATTAACATGACACTAAACCACTGTTACTTTTATATTTCTATATTTCTTTTTTGTATACGTCTTATCTCCCCTAATAAACTGTAGCCTCTTTGAAGGCAGAAATATGTATCCCCCATAGCATCTGCCATATTTGTGAAAGTTCATTGATCTATAAGATAGCATAGCACAATGCTTTACACATAGTAGGTGCTCAAAAAACACTTGTCTAATGAATGATACCCCAACTTCAACCTTCATTTGGTAAAATCAGCCCCATAGAACCTATTTCCTACATGGTATATTCTCACTGCACTCCTTGTTGTCATTAAGCACATTATGACATGGTCATATAAGACCCAGATATTAGACTTTACCCAGCAGACTTTATCAGCAGATATTTAAGCCCTCTTGGTTACAGTTTTTAAATCCAAGAGTGGTGTGTAAATGTCTAATTCAGGTTTCTAAGAGAGTAGAACTTAAATTTTCTCACGAAACTACCTTACTCACAAATGTGCAAGGTGATGGATGTGATGATTGACTAGATGATGGTGGGGATCCTTTCACAGCGTGTGTGTGTGTGTGTGTGTGTGTGTGTGTGTGTGTATGTGTGTGTGTTTGTGTGTATAATGACAATGTATATTTTAAATATATTAAAATTTTATCAGTTGTACCTCATTAAATCTGACAAAAACAAAGGCATTTAAGATAATTAAATAAAGTATAAGGGCACCTAGGTGGCTCAGTTGGTTAAGTGTCCAACTCCTAGTTTCAGCTCAGGTCATGATCTCACAGGTTCATGAGTTTGAGTCCTGCATTAGGCTCTGCTGACAGTGCAGAGTCTCCTTGGGATTCTCTCTCCCTGTCTCTCTGCCCCTCCTCCCTCCCCTGTTCACACCATTTCTGTTTCTCTCAAATATAAATAAATAAACTTTAAAAAGAGCACATAATGTCTTTTTCTAATCAAAACACTTTTCTGGCCTCCCTTTTCATCACTCAGGCAAAACAGAAGCATTTACAAGTTCTGAATATTGTGAACTGGCTGCTTATCAAAGCACTACATTGTGGATAGTTCAATTCACTCTTCTTATTCTCTGCAACTACCCACCCATTAGCTAACAAGTCAAAGCTACAAGCTCCAGTACTCAATTCCCCTACTTCTTTGTCTTGACTGAGAAATGATAGTTCAGTTAGTTATCCATGCCATTCTTTTTATTTTTTGACTCTGCTCAGAAGTCCCTGTTGATACCTACTAAAAGATTTGAAGTAGGTCTTCAAATAAAGAGAAGGGGGAGGGAGTGGTGAAGTGGGATGTATACACCTTGGCCATGGATTTTCTCTCTTAGAAAAAGCACTCTGGATTTCTTCAGTCTTCACAAATATGTGCATCAAACCAAAAAACTAACCAGTTTTATTTCCTTTACAGTGACCAGCCTTATCTAAACCAGCAGGTCCTTCTAACGAGAGGATCAAAGTTTGAGATCTCTGCATAGTTTTAGTCTTTGAAATAAATTATTTTATTTTATTTTATTTTATTTTATTTTATTTTAATTCAGTTAGTTAAGATATAGTGTAGTATTGGTTTCAGGAGTAGAATTTAGAATTTAGTGATTCATCACTTACATATAACACCCAGTGCCTTCCTTAATGTCCATTACCCAAGGGGCCCATCTCTCCACCCTCTTTCCCTCTCTGTATTTTATATTCTCTTATGGTTTGCCTCCTTCTATGATTTATCTTATTGTATTTTTCCTTCCCTTCACCTATGTTCATCTGTTGTGTTTCTTGAATTCCACATCTGAGTGAAATAATGTGATATTTGACTTTCTCTGAAAGACTTATGTTGCTTAACATAATAAACTCTAGTTCCATCCATGTTGTTGCAAATGGCAAGAATTTATTATTTTAGATGTCTGAGTAATATTCCATTGTACATATGTATATATGTACATATATTACATAGGTACATACACTATATATATACACATATTACATATGTACATATACTATATATATATATATATATATATATATATATAAAAGCCACTTCTTTTTCTTTTAAAGGGATGACATTTATTCATTTTCCAAATGTTACACTAAAACCACGTGGAAATGAATGGTTTTAGCAGTTAGAAAAAAAGTACAAATCTGGGGTTTGGAGGGGAAAAAGAAGACAACAGAAGTTGTTTCACATTACAGACCTCCCTGCCACACCCCAAAGCCTAATACTTGCTTACCAAGTCAAAAAAGAGACACAGTCGATTCACAAGCTGGAGGTTTGAATTTTAGTAAGACATTTATAAAAACCTAGACAGGGGCAGTGTCCTCCCCAGCCCAGGTGCCACTAGGCACAGCACAAGAGACTAAAAACTCAATGGGGGTGGAGGGGGAGGCTGGACCCTCAGGGCTTGGGAGTGTAGGTACTCCACATCTGGCTTAGGGATTTGGGGGAAAGAGTACACAAAACCTACTTGGAAAAGAATTGGGGAAGAAAACCAGCAATTGCCTTCTGTAGGGGTGGGGACAGGAGAGGTAAGGCCAGGGACAGGAGCATTTCACATCACTAACTTAACTTGGGTAACTGCAAGGGACCATCTTCAACTGACCTTAAGAGAAAGGCCAAATGGAGGATGGGAGAATCCACAGGAGGGAAAAGGAGAGGGAACGTGGATGGGAGGGGGCAACAGCCCCTTCCTTTCTTGGAAGAGGAAGGCAGCCAGGGCACCAAGTCCAGGCAGTGACCTCACAAGGACAGCACAATTTTTGCAGCTTAGAGTTCACCTACCTGTCCTCACCCAGCTACTCATTCTGCTCACTGGTGGGTGTAGGGCCACTATCCGGCCCCAAGGGAGTGGATGGCTCTGTAGGCCCTGCCTCTTTTTCTGTGTCTCCTCCTTTGGAGGCAACACCAGCCTCTGCCCCTTTGGCCTGGGGCTCCTGGCCCTTTCCTGAGCTGTGCCTTCCTTGCCACAGGCACTGATCTCCCCCTGCTCCTGCTCTTCCTCTTTGGGTGAGGAGTCATGTATCACCCCCACCCTCGTTCCCATTTCTCTTGAAGGACAGACCACTCAATTTGAAAGACTTCTTGAAATAGAATTTCTTCTTCTTCTTGGGGGTCTCCTTGGTGGGGGCATCCCCCTTGACCTCAACGCCCTGGCTAGGGGGTGCTGGCTCAATGGCATCGCCAGTGGCCCCTGGCTGCCTCCTCTATTCCGTTCATGGAGGACGATTCCCCTTCATCCTTGGGGAATAAGTTTCCATTGCTTTTCACGTGGCCATTCTCCTGTCACTTTACCTGAGCAGGGGAAGTGCCAGCTGCCTCCTTGGTGGTCACCTTGCCCCAGGGAGCCTTGGAACTCTGGCCGCCCATGATGGGGGTCTGCTGGGGTTGCCCGGAGCCGCCCCCCCTTCCCCTTGTGCTGCAGTGGATAGTTCAGCTGGGTTGGCCTGGCTGGCAAAGGGGTGATGCTTGCACCTGAGGGGGAGGGGTATGGGGGTGAACAGAGCTTCACCCCCCTTTCCACCTCAGGACCCGCTAGCTGTGCCCACCGACCTGTGCCAGAATCTATACCACATCTACTTTATCCATTCATCATTGATGGACATTTGGGCTTGTTGCATAATTTGGCTGTTGGTGATAGCACTGCTATAAACAATGTGGTGTTGTTTTTTGTGTTTTTTTTGTATCGTTTGGATAAATACCTAGTAATGCAATTGCTGGGTCATAGGGTAGTCCCATTTTCCATTTTTTGAGGAACCTCCATACTGTTTTCCAGAGTGGCTACACCAGTTTGTATTCCCACCAATAGTGTAAGAAGGTTCCCCTTTCTCCACATCCTTGCCAACATCTGTTGTTTGCTGAGTTGTTAATTTTAGCCATTCTGAGAGGTATGACGTGGTATCCCATTGTGGTTTTGATTTGTATTTCTCTGCTGATGAGTGAGTTTGAGCATCTTTTCATGTGTCTGTTAGTCATCTGGATGTTTTCATGGAAAAGTGTCTATTCATATCCTCTGCCCATTTCTTCACTGGATTATTTGTTTTTGGGGTGTTGAGTTTGATAACGACTTTATAAATTTTGGATGCTATCCCTTTACTTGATATGTCATTTGCAAATATCTTCTCTCATTCCGTTGGTTGCTGTTTAGTTTTGTTGGTTGTTTGCTGTGCAGAAGCTTTTGATTTTGATGAGGTCCAAATGTTCATTTTTATTTTTGTTTCCCTTGTCTCTGTAGACATGTTAAGTAAGAAGTTGATGCAGCCAAGATCAAAGAGGTTGCTGCCTGTTTTGTCCTGTAGGGCTTTGGTGGTTTCCTATTTTACATTTAGGTCTTTTATCTATTTTGAATTTATTTTTGTGTATGGTATAAAAAGGGGTTCCAGGTTCATTCTTCTGCGTGTCGCTGTCCATTTTTCACAACACCATTTGCTAAAGAGACTGTCTTATTTCCATTGGATAGTCTTTCCTGCTTTGTTGAAGACTAGTTTGCCATACATTTGTGGGTCCATTTTTGGGTTCTCTATTTTATTCTATTGATATATGTGCCTGTTTTTGTGCCAGTACCATACTGTCTTGATGATTCCAGGTTTGTAATACAGCTTGAAGTCCGGAATTGTGATGCCTCCAGCTTTGGTTTTCTTTTTCAACATTACTTTGGCTACTCGTGGTCTTTTCTGGTTCCACACAAATTTTAGCATTGTTTTTCTTAGCTCTGTGAAGAGTGCTCATGTCATTTTGATAGGGAGTGCATTCTATATGTATATTGCTTTGGGAAGTATCGACATTTTAACAATATTTGTTTTTTTTTAATCCATGAGCATGGAATATTTTTCCATATCTTTGTGTCTTCTTCAATTTCTTTCATAAACATTCTATAGTTTTAAGCATACAGATCTTTTACCTCCTTTAGTTAGGGTTATTCCTAGGTATCTTATGGTTTTTGGTGCAATTGCAAATGGGATTGATTCCTTGATATCTTTTTTTGCTGCTTCATTATTGGTGTATAGTAATGCAACAGATTTCTGTATGTTGATTTTATAACCTGGGACTTTGCTGAATTCATGTATCAGTTCTAGCAGTTTTTTGATGGACTCTTTCAGGTTTCCCACGTACAGTGTCATGTCATCCATGAAGAGTGAAAGTTTGACTTCTTCCTTGCCAAATTGTATGCCTTTTAGTTCTTTTTGTTGTCTGATAGCTGAAGCTAGGACTTCCAGTTTTATTGTTGAACAACAATGATGAGAGTGGACATCCTTGTCGTGTTCCTGATCTTAGGGGGAAAGCTCTCAGTTTTTCCCCATTGTGGATGATATTAGTTGTGGGTTTTTCCTTTATAGACATTATAATGTTGAGGTATGCTCCTTCTATCCCTACTTCCTTGAGAGTTTTTTTCAAGAAAGAATGCTGTATTTTGTCAAACATTTTTTCTGCATATATTGAGCAGATCATATGGTTTTTATTCTTTCTCTTATTGATGTGGTGTATAACGTTGATTTGCAGATATTGAACCACCCTTGTGACCCAGGAATAAATCTCATTTGATCATGGTGAATAATTTTTTAATGTATTTTTGGATTCAATTTGTTAGTATCTTGTTGAGAATTCTTGCATCCATGTTTAAAAAGAAGTTGGCCCGTCATTCTCCTTTTTAGTGGGGCCTTTGTCTGGTTTTGGAATCAGGGTAGTACGGCCTCATAGAATGAGACTGGAAGTTTTCCTTCCATTTATGTTTTTTGGAATGGTTTCAAAAGAATAGGTATTAACTCTTCTTTAAATATCTGATAGAATTCCCCTGGGAAGCCATGAAGCTCTGGACTCTTCTTTGTGGGGAGATATTTGATTACTGATTCAATACTTTTCCTGGTTATGTGTCTGTTCAAATTTTCTATTTCTTCCTGTTTTAGTTTTGGTGGTTTATATGTTTCTAAGAATTCGTCCATTTCTTCCAAATTGTCCAAATTGTTGGCATATAATTTCTCATAATATTCTCTTATGATTGTTTGTATTTCTGTGGTGTTGGTTGTGATCTCTCCTCTTTCACTAATGATTTTATTTATTTGTGTCCTTTCCTTTTTTTTTTTTTTTTTTGATCAATTGGCTAAGGGCTTATCAATTTTGTTAATTCTTTAAAGAAACATCTCCTAGTTTCACTGATCTCTTCTGTGTTTTTTTAAAATTTCAATATCATTGATTTCTGCTCTAATCTTTATTACTTCCCTTCTTCTGCTTGTTTTGGGCTTTGTTTGTTGTTCTTTTTCCAGCTCCTTTACGTCTAAGATAAGGTTATGTATTTGAGACCTTTCTTCTTTAGGAAGGGCCTGGATTGCTATATGCTTCCTTCTTATGACCACCTGCATCCCAGTCTGCATCCTGGAGTTTTTGGACTGTCATATTTTCATTTTTATTGGCTTTCATGTACCTATTTATTTCCTCTTTAATTTCTTGGTTAACCCATACATTCTTTAGTAGGATGTTCTTTAACTTCCAAGTATTTGTGGTCTTTCCAATTTTTTTTCTTGTGGTTGTTTTCAACTTTCATAGCATTATGGTCTGAAAATATGCATGGCATGATATCAATCTTTTTGTACTTGTTGAAGGCTGATTTGTGACCCATTATGTGATCTATTCTGGAGAATATTTCATGTGCACTTGAGAAGAAAGTGCATTCTGCTGCTCTATGATGAAATGTTCTGAAGATATCTGTAAAGTCCATCTGCTTTGATGTGTTATTCAAAGCCATTGCTTCCTTGTTGATTTTCTGCTTAGATGATCTGTCTATTGCTGTTAGCGGGGTGTTAAAGTCCTTACTATTTTTGTATTATTATCAAAGACTTTTTTATGTTTGTCATTAATTGATTTATATATTTGGGTTCTTCCAAGTTGGGAGCTTAAATATTTACAATTGTTAGATCTTCTTGATGGATAAACCCCTTAATTATGATATAATGCCCTTCTTCATCTCTAGTTACAGTCTTGTTTTTAAATCTCGTTTGTCTGTCAATATACAGGTGACTTTAAGTCTAAAATGAGTCTCTTGTAGGCAGCATATAGATGGATCTTGTTTTTTTATTCATTCTGATATTCTATGTCTTTTGATTGGAGCATTTAGTCCATTTACATTCAGAGTGATTATTGAAAGGTATTAATTTCATGACATTGTGTTGCCTGTAAAGTAGGAGTTTCTGGTGATGTTCTCTGGTCCTTTCTAGTCTTTGTTGCTTTGGGGTTTGTTTTTGTTTGTTTGTTAGTTTTGTTTTTTTGTGTGTTTGTTTTCTCCACTCAAAGAATTCCCCTTAAAATTTCTTGCAGGGCAGGTTTAGTGGTCATGAACTCCTTTAGTGATTGTTTGTCTGGGAAACTCTTTTATCTCTCCTATTCTGAATGACAGCATTGCTTGACAAAGAATTCTTGGATGTATATTTTTCTGATTCAACACATTGAATATATCCTCCACTCCTTTCTGGCCTGCCGAGTTTCTGTGGACAGATCGACTGTGAACCTGACCTGTCTTCCCTTGTAGGTTAAGGACTTTTTACCCTTTGCTGCTTTCATGATTCTTTTCCTGTCTGTGTATTTTGTGGATTTGATATTATGGTATGCCTTAGTGACGGTCAGCTTTTGTTGAATTTAATTGGAGTTCTCTGTACTTCTTGAATTTTGATGGCTGTGCCCTTCCACAGATTAGGGAAGTCTTCAGTTATAATTTGCTCACATAAACTTTCTGTCCCTTTTTCTCACTCTTCATCTTCTCGGGCCCCTATGATACGAATGTTATTCCTCTTTAGTAAGTTGCTGAATTCTCTACCTCTTGTATCATAATATTTTGCCTTTGTTTCCTTCTCTTCAGGTTCATTAATTTCCATAATTTTATCTTCTATATTACTATTCTATATTCTATATTACTGATGCACTACTGATTCATCCACCATCACCATCATGGCATCCATCCATTTGATATTGCATGTTGGTTATAACATTTAATTTTGGCCTGACTGGGTTTTAGTTCTTTTGTCTGTGCTGAAGGTGATTCTCTGGTGTCTTCTATGCTTTTTTCAACCCAACCTAGTATTCTTTTTTATTTTATTTTATTATCTATTTTTTTAAAATTTACATAAAAATTAGCATATAGTGAAACAATGAATTCAGGAGTAGATTCCTTAATGCCCCTTACCCATTTAGCCCATAGCCCCTCCCACAACCCTTCCAGCAACCCTCAGTTTGTTCTCCATATTTACGAGTCTCTTCTGTTTTGTCCCCCTCCCTATTTTTATATTATTTTTGTTCTCCTTCCCTTATGTTCATCTGTTTTGTCTCTTAAAGTCCTCATATGAGTGAAGTCATATGATTTTTGTCTTTCTCTGACTAATTTCACTTAGCATAATACCCTCCAGTTCCATCCGCGTAGTTGCAAATGGCAAGATTTCATTCTTTTTGATTGCTGAGTAATACTCTATTGTATATATATACCACTTCTTCTTTATCCATTCATCCATTGATGGACATTTGGACTCTTTCCATACTTTGGCTATTGTTTATAGTGCTGCTATAAACATAGGGGTGCATGTGTCCCTTTGAAACAGCACACCTGTATCCTGTGGGTAAGTGCCTAGTATGCAATGACTGGGTCGTAGGGTAGTTCTATTTTTAGTTTTTTGAGGAACCTCCATATTGTTTTCCAGAGTGGCTGCACCAGCTTCCATTCCCACCAACAATGCAAAAGAGACCCTCTTTCTCCACATCCTCACCAACATCTGTTGTTGCCTGAGTTGTTAATGTTAGCCATTCTAACAGGTGTGAGGTGGTACCTCATTGTGGTTTTGATTTGTATTTCCCTGATGAGGAGTGAAGTCGAGCATTTTTTCATGTGTCGGCCATCTGGATGTCTTCTTTGGAGAAGTGTCTATTCATGTCTTGTGCCCATTTCTTCACTGGATTATTAGTTTTTTGGGTGTTGAGGTTGATAAGTTATTTATAGATTTTGGATACTAACCCTTTATCTGCTATGTCATTTGCAAATATCTTCTCCCATTCTGTCAGTTGCCTTTTAGTTTTGCTGATTGTTTCCTTCGCTGTGCAGAAGCTTTTTATTTTGATGAGGTCCCAATAATTCATTTTTGCTTTTGTTTCCCTTGCCTCTGGAGACGTGTTGAGTAAGAAATTGCTGTGACCAAGGTCAAAGAGGTTTTTGCCTGCTTTCTCCTTGAGGATTTTGATGGCTTGCTGTCTTACATTGAGATCTTTCATCCATTTTGAGTTTATTTTTTGTATGGTTTAAGAAAGTGGTCCAGGTTCATTTTTCTGTATGTCGCTGTCCACTTTTCCCAGCACCACTTGCTGCAGAGACTGTGTTTATTCCATTGGATATACTTTCATGCTTTGTCAAAGATTAGTTGGCCATACGTTTGTGGGTCCATTTCTGGGTTCTCTATTCTGTTCCATTGATCTATGTGTCTGGTTTTGGGCCAGTACCATACTGTCTTGATGATTACAGCTTTGTAGTATAGCTTGAAGTCTGGGATTGTGATGCCTCCTGCTGTGTTTTTTTCAAGATTGTCTTGGCTGTTCAGGGTCTTTTCTGGTTCCATACAAATTTTAGGATTATTTGTTCTAGCTCTGTGAAGAATGCTGGTGTTATTTTGATAGGGATTGCATTGAATATGTAGATTACTTTGGGTAGTATCGACATTTTCACAATATTTATTCTTCCTATCCAGGAGCATGGAATCTTTTTCCATTTTTTGGTGTCTTCTTCATTTTCTTTCATCAGCTTTCTATAGTTTTCAGTGTATAGATTTTTCACCTATTTGGTTAGATTTATTCCTAGTTTTTTATGGTTTTTTGTGCAACTGTAAATGGGACTGATTCCTTGATTTCTCCTTCTGTTGCTTCATTGTTGGTGTATAGGAATGCAACCGATTTCTGTGAATTGATTTTATATCCTGCAAGTTTGCTGAATTCATGAACCAGTTCTAGAAGTTTTTTTGGTGGAATGTTTTGGGTGTTCCATATAGAGTATCATGTCATCTGCAAAGAGTGAAAGTTTGACCTCCTCCTGGCCAATTTGGATGCCTTTTATTTCTTTGTGTTGTCTGATTGCAGAGGCTAAGACTTCCAATACTATGTTGAATAACAGTGGCGAGAGTGGACATCCCTGTCTTCTTCCTCATCTTAGGGGGAAATCTCGCAGTTTTTCCCCATTGAGGAGGATATTAGCATTGGGTCGTTCATATATAGCTTTTATATCTCGAGGTATTCTCCTTCTATCCCTACTTTCTTGAGGGTTTTTATCAGGAATGTATGCTGTATTTTGTCAAATGCTTTCTCTGCATCTATTGAGAGAATCATACGGTTCTTGTCCTTTCCTTTATTGATGTGGTGAATCACGTTAATTGTTTTGCGGATATTGAACCAGCCTTGCATCCCAGGTATAAATTCCGCTTGGTCATGGTGAATACTTTTTTAAATGTATTTTGGATCCAGTTGGCTAATATCTTGTGGAGGACTTTTGCATCCATATTCATCAGGGAAATTGGTCTATAGTTCTCCTTTTTACTGGGGTCTCTGTCTGGTTTTGGAATCAAGGTAATGCTGGCTTCATAGAAAGAGTTTGGAGTATTTCCTTCCATTTCTATTTTTTGGAACACCTTCAAGAGAATAAGAGTTAACTCTTCCTTAAATATTTAGTAGAATTCCCCTGGAAAGCCATCTGGCCCTGGACTCTTGTGTTTTGGGAGATTTTTGATTACTAATTCGATTTCCTTACTGGTTATGGGTCTGTTCAAATTTTCTATTTCTTCCTGTTTCAATTTTGGTAGTGTATATGTTTCTAGGAATTCGTCCATTTCTTCCAGATTGCCCATTTTATTGGCATATAGTTGCTCATAATATTGTCTTATTATTGTTTTTATTTCTGTTGTGTTGGTTGTGATCTCTCCTCTTTCATTCTTGATTTTATTTATTTGGGTCCTTTCCTTTTTCTTCTTGATCAAACTGGCTAGTGGTTTATCAATTTTGTTAATTCTTTCAAAGAACCAGCTTCTGGTTTCATTGATCTGTTATACTGTTTTTTTTTTTTTTTGGTTTTGATAGCATTAATTTCTGCTCTAATCTTTATTATTTCCTGTCTTCTGCTGGTTTTGGGCTTTATTTGCTGTTCTTTTTCCAGTTCCTTTTTCCAGTGCCTTAAGGCATAAGTTTAGGTTGTATATCTGAGATCTTTCTTTCTTCTTTAGGAAGGCCTGGATTGCTATATACTTTCCTCTTATGACTGTCTTTCCTGTGTCCCAGAGGTTTTGGGTTGAGGTGTTATCATTTTCATTGACTTCCATATACTTTTTAATTTCCTCTTTAAATGCTTGGTTAGCCCATTCATTCTTTGGTAGGATGTTCTTCAGTCTCCAAGTATTTGTTACCTTTCCAAATGTTTTCTTGTGGTTGATTTCGAGTTTCATAGTGTTGTAGTCTGAAAATATGCACGGTATTATCTCAATCTTTTTGTACTTACTTAGGGCTGATTTGTGTCCCAGTATATGGTATATTCAGGAGAACGTTCCATGTGCACTGAGAAGAATGTGTATTCTGCTGCTTTAGGATGAAATGTTCTGAATATATCTGTTAAGTCCATCTGGTCCAGTGTGTCATTCAAAGCCATTGTTTCCTTGTTTTTTTTTTTTTTTTTTTTTTGATTAGATGATCTGCCCATTGCTGTGAGTGGAGTGTTGAAGTCTCTTACTATTATGGTATTCCAATCAATGAGTTTGTGATTAATTGATTTATATATTTGGGTGATGCCACATTTGGCTCATAAATGTTTACAATTGTTAGGTCTTCTTGGTATAGACCCCTTGATTATGATATAATGCCCTTCTGCATCTCTTGATACAGTCTTTATTTTAAAGTCTAGATTATCTGATATAAGTATGGCTACCCCGGCTTTCTTTGGTTGACCATTAGCATGATAGATGGTTCTCCATCCCCTTATTTTCAATCTGAAGGTGTCTTTAGGTCTAAAGTGGGTCTCTTGTAAGCAGCATATAGATGGATCTTGTTTTCTTCTCCATTCTGTTACCCTATGTATTTTGATTGGAGCATTGAGTCCATTGACATTTAAAGTGAGTACTGAAATATAAGAATTTATTGCCATTCTGATGCTTGTAGAGTCGGAATTTCTGGTGGTGTTCTCTGGTCATTTCTAATCTTTTGTTGCTTTTGGTTTATATATATATATATTTTTTTCTTTTTTTTTTCATCTTTTCTCCCCTCAGAGAGTCCCCGTTAAAATTTCTTTCAGGGCTGGCTTAGTGGGCACAACCTCCTTTAAGTTTTGTTTGGGAAACTTTTTATCTCTCCTTCTATTTTGAATGACAGCCTTGCTGGATAAAGAATTCTTGGCTGCATATTTTTCTGATTCAGCACACTGAATATATCCCACCACTCCTTTCTGGCCTGCCAAGTTTCTGTGGATAGGTCTGCTGCAAACCTGATTTGTCTCCCCTTGTAGATTAGGGACTTTTTTTCCCTTGCTGCTTTCATGATTCTCTTCTTGCCTGAGTATTTTGTGAATTTGACTATGATATGCCTTGTTGATGGTTGGTTTTGTTGAATCTAAAGGGGGCCCTCTGTGCTTCCTGGATTTTCTGTGTCTTTCCCCAGGTTAGGATTTGCTCACATAACCCTTCTACCCCTATTTCTCTCTCTTCCTCTTCTGGGACCCCTCTTATTCTGAGTCACTGATTTCTCTAATTCTTAAATCGTGCTCTTTTACCTTAATCTCCCTCTTTTTTCTGCTTTGTTATTCTCTATAATTTGTCCTCTATATGGCTGAATCGCTGTTCTGCCTACTCCATCCTTGCCGCCACTGCATCCATCCATGATTGCAGCTCAGTTATAGCATTTTTAATTTCATTCTGGCTATTTTTTAGTTCTTTTATCTCTGCATAAAGGGATTCTAATCTATTTTTGACTCCAGCTACTATTCTTATTATCATGATTTTAAATTCTGGTTCACACATCTTGCTTGTATCTGTGTTGGCTAAATCCCTGGCTGTCTTTTCTTTGTGCTCTTTCTTTTGGGGTGAATTCCTTTGTTTTGTCATTTTGAGGCAAGAAAAAGACTTAATGAGGTAGGAAAATTGAAATAAAAAAATTAAAATTAAAGAAATATTGAAATTAAATATTAAAAAGACACACACACACAAATCGAATAGATGATGCTAGACCCTAGGTGTGTTTTGGTCTGGGTCTTGAGAGTGGTTTGACAGATTAGGAAAAAAAAGGTGGGGGGAAGGAAATCATTTGAGAATTTGAAAAAATGAATACACTGAAGTAGACTAAAATGAGATGATGGGGGTAAAATGGAATTTGAAAAAATTTACACAAAGAATGCAGTAGAAAAAAATTAAATAAAAATATTTTTACTAAAAATTAAAATAAATGAATTTTGTCATTTTCTGTATTTAAGAAAAAAGAAATGAAAAAGAGAAAAAAAGATAAAAAAAAGAAAAAATCATTTGAAATTTGAAGAAGTGAATACACTGTAGTAGACTAAAATAAAATGATGGAAGTAAAAAATAGAATTTGAAAACATTTACATAACAGCAAAAAATATGGTAATAAAAATTAAAGAAAAATATTTTTAATAGAAATTGAAGGTAAAAATGAAGTTTTTCTCTTTCTGCACTGAACAAAAAGAAACTAAGAAGAGAAAAAAAAGAAAAGAAAGAAAGAAAAAAAGGAAATTGAGAATTTGAAAAGGTGAGTACACTGAAGTAGACTAAAATGATGGAAGTAAAGTAGAATTTGAAAAAATTTACACAAAAGTAAAAAGTATAGTAATAAAAATTAAAGAAAGATATTTTAATAAAAATTGAGAAAATAAAAATGATTTTTTTCTCTTTCTGTATTCAAGAAAAAGGATTGTGACAGAGAAAAAGGAAAAAGAAAAAAAAAAGAAAGAAAAGTGAATAGATGAACCTGCTAACAGATTGAAGTAGGACTGAAATTGCTTTGTTTTCCCCTAGAAGTCAGTCTATGTAGCTCTTTATAGTTCATAAATTAAGCCGGTGGTGAAACTTGTGTTCTTGAAGAGCAAAGTTGGCCCAGTTGGGCGGGGCTCAGTGTAACAGCTCTGCTCTCCACTAGATGGCATTGCTAGCCTACTGGGGTGGATTGTTGTTGGGCTCGAAGGTGTGTATGTGCATGTGCGGGAGCAGTGAAAATGGTGCCACCCAGCCACCCAGTCTGTTCTCCTGGATCAACAATCATGCACCTGTCCTCTGTCTTCAGCTCTTGTCCACTCCCCACTTCTTCACTCTCCATGACCAGGCCCCAGGGAGCACCTCTCTCCCAAGCCTTGTCTCAGATGCGGCCGTTTTCCCTGGCCCCCTACTTCCGTGGGACTGTGGCTTTGACCCGTTCTGCCCCTCTGCAGGAGGGTCTCACCAAGCAATGGCCAAATGAGCAATGGCCAAATATCGGCTGCATCCAGGTATGCCTGCTGGACCCTGTTGTTGCTGGTGCCCTGAGACTGTGGCCAGGTGCCAGCTCGTCTCAGAAAATGTTTGTGAGGCAGTGGAGCAGCAGCATCTCAGGGATTATGGAAAATCACAACACACACCTGGCACCAGGCTTCACCCTTAATGACCTCATCCCAGCACCAGTGAATGTGGCCACCTTCTGGGGTCTGCTGGGACCAGGTGGCTTCAATAGTCTTTACCAAATGTCCTTCCAGCAGTGGAACCGCTTTTCCCCATGTGGCCAAGAACCTCCCAGACCCCACTCTGTCCCTGGGGATTCGCCCTTCCCACTAGAGCACCTCAAAGTATCGAGCTGCGGAGTTGCAGCCTTTGTGCTCCCCTTGTTTACAGTCTTAATGGAATTTAAACCCTCTCCTTTCTCCTTTCTCCCTTTTTAGTTTAGTTCCTGTGGCTGTTTCCAATTTTCCACTTTCTCTCCAGGTGCTTTTGGGGAGGGTTGATTTTCCCGTATTCTCCCCCCTCCCTAGTCTCCATCCTCTCTCTGCCCTCAAAAGTGGTTCCCTACCTTTCAGGGCTTCTTGCTCCCCAAGTTCAGCTCTCCATGCTGCATACCTGCTGAATTCTGTGGTTCAGGTTTTGCAGATTGTTGTGTTAATCCTCCAAGCAGTTTTCTAGGTGTGTAGGATGGTTCATTGTTGGTCTGGCTCCCCAAGCTAGTATTCTTATAATTGTGGTTTTAAATTCTAGTTGCGACATCTTACTTATATCTATGTTGATTAAAATCCCTGGCCATCACTTCTCCTGTTCTTTCTTTTGGGGTGAATTCCTCCATTTTGTCATTTTGGAGGAAGAAAAAAAATTAACACAATTAAAAAAATTAAAATTAAAAATTTTTAAACAAAACAAAATCAGATAAAGGAGGCTAGATCATAGGTTTGTTTTGATCTGCTTGTTAAGAGAAGCTTGATAGAAGAGAAAATAGAATTAAAAAAAGAAATTTAAAATTAAAAAAATTTAAATAATGGAATAGAATAAATTAAACAAAATAAAATAGAATTTAAAAAATTCCTCTTTCTTTATCAAGGAAAGAAAAATAAAAGAAAAAAACAGGATAAACAAAAACAAAAGCAAGGAAAATAAACAACCTAACAAAAAGAAACCCAAATGAAGCTAGATCCAGTTTGTCCTAGAGCTGAAAGTTTGTAGCTGTCTATGATCCATAGACTAAGCAGGTGGAAGGGATTTGTTCTGGTTCTCTGGGGAAGAAACTTGCTGCTCTATTTCTCACGCCAATTTGCCCTAGGGGAGATGTGCTTGGAGGGCATAGGTGGATGGGGCTTGGTGTAAAGGCTCTGTTTTCCACTTCGTGGCACTGCTTAGGTCACTGGGGTTGATCAGTCAGGTTGGCTAGAGGTGAAAATTACTTCACTCTGCTCTCTATTCTTCAAAGAAGGCATTTCGTGCCCTCACAGATTCGATCAATCACTCTTCCTTTGCCTCAGACTTTAGTCTGCTCCCTGCATTTACCCTGTGTCCAAGTTGTCTGTGTCCAATTGCCAGGTGGAGATTCCCTGCAGAGTTTTATCATTATGGGCTGTGTTTCAAAACCCTATACTTCAGAAACCCACTCGCAGCTGGGACCCATACTGATCCTCTGGGGGAGCATCTCATTGATCAATGGCCAGGTACCAACTTGTCCCAGAAAATGTTCATGCAACCTCGAAGCAGCAGAGACTCAGAGTTCATGGTAAATTGCAACACACAGCCAGTGCCAGGTTTTGCTGCCCTTAGCCAGTGTCTTTGTTCCCATACCAGTAAACATGGCAGATCTCTGGGGCCTGCCAGGACTTTTGTCAGCAGAGAGGCCCTATTGCCTTTACCAAATGCACTCCAAGCTGGAGAACCACTTCTTCCTTCCCATGCAGCACGGGGGCCCCTCAGACTGATGCCCACTGCTGGGGATTTGCCCTACTTTCTCACTGGAACACCACCAGGCACTGAGGTCCAAACTTCAGACTCTGTGTTCTACTATTTATAAAAACAAAAACAAAAACAAAAACAAAAACAAAAACAAAATACTGGTGTTATTGAAACCTCTCCTTTTTCCCCATCATTGGTTTTGGGGAACAGATTTCTTGTCCATTCCCCTGCGAGTGTTTTCACTTTCTGTTTCTCTCCAGCTACTTTCTTTTTTTTTAATTGCAGCTTTTATTACTGATTACTAACATTATTTTTTTTGACTTTTTAAAAATATAATTTATTGTCAAATTGGCTTACATACAACACCCACTGCTCATCCCAACAAGTGCCCTCCTCAATGTCCATCACCCACTTTCCCCTCTCTCCCACTCCCCATCAACCCTCAGTTCTCTGTATTTAAGAGTCTTTTATGGTTTGCCTTTTTCCCTCTTTGTAACTATTTTTTTTCCTCTTACCTTCCCCCATGGTCTTCTGTTAAGTTTTTCAAGATCCACATATGACTCAGCAATAGCACTCCTCGGAATTTACCCAAGGGATGCAGGAGTGCTGATGCATAGGGGCACATGTACCCCTATGTTTATAGCAGTGCTTTCAACAATAGCCAAATTATGGAAAGAGTCTCCAGCTACTTTCAAAGGGAATGCTTTTCTTGTGTGATCCCAACACACTGCACTCTCCCCCCTTTCTCTTTCTCTCTCTGTCCTCTCCATGAAAACAGCTCCCTACCCTCTGTGGCACCATGGCTTTTCTCTCTCCCAGTTCACCTCTCCGTACCATGTACTTGCCAAGATCTCTCTCAAATTATGCATATTGTTGTGTTAACCCTCAGATTAATTTACTAGGTGTTCACAATGGTTTGATGTAGATCTAGTTGTGTTTCAAGGATGAGACAAACTCAGGATGCCCATACTACTCTGCCATCTTAACTCCTCTTGCAGTTTCACTTTTGGTGGTTTCAGTTACCCTTAGTCAACTGTGGTCTGGAAGCAGATGATCCTACTTCTGACACATCAGAAAGTCAGTAGTTGTCTAATGCACTTTGTCACAATGCCTACATATTCACTTCATCTCACCATATAGGTATTTAATCATCTCACATCATCACAAGGAGTACAGTACAATATTTTGAAAGTGAGAGAGATCACATTCACATAACTTTTTTATAGTATATTGTTATAATTGTTCCATTTTATTATTAGTTATTGTTGATAATCTCTCATTGTGTCTAATTTATAAATTATACTTTATCATAGGTATGTATGTGTAAGAAAAAAATAGTATATATAGGGTTCAGTACTATCTACAGTTTCAGGCATCCACTGGAGGTTTTAGCACATATCCCCCATGGATAAGGGCAAACTACTATATTCTGCTGTTTTATGAAGTGTTCCATATGTGTATGTGCCTGTTAGGTCTAGCTGGTTTATAGTGTTGCTTAAGTCCCCTACAAGCATACCTTATTTTATTGTACTTTGCTTTACTGTGTTTCATAGATATCAAGGTCTTCCTACAAATTGAAAGTCTGTGGCAACCCTTCATCAAACAAATCTATTAGCACCATTTTCCAACAACATTTTCTCACTTTGTGTCTCTGTGTCACATTTTAGTAATTCTCACAATATTTCAAACTTTTTCATTATTATTATATTTGTTATGGTGGTCTGTGGTTAGTTATTGACTTGCTGAAAGCTCAGATAGTGATTAGCATTTTTAAGCAATGAGGTATTTTTTCATTAAGATATGTACATATTTTAGAAATAATGCTATTGCACAGTTGATAGACCACAGTATAGTGTAAACATAACTTTTATATGCACTGGGAAACCAAAAAATAAACTTGACTCACTTTATTGTGATATTTACTTTATTGTGGTGGTCTGGAACCAGACTCACAATATTTCCAAAGTATGCCTGTATTTACTTATTATGCTATGTCTAGTTGTTCTATCCATTGTTGAATGTGGAGTATTAAAGTCTTCAACAACTATTGTAGAAATGTTTATTTTTCCCTTCAATTGTGTCAATTTTTGGTTCATATATTTAAGGTCTCTTTTTTTAGATGTATGTATATTTATAATTGTTGTATCTACTTGATTAATAGATTGATCTTTAATCATCATATATTATCCTTCTTTGTCTTCTATAACAGTTTTTCACTTAGTCTATTTTATCTGATATCACTAAGGCCACCTCAGATCTCTTTTGGTTACTATTTGCCTAAGATACCTTTTTCTGGTCTTTTTTTTTTCTACTTTAAACCTATTCGTATCTTTGGACCTAAAGTGAGTTTCTTGTAAGCAGCATATATTTGGCTCATGTTTCTTCATTCCCTCTTCCAATCTCTGCTTTTAAACTAGAAAGTTTAATTTATTGATATTTAAAGTGGTTACTGATAAGGAAGGACGTATTTCAGCCATGTTTTTATTTGTTTTCTGTGTGTTAATACCTTTTTTATTCCTTAATTTCAACATTACTGCCTTATTTTGTGTTCAATTAATTTTTATGTTGCAATGTTTTATTCTCTTCTCTTTTCCTTTTCTGTACTTTTAAAGCTTTTAAAGGTTACCATGAGGATTCCAATTAAAATCTTAAATTTATAGCAATCTACTTTGAATTAATACCAACATTATACAGTCTTATACAAAATTCTCCTTCTATACAGCTTTTCCCCTCTCCATTTATTTTGTTATTGTGATAAATTACACTATAAAGTTTATGGTTAACATTAAATTACACTGTAAAGTTTATGCTTAACATTATGTTATCCTCATTAACTTTGATTTATGATTATTGTTTTATGCATTTTCTTTTCAATCATATAAGGGAAAAAAATTCAGTTTTAACTGAAGTATAATGCCCACACTCAAATCTTGGATAGCATGTCTATATCCTAAATAGCACCTTGCACATTCAAGGCATTGTTAAGTAACATAGTGCCCTCATCTAGAATAGAGAGTTGTCAGAACTCTAAATTCTTAGCACATTTCATATTGGTCTTAATAGCTTGTTTAGATTTTCTGAAAGTACTAAAGTTGTGTTCCTGACCTTTCTGTCATAGAAAATCATATTTGCATAGCTTCTTGGGATACGTGACCAACTTATCCAACACAGGTTGAGTGCAATGAGCTTAAGGGTTCATGTCATCCCAGACTTTGACTCATCTTTCCACAGGGTGAATGAATCAATATCTGGCCTTGTTATGTGTTCATGGCACATCAATTGAGAAGTTAGGCTATGCTTCATTCAGCCTCCATTCTGGATGGAGAATCACTCACTCAAGGGAGATTTAAAAAATGTAGTATGGGGGCGCCTGGGTGGCGCAGTCGGTTAAGCGTCCGACTTCAGCCAGGTCACGATCTCGCGGTGCGTGAGTTCGAGCCCCGCGTCAGGCTCGGGGCTGATGGCTCAGAGCCTGGAGCCTGTTTCCGATTCTGTGTCTCCCTCTCTCTCTGCCCTTCCCCCGTTCATGCTCTGTCTCTCTCTGTCCCAAAAATAAATAAACGTTGAAAAAAAAATTAAAAAAAAAATGTAGTATGTCATGTTGTAGGTAAGATTATAAAATGTTCCCCCAAGATTTCCTTCTCACTGGTGTGTATGCCCTGCATAATCCCCAGCACTGTGAAGATGATGCATTTTATGCTTATGATTAGGTTATGTCCTGTGGCACAGTTGATCTTAAGATAGGGAGATTATGTAGTGGGATTATCCTAATCACATGAATAATTTAAAAGTAAAGAGTTTTCTCCAAAGAAGAAGTCAGAAAGATAAGCTCCAGGTGGTCTTGAATAAAGCAAACACCAATTTTGTGAGCTGCCATTGGAGAGGGACAGCCTGTAGTAGCAGAGCATTCTTCAGCCAACAGCTAGCAGGAAAATAGACTTCTACAGCTGCAAGAAAATGAACTTTCCAACAACCTGAATAAGCTTGGAAGCAAATTCTTCACTAGAGTCTCCAAAAAAGAATGAAGTCCGGCCAACACCATAATTTTAGCTTTGTGAGACTCTGAGCAGAGAACACTGCTGCACCATGTCTGAACTTCGATAGAACTGTGAGTTAATAAATGGATGTTGTTTTCAGCAGCCACGTTTATGGCAATTTGTTACACAGCCATAGAGAACCCATATATTTCTTTTCCCTGATGAATTCAGATTTACAGAGAAGACCATCTTAGAGACAAATGTGTGAGATCATTCACTTTAACTCTGTGTGCTGCTGTGGTTACTTTCTGGGAGTTTGTAATAAGATAATTTAAAAAGGCTTTATGCTACTACTATTTTCCTGCTATCAGAATCTCATCTGAAGGATAAGAATATTACTGAATCATTTACCAATCAATTGTGGATAAAATGTTAGATGGGAAACTGTAACTGAGTGGATGACTATATACTGTTGGGGGGTGTGAATACTTGCTGGAAGAAAGGAAAAGATGGAATAACCATCCTGTGAGTAACAGGAAATACATTGATACCTACCATGTAGACTTGGAGGGTGAGTCAAGGGGTCTGGGAAGTTGTATTAGCCAATACCTCAAGAATGAAGCACAGTATTTAAGGAAACAAAATAAGGCATGGGATATAGCTTAAGCGTCTTATAAGCAAATTAACTAGTGTGAAATTAGAAACAAGTTCTTCAAAATTTTGATTGTGTGTGTGTGTGTGTGCTGTACTTCTTTATTTTCCTTGTGTTCTTCCTTTGCATTTTTTCAAATCTTTTAAAAATTTCAGCCTTTTGCAACTGTGCTAAGAGAAACCAAGGAAAGAAGAAGTTGTTCACACTTTTGCCAGGTATTTAATGAGAAAATAGTGTTCAACTGGAGGCCAAGCATGGTGGTTGGAGCTGGAAGACAAGCTTCAGGAGAGTATTTCCTCATAGAAGCTACTTCAGAGAGATTAAAATTTAGTTCAAATTGAATGCTCCTTGGGGATGCCTAACTGGCTCAGTAGGAAGATCATAAAACTCTTGATCAGGGTCATGGCTTTAAGCCCCATATTGGGTGTAGAGATTACTAAAATTCATTCATTCATTCATTCATTCATTAAAAAATTGAACATTCCTGATATGACTGACTATAAAAAAGTAGTACAAGGGAGCTTCTTTCTTGTGATAATACAGTTTTGTATTTTGATGGGGGTGGTAGTTACATGTGATAAAACTTCATCAAAAAATACCCAAATGAACATATGAATGCATATGAAATCTGATGAAATCTGAGTAAGGTCTATGGTTTACATAATAGTATATTACCAATGTCAATTTCCTGGTTTTTATAATGTACTATGGTCATATAAAATATTATCATTGTGGAAATCTGGGTAAAGAGTACATGGAAATTATTACTTTTGCAATTTCTCATGTGCCTTCATATATTTCAAATTTAAAACACTTTAATTGAAAAACAGAACTGAACACACTTAGATTTCTGGCACCTTACCAGAAATTACTTCCTGAAATTGCTATCCTGATCCAGACTATGGATCATGGGAAAGGGATTTTATGAAGTGTTAACAACCATGAGACACCTGCTAAACCCTGGCCCCACAACAAAATCACAAAACACCTGGAAATGAGAGGCTCTGCCTCAGGCTTCTCTGTCAATATCAGGGCTGTAAACATATTCTGAAGAAATACCAACCATGTCTCTCAATCCTCTAACTCACTTTCCACCTTCCATCCCTAAACCAGCTCTCCTATGGGAATTAATACCCAAAAGTGAGAAGCAGAGGATGCTAAGGAAAGGTCAATAACATTGTTACTGAGCTGATTGCAAGAAAAACCCTCAGGCCTCTGATTTACATGTCATGCACCACATGA
The DNA here is from genome assembly GCF_022079265.1 of Lynx rufus. Taxonomy (NCBI): domain Eukaryota; kingdom Metazoa; phylum Chordata; class Mammalia; order Carnivora; family Felidae; genus Lynx; species Lynx rufus. The sequence goes on from NW_025814859.1 coordinate 823,364, forward strand.
CTTTGCTTATTGTCACCTCTCTTCTAATCATCAATGTGACTTAATAATATGAGGCACTGTCCCAAAGGCTAGTGCTTGACAGAGAAACAATGAAAGACTCAAAGAGCAAAGGCTCTGTCTGCACTAAGCAGCTGTTCATCAAGGCTACATCCTTCCTGAGAGAATTCAGGCTCCTAACATGTTAGCTTCCTGTTTTACCATAAGAACGCACCAGTTTTTGTAGATGTTTTCATTTTCTTCCGTCTTCTCTCCCTTTATATATTTTTGTAAAAATCCATCCTTGCTCTTCTTCAAAATCCAGGCTCAAAGAGCCTCAATGACCACATCATTCACCCTGGCTTAAAGCAAAGGGAAATGACAATTTTTAAACGAGGACAGAAGTGATATGTAAGAACGTTTTGTCTAGGCTAGTATTGGTGTAAGGTAGTTTTTAAAAAAAAGCTTGAGTTCTAAACTTAACCAGACGGAAATGTGCCTGCTGAGAATTGGACCTAATTCAGAAAAGGTTGTTAGCCAATAGACAAACTAATTTAGACCAGCATATGCCAAAAATGGTCAATCAAGTTGTCCCAAGTGTGACTCCCCCATAGCAGATGCCACTGTCTCTCTGAAGGCTTTCGAGTGTCATCTTTTAACATGGAGGTGGGTTTTTATGTGTACACATAGACATAAATAAAACCTTGGCCTGTAGCTACTTTTCGTTTTATTGCATTATGACCCTACCACTCTATCAGCAAAGAGCATTAGCTCTCTTTTAGGAATTTTAAATGAACACAGATTTTGGAAATCAAACAGAAGCTATGAACATACACAATCCAAGCAAATGTCTTCACTTTTATCTTTTCATGTTCCTCTATTGTAAAAACAACAGAAATCTGAAACTGTACTTGTCCATGCTGTCATCACCTAATAAAAGTCAGTCTTTTCATTTTCCCATATTACTTTTCATTCCTTGCCATTTTGTTTATCCAATTTTGACATTTTAACTTTTCTTTAATATAAATTAAAAATGAAAACTTTCCCTCCTAAAAATAGGCACACACTGGAAGGGCTCTGCTTTCCCAAACCTGGACAATAAAGGGATACCCAAAATGCAATAATGACCTTTTTGGTACTTATCGGTTCAAGAAGCCCTTTCATATCCATTGTCTCATTACATTCTTATGACAAACTTGCAAGGCAGGTAGGACTCTAGAAACTGACAAAAGGTAGGTTCTCTTGTCAGTCCTTCTCCCTGACTATACCAGAATACAAGCTTCCAAGGTAGGCCAGTGCAAAGAGCTTCAGAAGCATAGAGGACGTTGAGGCCATTTCTAAGTGAGGTAAATGACATTTGAGCAGAGTACTAAAAGGTGGGTAACATTTGGATCTGGAGAGAGGCCAAAGGACAGAATAGAAGGAAACACAGCCAAGACAACAAATTAGGAAAGCATGTAACATATTCAGCAAGCTGTTTGCTGGAGTACAAGATACATAAAGACAAATCATAGGAAACAAGGCTGAAGAGATAGGTGACAGCCAGATCATGGAGGGCCTTGAATGCCATATTTAAAAGTTTCATTTGTTTTCAGTAGACAAAATGTTTTTTTGAAGTAAAGTATGCCAAGGATTCCTTGTGTTATTTAGGTTCTGTTGCTCTCTAATCAAGTGACCTTGGGCAAGTTAACCTCTCTGTGCTTCAGTTTCCTCATTTGTAAAATGGGTATAATAGCAATTCCTAGTCCAGAGAATAACTGTAAAGATTAAGTGAGATAATGCATGTAAAGCACTTAGGACAGTGCCTGGCACAAAGGAAGCATTCTGTAAATTCTAGATGTTATTATTGTAACAATTTATCATCATAATCAGGCTCTGTTTCCTCAACTGTAAAACGAGATAATTGGACTATTTAATTTCTAAAGCCCCTTGACATCTTCAACACTATTATCATCATCTTCTTGCTCCCTCCTATACTTGTTATAGGGATGGTGAGAATTTAGGCTTTTTATAAAGAGAGAGAGGTTAGAAGTGATCACGAGGCCCTTACATATTTCATCCAGATGAGTAAACAGCAAGTGGTTAGGAGAGAACCTGCAGGCTTCCTTTGGGATAATCACAACTCCTCTGTGATAAAGAACATAATCAGTTTGGATGAGAAGTCCCAATAATCGTTAGATGCCCTGGGTTGAAGAAGACCAGCTTCTTCTCAAAAACAAAACAACTATCCAACCCACAGGCACACAATTATGTAGATTATTATGCACTTTCACATTTGAGGCTCACATCAACTCTCTGAGATTATTACTATATTTATTTCTAGACTATGAGAAAATAAATGTATAGAGAAAGGAATGACTCTCCCAAGGTCACACAGCTGTCCTTACCACTACAGATCACCATCTCCACTACATCAATTAGAGATCTAGAAACCTGTTAATTTGCCCAATTTCATTCAAAGAGGTGGACTGAGCCTTCCAGAGAAAATGGCAGCCCATTTGGCTCTCTGTGGAAATACCAATAACAATTTGTAACACCAGCACTTTGTGGGAAAGCAATTGAAACAATTACAAAAGAAAAATGAGATCTTTGACTTATATGAGAAATTTCTGCCCTTCCTCATCTGTATGGAAAATTGAAGGTGGACCTAAGCTCTGTTTTCATTGAGAACAAGTAGATGGTAACAAGATTCTGGGTCTTTAGTTAAGATACATGGACTAATGATTTAAATGAATAAAGAATCTGCTATGTCAAGAGATAATGTTTCAAGATATTAAGAGAAATTGACCACAATTTGTGTTAATCTATTTGCACTAAGCACATTGGGCCTTGCATTAAAGTTGTGTTTTCTTACCTCATCTACTGAAAAGTAAGCTCCTCATGAGCAAAGAGTGCATCTTTCTTATCTGGGTCCTTGTGGTAGGAATTTGCCTTAGACTTTGAATATTATAGACACTAGATAAATAACTACTTGTTCAGTGAATCAATCCGTTCTTTCATTGGTTATAAACTAAGCCAATGATTCTCATCCTGTTATTTATTTTTGTGAAGTGAAATGGAAAAGCTATCTTGTATTCTCCCATATTGAAAAGTCATAGAATGAAATTAAGTTTGTAAATCTAAGTGAACAGCTAAAATCACTAGCAACCTTCATTAGTCAACACGTGTGATCTTTAAAAGTTACAATAGTTAGTACCAGAAAGATGGTGGGGTAGGAGGACCCTAAGTTTACCTTGCCCCATATTAACAACTATTTATCTGTATGTACATGCTAATTGTTAAAAAGATATGTGCAGGGATAATACCATATAAATGATACAATAATAATAAAAAGTTGACTTAAAAAACAACTAGTTATCACTCATATCTGAGTCAGTAAACTTGAAAGCAATCTGAAGACTGCCAGAATAAACCCCACAAATAAATGTAAAGAAGAAGCCACATCAGAGAGGTTAGGAAAGTCAGAAACTGTGGTTGGGAGCTGCCCACAGGAGGGAGGGAGGTGTGGCCACAGAGAGGGAAAAGCACCAGGGAGCCCACACAGGGAAATGAATCCCCATAACATCTGGCCTTGAAAACTGGAGGGGCTCAATTCCATGAGTTTGTATAACCAGCAGAAGTACTTGGAGCCTGGAGCTTTACAAGTCAGCTAACTCAGCATTGAGTGATAGCAGGTTCAGTCCCTTAAAGAAAGAACAGGCCATAGAGAAGAAACATACAATTGACAGTTTGCACAATGCCTGGGGCAAATGGGAAGGAGATCTGTTTATAAGGATTTCAGAGCCTGTTGGGGGACTTCTTCAGGAACAAGGAGCTGGCAGGCACTATTTTCCTCCCACTGCCCCCCAACATAAACACAGAGTCATCTGTGGGAAGGTGGCACTGCACAGACATTTCCTACCTAACCTGCTAGCAGTGTGCCCAGACCATGAGTTCTCCCAAGGACTTGCCCACTCTAACCTGTTGGCCTTGGCCCAGAGCTCAGCACCAATTTAACCCTGAGCAGGCCTCACACAGCTGCCACCTCTGTACTGTGCTCCAGTGGCCATCAAAATTCAGGGGATCCAGCCTAGAACTAAGAGCCCAGCTCAAATTTTGCTAATGCCATGTGGATCCCATACCCTCACCTTGCACACAAACACTGCAGACCCCCAGCTGCCATTGTGCTCCACAACCAGAGACAACCTGTGTTCCTGTCTGCTGCCATAGACCTTGTCCCTGGCCACTGCTGCTAACCCATGCCATGCCACACCACCAGCCATTGCCATACTTTGGGGAGATCTGGGCTAGGATTAGGAGCTCAGTGCATATTTTGCTAACATGCTCTTCCCAACCACAAGTCCCTACTTGCCACCTCACTCTGCACCAAGCATCTGCACTCACAGACACTACGTGCCACACCTAGTCACTATGTGCCTCTGGCTACTGGGGCAGCCTCCCTCCTTGCCCTCAGCCACTGAAGCTAATGCACTCCACACCCCCTGGCCCCTGCCATGCTTTCAGGAATCCAGCTAGGGCTAGCAGCTTAGTGAAAATTTTGCTAACACCTCCGCCCTGCCCCTGAGCCCTCCTTCTGCCATGATCCCTCAGAGTTGATCTGATTTGGCCTCACTAACACCACAGAGAGAAAGCATAGTCACCACAACAGTCAGAGAATCAGTGCAGATGTCTGTACTTAAAGGAAAAGTGACTCAGACAAAATAGCAGGACATAACACACATAGGAGACTCCCTGAAGTTTTAGTTTCTGGTGAACAGGGGACACTCCATTGCAGGGCACTACAGGGCCTTTTCTTCATAGAGCCACTCTCGATTTTCAAAATCAGAAGACATAGCTGACTTTCCTAAAACACAGAAACAGACACAGAGAGGTAGACAAAATGAAGAGACAGAGGAATTTGTTTCAAATGAAAGAACATAACAAAATCACAGCAGGAGATCTAAGCCAAACAAAGTAGTATGCTTGATAGAGAATTTAAAGTAATGATCATAAAAATACTCACTGGACTTCAGAAAAGGATGAAAGATGTTGATGAGATACTTGGCAAAGAGATAAAAAATAACATGTCAGAAATGAAGAACTCAATAAAATTAAAAATACAATAGATGGTATAAATAGTAGGCTACAGGAAGCAGAGGAACATACCAGTGACATAGAGAATAGAGTATTGAAAAGCAATCAAGCAGAACAGGTGAGAGACAAATACTGCATAGTGAGAATAGATTTAGAGAACTCAGTGACTCAATCAAGCATAATAACATTTGCATTATAGGGTTCTCAGAAGGAGAAGAGGGAGAAGGTGAGGCAGAAAATATATTTGAAGAAATAATAGCTGAAAACTTCTCTAATGTGGGGAGAGGAACAAGGATCCAGATTCAGGAAACAGAGATTCCCCCAACAAACCCAACCTAGAGGTGTCCACATCAAAACACATAATAATTAAGATGGCAAAAAAATAGTGATAAACAAAAAGTGTTAAAGGTTGCAAAAGAAAAGAAGACAGTGACATACAAAGAAATGCCATAAGGCTATAAGGATATTTCAGCAGAAACATTGTAGGCCAGAAAGGAGTGGCATGATATATTCAAAATGCTGAAAGGCAAATATCTGCAGCCAAGAATACCCTATCCAGCAAGGCTAAAATTCAGAATAGAAAGAGAGATAGAGTTTCTCAGATAAACAAACTAAAGGGGTCCATGACCACTAAACAAGCTTTATAAGAAATATTAAAGGGGACTCTTTGAGTAGAAAGGAAAGACCACACTTGAGAGTATAAAAGGTAAAAAAAATACAAAAGCAGTAAAAATAAGTATTTCTGTAAAAATAAGTCCAGGGATTCATATAATAAAAAGATGCAAAATAACATACCAATTATCTCAAACATGGAGGGGAGATCAGTAAAGAATGAGTTCAACATTAAGTGACCATCAGCTTAATATAGATTGTTATATGCAGAAGATGGAATTTAAGAAACAAAACATATGAACATGGAGGGGAAGGAAGAGAGAGGCAAACCATATAATAGACTCTTAAATATAAACAGACTGAGGGTTGTTGGAGGGGACGTAGGTGGAGGGATGAGTTAAATGGGTGATGGTTATTAAGGCGAGCACTTGTGATGAGCACTGCATGTTGTATGTAAGTGATGAATCACTAAATTCTACTTCTGAAATTACACTATATGTTAACTAACTGGAATTTACATAGAAACTTGAAACAAACAAAACCGGAATGGTAACCACAAATTAAAAAAAAAAACAGTAATAGATATGCAAAAACTAAAGAGTAAGGAACCCAAATATATCATTAAAGAATAACAACAAACCATGAAAGAAAGAAAGAGTGGAAAGGATCATAGAAAAGCTACAGAAAAAGCTACAAAATAAGAAATAAAATGACAATAAATACATATTGATAATCACTTTGAATGTAAATGGACTAAATACTCCAATGAAAAGACATAGGGTGCCAGAGTGAATTAAAAAAAAAAAAAGACCTATCCATATGCTGCAAACAAGAGACGCATTTCAGACCTAAAAATACAGTCAGACTGAAAGTCAAGGTATGGAGCAATATTTACCATAAATAGGGATGTCAAAAGTAGCAATACTTATATAGAGTGAAATAGACTTTAAAACAAACACTGTATGTAACAAAAGATAAAAAAGGACACTATATAAAATAAAAGGGGGTGCCTGGGTAGCTCTGTTAGTTAATAGTCTGACTCTTGATTTTGGCTCAAGGCATGATCTCATGGTTCATGGTCTCAAGCCCCACGTTGGGCACTGTGCTGACAGTGTGGAGTCTGCTTAGTATTCTCTCTATCCATGTCTCTCTGCTCCACCCCCACTCACTCATGTGCACTCTAAAAATAAATAAACTCAAAAAAATAAAGGGACAATCAGACAAGAAGATCTAACAATTGTAAATGTATATGCATGCAACATGAGAGCACCTAAATACATGAAACAGATAATAACAAACATAAAGGAACTAATAGATAATAATACAATAATAGTAGGGGACTTTAACACGCCACTTACATCAATGGGCAGATCTTCTAAATAGAACATCAAAAAAGAAACAGTAGCTTTGAATGACACACTGGACCAGATGGTTTTAACAGATATGTTCAGAACATTCCATCCTAAAACAGCAGAATACACATTCTTTGCAAGTGCACATGGAGCATTCTACAGAATAGATTACATATAAGGCCACAAAACCAGCCTCAACAAATTAAAAAATATCGAAGTTATATCATGCATCTTTTATGACCACAATGCTATCAAACTAGAAGTCAACCACAAGAAAAAATCTGGAAAGACCACAAATACATGGAAGTTAAATAACATGCTGCTAAACAGTGAGTGGGTCAACCAAGAAATTAAAGAAGAATTCAAAAAGTACATGGAAACAAATAAAAATGAAACAGTGGTTCAAAACCTTTGGGAGGCAGAAAAAAATGGTTCTAAGAGGGGAATTTATACCATTATAGGCCTATCTCAAGAGCAAGAAAAATCTCAAACAACCTAACTGTACACTTAAAGGAGATAAAAAAAAACCCAATAAAGAAAACCCCAAAACAGCAGAAAAATGAAATGATAAAGATTAAGACGACAGCAGAGCAGGAGGACCTTAAGCACACCTCATCCCAAGAATACAATTAGATAACTATAAAATCATCCTAAATACTCCAGAAATTGACTTGAAGACTGGCAGAACGAACTCCACAACTTATAAGGTAGAGAAGATGCCACATTGAAGAAAGTAAGAAGCATGGAGAAGCAGTTTGGAAGAGAAACAAATCATGGCCACTGTAGTGGGGAAGGAACCACAGTTGCAGAGAATGAGAGACAGACTAACACACAGGGACCCCACACAGGGAAGACAAACCCCCATAGCAATTGGTTTGGAGGGTGAGATGGGCTGAATGTCCTGAGTTTGTACAACCAATGGGGCTTATATCCTGGAGTTTAAAGGTCAGTGAGCTTGGCTCAGAGAGAGCCTAGAGAGCATTGCACTGCTCTTGGAGAGAAAGCAAGGCAAACAGCCTGCAGACATACAGTGTGGAAACAGAAATCTGAAGAATGTCTGGAGTACACAGTGGGGAGGTTTTTTTTTTTTTTTTTGCTGTCCTTGGAGAGTGTTCCAAAGAGGCAGCATTCATGAAGATACCCCTTCCAGAACAAAGAAACTGGCTTGCACCATCTCTTTCCCTTGCCTATTAGCATAAGTACAGGACCACATGTGGGAACCAGTGAAGCATGGACACTGGATACCTAACTTGCTTACGCCCAGCTCTGCCTTTGCACTCTGGAGGAAACATATTTCCCAGCTACCCTTCTCAGTGTTGCGGGCTTCCTACCCCAGAAGACCAGCTCAAATCTCAGCCCATACTGTGTCTTCTAATCTGAGAATTTTTCAGGGCCTCCATTCCAGTGGCAGTGGTGACAGGTCTCATTTCACAAGCAGACCAGAGCATGCGTAGCTAAAATTGGCCGTTTACTGGCCAGGGACCAAATATTGCCCATTACAGGCAAAGAGAGCATCTGCAGATGAATAGCCTGAAAGATAAAGTGTCCAGGACACAACAGCAGAGTACATGCCGCACATAAGCAAAGAGAGCATCTGCAGATGAATAGCCTGAAAGATAAAGTGTCCAGGACACAACAGCAGAGTACATGCAGCACATATTTGAGACACTCCCTGAAGTGACAGACCCTTGGGAACAGGGGACACTACACTGCAAGGCACTACTGTACCTATTCTTTGTAAGGCAATACCTTCAAGAGCAGAAGACATAGCTGATTTTTCTAACACAGAGAAGCAGAAACAGAGACTTAGACGAAATGAGACAACAGAGGAAATTGTCCCGGATGAAAGAACAAGACAGTGCCGTGGCCAGAGATATAAGTGAGACAGATATAAGTAACATTTCTGATACAGGATTTAAAGAAATAATCATAAAGATACTTGCTGAACTTGAGCAAGAATGGAAGGCAAGAGTGAGACCATTAACATAAAGATAAGGAATAACACAGTAGAGAAAAAGAGCTCAAAAATGAAATCAGAAACATGCTTGATAGAATGGACAGGAGGCTAAGAAGCAGAGGAGCAAATCAATGACCTAGAAGACAAAAATGATGGAAAGTAATCAAGCTGAACAAAAGAGAAAAAAAGAATTATACAAAACAAGAATAGACTTAGACAACTGAATGACTCCATCAAATGTAATAAAATTTGTATTATAGGAGTCCAAGAAGGAGAGAAAAAAGGGCAGAACTTTTATTTGAGGAAATAATAGCTGAAAACTTTCCTAATCTGTGGAAAGAAAAAGAATTCCAGGTGCTAGAGGCACAGACAACTCCCACTAAAATCAGCAAAAGCAGGCCAACACCAACATATATTGTAATCAAATTTGCAAAATATAGAGTAAGAAAAAAATCTTAAAAGCAGCAGGACAAAAAAGTCACTTATTTATAATGAAAACACATAAGGGTAGTTGGAGATTTGTCAACAGAAACTTGGCAGACCAAAAGGGAGTGGCATGATACATTCAAAGTGCTGAATGGGAAACATCTACAGTCAAGAATCTTCTATAGATCAAGGCGGTCATTGAGAATAAAGGAGAGATAAAGAGTTTTCCAGACTAACAAACTAAAGGAGTTCATGACCACTAAACTAGCTCTGCAAGAAATATTAAAAGGGACTCTTTGAGTGGACAGGAGAAACCAAAAGTGACAGTAGAGAGGTAGGAAACCCAAAAGCAGTAAAAATGAACATTTCTGTAAAATGGAAAAATATAGTGATAAAGAAAAAAAAATTTAGAGCAGCAAGACAAAAGAAGACAGTTACATACAAAGGAACCCCATAAGGCTATCAGCAGATTTTTCAGCAGAAACCTGGCAAGCCAGAAGGGAGTATCATGATACATTCAAAATGATGAAGGAGAAAATTCTGCACCCAAAAATATTCTATCTAGCAAGGCTAACATTCTGAATAGAAGGACAGATAAAGAATTTCCCAAACAAAATTAAAGGAGTTCATGACCACTAATCCAGCTCTAGAGGAAATATTAAAGGGGACTCAGTGAGTGAAAAGGAAAGACCAAAAGTGACAGTATGAAGGTAGGAAACACAAAAGAAGTATAAATAAATATTTCTGTAAACAATCAGTCAAGAGACTCACAAAATAAAATGATGTAAAATGTCACAACATATACCTAAAACGTGGGGAGGAAAGGAGTAAAGAATAGGTTCAAACATAAATGACCATCAACTTAATACAGACTGCTATATGTAGATGTTACATACAAAACTAACGGTAACCACAAGTCAAAAACCACTACAAATATGCAAAGAATAAAGAGAAAGAAATCAAAATATATGACTATAGAAACCCAACAAACCATGAAAAAGACAGACAAGAAAGGATAGAGAAAATCTTCAGAAAAAAACATAAAACAAGTAATAAAATGGCAATAAATACACACACATAAATATGTATATATATATACACACATATATATGTATTTATATGTATATATATATATACACACATACATGTATATGTGTATACATACACACACACATGTGTATATATGTATATATATAATTACTTTGAATGTAAATGCCCTAAATGCTTAAATCAAAAGACATAGGATGACTGAGTGGATTAAAAACAAGACCTATCCATATGGTACCTACAAGAAATTCGTTTTAGACCCAAAGACACCTGCAGATTGAAAGTAAGGGTGTGGAGAAATATTTACCATAAAAACCATGTCAAAAAAAGCCAGAATAGCAAAATTTATATCAGAAAAACTAGACTTTAAAATGAATACTGTAATGAGAAACAAAAAAGGACAATATATAATAATAAAACGGACATACAACAAGATCTAACAATTGTAAATATTTACACACCCAACATGAGAGCACCCAAATACATAAAAAGATAATAACAAACATGAAAGAACTATTTTATAACAATACGATAATAGTAGGGGACTTTAACAGTCCACTTACATCAATAGACAGATCCAAATAGAACATCAACAAGGAAACAGTTGCTTTCAATGACACACTAGACCAGATGGTTTTAACAGATATATTCAGAACATTCCATCTCTAAAAGAGCAGAATACACATTATTTTCAATGCACATAGAGCAGTCTCCAGAATAGATCACATATAAGGCCACAAAACCAGCCTCAACAAACTCAAAAATATTGAAGTTATATCATACATCTTTTCTGACCACAATGCTATCAAACTAGAAGTGAACCACAAGAAAAAAATCTGGAAAGAACACAAATACGTGGAGGCTAAATAACATGCTACTAAACAGTGAATGGGTCAACCAAGAAATTAAAGAAGAATTGAAAAAGTATATGAGGGAACAAATAAAAATGAAAACACAATGGTCCAAAACCGTTGGGATACAGAAAAAGTGGTTCTAAGAGGGAAGCTTATACCGATACAGACCTGTCTCAAGAGTAAGAAAAATCTCAGGTACACAGCCTAACCTTACAGCTAAAGGAAATAGAAAAAGAACAACAAACAAAACCTAAAAGCAGAAGGAAGGAGATAATAAAGATAAGAGCAGAAATGAATGATATAGAAACTGAAAAACACAATAGAACAGATTAATAAAACCAGGTGCTCGTTCTTTGAAAAAAATCAATAAAATTGATAAACTTATATCTAGACTTATCAAGAAAAAAGAGAAAGGACACCAATAAATAAAAGTACAAATGAGAGAGGAGGAATAACAACCAGCACCACAGAAACACAATTATAAGAGAATAGTATGAGAAACTGTATGTCAACAAATTGGACAATATAGAAGAAATGTATTAATTCTCAGAAACATATAAATGACCAAATTGAAATAAAAAGAAATAGCAAATTTGAATAGACCAATAACCAGCAATGAAATTGAATCAGTAATAAAAAAATCTCCCCCTTCCCCGCAAAAGTCTAGGGCCAAATGGCTTCACAGGTGAATTGTACCAAACATTTAAGGAAGAGTTAATACCCATTATTCTCAAACTGTTCCAAAAAATGGAAAACTTCCAAATTCATTATATGAAGTCAGAATTATTTGGATACCGAAACTGGATAAAGATGCCACTAAAATAGAGAACTACAGGCCAATATGCTTGATGAACAGAGATGCAAAACTGCTCAAGAAAATACTAGCAAGTTGAACAATACATTAAAAAATCATTCACCATGATCAAGTGGGATTTAATCTGGGTTTCAAGGGTGTTTCAATATTCATTAATCAATGTGATACACCACATCAATAAGAGAAAGGATAAGAACCATATGACTATTTCAATAGATGCCAAAAAAGTATTTGACAAAGTACAACATGCATTCATGATGAAAATCCTCAACAAAATGGAAAGAACACACCTCAACATAAGAAAGGCTATATATGAAAAACCCACAGCTAACATCATCCTCATTGGGGAAAACTTGAGAGATTTTCCTCTAAGGTCAGGAACAAGGCAATGATGTCCACTCTTACACCACTTCTATTCAACATAGTACTGGAAGTCCTAGTCACAGCAATCAGACAGCAAAAAGAAATAAAAGTCATCCAAATCAGTAGTGAAGAAGCAAAACTTTCACTATTTGCAGATGACATGTTACTATATATAGAAAATCCAAAGGACTACACACAAAACTGCTAATACACGAATTCAGTAAAGTCATAGGATACAAAATCAAATAACAGAAATCTGTTGCACTTCTATACACTAATAATGAAGCAGCAGAAAGAGAAAATAAAAAAATCAATGCCATTTACAATTGCACCAAAACCTGTAAGATACCTAGGAATAAATCTTGCCAAAGAGGTAAAAGATATGTATTCTGCGAATTATAAAACAATGATGAAAGAAATTGAAGATGACACAGAGAAATGGAAACACATTACATGCTGATGAATTGGAAGAAAAAATATTGTTAAAATGTCTATACTGTCCAAGTAATCTTCACATTTAGTGCAATCCCCAACAAAATACCAACAGTATTTTTCACGGAGCTAGAGTAAGCAATTCTGAAATTTGTATGGAACCGCTGAGGACTCCCAATAGCCAAAGCAACCTGGAAAAAGAAAAGCAGAGCTGGAGGCATCACAATTCTGGTCTTCAACTTATATTACAAAGCTGTAGTGATGAAAGCAGTATGGTACTGGCAAAAAAATAGACACATAAGTTAATAGAACAGAATAGAAAACCCAGAAATGAGTCCACAACTATATGGTCAATTAATCTTTGACAAAGCAGGGAAGAATATCCAATGGGAAAAGGACAGTCTCTTGAATAACTGGTGTTGAGAAAACTGGACAGCCACATGCAAAAGAAAGAAACTGGACCACTTTGTTACACCATACATGAAAATGAATTCAAAATGGATTAAAGACCTAAGTGTGAGACCTCACACAGTAAAAATCCTAGAAGAGAACATCAGGAGTAACCTATTTGACCTCAGCTGTAGCAACTTTTTTATATAAAGGTCCCTTGAGGCAAGTGAAACAAAAGCAAAAATGAACTGTTGGGACTACATCAAAATAAAAAGCTTCTGCACTGGGAAGGAAACAACAAAAGTGAAAGGCAACCTACAGAATGGAAGAAGATATGTCATATCCACTGAAGGGTTAGTATCCAAAATACATAAAGATCTTATAGAACTCAACATCCAAAAAGTAAATAACCCAATTAAAAAGTGGGTAGAAGACATAAACTGAAATTTCTTCAAAGAAGACATCCAGATGGCCAACAGTCACATGAAAGATGCTCATTATTACTTATCATCAGGGAAATGAAAATCAAAACTTCAATGAGATATCATTTCACACCTGTCAGAATGGCTAAGATAAAAAACACAAGAAACAACAGGTGTTGTTGAAGATGTGGAAAAATGGGAATCCTCTTGCACTGTTGTTGGGAAAGCAAACTGGTGCAGCCACTGTGGAAAAGAGTATGGAACTACCTCAAAAAGTGAAAAATAGAACTATCCTACAATCCAGTAATTGGGTTACTGGGTATTTACCCAAAGAATACAGTAACACTAATTCAAAGGGATACATGCACCCCTATGTTTATAACAGCATTATTTACAATAGCCAAATTATGGAACAAGCCCAGCTGTCCACGGACAGATGAATGGATAAAGAAGATGTGGTATATACGTACAATGTAATTATACACACACACACACACACACACACACACACTGTAATATTATTCAGTCATAAAAAGAATGAAATCTGGCCATGTGCAATGACATGGATGGGGTTAGAACGTATAATTCTAAGCAAAATAAGTTAGTCAGGTAAAGACAAATACCATATGATTTAACTCATATGTGGAATTTAAGAAACAAATGAGCAAATATATTCTCCCATTCTGTTGGTTGCTTTTAGTTTTGATGATTGTTTACTTCGCTGAAAGGGTTAGTATCCAAAATCTATAGAGAACTTATCAAACTCAACACCAAAAAACAAATAATCCAGTGAAGAAATGGGCAAAAGATATGAATAGACACTTCTCCAAAGAAGACATCCAGATGGCCAACCAACACATGAAAAAATGCACATCATTCATCATCAGGGAAATACAAATCAAAACCACAATGAGATATCACCTCACACCTGTCAGAATGGCTAACATTAACAACTCAGGCAACAGATGTTGGCGATGATGCGGAGAAAGAGGATCTCTTTTGCGTTGGTGGTGGGAATGCAAGCTGGTGAAGCCACTCTGGAAAACCACTCTTGGGCTCAGGTCTGGAAAACAGTATGGAGGTTCCTCAAAAAACTAAAAATAGAACTACCCTATGATCCAGCAATTGCACTACTAGGTATTTATCCAAGGGATACAGGTGTGCTGTTTCGAAGGGACACATGCACCCCCATGTTTATAGCAGCACTATTGACAATAGCCAAAGTATGGGAAGAGCCCAAATGTCCATCGATGGATGAATGGATAAAGAAGATGTGGTATATATATACAATGGAGTATCACTGGGCAATCAAAAAGAATGAAATCGTGCCATTTGCAACTACGTATATGGAACTGGAGGGTATTTATGCTAAGTGAAATTAGTCAGATAAAGACAAATACCATATGACTTCACTCATATGAGGACTTTAAGAGACAAAACAGATGAACATAAGGGAAGGGAAACAAAAATAATATAAAAACAGGGAAGGGGACAAAACATAAGAGACTCTGAAATATTGAGAACAAACAGAGGGTTACTGGGAGGGCGGATGGGGTAAATGGGTAAGGGGCATTAAGGAATCTACTCCTGAAATCATTGTTGCACTATATGCTAACTAATTTGGATGTAAATTTAAAAAAAATAAAATTAATTAAAAAATAAACAAATGAACCTTCATAAGCTTTTTACGTGCAATGAGAAAGAATGAAATATGGCCCTTTGTAGCAACGTGGATGGAACTGGAGAGTGTTATGTTAAGTGAAATAAGTCATACAGGGAAAGACAGATACCATATGTTTTCACTCTTATGTGGATCCTGAGAAAATTAACAGAAGTCTATGGGGGAGGGGAAGAAAAAAAAAGAGGTTAGAGAGGGAGAGAGCCAAAGCATAAGAGACTCTTAAAAACTGAGAACAAACTGAGGGTTGATGGGGGGTGGGAGGGAGGGGCGGGTGGGTGATGGGTATTGAGGAGGGCACCTTTTGGGATGAGCACTGGGTGTTGTATGGAAACCAATTTGTCAATAAACTTCATATAAAAAAAAACAACTGAGAACCAACTGAGGGTTGATGGGGGGTGGGAGGGAGGGGAGGGTGGGTGATGGGTATTGAGGAGGGCACCTTTTGGGATGAGCACTGGGTGTTGTATGGAAACCAATTTGCCAATAAATTTCATATATATAAAAAATAATAATAAAATAAAATAAAATAATCACACACACAAAAAAAATAAATGGGATCCTTCTAAGTAAAAAAAAAAAAGAAAAATGTATTGATTGTATCAAAAGAGATTATAACTTTAAATTATAAGCAGTTAAAAATTATTGATTAAATAGAGACCAGTTGTTTGTTACTTTATTTTCTTTTTTTAATATGAAATTTATTGTCAAATTTGTTTCCATACAACACACAGTGCTCATCCCAACAGGTGCCCTCCTCAATACCCATCACTCACCTTCCCCTCCCTCCCACCCCTCATCAACCCTCAGTTTATTCTCAGTTTTTAAGAGTCTCTTATGGTTTGGCTCCCTCCCTCTCTAACTTTTTTTTTCCTTCCCCTCCCCCATGGTCTTCTGTTAAGTTTCTCACAACGGAACGGGAAAAGTTGTTTGTTATTTTAAAAGGACACTTACTAAAGGTAATTACTTACTGATTTTATGTTTATTTTTCCAGTGCAGGGTACTATTTGTACTTTTTGATTTGTATTGAGAATTGTTAATACTTTTCCAGAAAATGAACTCACCCTCCCCTTAACTGTCATTTTAAAAGAGTTCTTGCATTCTTTTTTTTAATGTTTCTTTAATTTTGAGAGAGAGAGAGACACACACAGAGTATGAGTTGGGGAGGGGCAGAGAGAGAGAGGGAGACACAGAATCCGAAACAGGATCCAGGCTCTGAGCTGTCAGCACAGAGCCCAATGCGGGGCTCACTAACTGTGAGATCACTACCTGAGCCAAAGCCACCCAGGTGCCCCAAGAGTTCTTGCATTCTTGAGTGTGTGCTTTTTAATTTATCATTTGGTCCCAATTCTTCCCATTATGGAAGGCTGTTGAAAATGTGATTTTATAGGGATTGCATTAAATCTGTAAATTTCTTTGGGTAGTATGGACATTTTAAAAATATATGTTCTTCCAATCTATGATAATAGAACACCTTTCCATTTCTTTGGGTCATCTTCAATTTCTTTTATCAATGTTTTATAGTTTTTGGAGTACAGATCTTTCACCTCCTTAAGTTTATTCCCAGGTATTTTATTCTTTTTGATGCAATTATAAATGGGATTGTTTTCTTTTTTTTTTTTTTTTTTTCTTTTTTTTTTATTTTTATTTTTTTATATTTTAAAATTTACATCCAAATTAGTATATAGTGAAACAATGATTTCAGAAGTAGATTCCTTAGTGCCCCTTACCCATTTAGCCCATCCCCCCTCCCACAACCTGTCCAATAACCCTCAGTTTGTTCTCCATATTTATGAATCTCTTCTGTTTTGTCCCCTTCCCTGTTTTTTTTTTTTTTATTTATTTATTTTTTATATGAAGTTTATTGACAAATTGGTTTCCATACAACACCCAGTGCTCATCCCAAAAGGTGCCCTCCTCAATACCCATCACCCACCCGCCCCTCCCTCCCACCCCCCATCAACCCTCAGTTTGTTCTCAGTTTTTAACAGTCTCTTATGCTTTGGCTCTCTCCCACTCTAACCTCTCTCTTTTTTTTTTTTTTTTTCCTTCCCCTCCCTCATGGGTTCCTGTTAAGTTTCTCAGGATCCACCTAAGAGTGAAACCATATGGTATCTGTCTTTCTCTGTATGGCTTATTTCACTTAGCATCACACTCTCCAGTTCCATCCACGTTGCTACAAAAGGCCATATTTCATTTTTTCTCATTGCCACGTAGTATTCCATTGTGTATATAAACCACAATTTCTTTATCCATTCATCAGTTGATGGACATTTAGGCTCTTTCCATAATTTGGCTATTGTTGAGAGTGCTGCTATGAACATTGGGGTACAAGTGCCCCTATGCATCAGTACTCCTGTATCCCTTGGGTAGATTCCTAGCAGTGCTATTGCTGGGTCATAGGGTAGGTCTATTTTTAATTTTCTAAGGAACCTCCACACTGCTTTCCAGAGCGGCTGCACCAATTTGCATTCCCACCAACAGTGCAAGAGGGTTCCCGTTTCTCCACATCCTCTCCAGCATCTATAGTCTCCTGATTTGTTCATTTTGGCCACTCTGACTGGCGTGAGGTGATACCTGAGTGTGGTTTTGATTTGTATTTCCCTGATAAGGAGCGACGCTGAACATCTTTTCATGTGCCTGTTGGCCATCTGGATGTCTTCTTTAGAGAAGTGTCTATTCATGTTTTCTGCCCATTTCTTCACTGGGTTATTTGTTTTTCGGGTGTGGAGTTTGGTGAGCTCTTTATAGATTTTAGATACTAGCCCTTTGTCCGATATGTCATTTGCAAATATCTTTTCCCATTCCGTTGGTTGCCTTTTAGTTTTGTTGGTTGTTTCCTTTGCTGTGCAGAAGCTTTTTATCTTCATAAGGTCCCAGTAATTCACTTTTGCTTTTAATTCCCTTGCCTTTGGGGATGTGTCGAGTAAGAGATTGCTACGGCTGAGGTCAGAGAGGTCTTTTCCTGCTTTCTCCTCTAAGGTTCTGATGGTTTCCTGTCTCACATTTAGGTCCTTTATCCATTTTGAGTTTATTTTTGTAAATGGTGTGAGAAAGTGGTCTAGTTTCAACCTTCTGCATGTTGCTGTCCAGTTCTCCCAGCACCATTTGTTAAAGAGGCTGTCTTTTTTCCATTGGATGTTCTTTCCTGCTTTGTCAAAGATGAGTTGGCCATATGTTTGTGGGTCTAGTTCTGGGGTTTCTATTCTATTCCATTGGTCTGTGTGTCTGTTTTTGTGCCAATACCATGCTGTCTTGATGATGACAGCTTTGTAGTAGAGGCTGAAGTCTGGGATTGTGATGCCTCCTGCTTTGGTCTTCTTCTTCAAAATTCCTTTGGCTATTCGGGGCCTTTTGTGGTTCCATATGAATTTTAGGATTGCTTGTTCTAGTTTCGAGAAGAATGCTGGTGCAATTTTGATTGGGATTGCATTGAATGTGTAGATAGCTTTGGGTAGTATTGACATTTTGACAATATTTATTTTTCCAATCCATGAGCAGGGAATGTCTTTCCATTTCTTTAAATCTTCTTCAATTACCTTCATAAGCTTTCTATAGTTTTCAGCATACAGATCCTTTACATCTTTGGTTAGATTTATTCCTAGGTATTTTATGCTTCTTGGTGCAATTGTGAATGGGATCAGTTTCTTTATTTGTCTTTCTGTTGCTTCATTGTTAGTGTATAAGAATGCAACTGATTTCTGTACATTGATTTTGTATCCTGCAACTTTGCTGAATTCATGTATCAGTTCTAGCAGACTTTTGGTGGAGTCTATCGGATTTTCCATGTATAATATCATGTCATCTGCAAAAAGCGAAAGCTTGACTTCATCTTTGCCAATTTTGATGCCTTTGATTTCCTTTTGTTGTCTGATTGCTGATGCTAGAACTTCCAGCACTATGTTGAACAACAACGGTGAGAGTGGGCATCCCTGTCGTGTTCCTGATCTCAGGGAAAAAGCTCTCAGTTTTTCCCCGTTGAGGATGATGTTAGCTGTGGGCTTTTCATAAATGGCTTTTATGATCTTTAAGTATGTTCCTTCTATCCCGACTTTCTCAAGGGTTTTTATTAAGAAAGGGTGCTGGATTTTGTCAAAGGCCTTTTCTGCATCGATTGACAGGATCATATGGTTCTTCTCTTTTTTTTTGTTAATGTGATGTATCACGTTGATTGATTTGCGAATGTTGAACCAGCCCTGCATCCCAGGAATGAATCCCACTTGATCATGGTGAATAATTCTTTTTATATGCTGTTGAATTCGATTTGCTAGTATCTTATTGAGAATTTTGGCATCCATATTCATCAGGGATATTGGCCTGTAGTTCTCTTTTTTTACTGGGTCTCTGTCTGGTTTAGGAATCAAAGTAATACTGGCTTCATAGAATGAGTCTGGAAGTTTTCCTTCCCTTTCTATTTCTTGGAATAGCTTGAGAAGGATAGGTATTATCTCTGCTTTAAACGTCTGGTAGAACTCCCCTGGGAAGCCATCTGGTCCTGGACTCTTATTTGTTGGGAGATTTTTGATAACCGATTCAATTTCTTCGCTGGTGATGGGTCTGTTCAAGCTTTCTATTTCCTCCTGATTGAGTTTTGGAAGAGTGTGGGTGTTCAGGAATTGGTCCATTTCTTCCAGGTTGTCCAATTTGTTGGCATATAATTTTTCATAGTATTCCCTGATAATTGTTTGTATCTCTGAGGGATTGGTTGTAATCATTCCATTTTCATTCATGATTTTATCTATTTGGGTCATCTCCCTTTTCTTTTTGAGAAGCCTGGCTAGAGGTTTGTCCATTTTGTTTATTTTTTCAAAAAACCAACTCTTGGTTTCGTTGATCTGCTCTACAGTTTTTTTAGATTCTATATTGTTTATTTCTGCTCTGATCTTTATTATTTCTCTTCTTCTGCTGGGTTTAGGCTGCCTTTGCTGTTCTGCTTCTATTTCCTTTAGGTGTGCTGTTAGATTTTGTATTTGGGATTTTTCTTGTTTCTTGAGATAGGCCTGGATTGCAATGTATTTTCCTCTCAGGACTGCCTTCGCTGCGTCCCAAAGCGTTTGGATTGTTGTATTTTCATTTTCGTTTGTTTCCATATATTTTTTGATTTCTTCTCTAATTGCCTGGTTGACCCACTCATTCGTTAGTAGGGTGTTCTTTAACCTCCATGCTTTTGGAGGTTTTCCAGACTTTTTCCTGTGGTTGATTTCAAGCTTCATAGCATTGTGGTCTGAAAGTATGCATGGTATAATTTCAATTCTTGTAAACTTATGAAGGGCTGTTTTGTGACCCAGTATATGATCTATCTTGGAGAATGTTCCATGTGCACTCGAGAAGAAAGTATATTCTGTTGCTTTGGGATGCAGAGTTCTAAATATATCTGTCAAGTCCATCTGATCCAGTGTCTCATTCAGGGCCCTTGTTTCTTTATTGACCGTGTGTCTAGATGATCTATCCATTTCTGTAAGTGGGGTGTTAAAGTCCCCAGCAATTACCACATTCTTATCAATAAGGTTGCTTCTGTTTATGAGTAATTGTTTTATATATTTGGGGGCTCCGGTATTCGGCGCATAGACATTTATAATTGTTAGCTCTTCCTGATGGATAGACCCTGTAACTATTATATAATGTCCTTCCTCATCTCTTGTTACAGCCTTTAATTTAAAGTCTAGTTTGTCTGATATAAGTATGGCTACTCCAGCTTTCTTCTGGCTTCCAGTAGCATGATAAATAGTTCTCCATCCCCTCACTCTGAATCTAAAGGTGTCCTCAGGTCTAAAATGAGTCTCTTGTAGACAGCAAATAGATGGGTCTTGTTTTTTTATCCATTCTGATACCCTATGTCTTTTGGTTGGCGCATTTAATCCATTTACATTCAGTGTTATTATAGAAAGATACGGGTTTAGAGTCATTGTGATGTCTGTATGTTTTATGCTTGTAGTGATGTCTCTGGTACTTTGTCTCACAGGGTCCCCCTTAGGATCTCTTGTAGGGCTGGTTTAGTGGTGACAAATTCCTTCAGTTTTTGTTTGTTTGGGAAGACCTTTATCTCTCCTTCTATTCTAAATGACAGACTTGCTGGATAAAGGATTCTCGGCTGCATATTTTTGCTGTCTAGCACCCTGAAAATCTCGTGCCAATTCTTTCTGGCCTGCCAAGTTTCAAAAGAGAGATCAGTCACGAGTCTCATAGGTCTCCCTTTATATGTGAGGGCACGTTTACCCCTTGCTGCTTTCAGAATTTTCTCTTTATCCTTGTATTTTGCCAGTTTCACTATGATATGTCGTGCAGAAGATCGATTCAAGTTACGTCTGAAGGGAGTTCTCTGTGCCTCTTGGATTTCAATGCCTTTTTCCTTCCCCAGTTCAGGGAAGTTCTCAGCTATTATTTCTTCAAGTACCCCTTCAGCACCTTTCCCTCTCTCTTCCTCCTCTGGGATACCAATTATGCGTAGATTATTTCTTTTTAGTGTATCACTTAGTTCTCTAATTTTCCCCTCATACTCCTGGATTTTTTTATCTCTCTTTTTCTCAGCTTCCTCTTTTTCCATAACTTTATCTTCTAGTTCACCTATTCTCTCCTCTGCCTCTTCCATCCGAGCCGTGGTGGTTTGCATTTTGTTTTCCATTTCCTTTAAAGCGTTTTTCAGCTCCTCGTGACTGTTCATTAGTCCCCTGATGTCTGTAGCAAGAGATTCTCTGCTGTCCTGTATGCTGTTTTCCAGCCCAGCGATTAATTTTATGACTATTATTCTAAATTCACTTTCTGTTATATTATTTAAATCCTTTTTGATCAGCTCATTAGCTGTTGTTATTTCCTGGAGATTCTTCTGAGGGGAATTCTTCCGCTTGGTCATTTTGGATAGTCCCTGGTGTGGTGAGGGCCTGCAGGGCACTTCCCCTGTGCTGTGGTGTATAACTGGAGTTGGTGGGCGGGGCCGCAGCCCGACCTGATGTCTACCCCCAGCCCACCGCTGGGGCCACAGTCAGACTGGTGTGTGCCTTCTCTTCCCCTCTCCTAGGGGCGGGATTCACTGTGGGGTGGCGTGGCCCGTCTGGGCTACTTGCACACTGCCAGGCTTGTGATGCTGGGGATCTGGCGTATTAGCTGGGGTGGGAAGGCAAGGTGCACGGCGGCGGGGGGGGGCAGGCTTAGCTCGCTTCTCCTTAGGTGATCCACTTCAGGAGGGGCCCTGTGGCAGCCGGAGGGAGTCAGATCGCTGCCGGAGGTTTGGCTCCGCAGAAGCACAGAGTTGGGTGTTCGCGCGGAGCGAGCAATTTCCCTGGCCGGAGCCGGTTCCCTTTGGGATTTTGGCTGGGGGATGGGCGGGGGAGATGGCGCTGGCGAGCGCCTTTGTTCCCCGCCAAACTGAGCTCTGTCGTCCGGGGGCTCCGCAGCTCACCCTCCCTTTGTCCTCCAGCCTTCCCGCTTTCCGAGCAGAGCTGTTAACTTATGACCTCCCAGACGCTAAGTCGCGCTTGCTGTCGGAACACAGTCCGTCAGGCCCCTCCGCTTTTGCAAGCCGGACTCGGGGGCTCTGCTTGGCCGGCGAGCCGCCCCTCCGCCCCGGCTCCCTCCCGCCAGTCCGTGGAGCGCGCACCGCCTCGCCGCCCTTCCTACCCTCTTCCGTGGGCCTCTCGTCTGCACTTGGGTCCGGTGACTCTGTTCTGCTAATCCTCTGGCGGTTTTCTGGGTTATTTAGGCAGGTGTAGGTGGAATCTAAGTGATCAGCAGGACGCGCGGTGAGCCCAGCGTCCTCCTATGCCGCCATCTTCCCAGAATCCTAAACCTCAATTTCTTTATCCATTCATCAGTTGATGGACATTTAGGCTCTTTCCACAATTTGGCTATTGTTGAGAGTGCTGCTATAAACATTGGGGTACAAGTGCCCCTATGCATCAGCACTCCTGTATCCCTTGGGGAAATTCCTAGCAGTGCTATTACTGGGTCATAGGGTAGGTCTATTTTTAATTTTCTGAGGAACCTCCACACTGTTTTCCAGAGTGGCTGCACCAATTTGCATTCCCACCAACAGTGCAAGAGGGTTCCCGTTTCTCCACATCCTCTCCAGCATCTATAGTCTCCTGATTTGTTCATTTTGGCCACTCTGACTGGTGTGAGGTGATATCTGAGTGTGGTTTTGATTTGTATTTCCCTGATGAGGAGCGACGTTGAGCATCTTGTCATGTGGCACCACTTTAGATAACTCTCCTTTCACCTCACCCCAGTACCCCTCACTCTATAAAAGCTGTAGATTAAAATCCAGACTGGGGGGAGAATAGCTGCGTGGCACTTGGATCCTTTGTGTGCCCATCTCCCCAGTCAGTACGTTACCCTGAATAAAACTGTGTAAACAGTATGGAGTAGCTTCCTTCATTTTTCTGTTGTAAAGTGCCTTCTGCGTCTAGAGGATACTTTTCTGTCCCTCAGTCACCTTCGAACATGTCCTTGGATTAGACGTCAGTATGTGAGATATGACATAAAAAGCACAGGTGATGAAAGAAAAATAGATAGTTGGACTTCATCAAAATTAAAATCTTTGTGCTTCAAAGAATATTAAGAAAGTAAAACGATAACCCAATGATTGGGAGACAATATTTGCAAGCCGCGTTTTTGCCAATTGACTTTTACATGGAATATATAGAGAACTCTTACAACTCAATAATAAAAGACATATAACTCAATTAAAAATGGGAAAAGAATCTGAATATACTTTTTTCCCCAAAAAAGATATACAAATTGCCAATAAGCACATTAAAGGATGCTCAAATCATTAGGTAAATGCAAATAAAGACCACAATGGTATACCATTACACACCCCATAGGAAGACATAACAAGTGTTGGTGAGAATGTAGAAAAATTGAAACTCTCATACATTGTTGGTGGGAATGTAAAATGGTAGTTTCTTTGGAAAACAGTCTGGCAGTCACTCCAAAGATAAAACATAGAATTTCTACATAACCCAGAAATCCCACCCTTAGGCATATACACAAGAAAATGAAAACAAAAACTTGTATAGTAATGTTCATAGCAGTATTATTTATAGTAGCCAAAAAAATGGAAACAACCCAAATGTCCACCAGTTGATGAATGGATAAATAATATATGGTATATCTATACAATGGAATATGATTGATCAATAAAAAAGAATGAAATTTTGATGTGAGGTACAACATGGATGAACCTTGAAAACATTATAGTAAGTAAAAGAAAGAAGTCACAATGTTGTATGACTCATTTAGTTATATAAAGTATTCAGAATAGGTAAATCTATAGAGACAGAAAATAGTGGTTGCCTAGGTTTAGGGAGGTTGGAGGAAATGGAAGGTTACTGCTAATGGGTACAAGGTTTCTTGTTTCTTTTATGGGTAATGACAATGTTCTAAAATTGATAACACAACTCTGTCAATATACCAAAACCATTGAGGTGAGTCTGGGAAGATGGTAGAGTATGAGGACCTTAAGCTTACCTCATGGCATGGATACAACTAGATAACACTCACATCTGTGTGAACAGTCCAGAAAATGACCCAAAGACTAGAAGAACAAACTCCATAATTAAAGGTAGAGAAGAAACCAGACTGAGGAATGTAGAAAGGACAGAAATGCAGTTCTGGAGTGAAGGAAACTGTGGCCATCTTAAGTCTGGAGTGAGCCAGGGGCACGGTGAAGGGTGAGAAACAGACTATCACACTGGGAAGCCTGCACAGGGAAGATAAATCCCCATAACATTTGGCTTTAAAAGCAAGAGGGGCCAAATTTTGTGAGTTCTTAGAACCAACAGGATTTAAAGCCTGGAATTTGAAAAATCAGTGGGCTTGGCTCTAGGAGAGCCAAGAGGGCATTAGGAAGTTGAGTACCCTCCCTTAACAAGACAGCATGCCAAATAGCCCATGCAGATACAGCATGGATACAGCAGTCAGGAAAAGCCCTGGGGCACAAGGGAGGGAAAATTATTTATTAATCTCAGACTATGGCCTGGAGAGGCAGAGATCCCAGGAAGACCCCTCCAGGAACAAAGGATGTGACAGGCACCATCTCCCTACCCTACTCCCCAGCATAAGCACAAGGCCACCTGCAGGAACTAGTGCAGTGCCAACACTTGCTTACACCATGCCCTGCCCCCACTGACTTCAGTGGATCTACCCTTTCCAGTTACTCTTGCCTCAGTCTTGGTGCTGCAGGTTCCCTCCCCTAGAAGATCATCTCAAATCCCACCAACACTGTTTCTTCCCACCCAGAGCTTCAGTTTCAGAGGCAGTGGTAGCAGGTCTCATTATGCAGGCAAGCCATCACACACCTTGTTAAAATGTGCCACACCCAGGTGGGGACCAAACACTGCCCACAAACAGGCAAAGAAAGCCTCTGCAGATGCCTGGGCTGAAGGAAAAACTGGCCAGGACAAAACAGCAGGGCACATGCAACACACATAGGAGAGATTCCCTGAAGTACCAGGCCCTGGGGAACAGGAAGCACTGCACTGCAGGGCACTACAGAACCTATTCCTCATAAAGCCATTACCTTCAAGAGCAAGAGACACAGCTGGATTTCTTAACAGAGAGAAACAGACATAAAGAATTAGACAAAATGAAGAGACAGAGGGATGTGTCCCGAGTGAAAGAACAGGACAAAAACCACAGCAAGAGATCTAAGTGAAATGTATGTGAGTAATATGCCTGAGAGATCATTTAAAGAGATGATCATAAGGATACTCACTGGATATGAGAAGAGTGGAGGACGTCAATGAGACCCTTAACAAAGAGATGAAAAAGAACCAATGAGAGATAAAAAACACAATAAATGAAATTTAAAATACACTTGATGGAATAAATAGCATGCTAGAGGAAGCCCAGGAATGAATTAATGACCTGGAAGACAGAGTAATGGAAAGTAATCAAACTGAGCAAATGAAAGAAAGGGATTATACAAAATGAGAATAGACTTAAGGAACTCAGTGACTCCATCAAGTGTAATAACATTCACATTACAGGGATCCTAGAAGAAGAAGACAGAGGAAAGGGAGAAGAAAATTTATTTGAAGAAATAATGGCTGAAAACTGTCCTAATCTAGGAAAGGAAACAGATATTCAGAGCTCAGAGTCACAGAGATATCCCAACAAAATCAACCCAAGGAGGTCTACACCAAGACACACAGTTAATAAAATGGCAAAAAGTAGGGATAAGATATCCATATGGTTTCACTCTTATGTGGATCCTGAGAAACTTAACAGGAACCCATGGGGGAGGGGAAGGAAAAAAAAAAAAAAAAGGACGTTAGAGTGGGAGAGAGCCAAAGCATAAGAGACTGTTAAAAACTGAGAACAAACTGAGGGTTGATGGGGGGTGGGAGGGAGGGGCGGGTGGGTGATGGGTATTGAGGAGGGCACCTTTTGGGATGAGCACTGGGTGTTGTATGGAAACCAATTTGTCAATAAACTTCATATAAAAAAAAAAAGTAGGGATAAGAAAAAAATTTTTTAAAGCAGCAATAAAAAAGACAGTTACATACAAGGAAACTCCATAAGGCAATCATAGGATTTTTCAGCAGAAACATTGCAGGCCAGAAAGGAGCAGTAAGATATATTCAAAGTGCTGAAAGTCAAAACTCTGCAGCCAATAATACCCTATCGGGCAAGTCTATTATTCAAAATAGGAGAGATAAGAATTTTTCAGACAAAAAACATACTAAAGGAGCTCATGACCACTAAACCAGCCCTAAAAGAAATATTAAAGGGGACTTTATGAGTAAAAAGGAAAGACCATAATTGATGGTATGAAAATTAGGAAACACAAAAGCAATACAAATAAGTATATCTGTAAAAATCAGTCAAGAGATTAAAAAAATAAAATGCTGTAAAATATGACACCATATACCTAAAATGTGGGGATGAGAGTAATAAAGAATGGGTTCAAACTTAAGGAATCATCAACTGACTATAGACTGCTATATGCAGAAGGTATTATGGACAAACCTAATGGTAACCACAAACCAAAAACCAGCAATAGATATGCAAATAATAAAAAGAAAGGAATCCAAGTATATAAATAAAGAATGCCAACAAACCATGAAAGAAGGCAAGAGAAGAAACCACAAAACAAGTAGCAAAATGGCAATAAATAATACCTGTCAATAACTACCATGAAATAAATGGACTAAATGCTCCAATCAAAATACATAAGGTGACAGAGAGGAAAAAAAAAGACCCATCCATATGTTGCATACAAGAATCTCATTTCAAGTAATTTTTATGTCCAACATGGGGCAAAAACTCACAATCACAAGATCAAGAGTCACATGCTCTACTGACTGAGCCAGCCAGGCACCTCTAGAGACTCATTTCAGATCTAAATCCACCTGCAAGTTGAAAGTAAGGGGATAGAGAAATATTTATCATGAAAGTAAATGTGAAAAGAAAGCCAGGATAGTAACACTTATATCTGATAAAACAGACATTAAAACAAATACTGTAACGAGAGACAAGGAAGGACACTACGTGATAATAAAGGAGGCAAACCAACAAGAAGACATAACGATTGTAAATATTTATGCACTCAGTGGGAGTACCCAAATACATAAAACAATTAATAACAAACATAAGGAAACTAATTGATACTAATACAAAAATGGTAGGGAACTCTAACACCCCACTTACATCAATGGACAAATCAACCAAACAGAAAATGAACAAGGAGACAGTTGCTTTGAATGACACACTGGACCAGGTGGAATTTCAGAACATTCCATCCTAAAACATCAGAATACATATTCTTTTCAAATGCACATGAACGTTCTCTAGAATAGAGCACATATTAAGCCACAAAATGAGCCTCAATAAATTCAAAAAGATCAAAGTCATACCATGGGTCTTTATGATCACAACACTATGAAGCTAGAAATAAAACATGAGAAAAAAAAATCTGGAAAGACCACAAATAATGGAAGTTAAATAACATGCTACTACAAAATGAATGGGTCAACAAAGAAATAAAAAAGTACATAGAAACAAAAATGAAAACACAATTGCCCAAAATCTTTGGGATGCAGCAAAGGTGATTCTAAGAGGGAAGTTTATAGCAATACAGGTCTACTTCAAGAGGCAAGAAAAAGCTCAAATAAACAACCTATCCTTACACCTAAAGGACCTAGAAAAATAATAAGAAACAAAACCGAAAACGAGAAGAAGATGGAAATCATAAAGATTAGGACAGAAATCAATGAAATAGAAACTAAAGAAACAATAGAACAGATCATTGAAACCAGAAGCTTATTCTTTGAAAAGTTCAGCAAAAGTGACAAATCTGTAGCCAGACTTATTGAGACAGGGAGAGAGAGGAGGGAGAGGGAGAGAGAGAACTCAAAGAAAATCACAAATGAGAGAGGAGAAATAACAACCAACACCACAGAAATACAAACAATTGTAACAGAAAATTATGAAAAAGTATATGCCAAAAAATTAGACAACCTACAAGAAATGGATAAATTCCTAGAAGCATAAATTACCAAAGCTGAAGCAAATAGAAATAGAAAATTTGAACGCACCTATTACCAGCAATGAAATTTAATCAATAATCAAAAATCTCCCAACAAAGAAAAGTCCAGGACCAGATGACTTAACAGGTCCATTCTACCAAACATTTAAAGAAGAGTTAATATCTATACTTCTCAAACTATTCCAAAAAATAAAAAGGAAAGGAAAACTCACAAATTCATCCTATAAAGCCAGAATTGCCCTGATACCAAAACTAGATAAAGACATCACAAATTCCTGATGAACACAGATGCAAAAATCCTCAATAAAATACTAGCAAACCAAGTCCAACAGTACATTAAAGAAATCACTCACGAATAAGTGGGATTTATTTCTGGGTTGCAAGAGTGGTTCAATATTCACAAATCAATCAATGTAATACATCACATCAAAAAGGGAATGGATAAAAACCATATGATCATCTCAATAGATGTAGAAAAAGCATTTGACAAAGTACAGCATCCATTCATGATAAAAACCCTTAACATGAGGGAACAAACCTCAACATAATAAAGGCCTTATATGAAAAACACACAGTGAACATCATACTCAATGAGGAAAAACTTAGAGCTTTTCCTCCAAGGTGAGGAATGAGATAGGGATGTCCACTCACAACTTTTATTCAAAATAGTAATGGAAGTCTATCTACAGCAATTGGAAAACAAAAAGAAATAAAAAGCATCCAAATTGATAAACAAGAAGTAAAACTCACTATTTGCAGATGCCATAATACTATATATACAAAACCCTAAAGACATCACCAAAAAACTAATTGGACTGATAAATGAATTCAATAAAATTGCAGGATACAAAATCATTGTACAGAAATCTGTTGCATTTTAATACACTAATGATGAAACAGCAGAAAGATAAATTAAGAAAAAAAATTCCTTTTATAGTTGTACCAAAATAATGAAATACCTAGGAATAAATCTAACCAAAGGAGTGAAAGACCTGTACTCTGAAAACTATAAAACATTGTTGAAGAAATTGAAGATCACACAAAGAAATGGAAAGGCATTCCATGATTACAGATTGGAAGAACAAATATTGTTAAAATGTATATACTACCCAAAACAAGATACACATTTAATGCAATCCCTATCAAAATACCAACAACATTTTTCACAGTAATAAAACAAACAATCCTAAAATTTGTATGGAACCATAAAAGACCCTGAATAGCCAAAGCAATCTTGTAAAAGAAAAAACAAAACTGGAGGGATCACAATTCCACTCTTTAATTTATATTACAAAGCTGTTGTAATCAAAATGGTATGGTCCTGATACAAAAACAGACAAATAGATCAATGGAACAGACTAGAAAACCCAGAAATACACCCACAGTTATATGGTCAATTAATCTTCGACAAAGGAGGAAAGAATATACAATGTGAAAAATAAAGTGTCTTCAACAAATAGTGTTGGGAAAACCTGACAGCTACACGCAAAAGAATGAAACTTTGTTACACCATATACAAAAATAAATTCAAAATAGATTAAAGACTTAAATGTGAGACATAAAACCATAAAAATCCTAGAAGAGAACACAGACAGTATGTTTCTAACATCAGCTGTACCAACATTTTTCTAGATATGTCTCCTGAGGCAAGGGAAATAAAGCAGAAGTAAACTATTGAGACTACATCAAAACAAAAAGCTTCTGCACAGCAAAGGAAACAATCAACAAAACTAAAATGTAACCAACTAAATGGAAGAAGATATTTGCAAGTGACATATCCAATAAAGGGTTAGTATCCAAAATGTATAAAAAACTAATATAATTCAACACCCCAGCAACAAATAATCCAATTTACAAAATGGACAGAAAACTTGAACAGACATATCTTCAAGGAATACATGATCATGGCCAACAGACACATGAATAGATGCTCAACATCAGTCATCATGAAGGAAATGCAAATCAAAAGTACAATGAGATATTACCTCACTCCTGTCAGAATGGCTAAAATAAAAAACACAAGAAACAATAGGTGTTGGTGAGGATGTGGAGAAAAAGGAACTCTTGTACACTGTTGGTGGGAATGCAAACTGGTGCAGCCACTCTGGAAAACAGTGTGGATGTTCCTCAAGCAGTTAAAAATAGAACTAACCTATGACCTAGTAATTGCACAACGGGATATTTGTCCCCAAAATACAAGAACACTAATTCAAAGGGACACATGCACCCCTATGTTTATTGCAGCATTATCTACAATAGCCACATTATGGAAGCAGTCCAAGTATATATTGATATATGAATGGATAAAGAAGAAGTGGTATATATATATACAATGGAATATTACTCAGTCATTAAAACGAATGAAATCTTTCCATTTACAACAACATGTATGGAGCTAGACAGTATAATGCTAAATGAAATAAGTCAGTCAGAGACAAATACCATATGATTTCCCTCATATGTGGAATTTAAGAAAGAAAAAAAATGAACAAAGGAAAAAAAAGAGAGTAAAGCAAACTAAGAAACAGACTTAACTATAGAGAACAAACTGATGGTTGCCAGAGTGGAAGGGTTGGAGGCATGGGTTAAATAGGTGATGGGGATTAAGGAGTGCACTTGTCATGATGAGCACCTAGTGATGTATGGAATTGTTGAATCACTATATTGTATATCTGACACTAACATAACACTGTATGTTAGACTGGAATTAAAATTAAAAATAAAATCATTGAATTGTACACTTTAAAATAGTGAAATGTTTGCTATATATATTATGTCTCAGCTAAGCTTCTTTAAATATATAAAAAATAAACTATAACCAGTTGAAAGCATGGGGAGAGAGAGATGTGATGATGCTGAAAATTGCTGGAGTGACTGGGGCACCCGAGGCAGGTGATTACAGGACAGGGAATATCCTAGAGTTGGCAAAATAAATGCTATAAAGTAATTCCATAAAGTAAATTCATGGGCAGGGACTAGAATAGTGTAAAGTAATTATGCCAAGTGTTGCCAGGCAATGTGCTTACAAACACAGTCCTCTCAGTGGAATCTTGTTTTCCACCATTTTCTTTTTCCTATGGTACATACCTGAAGAACTCTGGTATTCCGGAGCTGCTATAGCCACTTCTGCCACTGGTGCCACCACTGCTACCACTGCTGGTGTACAACTAGCCATGGTGCTAGCACCAGGAGTTGATGTATGTTAAGGGCCTTATTTTCTGCACCATGTACCTTCTTTGAGCCAGTATATGCCTCCACTTTTGGGCTACATTTAACAAGAAAGCTCCCAAAGCAGGGCTGCCTTATGTTTCTTATATCTGATCTGTTTTTGGCAAAAGAGCTGTCACTGTTTTTCCTCCTGTCACACACTTTAAAAATCAGAACTTGAGTGTCCCAAGATCTGGGCCAAAGAACACGCTAAGTGGTAGACACTGCAACCAGAGCTCTATTCAGTTTTACCTTTCTCTCTCATGCTATTGATCCAGGCTTGCGGACGTCCATTCTTTTTTTCCTTCAGCTGAATTCTTTTTCAGAAGACTTATCAGTCTCTCATCAAAATAGATCCCTAAAGAGACTACCCCATCAGTCCTCTATATATGTTTAATCCTATGCTAAAGGGTATGTGCTTAAGCTAAGACCTCTGCTCCATCCCATAAATGGTACAACTTTTATTCAATAATTCATACATTATTTCCTAAACACCTATTATGTGCCAGGTTCTATTCTAGACACTGAGGATATAATGGTGAACACAATGCAATCCATGTTCTCATGAAGCTTCTGTCTGGAGGGGAACAGAAAATAAACAAAACATTATATAAATTGTTCTTTAATTGCATTTGTGACCTATAGGAAAAATATAGGCTGCTGTGACAAGATTTGATAGTAGGATCCAAACAACACAAAGGTGGCAGGAAAGTATACTTGAGGTAATGATATTTCTATTGCATCCTGGAGCCTGTGGAGGAGCTAATCAGGTGAAGGAGTTTGAAGAAGGGAGATGAGCTTTGCAGACAAAGGAAGCAACATTCATCATTCATCCATCTGTCCATTCCTTTATTCATTCATTCAGCAAGTATTTATTGAACACCTACCATGTATGAAGCATTGTTACAGGTGCTGAGGATTCAATAGTATAGGAAAAGCCACCAAATAAAATATGTGTTATCATGTTGCTTACATTCTAATAGAACAGAGGACAAAAATAAACAACACAAATATGTAAAATAATTAGTATATTAGATGGGAAATGCTATGGAGATCAAAAAGCAATGAAGCATGGGACATCTGGCTTGCTCAGTCAGTAGAGCATACAACTCTTGATCTCTAGGTCATTAGTTTAAGCCCCATGTTGAGTGTAGAGCTTAATTAAAAATCATTTTAGGGGCTCCTGTGTGGTTCAGTCAGTTAATCGTCTGACTTCAGCTCAGGTCATGACCTCCCAGTTTGTGGGTTTGAGAACTACACGGGCTCCAGAGCCTGGAGCCTGTTTCGGATTTTGTGTCTCCCTCTCTCTGCCCCTCTACCCCTCATGCTCTGTCTCTCTCTCAAAAATAAATAACCATTAATTAAAAAAAAAAAACAATGCAGCATGATTGGGAGTGCTTTGAATAAGTATTGGGGAAGGAGGTGGGTGCAGATCTAAGGTAGGGAGGTTCCTACCACTTTCCAGAGGCTGAAAGTAGGCAACCATGGCTGTGAGATGAAGAGTGAATGCTTATACTACATTCTTCTATTTATATGGCATTTTGTTTTCATGTACAATTCATACACTGCCCAGTGTTGTCTAGTCCTTGCCAACACAGTATAATTGACCCTTATTCACCAAAAGCTCTTGATTCAGTGTGTTTTGGGGACAGTTTCCATGGGGACATATCTTTAACTTTATAATGGATAATTAGAGAATTAGGATTCTCTTTAGAGAAATATGTTTTTAGTCAACTTTGCTGGGTTGCAAACGCATTTGTGGAAATTAATATTTTAGAGCTTTAAATTTTAGCTGATTAGGCCATACACACTTGAAAGCACGTTGGCAGAATGACCAAATGTGCAAACCAAGATAATTCTGACTTCTGGGGGAAGACAATATTCAGACTTTTGCAAAGCAGGGAAGTGGTGGGTCTGGCTTTCACAGGTGATATGTAGTTGAATGTTTAGAAGTCAGGTCTCCTCTAATACGTAATCAAGTCAAAGTCCATCAGCATATTTGTGTAGAATGAGTCTAAACTGCATTTCTAGAATGAGTTTCTGACACATTTGACACATTGCATGGCATTAAAAAAACACTGAGAAATAATGTAGGTATTGGGGTTCAAGGTGGAGAGAAATGGAGACTTTATGCTGGTAAACAAACACACCTTTTAGTCTGGGCTTTGTCACTTACTACCTATAGACAAGTCACTTACTACCTTTGAACAAGGCTGAACCTCAGTTTTACCATTGTAAAATTAGAATGGGAATATACCTTTCACAGGATGCTGTGAGAAATAAATGAGATGATGAATGTGGAAAGCATTTTAGGATAGCAATAGCTAATTTTTATTGAGGTATTAGTATCTGCCAGGAACAATTTTAAGCATCTGACATATATTAACTCATTTGATACAACAACCTGAGGAAATTGGTATTATTATTATTTTTCCAACTTTACAGTTGGGGAAACTGGAGCTCAAAAATGTTAATTGATTTACTCAAGGTCACACAGAAAACCAGGATTAAAACTCCGGAAGCCATGCTCCTAACTTTCATACTATACTTCCTGGGTAGCAATTAAAAGAGTTATGGAGTTAATTACTCAGAAGGAGGATATGAAATCTGGCTATTAAATAGCAGAAATAGGGTTCAAACCTTGGTCCATCTACAGAGTCTGTGCTTTTTTCACCGTGCAACCTCCTGACAGCACATAATAATAGTAGCTATAATTTGTTGACTGCCTATTTACCAAGCACTTTATGCCTACCTAATTTTAATAAGATAAATAACCCTACAATGTAGATATTATCCTCATCTGACAGGTGAGGAAAATGAGCGTCAGAGTCCAAAGTCCCACCACTCAGAGTTTTAATGTACATCTGCTTCACACCAGAAATTATATCAACTGTACCTTGCTATTATTGTCGCAAAGTGTAAAGGGTACACCTGGTCATTTTCAGCACATGACAAGAAGCATCAGCTGTATGCTTTGGGTAACTCAATTGATATTATTTTATATGACGATGGTGCCAATTAAACTAACTCCTACAACATCCATCACCTAATTTAAGGTGGCATATCTGCTTATTTCTGATATCTCCTTCCCTTCTAGCTCTTTCTCTCCCTTGAATCTTTCCCTCCTTGTCTTCTTTTTCTTTCCTTCCTACTCTCCTTTTTTCTCTTCCTGTTTACTCCTCCAACCCTTTCCCCATCTTTAGGGCCATTTGGGTTCAGGCAGGGAGACATGAGGGCATCTTCTGTGGGATAAGTTGTCTTCAGGGTTACACCAACCCTGGAACTGAAACATTAATAGGGAAAAGCCTGGAAATTGGCCCAGCCTCATCAGATTTTTGATGAATACGTTGACTAAGCCAGGCTCAAAAAAGAACCGACTGAGGGGTGCCTGCGTAGTTCAGTTGGTTAAGCGTCCAACTTTGGCTCAGGTCATGATCCCACGGTTTGTGGGTTTGAGCCCCACATCGGATTCTCTGCTGTCAGCACAGAGCCCGCTTCAGATCTTCTGTCTGTCTCCCTCTCTCTCTGCCCCTCCCCTGTTCATGCTCTGTCTCTCCCTCTCACAAAAATAAACAAACATTACAAAAAAAAAAAAACCATTATTTGTAGACATTCATTAGGAACATTCATCTATGGGGCCATGGCTGATCAAAAAGTATACATAAAAACATCAGATCATTCACTTATTTAGACAATTTATTCTTCAAATGTAAGTGCTTATCACTGTCTGAAGAATAGACAAAGAGAGGGAAGTAAGTTCCCTGCCCTCAAGGAATTTAGAAGTTCTAAGTTCATCGTGGGAGCAGACACATGCTCAAATAGTTATAATACATGGAGATAAGTGCTTTAATAGAGAATTATACTAGGTGTCATAAGAACCCAGAGTAAACAGCCAATTATTTTTGGGGGGAGGAAAGAAGAGTCAGGGAAGACTTCAATAAGGAGGTGGCATTTAAGTTAGACCTTGACAGGTGAGCACCAGAGAAGGAGGGAAGGACATGCCAGGAAGAACAAAAAACCTGTGCAAAGGCATGGAAGCGTGAAACAACAATGCAGCTTCTGGGCACAGCAAGTAGTTCAGTATTTCTGGTAAGTGTTCAATTTCATGACTTATCAACTACGTGACTGGGCTAAGTCACCTGCCCCTCTTGGCTTATTTCCTCCCCTATTAAATGGTAAGAATAAAATAATCATTTTATATACACTATGTATCAAATGAAATGGTTAACGTGGAATTCTGGCATCATGTGGAGGTATGAATTTAGTAATTCTTTTCAATATTTAAAGGCTATGTTAAAGTAGATGTGAAGTAACTTTATAAATTATAAAGCACCATACATGTGTGCACTGGTAATACTATAAATTTATGGACCAAAACTACAGCACTGCAGGAAAGCTAAAGAGTTTAGTTTTCAGCCACCTGGCTCCAGTCCCTCCCTTGGTTAGTTTGGTGCAAGGATTCCTCCCTCCATCTGCTCATCCCCCATAGCTACTTTTTACATTAGTTTATGTGGGAGAATATGTGAGCAAGACGATTTTCCTGTACCCACTCCCCATCCTATTCTTAGCTCCTTATCTTTTTGTCTCTGGGCCTCAAAAGGGAACATATATCCTTCAATTTTCCCCTCCTTACTCCACTCTCCCCTACTTCATTCCAGGAGTTTCAGGAAACCTTTAACATTCATATTTATTCAAGAATTTTAATTCCAACATCTGGGACCCTGGATTGTCATTTCCAAAATCCTATTCACAATGTCTCCCATGGTGGGTGGGTAGTGTGTGTCTAAAAGACATCATCAAATAGACCTCGTGGTCTACCTTAACCTCTTAGGACTTCAATATGAAGAATTGAGTTACTTTTGTGTTTAAAGGGTTGGTGGTTAGAATGTGGAAATTAGACATGTTTTATTTTGATCCATGAAATGGGCAGGGTATATGTGCCCTGGGTAATTAGTAATGTATCATAGGAAACCCAAAGAAAATAGATGTTTCCAAAAAAAATGGCAAGCTTTCCTGGCTGAGTCATGGTTCTAAGTTCTATTTAGGCAATGGACTCTCTGACCTATCCTTAGCAATATTTCATTAGTCATACCTGTCTGCAGATGATTATATCTGGCTCCATAAATGTCATATGTGTGTATGTTTCCTTTCTGGATAGACCCTACACTTATAAAGGGCACTACCTATATCTTGTCTATTTATGGATCTCTATGTCATGCCCTAGCTTAATGTGTGGCCCATAAGGGTTCAGTTAATTAAATGAATTAATTAATAAATGATAAAAAATTTGCTAAGGGAAACAGGATAGCTTGACTTGGGAATTCTCAAGAAATCCTTGCTGTTTGAACTATAATACTACAGGGAGTTACAATTTCCTCTTGGTGATAGGGGAACCAATACTTTCTCAGAGACAGGCACTTATTCTATCTACATCATAACTCTGATGGTTAGGTAGTACGTTGTTGCCCCCAGCCTACCTTCCACAGCTACTTCCCTTTATCCTGGAAGTGAAAGGCAAATCAACCGTTTTGAAATTTCAACAATAATTAACTGAATGCCTAATATATGTCACGCCCTGGGATAAGCAGCAGGTTACACAGAGATGAATAAGACATAGTCCCTGGCATTGAAGAATATGCCCTCTTATCAGAGAGACAGACTTGTATTCACACACTTATAATATAGAAGACAGAATGCACTGTGTAAATTCAAAAGAAAGTGATATTAATTCAGTCTTGGAGGCTGTAGTGGATTGAATGGTGGCCTCCCAAAATATATGTCCAAGTTCTAATGTCTGATATCTGTGAATGTAAATTTATCTGGAAAATGGGCTTTTGCAGATGTAATTAAGTAATGGACCTCAAAATAACATCATCCTGGATTAACCAGATAAGATCTAAATCCAATGACAAGTGTCCATATAAGAAGATGAATAATAGATGGGCACCTGAATGGCTCAGTTGGTTAAGTGTCTGACTCTTGAGTTTGGCTCAGGTCATGATCTCAAGGTTTGTGAGATCAAGCCTTGCATGGGGCTCTGCATTGACAGTGTGGGGCCTGCTTGGGATTCTCTCTGTCCCTCCCTCTCTCTGACCCTCCCCTGATTTTCTCTCTCTCTGTCTATCAAAACAAATAAATAAACTTTACAAAAAGAAGATGAACAATAGAGATACGGTCAAGAAGGTCATGTGAAGATGGAGGCAGAAATATTAGTTATGCTGTTACAAGCCAAGAAATATCAGGAGCTACCAGAAGTTGGAAGAGGCAAGGAAGGATCCTCTCCTAGAGCCCTGAGGGGAGCATGGCCCAACTGACACCCTGATTTCAGACTCCTGGGCTCCAGAACTAGGAAAAAATAAATGTATGTTGTTTTAAGCCATCAAGTTTATGGTAATTTGTTGCAACAATCCTAGGGAAATAATACAGGAAGATTAAAGAAAGACCTTAGAAAGGATATGACACTTTAACTAGACTTTAAAGGAAGAAGGATTTTGAGGTGCAAAGGAGCTCAGGCTGAGGACACAGCATGAGCAAAGACATGGATATATAAAATGGAGAGTGTCCATGTGTTTGGAGTGCCAGCTATGTAGAGCAGTAAAGGTATTTGGACTGTTTCATGATTATTAGTTTAGGGATTTAGACATTTTGTTATTCAGAGTTTAGGGAGCCATTGAAGATTTTGAAGGTTTGAAGTAACAAGAGAGAATGCCCTGTTATTTAACAAAGCTGAGGGCACACATTGACTGCTAGGAACAAATAGCCACAGTGGGTAGTGTGTTGATTCCACATTTTCTAGATGCCAATGGACTGGTTTGTGTGTAGCCAAAAAAAAGTGCTCAGGGAGTATTTGTGTTAGATGAATGGGAACATCTCTTTTCTTGACTTGTTCTGCATTTACTCTTTTTTTTTTAAGTAGGCTCCATGCCCAGCATGGAGCCTAACATAGGGAACATACCCATGAACTTGAGATCAAGACCCTAGCCTAGATCAAGAGTCAGATGCTCAAAGAACTGAACCACCCAGGTGCCCCCACCCTTTACTCCTTTGAAACAAATCCTCCATACTGTGCAGGATCTGCTTAGAGGCTGCATAATCTCTAGAGCAATGTTTTTGGGGATTTGGCACGATTGCCTATATGGTTGGACCTAAAGAGGCTAGTTCAGGGAAAGACAGGCCTTGAACCCAGCCAGAGATTTTGTTTCCTTTCTAAAGTAATTTTCTTTCACTCTCCTTTTAGTTTTATTATTT
Organism: Lynx rufus; assembly: GCF_022079265.1. NCBI lineage: Eukaryota > Metazoa > Chordata > Mammalia > Carnivora > Felidae > Lynx > Lynx rufus. The sequence goes on from NW_025814859.1 coordinate 862,701, forward strand.
TTCTAAGGTCTGAGCCAGTCATTACTCACCATATTATACTATCACCATCACCATCATCACCACCATTTTCAAAATCAACAGCAGGAGCAGCAGCTATTAACAGGGCAAAAGGAGAATATCATGGGAACTGTTAATGTAGATAGAAGAAATTTCACAATTTCCCCATCAATAACTTAGGAAGCTTCCTGCAGAAAGGGAGATTTTAGAAACTTCTGGAGTACATGCACAGACATATTTATTATATGCCACTATATTCCAAGCCTTTTGTCAGGTGTTTTTATACACCTTAACTCATGAATTTCTCACAAGTTCTCTGTGAGGTAGAGATTATTATTATTATTATTAGCCTCTTTTTACAGATGAGATTATGGCTTTGAGAAGACTCAGTAAACCACCCAGGACCATATCAGTAAGGGACAGAACCCAAGGTCATGTGATTCCAAGTCCAGTGTTCTTTTTACTACAGTACAGCTTACCCTGCTTACCTCTACTTGGGTTGGTGGGGGCATAGGATGAGGTACACTCTTGAGGTATTGGATTTTATATGAAGAGGAGTCTTTTAAGGTCCTTTCCTTAAAGGAAAAGAAATAACAATGTTCAAGAAACTCTGGACCAGATGTTTCGAGGGCTAGTTGAGCTTGATCTGTCTGGGTCTCCTCACTCTAGGACTACTGTTCAAACCATGAGACTACATTGCAATTTCCAACAGTGTACATTTGATAGTTTTAATACATACCTCCCACACTGAATAAGACTTGTGAGTCTGTGCCTGAGAAAGCTCACACTGCAGGGAATTCTGGGTGGTGCCTAAGCCAGGGAAACCCAAAACCCATATTCAAGACACGATCCACCTAATGGCAGTGCCACCTGGGCACCCAGCTGCATGATGGAGAGCTGAATTTGACTGTGAGATCTGGTTAAAGAAGTCTGCTGATCTCTGTCCAAGGTCCTTCCCTGAGTCTGGACACACTTCCTCATGGCCCATGTTTCCACTCTTATCTTGCTCAGGACCTTCTCAGTGCCGCCATGCCACAAACATTTGGCCTGTGGCTTCATCTAGGGCTTCTCCAGTGGCCCTTGGCAACTGAGGATGGAAATTATTTTCTCCAGACCTCAATTCTCTAGCTTTGATTCGCTCATCCTGTCTTAACATGTTTCAAAGGCTCACCCTGAGAGAGAAAGTGCTCAGTGACAGAAGCTGTTTCTGCCTAGGCTGGCTTTGAACACAACAAAGGCACATGAGCATGCTGGGAAAGTTGGATCAGGACGCCCCAGACACTCTTGATTGGAACCAACACTTTGTTCATTTTACCTCAATTGGTGGTCTCAGCTGTTGCAACTCAGCTCTAACACCACAGGTAGTGAATAGTCATGACTTCAACCAACAAATTTTGTTTGTTTGTTTTAAGGCTTAAGGAAGTAGGCTTCAAGGGGGGGGGGATTTGCAGTGGGACATTGTCTTTAAATACATTGCGATGACAAAACAGCATGATGTATGTGAAAGTTCATAATTCATATATGTTCCTCATTGCTATTATCTGAACCCAAAGATATAGTGCCTCATCTAGCTAGCTAGCTAGTATGTGGCCATGACATGAATTTTCCACATTTCTAAAGTTGAGAGCAAGAACCCAAAGATAAAATATCCTAGAGTTCCAAAACTTCCCAGTATGGCCCCATTCAACCCATCCAAATTTGGAAACTGGAGTGATCCCTGGCTCAAGCCACATTATATATGTCACTAATTCCCAAATACATTGCTCACCATACTGTGTCATACTCAGCTCATACTCTTCCCCATGCTCAATATACTCTTCTCCTCACTGCCTATCATAGTTATATTTCTCCCTCTGGCCCACCACACCTGGTGCATGCCAGGGCACCCCAAATTCCTTTGGTCTGCTAAGCAAAGTGTCTCTGAATTATTCTCACCTCTCACTGAGCCCTAATTATGCACAGCCTGGATATTGCTTTTCTGTGTTTCCATCCCTAGGCTAATATACTATAGGGTCCTTTTAGGTAATAATATGCCTTTAATTGTCTCTGTTTTCTCCTCCTGAGACCTAATACAGGGCCCTAGCCAAACACTAGCTAAATAATTCACAGAATGAGGATTTCCCTTGTCCCTCTTAGGGCTGATGAATGAAAAAAATTAAATACCTTTCTATTGTCAAGAGGGAGAGAGCTATGGTTTTCTAATGACATTTAGGACAAAGAAGGGTAACTTGTTGGTTCCATTTTATTTAATGGGAGCCCTCAATGTTCTGGGTGCTGCCCCTGAAATAAGAGAAACAACAATGCTGGTTTCAAATCTGGATCCCCTGAGTTCCTTTGGGACATTATTTGGAATTCACCAGGGAAAGGTGCCATAAAGTCCCAGCCAGGTGTGATTATGACCATTGTTACATAGTCTCTGGACACAATAGTGGTACATTATGTGAAAAACAATATGGTAGTTTCTTTCCTTGTATACATTCATGATACTGTGATACTGTGACTCTGTCATTTACCTTGTTTCCCCGTTTGAAATAAGTAGAGCATAAATTTGAGCTGAAAAATATACTACATCTGTCCTCAACATTATAAAAAGAAACTCCTTGGGTCCATCTCCAGGATGGCAACATCTCTTATGTCCCCCAAATATCCAGACACTGTCGCTCCCTTCACTGAGAACAGGCTGAATTGTGGGACTCTTAGGAAGTATGGAAGGCTGAAAACCACAATGCCCTTGACACTTGGTTGGTATCTGAAAGGCTGTGGCCATTTTGGATACCAGTTCCGGAGGCTAAGAATTATCCAGACATGTAAGATGGAAGTAATGGAGGAGTTAAATGTTTTCTCCAAAGAGAAACTCCAGCAAATATTCTTTAAACTTTGTTATCAAGCTTTAATAGCTTATGAATAAAGAGATTATTCTCTCAATTCCCCCCATGGAAAAACTGAGGGTCAGAAAGTTTTAGTGATTTGTTACATATCACAAGTTTGCCAATGGAAAAATTAAGACCAAACCCCAAGATTCTAGGTCGTAGTCTCATAGGCTTTCATTACCCTAATTTGCCCCAATGGACATGCTATAATGGACTGTTAAATAGCAGGGACCAATTGTTCCCAAATGGCACCTTCTTGCATTGAGGCCTCACAGTGATTCCCGCGATCTATCTTACAGGGAGAATAATTATAGAAAAGATCTTTTGTTACTGTTTTAGTCAATAAAATCCCAGGGAAAGGGATGGTGTTGGCCAAGACAGCTATCTTGACCTGAGTTTACCGTAGACAAAGCAAAGAATGTAGTGAAAACCTGATCATTGCCTTTATGTTGAGTGCCTCTGTTGTGCTAGGTACTGTGCTTAGACATGGGCACCAAAGCTAAATGTACCTGCTCTCCTCAACAAGATACTAGCCAACTGGATCCAAAAATACATTAAAAGAATTATTCACCATGACCAAGTGGGATTTATACCTGGGATGCAGAGCTGGTTCAACATCCGCAAAACAATCAACGTGATACATCACATCAATAAAAGAAAGGACAAGAACTACATGATCCTCTCAATAGATGCAGAGAAAGCATTTGACAAAATACAACATCTTTTCTTGATAAAAACTGTCAAGAAAGTAGGGATAGGAGGATCATATCTCAACATCATAAAAGCCATATATAAAAGACCCACCGCTAATATCATCCTCAATGAGGAAAAACTGAGAGCTTTCCCCCTAAGGTCAGGAATAAGACAGGGATGTCCACTCTCATAAGTGTATTGGAAATCTTAGCCTCAACAATCAGACAACACAAAGGAATAAATGTCATCCAAGTTGGCCAGGAGGAGGTCAAACTTTCACTCTTCGCAGATGACATGATACTCTATATGGAACACCCAAAAGATTCCACCAAAAAACTGCTAGAACTGATCCATGAATTCAGCAAAGTAACAGCAAATCAATGCACAGAAATCAGTTCCATTCCTATACACCAACAATGAAGCAACAGAAAGAGAAATCAAGGAATCAATCCCATTTACAACTGCACCAAAAACCATAAAATACCTAGGAATAAATCTAACCAAAGAGGTGAAAAATCTATACACTGAAAGCTATAGAAAGCTTATGAAAGAAATTGAAGAAGACACACAAAAAAATGGGAAAATATTCCATGCTCCTGGATAGGAAGAACAAACATTGTCAAAATGTCAATACTACCCAAAGCAATCTACATATTCAATGCAATCCTTATCAAAATAACACCAGCATTTTTCACAGAGCTAGAACAAACAATCCTAAAATTTGTATGGAATCAGAAAAGACCCCGAATAGCCAAAGCAATCTTCAAAAAGAAAACCAAAGCAGGAGGCATCACAATCCCAGACTTCAAGCTATATTACAAAGCTGTAATCATCAACATAGTATGGTACTGGCACAAGAACAGACACTCAGATCAATGCAACACAATAGAGAACCCAGAAATGGACCCACAAACGTATGACCAACTAATCTTTGACAAAGCAGGAAAGAATATCCAATGGACAAATTGGTGCAGCCGCTCTGGAAAGCAGTGTGGAGGTTCCTCAGAAAATTAAAAATAGACCTACCCTATGACCCAGCAATAGCACTGCTAGGAATCTACCCAAGGGATACAGGAGTACTGATGCATAGGGGCACTTGTACCCCAATGTTCATAGCAGCACTCTCAACAATAGCCAAATTATGGAAAGAGCCTAAATGTCCATCAACTGATGAATGGATAAAGAAATTGTGGTTTATATACACAATGGAATACTACGTGGCAATGAGAAAAAATGAAATATGGCCTTTTGTAGCAACGTGGATGGAACTGGAGAGTGTGATGCTAAGTGAAATAAGCCATACAGAGAAAGACAGATACCATATGGTTTCACTCTTATGTGGATCCTGAGAAACTCAACAGGAACCCATGGGGGAGGGGAAGGGAAAAAAAAAAAAAGAGGTTAGAGTGGGAGAGAGCCAAAGCATAAGAGACTGTTAAAAACTGAGAACAAACTGAGGGTTGATGGGGGGTGGGAGGGAGGGGCGGGTGGGTGATGGGTATTGAGGAGGGCACCTTTTGGGATGAGCACTGGGTGTTGTATGGAAACCAAGTTGTCAATAAACTTCATATAAAAAAAAAAAAGAATATCCAATGGAATAAAAACAGTTTCTTCAACAAGTGGTGCTGGGAAATTTGGACAGTGAAAAGCTGAAGAACGAACCTGGACCAATTACTTACACCATACACAAAAATAAACTCAAAATGGATGAAAGACCTCAATGTAAGACAGGAAGCCATTAAAATCCTTGAGGAGAAAGCAGGCAAAAACCTCTCTGACCTTGGCCGCAGCAACTTCTTACTCAACACATCTCTGGAGGCAAGGGAAACAAAAGCAAAAATGAACTATTGGGAACTCATCAAATAAAAAAGCTTCTGCACAGTGAAGGAAACAATCGGCAAAACTAAAAGGCAACCAACAAAATGGGAGAAGATATTTGCAAACGACATATCAGATAAAGGGTTAGTATCCAAAATCTATAAAGAACTTAGCCTCTGGAACTGGTATCCAAAATGGCCACAGCCTTTCAGATACCAACCAAGTATCAAGGGCATTGTGGTTTTCAGCCTTCCATACTTCCTAAGAGTCCCACAATTCAGCCTGTTCTCAGTGAAGGGGGCAATAGTGTCTGGAAATTTGGGGGGCATAAGAGAAGCTGCCATCCTGGAGATGGATCCAGGAGATGGGTGGCTTAGTTGGTTGAGCGTCTGACTTCAGCTCTGGTCATGATCTCGCAGTTCGTGGGTTCGAGCCCCGCATCGGGCTCTGTGTTGACAGCTCGGAGCCTGGAGCCTGCTTCGGATTCTGTGTCTCCCTCTCTCTCTGCCCCTTCCCCGCTCATTCTCTGTCTCTCTCTGTCTCTCAAAAATGAATAAACGTTAAAAAAATAAAAATAAATAAAGCAGGCAAAAACCTCTTTGACCTCGGTTGCAGCAACTTCTTAGTCAACACATCTCCGGAGGCAAGAGAAACAAAAACAAAAATGAACTATTGGGATCTCATCAAAATAAAAACTTCTGCACACCAAAGAAACACTCAACAAAACTAAAAGGCAACCGACAGAATGGGAGAAGATATTTGCAAATGACATATCAGATAAAGGGTTAGTATCCAAAATCTATAAAGAACTTATCAAACTCAACACCCAAAAAACAAATAATCCAGTGAAGAAATGGGCAAAAGACATGAATAGACACTTCTCCAAAGAAGACATCCAGATGACCAACTGACACATGAAAAAATGCTCAACATCACTCATCATCAGGGAAATGCAAATCAAAATCACAATGAGATACCACCTTACACCTGTCAGAATGGCTAACATTAACAACTCACGCAACAACAGATGTTGGCAAGGATGTGGAGAAAGAGGGTCTCTTTTGCATTGTTGGTGGCAATGCAAGCTGGTGCAGCCACTCTGGAAAATAGTATGGAGGTTCCTCAAAAAACTGAAAATAGAGCTACACTACGACCCAGCAATTGCACTACTAGGTATTTATCCAAGGGATACAGGTGTGTTGTTTCGAAGGGACACATGCACCCCCATGTTTATAGCAGCACTATTGACAATAGCCAAAGTATGGGAAAAGCCCAAATGTCCATCGATGGATGAATGGATAAAGAAGATGTGGTGTATATAGACAATGGAGTATCACTGGGCAATCAAAAAGAATGAAATCTTGCCACTTGCAACTACGTGGATGGAACTAGAGGGTATTATGCTAAGTGAAATTAGTCAGATAAAGACAAATATCATATGACTTCACTCATAGGACTTTGAGACAAAACAGATGAACATAAGGGAAGGGAAACAAAAATAATATAAAAACAGGGAGGGGGACAAAACATGAAAGACTCTTAAATATAGAGAACAAACAGAGGGTTGCTGGAGGGGTTGTGGGAGGGGGGATGGGCTAAATGGGTAAGGGGCATTAAGGAATCTACTCTTGAAATCATTGTTGCACTATATTCTAAGTAACTTGGATGTAAATTAAAAAATAAATTAATTTAAAAAAGTTCCTGCTCTCAAGTGAAATCAGTATCTTGAAGAGATATCTGCACGTCTGTGTTCATTGCGGCAGTAATAACCAAGGTATGGAAACAACTTAAGTATCTGTAGATGGATAAATGGATAAATAAAATATTACACACACAGATGGAGAGAGAGAGAGACATATTATTCAGTCTTTAAAAAGAAGGGAATATTGCCATTTGTGACATGCATAAAGCTAGAAGATACTATAGGGTAATAAAATAGACACAGAAAGATGAATACTGCATGATCTCACTTATGTGTGGAATGTGAAAAAGTGGAATTCATAAAAACAGAACAGGATGGTGTTTGCTGTCAGCTTGGGGTAGGGCAAAAGGGGAGCTATTGGTCAAAGGGTATAAAGTTTCAGTTATGCAGGATGAGTATGTTTGGAAGATCTAAAGTACAGCATGGTAACTATAGTTAACAGTACTGTATTTTACTTGAAATTTGCTAAGAGAAATTATCTTAAGATAATATATAACTATGTGAGATCATGGATGTGTAATTAGCTTGATGATGGTATCCATTTCAAAATGTATACATATATCAAAACGTCACAATGTACACCTTAAATATAAACAAATTTTTTTGTAAATTAAAAAGTACCTGCTCTCCTCCCTTTAAGTGAGTAGTCTAGAAGGGGAAGAATATATATATAAGTAGACAGTGTTAGTATCATATGCTTGGTGTGGTAATTAAGGTAAACCCAGGATGTAATAGGAGAAGAGAGGAAGACACCTAGGCTAGACTACAGGTAGAGATAGGCCCTCAAAAGTTTTCCTGAAGTGACTACAACTAACAACAGTGCCTTGCCCATTGAACGCCCTCAATAAAAGTTATCTATTATTACTATGGCAGTAGACAATATTCCTGCCCTCAAGGAACTCACAGTCTAGCATGGAGAAAGTACCAACACCTAAGTATAATAATATGTAATTTGTGCTCAATAGTCTGTTGGGGAAAACAAGAACAGATAATAGCTCACATTCAATGAATGTTGCTTGTTCATCAAGCACTGTTCAAAGGATATCATATATATTCCTTCATTTAGTTCCCACAACAACCCTATGTTTAATTCCATTTCCTCAATTATAGATGAGGAAACTGAAGCACAGAGAAGTAAAGTAAGTTGTCTAAGGCCAAGTTAGTTACAACTAATAACTGGTGCTAAGTGGTCACATGTAAGGGGAAAAAATGCAGCCCCTGATACATGAAATCTGGCTTGGCACTCACAGGTAGGCCATGTTGTTTTCCTGTTGGACATAAACAATCTCACAAAATACCAACATCAGACAAGGTTACTCTGAGAACATGATAAATAGAGACAAAACAAGGACCCCTCATAATGTAATCTAAGCACAAACAGAAACAAGGTCACTATACCATGCACAAAGACTTTTCCCTACTTGGGTATACCCTTATTATAGGTAATATTTATTAAGATGCTCAATCATAAAAAGAATTCAAGGAATCCATCCCATTTACAATTGCACCAAAACCAATAAGATACCTAGGAATAATCCTAGTCAAAGACGTAAAAGATACGTACTCTGAAAACTATAGAACACTTATGAAAGAAATTGAAGAGGACACAAATAAATGGAAAGACATTTCATGCTAATGGATTGGAACAACAAATATTGTTAAAATGTCTATACTACCTAAAGCAATCTACATGTGTAAGGCTATCCCTATCAAAATATCACCAGCATTTTTCACAGAGCCAGAACAAACAATCCTAAAATTTGTATGGAACCACAATAGACCCCAAATAGCCAAACAATCCTGAAAAAGAAAAGCAAAACTGGAGGCATCACGATTTTGGACTTCAAGCTATATTATAAAGCTGTTGGATCAAAACAGTATGGTACTGACACAAAAACAGACACATAAATCAGGGGAACAAATAGAAAACCCAAAAAAGAACCCACAACTATTTGGTCAACTAACCTTCAACAAAGCAGGAAAGAATATTCAATGGAAAAAAGACAGTCTTTTCAGCAAATGGTGCTGGGAAAACTGGACAGCAACATGCAGTAGAAGGAAACTGGATCACTTTATTACACCATACACAAAAATAAATTCAAAATGGATATAAGACTGAAATGTGGTTGAGAACATCATCAAAATCCTTCAACCTTGGCTGTAGCAACCTCTTACTAGACATGTCTCTAGAGGCAAGGGAAACAAAAGCTTCATCAAGATAAAAAGCTTCTGCACAGCAGAGGAAACAATCAACAAAACTAAAAGGCAGCCTATGGAATGGGAGAAGATATTTACAAATGACATATCTGATAAAGAATCTACACAGATCAGGGGCGCCTGGGTGGCGCAGTCGGTTAAGCGTCCGACTTCAGCCAGGTCACGATCTCGCGGTCCGTGAGTTCGAGCCCCGCATCAGGCTCTGGGCTGATGGCTCAGAGCCTGGAGCCTGTTTCCGATTCTGTGTCTCCCTCTCTCTCTGCCCCTCCCCCGTTCATGCTCTGTCTCTCTCTGTCCCAAAAATAAATAAACGTTGAAAAAAAATTAAAAAAAAAAAAGAATCTACACAGATCAATAAAGAACTTATAAAATGAAACACCCAGAAAACAAATAATCCAGTTACAAAATGGGGAGAAGATATGAATAAACATTTTTCCAAAACCATCCAGATGGCTAACGGACACATGAAAAGATGCTCAGCATCAGCTATCACCAGGGAAATACAAATTAAAACCATGATGAGATACCACCTCACATCTGTCAGAATGGCTAAAATTAACAACACAGGAAACAACAGATGTTGGCAAGGATGTGGATAAAGGGGAGCCCTCTTACACTCTTTGTGGGAATGCAAACTGGTGCAGCCACTCTGGAAAACAGTATTGCGTTCTTCAAAAAGTTAAAAATAGAACTACCCTATGACTCGGCAAATGCACTACTAGGTATTTACCCAAAGGATACAAAAATACATATTTGAAGGGGTACATGCACCCTGATGTTTATAGCAGTATAATCAACAATAGCCAAACCATAGAAAAAGTGCAAATGTCCATCGACTGATGAATGGATAAAGAAGATGTGGTATATATACAATGGAATATTACTCAGTCATCAAAAAGATTGAAATCTGGTCATTCACAATGATGTGGTTGGAACTAGTGTATTATGCTAAGCCAAATAAGTCATTCAAAGAAAGAAAAATAACATATGATTTCACTCATATGTGGAATTTAAGAAACAAAACATATGAACATATGGGGAAAAAAGAAAGAAGGATACAAACTAAAAGGGACTTAACTATAGAGAATAAACCAAGGGTTTCTGAAGGGGAGGTAGGTGGGGGGGGGTGGGTTAAATGGGTGATGGGCATTAAGGAGGGCGCTTGTTATGATGAGCACTGGGTGTTTTATATAAGTAATGAATCACTGAATTCTACTCCCGAAACCAATATTCCATTATATGTTAACTAACTATAATTTAAATAAAAATTTGAAAAAAAAGATTCCCAATCATAGAATTGCCCTTGCTTGCTGACAGCATTTAATACAGCATGAATCCCTACTTTCTAAGACTCTCCCCTAAATTACCCAACCAAAGCCCAAAGCCTAGAAGTCCTTTCTACCATCCTTTTACTATGACACCCCATGTCCTTATTGTATTTGTCTGCTAGGGCTGCCATAACAAAATAAATACCACAGGATGAGTGGCTTCAACAACAGAGATTTATATATTTTCTCACAGTTCTGGAAGCTAGAAGTCCAATATAAAGGTATTGGTACATGCAGTTTCTCCTCCAACTTCTCTCTTTGGCTTGCAGATGGCTGCCTTTTCGCTGTGTCCTCACATGGTCTTTTCTCTGTTTGCATATGCCGCTGGTGTCTCTTTATGTGTACATATTTTCTCTTCTTATGAAAGAACATAAGTGAGATTGAATTTGGGCCCATCGTAATTACCTCATTTTAACTTAATCACCTCTTCAAAAGTCCTACCTTCATATACAGTCACATTCTGAGGTATTGGAGGTTAGAGCTTCAAGATATGAATTTGAGAGGGGAAACAGTTCAACCCCTAATATCTCTGATGTACATTCTCCCTCACTGTAACAAGTAATAAACCTAACTTTTTCAACTGAGGGTGTGTACCCGGTAGTCTTTGGATGGAGAGCATTGACACAAATTATAACTGGTAACTAATAAGCAACTAACTTAAAATTTTTTAATGTTTATTTTTGAGAAAGGAGAGAGAGAGAGAGAGCGCGATCAGGGGAGGGACAGAGAGAGGGGGGACAGAGGATTCGAAGCAGGCACCCCTAAGTGACTAACTTTAAGAAAGAAGAATAGTGTACTTCATTAATATAGGTGAAAACAATGCTTTCCAACAATGGGAAAAGAGCAATTCATTGTAGCACTTGAGATCCATCCAATACCATGGTGTAGCATTTCACATGTTGAATATTATTTGTTTGTTTTTGTTTTTGAGGGCAGAAGCCAAATCCTTTTTTTCTTCATATTTATCCCAGTGCCTGAAAGAAGCAAATGTATTTGCATAGTGCTTGATAAATAAGATGCAAGATAAAGGTTTTGTTTCTTTTCTCAAGTTGTCTGTATCTAACTTCTTTGTGACTCAATTTTCTCACTTGTAAAATGGGAGTAATAAAATTGTTAGGATTAAGTAAAATAATTTGCACAGTATCTGGCACATAGTAACGACTCAGTGAGTGTCAATTATCTAAGGATGGACTATTATTTATGGATGAGTTTCATAGATGTGAAATGAGAGGGGGGGAGAGGATAAGAATGTTCCAGGGAGGCGGAATGGCAGAAACCAAGGCATGGAGATGACAAATTGTAAAAAGGCCCTCAATGCCCAGCCACTTTACTGCTCAGCAATGAAAGACCCATGGAGAGTGCATGAAACTTGATAAGGAAACCCATATTTTGTTGACAGTGGGATATCTACAACATTTGTCTCTTGTACTTTGTTAGGGACAGAGAAATCTCCGTCTCCCCTCCCCCCCTCCAACCTGTGCTGTTTCTGGAGAGGGGTTGTGTCACAGGCCATAGAAACTCTGTTGAGGGTAACAGTGAGAAGTTGCACACATCCAGTCTCAAGGCCTGAGCAGTGGCAGCAAAATGAGGCTGCAGCTGTGGCAGTAGACAAACCTGAAATCGGGCCCTGACTGACTGGTGAGGCTGTGCTTTAGCAATGGGCTGCTGCAACAAGTGCACACAAAGTAACTTAGTTTTACCTCTTCTGTTCTAGCACCAACATTTCCCTCTCTTGCCCTGGCTCCTAGTGGTGATGGTTCAGAGGCTCAGGCCCAGCCTTACATCCAGGGTTCCAGGGTGCTAAATAGTCCCTTCTAAAGTTGCTCTACAATCCTTTGCCATTTCCTGTTGGGTTCCCAGGAATTCTGAAGGGTAATGATCACCTAAGGGATTTCTCAATGACCACAGTCAGGTAGATTACTCTTCCTTCCTGGGGCTTATTCATGTTCCCTTCTCTCCTTCTTTATTCCAGAAAACGCCCTTCTCCAATTCTCTGGGGAATGGCCCTTCATCTAATCCTTCATGACCCACCCCCCTGGGGGCCTAGGCTCTGAAGTTAAGGGTAGGTAGAGATTGAATGGTTAGATGCTTGGTGGAGGAAGCCATTGGACTCTTCTTCCCCAAACTTCAGAGCGCCCCTCTCTGTACACATAACTGCTCTAAAAGATGTGGGAGAGTGGTGTCCAGCTGTGAGTCTGCCTAGGGAAGAACTCGCCACGGGCGCGGTGCACTAGGCTAGCTGCAAGAATGTGAGTGGGGGGCGGGGTGGGGTGGGGAAGGGGGGTGCGCGCCCTTTATGACAGGTGGCCGCGCAGTGCGCGCTCCCGGGCGCCTGAGGGGAGGGAGGGACAGACGGACAGAGTGGGAGGGGGTACATGGGGAAGGGACCGTAGACAAGGTAGAGAGAGCAGGATGGAAAGGGAAGGCTGTGGTGGGGAAGGGAGATGGGGGTAGAACGCAGCCAGCAAGAACAACCGTTTTGGAGGAAACAATAGCAGGGGCAATAGCGATGGTGGCAGCTGAGGCAGTCCCACTCTGGGCACCTTTCTGAATGGGCAGAGGCATCTCAGGGAGAAGAGGAGACCAGGCAGCGCCCGCCAAGGCTCTGAGAAAAGCAGCGGAGGGAGGGGAAGGAGGAGGAGGAGGAGGAGAAAGGGGAGGAGGAGGGGGGACGAGGCAGGGGGAGAACCCGGGAAGGAAAACCAGTAGCATCAGCATCAGCATCAGCAGCCGCCACCGCCACACCAGTAGCAGTAGCAGTAGCGGCAGTAGCAGCATTTAGCAATAGCTTTAACGACTACAGCGACAGTAGCAGCCGCCCTCCTTCTCTCTCCCTCCCGCGGACCGCCGCAGACACCGCACTGAGAGGGCTCCAGCGCCGCACGCGCAGCCGGCTGCTGAGATAGTCCCGGCCGGAGCGAGCGGTGGTACACCCGAAACACGGACCCCGGGAGCAGCCCATAGTCACTGAGGCGCTGAGTTTCAGGGCCAGAGCCTGACAGCTCTGACTCCATCTAGCACCGCGGCGGCGGCGGCGGCGGTGGCGCCTGAGGGACACAGGCGCGTTCACCTGGCGGGCCTGGCGCATGGAGCTGAGGCAGAGGCGGCGGCGGCGGCGGCAGCAGTAGCAGCGGCGGCGGCGACGGCGGCGGCTAGAGCAGCTGCGGCGACAGCGACAGCCCTGCCTTGACTGCGACCGCGCTAGTTCCAGCGCCCGCTGCCTGAGCCCGCCAGCGACTTGCGCCTCTTCAGGCGGCCTGTGAGGTGAGTACCAGCGTTGCCATCCAGCTCCCTGGCCTTCTCGCAGGCTCCCTGGCTGGCTCGAGGTGGAGGTGGCAAGGGGTGGAACGAATTGGGGGCAGCCGAGCCAAAAGAGGAGGAAGGGAAAACGGAAGGGAGGACCTCTGTGTGAGAATGGCGTACATGTGTGTGTTTGTATACGAGGGAGCGAGGCAGCAAGGGCGAGAGATCTCGGCCAACCCTGACAGGCACTGCAATCTAGGAAAGGCCTCTGTGCTCGCGCCTGGAGAGGGGGGGAGGGGAAGCGAGCGGGCCAGAGCCGTGGCGCTCGCACGCACGCAGCCGGGCATCAGAGACTGCAGTGTGCCGTCTTCTTTCGGGCTGGTGCCGAAGAGATCCTGGCCAGGAAACTGGCACCAAGACCACACGCTTCCGTGCGAGCGGGAAAACCCACGCGGCGGCCGCGACTGGGAGCTAGGGCCAAAGCGGCAGAGGTGCGAAGTACGGTCGCCAGCGCCCCCTACACGCTTGGGGCTCCCCTGCCAACCACAGAGCGCTCCCCAGCACACACCGCCCGACCAAGGGCCGCGGGCGGGTTTATGTTGGGGGTCCGAAAGAGCCTCGCCCAGCTTGTCACCTTCGCAAACATTGGCCCTCGGCCCCTTCCCGCTTTCGCTGGCAATCGAATTGACACTGTCCTGCGCGGCTTCTGGTGCTTCGCTCTGCCGCGCCCCTCTGCATAGGTCCGCTTGGGTCTGGCACACCCGGTGGGGCGGGAGGCCGCGAGCCTGAGTGAGGAGCCGGCCCGCTCTGGGAAAGTATGGAAATCGCGCCGCTGAGTTGGCGCCGTTCTGCTGAGGAATCCAGTGGTTTCAGCATGACTGCTTCTCTGTCTGATTCGTGAGGGACCGAATCACCCGCGCAAGGTTTCCAATCTTTTTCGAAGTTAAAAAAAAAAAAAAAAATTGGCCTCTCCATCTCAACATCGACATACTTGATTTTCTTGTCGAGCTTCTGATTGCGTTTTGGAATCAGTAGGTTTCATATTTTGCTTTTGGGTTTTGGCTCCCAGCATATTGTTGAATTCTGTGCACAGCATAGTACTTAGCTATGTGGCCTTTTCCTAACGTTCCATTTTCTAGACTCTTATCTGAAGAGACATGATTTGTGTGTAGGGCTGCTAAGGGCTGTTTTTTAAAAGCATCAAAAGCCTGTCAACCAGTCATTTGAATATCTCCACGGTTGTTTTTGGTGGAGGAGCAGAGTGTGCAGATAGTTCCTGAAATATTTTGTTTGGTGAGAAAAGGTGTTCCAGTAGTCTTCTCTGAACTATAGAGACAGTTTAGGTTTCAGGGGACGAATATGCCTTACATCTTTTACAAATAGGGTGCCATAACCAAACATTTTATTTACAACAGTGACGTTCTCATGACTGAGGAGAATTTACACTTATTTAAAATATATTTTTAGAAGGGAACAGAAAAGCCCTAAGTAACTGTCATTTTACATATTAACAGGGAAACTGGCTAATCAAATAAAACTGGCTGAGTGTCTGAAACTATCCCAGTGAAATATGTGGCTGTGAATATAATTAACCATCTGTCTAGTGAGCAATTTAAATTTGGGCTGGTACATTTTTATTACAGTGTCTAATTTCTGGAAGACTTGTACATTTTACCCAACAGTAACAACAAAAACGTATTTGCTTACTAGGTCAAAGACTTACTTGTGTGGTGGTGGGATTTCCCTTCCTCCCCGCCCCCCCCCCATCTTTCTTAAAGTCTTCACACTCCTTGATCTGGGAGGTCAAAATGAGCCTCTTGCTTTTCCAAATGGTATATTTCAATAGAAGAATTCAAACTGGTAGCTAGTGATTAGACATTTTTGTTTCTCAGAAATACCTTCCAATATTTTACCTTCCACAGAATCTAGAAAGATTGCATGCATTTGAGTTGAACAAAATACAATTTTTATGCACATGTGTTCAGATGGAGTAGGGTGATTCAACAAAATTTAAGACTTGAAATTTGACTCTATTTACTTCCTTTTATTCTAATTACACACTTGCTGTCCCCTAGCTGTCCCAGCCACCTTCCACCCTTGACAAATACACACTCACACACATAAAATCATGTCCTTTTGTCCTTAAAGCCAGTTTCTTAGGTTAACAGTATTCAGATCTGTGATTTTTAACAATATGTTGAGAAACTGTTTTTTTTTTTTTTGGAAATCAAGAGTGTAAAATAGAATAACACGAAAGGACATTGTACATATTTTAAAATTTTTCCCTATGATGTGATTTTAACTAGAAATTTGTTACTAGGAAAAAAAGGAATAGATTTTGGGTGGAGATGAAATGGCCCTAGGAAGATTAAATTTAAAATAGCTGTTGTTAACAGAACAGAATAAAAATGAACCACTGATTGATTGTGCAGTGGACTAGAGAAAGTCATTTAAAGGAAAATACTTTTAAAACAAATATTTGGCTAAATAATAGCTTTGATTAATGGGTAACAATTATGTAAGCACATGGTAGAATTTGACATCTGTCAAGTCTGTTAAATAAATCAACCTGTTCAGTGAATAAATCTTTGATGCATCAATGCTTTTTAAAACACACAAGCGCACATGCACACACAAACCTATAACACCCTGTTGTCAAAGTCAAACAAGAGCAGAACACTGTCACTTTTTCTCTGTTTCACTGCCTCTTTTCTCTCTTTTTCATTTTTTCACAATCTTCTGATTATCTGTAAAGTACCCAGTGAGCAGAGAACTTAAGATATGATGGTGTTGCCTTAGGAGTGGGAGAAAAGAAATGAGGAAAATGATAGTGCTGGAATTTAAACATTCAAAGACGAGCTCGTGGATTTCTGACACAATCACCATGGAGGTCTCGGTCTTTCCAAAGTATTTACTTGACCAAGAGGGACTAGCTTAACCAAAAAGCATTCACTAATTACAGTTTCTCTGCTCCTAAGTCCAGTTCTAATGAACACTTTTTTTGGTCTAAATCCCTTTGTAAGGGGAGAGGAGATTTTAACTGGCCTTTGTTTGTTACCTTATCTTTAAACTTATTTGTCTGGTGACACATACATGATTAAGTGTTCTTGCTTGTAGTTGGCAAAAGGAGAGAAGAACCAAAGTGGATGATAGGCAAGAAAAATGATAAAATAAGGAGTAGGTCATCTGGCTTCTCTGCTTTTCCCATATTAAAGATTTCAGTGACAATAGCCAGACTTTCAGGATCCTATAAGTCTTCTTTAACATATGAAAATCACTTTAGAAACTTCCTTTATCTCTACCACCCAACTTAAAAGTATACAATCAATCACTCCTCACAATCATAGTGCAGCTCTTTCTGCCCACGGGCCCTGTCCCTGTGCTTTAATAAAAACAACTTTGCACGGGAAAGAGAAAGATTTCAAGTTTGAACACTTTAATTTTTTTCTTTATTTTTCCCCTTTACCTCCTATGAAAAGTTGCCCATCAACTAGCTCTCCCACTAACAGGTTCTCCACCATAAAGTACCCTTTAAAACCATGGGGCCATAGGAGTTGGACATAAAGAACTTGCACTGCTCTTTATGCCACTTTTCCAGGGCTGCTTGAAAACAAAACAAAGGGCACTGAATCAGAGACTGCATCACTTGGGCCTACCTTTAATTTCAGGCAGAGGGCAATATTCCTTTCCCAAGCAACACTGGTCTTGTGCATCAATAAGCATATCACAACCTTGGAGAAATCTGGTCCGGGATGGCGTCAGCCTGGAGAATGGAGGGTAGAGGGGAGAAGCTGCCTTATACTGATGGTAGCACATTTCCCAGGCAAGCTACAGGTAAGGGGTGCTCTTTGTCTCTCTTCCCTTCAGTCCTTCATTGCCCACGGGTGATTCACAGGCCTCTGCTAGGGAGCATGCTCTTTTTGGCCTCTTTTTCTATAGATAAACACTATGACCTGATGTCTTTCCCTCCCTTGTTCTCTGGTTGTAAAAGGACTGAAGTCTTCAAGACCAACTACTATGCACATAATTTTTACTTTTCTAAAAGGGACTTCAATGGGTCATCTTACCCAGTAAGATTATTTTGATATAAACAATTATCTACTATTTTTGTCAAACACCCTCAGACCGCATTTAAAAAGTTATACCTTTCTCCTTTAGTAGCCCATTTCAAGTATTACATAACTGCTTAAGCAAGGAGGTACTCCTAATATTTAACCTCAGAGGGTTTAGAGATTAGAGACCAAGATTATACCATGGGCCTGACTGCAAGAGTAATGAGAAGCCATACTCCATTGAGAAAACGCACAAAGATTCATTTTCTTTGGGGCAAGTTAAACCATCTCCTCTATGGAGGACTTTAAGCAGGGTGGCCATATATTATAGTTTATACCTCTTGTCCCAACATACTTATTTTACCCACAAAAGCATCCCAGTTTGGACAAAAAATTCTATGGTCATCCTAACTATAAGCTACCTTTAAATCAAACATACTCACAAAGAGGTGCAATCTACATGCTGGAGCATGGCTATTCTTACTTTCATGAAAGACTGGTGATAGGTAATAAACTTAAAGCATATCAGGAAGTATTTGGGTTTGTTAGAAAGATCATCCTTACCAGGGCTGTTGTAAGACAAAAGAGGGTGGTACCAATGGAAGTGTGAAGTCATCTTTTTCAAATATGTTTTGAGAATTGCACACTTTTCTGTCTGTCATGAATAGTTTGCATGTGGTCTTTCCAAATATAAATATATAAATTTTATCCATATCTATATGTATATATCATATATAGATATTATATATATTTCCATTTGCTTTTTCTGTAATGGACAAGATGGCCTTTTTTTTTTTAATTTTTTTTTTTCAATGTTTATTTTTGGGACAGAGAGAGACAGAGCATGAACGGGGGAGGGGCAGAGAGAGAGGGAGACACAGAATCGGAAACAGGCTCCAGGCTCTGAGCCATCAGCCCAGAGCCTGACGCGGGGCTCGAACTCCGGGACCGCGTGATCGTGACCTGGCTGAAGTCGGACGCTTAACCGACTGCGCCACCCAGGCGCCCCAAGATGGCCTTTTAAACTACTTTTCAGCTCTAAGTATCTCTGATTGGCTTTCATTGATCTAGGGCAGGGGTCAAAAGAAACTGTTGTCCACAAGTCAAATCTGGCCTGCTATGGAAAAAGAAATAATGCAAACAAGAAGAAAATGTGGAGCTATTTAGAGTTGCTTTTGCAAATGTTTTCAAACTTCCCTTTAGTAATTGAGCTTTACTTAGGCCAGTGTTAAAATGGGTCCACATTTCCTGAACATGTACCTATCAGCTGATATTTAGGGTTTGGGAGATTGTCCAGAACCTGGTGGAGTGTCTGGGTGATGATCCCAAAAGTAAAATCCACATGTGAATTTGTTTGTTTGAGTCAAAACATTAATAGTATCTTTTGTTTCCTATTTCAGTAACCTAAATTTTGTGGTGCTACTAAATTCTTTCTGGCCTCCTTCCCAATATTTGCCATATTATTCCAAACATGCATGTGATTTATTTACCTAGAGACCAGGTCTGAGTAACCTGCTTGAACAGAGACCTTCTGTCTCTTTAGTTACTAAGTAACTGGAACACATTCTAAAGACATGCCTTACTAAGTAAAGGAGCAGAAAAAGTGGGCCATCACCACCTAGCTTAGTGGTTCCTGACCCTTATTTTTGGCATGAAACCCTGTGAAAATTCAATGAATGTCAAGGAGACTGTCTTCAGAAAAGTGCACATTTACATATATGATACTTGCATACATTTTTAGGAAGTCCAGCCATACATTCTGACTTAAAAACCTCTGCACTAGCCTTTTCTTAGTTGTTGTAAGAATTCCTCAAGAATTCCTGTTGCATGACTGTTATGGTCATGGTAGCTTGAAATGGAAGATATGAAAATTATTCTTTCAAGAAAGCCTATTGTTAATATACTTATGGTCCACAGCTCTCAGCTACTGTTACAAGCATTTTCCTGATTAGTCATCACGGGTATTTTTTTATTATGAAAAAGAAATTACCTAGCACTCACTTTGACTTACATTTCTCGCTAAAAACAAGTCAAGGACAGTGTCTCCAAATCCTTGATTTGTCAACATTCAGAATCTTAAGAATGTCTGTTCAACACTCTCCACAAATTCATTATTAATATATAAAATATATTCCATAAAGGCTCATGCATATTTGCCTACCCCCATCATCTCTCTTTCCTCTATCTCTCTTTGTATATTTATCTTAGCCAATGGACCTGATGTTGATTGTTAGGTGGAATCAGAGAAGAATGTGGTATCCAGATATCCTCATGAGGATACCTGGTACTTATGGGCCTTTTGGATTATTAACCCTACTGGAGATCTACCGTATATTAAAGTCATAGCTTCTTAAGCTCTCCAAACAAGAATATATGCCACATCTGTGCCTTGCAGTTGGGGTGGTAGGAATAGGTGGTATTCCTATCCAGAAATGAATGTTTATTGCTTGTCTCTGCTTCTTATCTTAGCAGTTTGGAGTATGGCAGAGCATTAGGGCTAATAGAATACTAAATTTGGGTCATTAATCATCATATCTATTTTAATTAAGCAAACATTTATTGAGCACCTACTATGTGCTAAGCACTGAAATACTGGGGACAGAGAAAATATTAAAACAGATTCTCCTGTCTTATAGGAAATTAGCTTTGTTCCTAGTTGAGTCTTTTTGTCATCTGTATTAATTTATCCCATCCTTTTTCTAATTTGGTGCATTTTTCTATTATTTATATATTATCTCATTAGAAAATAAGTGTAGATGCCCTGTTTTTTTTTAACACAGCAAATAAATTCATTGCAAACAGATATTATCTGTAGCTAAGTTGAGGCAAGATTTCCAGCCTTCATGGCACAAATGCTTCTGTTCTTATTTCCTCATTGACTTAGCAGGCCCTATTTAATAGGGAGTAACATGTGTCTTTTCCCTGCAATTCTGAAGCAAGATTTCTATCATTGCTATCATTGATGATGTGGGGTTGCAAATGGCATTAGCCATGATGTATAAACTATTAAGGTTATAGTACATAGTTATTGACTTTTGAATCATGAGTGACTTGAATTGGGTGTACTCTGCAAAAGCCCATTGTCCATCTTTGAGTGAATGAACTTTTAACCACTAGTTGGTGGTTGTATTCGTTTGCTATGGCTGCTGTAACAAATTACCAAAAACTTAGTAGTTTATAAACAACATTAATTTATTTTCCCATAGTTACAGAGGTCAGGAATCTGAAAAAGGTCTCATTGGGCTAAAATCAAGGTGTGGACAGGGCTGTATTTTTTTCTGGAAGTTCTAGGAGAGAGTTTTTTCCTCTATTTTTCCAGCTTCTAGAGTGTGCCTACATTTCTTGGCTCATGAGGCCCCTCCATCCTCAAAGTCAACAATGGTAGGTTGACTCCTTACATTGCATTCCTTCAATCTTGCTTTCATTGTCACATGTCCTTCTCTGACTCTCATGCTTCTGTCTCCCTCTTCCACTTTTAAAGACCTCTGTAATTACATTAGGGCTACCTGGATGGATAAAACAGAATAATTTCCTCATCTCAGGGTTGGTCGATATGCAAACTTAATTCCATCTGCAATCTTAATTCCCCTTGTGACATATAACTTAACATATTTCCAGGTTCTAGAAGTAGGATATGGACTAGTTTGGAGGATCATTACTCTGCTTACCACAGTGACTTGATTTTTTTTCTTTTCCTTTTGTAATAATTGTAGATTCACAGGATGTCATAAGGACAGAGAAGTCTTATATACCTTTCACCCTGTTCCCCCAGTGGTTACATCTTACATATACATATATAGTAAAAGATCAAAATCATGAACTAGACACTGGAACAATGGGTGTGTGTAGTTCTGTGTCATTTTATCACATGTGTAGATTTGTGTAACCACTGCTACAATCAAAATAAAGTACTTTTCCATCACCACAAAAGATCTTTCTTGTGCTATCCATTTATTTACCTTGTAGTTGCACTCACGTCTCTCACCCCTATTATCCCTAACCCCTGACAATCATTAATCTTTTTTTCTATATCTATAATTTTGTCATTTCAAAAATATTATATAAATGGAGTCAGAGAGTATGCTACCTTTTCAGGTTGGCTTTTTTATTCAGCATAATTCTCTTGAGCTCTATCCAAGTTGTTTTGTGTATAAACAGTACATTCCTTTTTACCACTGAACAGTATTCCATGGTATGAATGTATCACAGTTTGTTTAACACTTACCTTTTGAGGAATATTGTGGCTGTCTCCAGTTTTTGGCTCTTACAAATAAAGCTGTACAGGTTAGTGTACAGGTTTTTGTGTAAACATAAGTTTTCATTTCTCAGGAGACAACTGAGAGTTTTCTCTCAGCCCAGAGTGTGGTTGCTGAATCATATGATAAGTGTGTGTTTAGTTTTTTAAGAAACTTCAGAATTATCTTCCAGAGTGCCTGTACATAACTTATCACAATCTACTAGTATCAACATTTTACCTGTTTATCTAAACTTTACCTTTTATCCTCCTTTACTTATAATATTGTTTAATTAAAGACTTCCTCTGCATATATTTAGAACTACATCAGACAGTGTTATAGTTTTTGTTTCAACTGTCAAACATAATTGAGAAAACTCAACAGGAGAAGCAAAGTTAATTGTATTTACTCTTACTTTGGCTTTTTCTGTTGTTCTTCCTTCTTTCCTGAGGTTCCATGATTCCTTCTTTTATATTTTCTTTCCATTTAGAGAACTTCCTTTAGCTATTCTTTTAGTGCAGGTTTGTCGGCAACAAATTCTCTTAGTTTTCCTCTATCTGAAAATTTCTTAATTTCCCCTTTATTCCTAAAAGATATTTTCACAGGATGTAGAATTCTGAGTTGACAGCTCTTTTTATTTCATCACTTGAAAAAGTTGTGCCACTGCCTTCTGGCCTCCATGGGTTCTGATGAGAAATCATTCAAATTGGTTTTCCCTTGGAGGTAAGGCATCATTTCTTTCTCACTGCTTTCAAGATCCTTTTTTCCACATGTCTTTAGAGTTTTCAGGAGTTTGACTATGCTCTGTTGTGACATGGATTTCTTTGGGTTCATCCAGTTTGAAATACTCCCAGCTTCTTGAATCTATAGGTGTATGTGTTATGTCAGATTTGGGAAGTTTTCAGCCATTATTCATTTCAATACCTTTTCTGTCCTACCTTCATATGTTTTGTTGTTCCAGGCCCCTCTGATGACAGGAAAGTTAGATATTTTTTATAGTCTCACAGGTCCCTGAGGCCCTGATCATTTTTTTCGGATTATTTTCCTCTGTTGTTCAGATGAATAATTTCTATTATTCTATCTTCACGTTGGCTAATTCTTTCCACAGTCCTCTCCATTCTGTTATAGAGCCCATCTTTTGAGAATTTTTTTTATTTCAGCTATTTTATTTTTCATTTTTAAAATTTCTACTTGGTTATTCCATGTATCTTCTGTTTCTTTGCTGAGACTTTTTTTTTTTTTTAATTATCAAGTTAGTTAACATACAGTGTAGTCTTGGCCTCAGGAATAGAACCCAGTGATTCATCACTTACATATGACACCCAGTCCTCATCCCAACAAGTGCCCTCCTGAAAGCCCATCACCCATTTAACCCATCCCTACCCCCATGAACTCACAGTTTGTTCTTTGTGTTTAAGAGAGTCTTATAGTTTGCCTCCCTCTCTGTTTTTATATTATTTTTCCTACCCTTCCCCAATGTTCACCTGTTAAGTTTCTCAAAGTCTACACATGAGTGAAATCATATGAAAACTGTCTTTCTCTGACTGACTTACTTCGCTTAGCCTAATACACTCTAGTTCCATTCATGTTGCTGCAAATGACAAGATTTCATTCTTTCTCATTGCTGAGTAGTATTCCATTGTGTGTGTGTGTGTGTGTGTGTGTGTGTGTGTGTGTGTATGTGTGTGTGTGTGTATGCCACATCTTAATCCATTCATCAGTTGATGGACATTTGGGCTCTTTCCATAATTTGGCATAATTTGGTTGATTGCTCTGCTATAAACATTGGAGTATATGTGTCTCTTCCAATCAGCATTTTTGGATCCTTTGGATAAATACCTAGTAGTGCAATTGCTGGGTAATAGGGTAGTTCTATTTTTAATTTTTTGAGGAATCTCCACACTGTTTTCCAGAGTGGCTGCACCAGTTTCCATTTCCACCACCAGTACAATAGGGTTCCCTTTTCTCCACATCCTCTCCAACATGTGTTGTTTCCTGAGTTGTTAATTATAGCCATTTTGACGGGTGTAAAGTGGTATCTCATTGTGGTTTTGATTTATATTTCTCTGATGATGAGTGATGTTGAGCATCTTTTCATGTGTCTGTTAGCTATCTGGATGTCTTCTTCGGAAAAATGCTTATTCATGTCTTCTGCCCATTTCTTCACTGGATTATATGTTTTTTGGGTGTTGAGTTTGGTAAGTTCTTTATAGATTTTGGCTATTAAACTTTTATATGATATGTCATTTGCAAATATCTTCTCCTATTCTGCAGGTTGCCTTTTAGTTTTTTTGATTGTTTCCTTTGCTGTATCTTTGCTGAGACTTTATTTTTTGTTTCAAGAGAGTAATTGATCATTGAAGCATTTTTATTGTGGCTACTTTAAAATGTTTGTGAGATAATTCTAATGCCTCTGCCATTTTGGCAGAGATGAGTGCTAGGGAGATATGGGCTGCAGGGAACCTACCTGGACAGTATGGACCCAGCAGAGTTGGTAGAAACTATATCATAGTATTAACCAAATTTTTTCCTCTTGACTCTTGTAAGAGAGATGGAGTGACATGCTGCAGATTCCTGTACCACTCCATTTGGTTAAAGAGACAGTATCCCCTATTGGGGAGAAGTTAGTCTATTCATAGCAACAAACTCACTCCATCTCCATGATTGAAATTACCATTGATTGAGGAAATATTAACAGAAAAGAGCAGATTATGAAAAGGGTATTCATTCCATTTTGTTTTTAGAATCTAGGGGTTATCTGGCATCTTTGTGGCCCCAGTGCTCTGATCCTTGAGGCTTCCAGCCTGCTCAGGCAAGTGGGAAGCATTTGTGAAAGAGCTCTGTCCTTCACAGAGGTCCATGTTGACTTTTTGGCGCTTTTTGTCCAAGGCTCAGAAAATCAGTAGACCTTGTTACACAGCTTCTTTGTGCGCTGGCATAACAGTTGTTTTCTCAAAGTTTTCTTTCCTTACACTTATAAGGGTGTCCTCAGTGTAGATTCAGTGTTTTTGATCTCCCCTTGGGGCAGTTCAGTAACATTTTCTTTACTGGCTCTTTGTGTGTACATCTCTGTGTGCTTGTTTTTTTTTTTATTTTTTTTAACGTTTATTTATTTTTGAGACAGAGACAGAGCATGAACGGGGGAGGGGCAGAGAGAGAGGGAGACACAGAATCAGAAGCAGGCTGCAGGCTCCGAGCCATCAGCCCAGAGCCCGACGCAGGGCTGGAACTCACGGACCGCGAGATCGTGACCTGAGTCGAAGTCGGACGCTTAACCGACTGAGCCACCCAGGTGCCCCTCTGTGTGCTTGTTTTTATGGGCTGCCTATCTACTGTACCCCTTGGGAAGGAAAGAGCTATGCTCACTGCTTATTGAAGGTGTGTTGTATGTATGGTACAAAAGTCACACTGCTTTTTCCTATAGCAAATCCTAAATGTGCAAAGCTGTAGCCTTGACATGTTAAGATGTTTCATAAATGACCTAGTCAAATCCATTTGGCTAAATAGATGAAAGGAAGGGGAATTGTGCCAGTGCTACAATGAGGTTTTCATATTTATGTGGTTTGACTTAAAGCTAAACAAAAACACGTACACATCTGAAGAGGAAGCAATTTGAAAGTTGCATGGTAAAGAGAAAGGTAGACATGCTCTATAACCCAAGGCCAATGTGTTAAACCCTAGGCTAGCTCACCTAGATCCTTATGTATGTGTGTTTGTGGGGAAGAGGTGAGTGTACCTGGTCTCTTACTCAAAGATATGGAAATGATATGGTGGGAGCAACCAAAATCTAATTTGTCACTTTTTCTCTCAAGAAGGATCCAAATATGCTATTTAATTTTGAAGACAATGGTCACCAGTTATGCAGAGAAGCCAAAGGATCAGGATACTGCTATATAGATCTGGGAAGAGAACTTGGAATCAAACTTCCTTGCCACTGACTTCACCCTTTTCCTATAAGCCACTGTGGGTTTTTTTTTTTTTTGCCCTATTTCAAAAATCCTTTGGTTGCTACATATATCTGTATATTTAGCACCTGAATAAATGTAAAGACCCATTTATTTACTGTTCAGATAAGGTGGTGATGTCATGATATTGCTGACCCCAATGATTCATGATTCATCAAGGCCAAGTTCCTTCTAACCAACCAATGAAATATGCTAAGGAACAGGTAGGTGGACTAACCTCTCCTTTTGATTTTCACCTCTACATTCTACCGTTAGGTATGACTTTGATATCTTCCAGCATGGAGTCCCATTGGCTAATGGAAGCCCAAAGTGGATGCAGCTAATGTCAGGAATAAGGGTCCTTTATTTTCTGAAAATCCAGTTTATTAGACTGAAAAATCCACAGAACTGCCTCAGGCATCCAGGCCATATACTAGACAAGAGCATCCTCAAATTACTATTTTAAATGAAAAGTCATTTGGCATAATATGGACTTAAAGGAAAAGTGTGATCCTAGCTCTTTATTTTGCCTTTAGTCCTTTTGGACTTCCTCAGCCTTTTTCTGATCTGTGTAGCTCTCACTCCGTTCCCAATAACCCTCTAAGAAGCCCTTTGTAATGAGCTTATCCCTGCTCCATGTCATTTACTTACAGCACTGAAATTCTGGGTGTCACAGGGTATAAGATATCATTGGTCACATGGGCCAAGAAGAGAGTGCAAGGGGTCCAGCTGTTTTCAGACCCTCAGGTAGAAGGGATGCTCAAGCATTTGGGACAGTCTGAGGTGGGAGAGGCTGCAGTGAACAATAAGGCAGTGAGCTGCTGTCTGGGCTTGTTGCTAAGATGGCCAGCTGAAGGAGACAAATGTGTATTTAATAGTCCTGTGGAAGTGAAAACTCAGACTGACGTGTCTTCTTTCAAGAGACTAAATTACATTAGGGGAGTATAGGCACTAATACTGCCAATAATAACACCTTATAATTCGATAGCCCCTCTCTTCTAGAGAATTTAAAGGGCTCCAATGTTGATTTTCATTTGGCCTCACAAACAACCTCATGGACTTAGGAAAGGTAAATATTGAAGACCGTGTATGACAAGTTGCTTCCCCTCCCTGGACCTCAGAGTTTTTAAACTATGAATTGAGGGCTTGGTTGAGAGTTGATCGCTAAGGTCTTTTCCCACAGTAAGAGATTTCCATGATACTAATGTTTCCAGGTGGGGGAATTGAGTCTCAGGTACTTTGCATTGAGTTGCTCAAAGTCACACTGTAAATCAGGGACAGAATGATCATTACAGGCCAAGCTCTGATCCCTTCCCTTAGATTGCTCTATCAGTGGTCTTTTTGAACAGTGAGATAAGGAGGATTCTGGTTTCTGAACTCGTGAAGCCTGTGCTTACTCATTCCATTTAACAGTTTCTCCTACATGACCACCTTCCCAATCTAACCCACACGCCCCCTCACTTATCAGCAGGACCTTTAACCTTCCCCTTGATGTTGCCTGGGGTCATAACTTGTTTCACTGTAGCGGCTTTCCCGGCATATGGTGTGGCTGGATGCAAGGTCATTGCTACCTTTAGAGAGCAAAGTCTGGAACCGACACTTCAGTTACATCAGCTGAGAGAGGTTATGGCTCCTGGGTGTGGCAGATGGTCAGGGTGAAGAGCCATTTAAAAACATCATATTGTGAAGTGCCCACAAAAAGCAAGGAGGGTTTGGGGAAAAGGGCTGACAAAGGGGCCATGGGGAAAATCAAGAGACATTGAGTTGATAAAAGCAAATGGATTAAATCGTCGTTCAGTATGAAGCAAAGAACCAAGATGACTGAGATTTCTTCAGAGTTGGAGGATAAAATAACATTTCTGACTGTGACAGGGATTTATCTTGGGGGAGGCCAGTAGGGGAAAAAGGAAAGCTTTATCTTCAGCATGTTCAGCTTTTTTAGTAAGACATTTCGTTTAAGAAGTGTTGTGAACTGAGTACTGTGAGGCAGTAAATTCAGAGAGCCACATTCCCCAAATGATTCCTGGAAACCAGTAAGAATTTGGCTCAAGAAGGGATGGCAGAAGGTGATTTGTGGTGTTGTAACAGTCGCCTTGGAAGCTGAGATGGAAAATTTGTCCCTGAAAGGCTAAGCGATTGGAGGAGACTCACTGGAAGTTTCTGTCCAGAGAAAAAAATCACTGAAACCCAGTGGGGTTTTAAATATATGGTGGAGGATGGAGGCTGGAACACTCAGGAGTTCCCATTTTGTAAATCGTTTGTAATTCATTAAGTCTTTGGTTTATGATCTAAAATAAGAATTTGTTAGTTACTTTTGGAAAAAATCTAATCCTAGTGACACCCCTCTTTCATTTTTCTTTGTCCTGTTACTTTTTTCTCTTTTCTCTTTCCATTTTCCAAGTTTTGAGATTAAAATCACTCGTCATTTATCAAAAGAATCCCTGAACATTTCACAGATTTTGAAAAATATAAATCTAATCTTTTGTCTTTAATGATGACATGTTATTTTGAGTAATTAGAAAAAGTACTGAAAAACACTAAGAATCAATAAAATAAAAAACACACTTAGATTTCTACTCAGAATTGACAAACCTAACTTTTTTTTATTGTGGTAAGAACAGCTAATTTATCTACCCACTTAACAAATTTTTAAGTGTACAATACAGTATTTAACTATAGGCACAGTGTTAAACAGTGGGTCTCTAGAACTTACTCTGTTGAATAATATTACCATTTTTAAAGTTTATTTTGTTTTTTATCTTTATTGAAATATAATTGACAAATAAAATTGTAAGATTTTTTTGTTCAAGTGTACTTGACATACAATATTATATTAGTTTCAGGTGTACAACATAGTGATTTAACATTTGTATATATTATGAGGTGATCATCACAATAAATCTAGCTACCATCTGTCACCATACAAGGTCATTACATATTATTAACTATACTCTCTATACTTTACATTGTATCTCCATGTCCTACTTATTTTATAACTGGACTTTTATACCTCTTAACCCCCCTCCTCTATTTTGCACATCCCTACACCTTCCCCTCTGGCAACCACCAGATTGTTCTCTGTTACCATTTTTAACATCAAGTTTGCTTTAGATTTTTTTCTAGTGGGAAAATAAAATGTTACAGATAAGTCAAATTTTGCCCCTATTTCCAGCCCCATTCCTCTCTATCTATTCCCAGAGGCAAAGATGAATTTTGTATGCATTCTTCCATTTAATTCATATATATATGTGTATGTGTGTGTACTTAATATATTATATAGACTATATATGTGAATATATATGTGAATATATAGTCTATATATAAATACATATATATAATTTTTCTGTGTTCTTAATTTACATAAGTAATACCTTAATGTATGTGTCATTCTGGAGTGTGTGCCTTTTGTTCATTCAACATCTTATTTGGGGTTGTATTTCATTATCCTTTTTACATTTCCTTTTCCACTCTAACCATGCTCTGGAGCCAATGACATGTACATTACTTTTTCATTATAAAATAGTATATAATCACATTATAGGAAAATTGGAAAATTCTACCAACTAATAGCTCTTAGGACCAGAGAGGCCTAAGTCCTACTGTAGACTTTAATTTGCGAAGACTGTAGGCAGCTCAACCAGCCCAGTGATTTTTGCCATAAAATATTCAAGAGCAAAATTGGAGGGGTATCTAGGGATACCTTCTTTTCAGTCTCCTACCCCATTTCATGTGAGTAACAGAGGCCCAGAGAAGGTAAATGACTTAGCAAGGGCACACTTCCATTTAACATTGTACTTGAGACTCTTGGCTCCTTCTCCTGTATGTGAAACCTTTCCATGTTCAAAAAAGGAAAAGAGAGAAAAAAGAAACCTAAAGCTGTATTTTTCTCATTATAAAAATAATTCATTTTATAATATAAAAACAGGGAGGGGGACAAAACAGAGGAGACTAATAAATATGGAGAACAAACTGAGGGTTGCTGGAGGGGTGGAGGGAGGGGGGATGGGCTAAATGGGCAAGGGGCATTAAGGAATCTACTCCTGAAATCATTGCTTCACTATATGCTAACTAATTTGGATGTAAATTTTAAAAAATAAAAAATAAAGTTAAAAAATAATTCATTTTAATAAAGTGTGGGAAAAACAGAAGGGTAGAAAAATGAAGTAATCACGTACTGCCCATTTTAATATTTTGATCTAATATTTTTCCTGTATATTTTTATGTAGTTGTATCTATCTTGGTTTTCTTTCACTTAACATTATAATGTCATTTTGCACAGTTTTCAAAAGGCAGATTTCTACATTGGAATATTTTTTAAGGCACAACTTTGCTATTTAGTCATTAAAATAGCACAGGCAGGAATTTGTGTAGAGAAGGAAATGAGGACTGTGGTATATATCCCCAGCAAGTTTGTTCCTGTCCTTTGACCAGATCTTGTTCTAAAAGACAAAACAACAACAAAAATTTAGATTGATATTTCCACAATTCCTGCTCCTGAAGTATTCATTCAGAATAGTTAGATTATGCTCTGAAATAGCTTGGGGTGTGACCAAGGGATGCCCTAATAGACTCCTCCACCTCCAAATAGAGGTTAATAGGTGCTGTTAAAGCCCACAAGAATCCAATTCTGGAGCTGATTAGCTCAAAGAAACCAACTCTGAGGAAAAGACAGTGGTTGTTTTCCCTGGTCATTGGGGTGGGATGGGGTGTGTAATTTTTCCGGAACTGGAGCACAAAGAGGATGACAGTCTTTAAAACTTCTTCAGCATTTACTGTGTGAGAGAGAGGCATCTGTCCCTAACAAACCACACCATTTCTATACACATACATACACAATTATCATTTGTTGAGTACAATTT
Source organism: Lynx rufus (assembly GCF_022079265.1). NCBI lineage: Eukaryota > Metazoa > Chordata > Mammalia > Carnivora > Felidae > Lynx > Lynx rufus. The sequence goes on from NW_025814859.1 coordinate 893,659, forward strand.
TGGTTGTATTTATTGTAATACACACAAAACTGCATCAACTATCAAGACCTGCTGGGACAGAGGTGATGGTTTATCATTCTAGACAGTTGAATGTGTTTGAAACAACGAAGCACTGAGAGATTAAGCCAGTCGCTCAAGCAAAAAAGCACCATGCTGAAATTAAAAAATAAATTAAAAAAAAATGAAAGCACTGTTATTCTTGGTCTTGGGTCTTGAAAGACAGACCTTAGCCCACTGAAGCTCGCTGCGCTTCTGCTTTAATCAGTTTAATTCTTTGCTAGCTGGCCCTTGCTGCCTTTGATTCTCTTTGCATTGGCCAAATGTTTATTTGCAGTTGTTCAGAAGCGTTGGACAGTTTGAACTTTTCAGTTGGACAGTTTCAACTTTTCAGTTACGAGCTCTATTCTTTTACACAGGACTGTAAAGCTAGGGGTCATGCCAGTGGCTAGCTGCATCTCTGCCCTAAGCTTACTGGGAGCTGTGTGTGTGTGTGTGTGTGTGTGTGTGTGTGTGTGTGTACGCACGTGTGTTCATTTGCATGTGCCTGTATGTCTATGAATTAGAACTGTAGGATTGGGAATATTTAAGATTTTAAATTGAAATAATTTTAAAAATCCCTGTAAAAAGAACACTCCCCCCTGCCAAAAGATTTTATTTTTAAGGATACTTATTTCTGCAGTTGGTTGAAGTTTAGAAATAGGATAAGGCTCAGTAAACATGCATTTCACTGGGACATAAGGTGCTCTTGTTTCCAGGCCATAGAAGCCAATGTTGGAACAAGTCCCAGCTGTGTTTAAGCCCCAGATTCAAGTTTCAATTCAAGGGAGCTTCTTTCTACACCCTTTTCCCCTACCCCCAGCAAAAGCTGCTGAGCCAAAGCTGCTGTTAACAAGGAGTGGCTTTAGACACATAGTAGCATTTCCCCTTCAAAGTGGGCAGACAACTTCTTTGTGGGAGTCTTAACCTGCCACACCTATCAAAGGCTTTGGGAAATGTAAAGTGGCGCTTATTGCATCTAGACTACAAAGAACTTGCCTGCATGCTGACCTGCTTGGCTCTAGGAAACCTTGCAATTTTTTTGCCTATCCAAAGGCCCCCACTTAACCAATAAGTTCTGGATGTGTGGGTGTAGGGAGCATAAGGGGACTGCAAAAAACTTATAACTGTCCTCAGACTCAGGGAGGGTGGCAGACCAAGAATTCCATTTTTCATCTGTTTCCAGTGTCTTGGGTAAGTGAACATTGCAGTTCTCGCTAGAAAAGACAAGGGAGGCAAGTAGATGAGGAAGCCCAAAAGAGTTGCAAGGGAACTCAGCCATGGATCTGCTGGATCAGTGCTTCCCAGTGTTTTCATACCTTTCCAAACCCTTCTGATATCTTTTTTATAAGGTCCAGGGCTTCTATGAGTTTTTCTTCTGCTTCTTCTTCTTTTCTTTCTTCTGAAAAAAACTGCATTTATTAAATAATATCTCCTCCATGTTCATGCACGTGCACACACATGTGCATCAGACCTTCTGATCAGCATGGATAACCAATGATATTGTGCTTGGTTGCTGTAACTCAGGGAAAAACAAAGAAACTTGACATTTAGATAATTGGGGCATCTGTATGATAGTTAAGTACTCTGTTTTCTTTAAAGTTTGAAATCCTGAAAGTGACTTAAGGATCCGAATGATTACCTTTGTGGTCCATTAAGAGGACCAGAGACCTCAGGCTGGGAAGCACTGATCTGCTTAACTCTTACCCCCTCCATTTCTGGGTTAGCAAGTAAGGTTTTTGGCCAAATAGAAAGTTAGTCTTCGAGCTGGGACTAAAACTCACCTCATTAGGGGCCAGTTTGCATTCTTTTACTTGGCTTTCTTTGTGACACTTTTGGCCTATAACTTTGATTCATCTATGATCAAATTTTTTTTGTAAATTTCATGAAGGGCACTTTTGATCAAAATCTGTATTAGTCAGAATTCTCCAGAGAAACAGATAGCTAGCTAGATTATATATATATATATAATATATATATATATATATATACACATATATATAATATATATATATATATAAAATAATTGGTTTACATGATTATGGAGGCTGAGAAGTGCCATTAAATGCTGTCTGAAAGCTAGATACCCAGGAAAGCTATTGGTATACTTCCAGTCTGAAACCAAGGCCTGAGAACTAGGAGAGCCAATTGCGTAAGTTCCAGTCCTAGGGCAGAAAAGGACCAATGTCCCAGCTTAGTCAGGCAGAGACAGACTTTAATTACCTTAAAGGCACACAGTATGGTTTGGAATTGCCTTGAGATTTGAGACATGTCCTCAGTTTCTGGAAGGGATATTAAAGGAGCTCACTCATTCCATTTATCTGAAGCTCAGTTGTTCATAGATACAGTCTACTTAAAGACTACCTACTAAGTTTGAGATACTATAGCTGGGAGGAGGGAGGTGGTAGGAATAATAATGTGTTAGGTGAGTAAAATAGCCCTTATTTCAGGGAAACTGTTTTATTAGGGGATAAATATGTGCACAGGACTATTTCTAAGGCAACATGTAAGATAGTGAATGCCTCTGGGGGTTGTAAATTGCATATGTAATACTTTGTTCACCAGGATTCCCTGGAAATAAAAGGTGTATGATGGAACGAAGTAAACCAGCGACTGTACTATTTCTAACTGCCTGCTAGAAGAAGACAAGTGTTGTAAGTTGTGCTTCGCTGGTGCTTTGTGCAGCAAATCACAACAAAATTTAGAAGCACTACCTTCATGCTATTGTATGTTTATCAGTTAAGTCTCACATTGACTCTTGGCCACAAATGTTTTCTGCCACCTGGTCATAACTAGATCATCAGTAAACTATTTTTATCTGACACAATCACCTTTTCTAGATTAACTTGCCTAGATATATACATGGACAAGCAGCTACCTCCAAAGGCAGTCCATGCCACAACACCATTCTTCTAATTTAATTTTATTATTTTAATTGTGCTAAAATACACATAACATTTAATTTGCCATCGTAACTATTTTTAAGTGTACAGTTCCGTCAAATTAAGTACATTCACATTGTTATGCATCATCGCCACCATCTATCTCTGGAACTCTTTTCATCTTGCAAAACTAAAACTCTGTACTCATTAAATAATAACTTCCAATTTCCCCCCTCCCTTCAGCCCCTGGCAGCCACCATTTTACTTTCTGTCTTTATGAATTTGACTATTCTAGGTTCCTCTAGTCCTTTTGTAACTGGCTTATTTCACCTAGCATAAAGTCCTCAAGGTTCATCCATGTTGTACCATGTGTCAGAATTTCCTTTTTTAGGGCTGAATAATACTCCCTCATATGTATGTATTATATTTTGTTCATCCATTCATCTGTTGATAGATACTTACTTGCTTCCACCTTTGGGCTATCATGAAAAATGTTGCTATGAACAAATATTTCTTCAAGACCCTGCTTTCAAATCTTTTGGATATATACCCAGAAGTGAAATTTTGAGATCATATGATAATTCTATTTTTAATTTTTTGAGGAGCTATTTTCCATAGCAGCTGCACCATTTTACATTCCCACCAACAGTTGTTCAAGGGTTTCAAGTTATCTACATTCTTGCCAAAATTTGTTGTTTTCTTTTTTTTCGAAAATAATAGCTATCTTAATGTTTGTGCAGTGGTATCTCACTGTGGTTTTAATGTCTATTTCCTGGGGTGCCTGTGTGGCTCAGTTGGTTGAGCATCCGACTCTTGATTTTGGCTTAGATCATGGGATCCAGCCCCGCGTTGAGCTCCACACTGAGCATGGAGTCTGCTTAAAATTCTCTCTTTCTCCCTCTGCCCCTCTCTCATGCTCTCTCTCTCTAAAAAATAAGAGAAATATATTCATTTCCCTAACAGTTAGTGATGTTGAGCATCTTTTCATGTGCTTATTGCCATTAAAAAATCTTTTTTGGAGAAATGCCTATTTAAGGTTTTTGCTCATTTTTTAATTGGATTATTTATTTTTTTTGTTGCTGAGGTATAGAAATTCTTCATATATTTTGTATAACAATCCCTTTTCTGATATATGATTTGCAAATATTTTCTCCCATCCCATGGATTGCCTTTTCAATTTGTTGATAGTATGAACTTTTCCCCTATGTTTTCTTCTAAGAGTTTTATAGTTTTAGCTTTTACATTTAGGTCTTTGATTCATTTTGAGTTAATTTTTGTATATGGTGTGAGGAAAGGGTCCAGCTTCATTCTTTTGCATGTGGATATCCCATTTTCTCAACACTATTTATTGAAAAGAGTGGCCCTTTCCCATTGAATGGTCTTAGAAACCTTGTTGAAAATTACTTGACCATTGGGGAGCCTGGGTGGCCCCAATGGCCTGGGTGGCTCAGTCAGTTAAACGTCTGACCCTGGATTTTGGCTCACGTCATGATCTCATGGTTTGTGAGTTCAAGCCCCACATCAGGCTCTGCACTGACAGTGCGGAGGCTGCTTGGGATACTCTCTGTCTCTCCCTCTCTTTGCTCCTTTCCTGCTCATGCTCTGGTGTACTCTCTTTCTAAATAAATGAAAAAATAAATAAATAAACAAACTTTAAGAAAAGAAAATTACTTGATTATTAATTTGAAGGTTTATTTCTGGGCTCTATTCTGTCCCATTAGTATATGTGTCTGTCCTTACGCCAGTACCATAATGTTTTTATTACTGTAGCTTTGAAATACATTTTGAAATCAGGAAGTATGATGCCTCCAACTTTGTTCTTCTTTTCAAAATTGTTTTGGTTATTTGAGGTCCCTTGAGATTCCATATGAATTTTAGGATGGATTCTATTTCTGCAGAAACTGTCATTGGGTTTTTTGTATGCACTGAATTGAATCTTTGGGTGGTACTGAAATTTTAACAATATTAAGTCTTCCAATCCATAAACGTGAATGTCTTTTTATTTATTGGTGTTTTATTTAATTTCTTTCAGCAACATTTAGTAGTTTTCAGTGTACAAGCCTGCCTTTAACTTTCTTGTTTTAAGTTTATTCCTAAACATTTTATTCTTTTTGATGCTAATGTAAATAGAATAGTTTTCTTTATTCTTTTGGGTTGTTAATTGTTAGTGTATAGAAACACAACTGATATTTGTGTGCTGGTTTTGTATCCTGCAACTTTGCTTAATTTGTTTATTCTAACAGTTTTTTGTGGAATCTTTAGGGTTTTCTATGTATAAGGTCATGCCATCTGTGAATAGAGATAAATTTCTTCTTTATTTCCAATTTGAATGCTTTTTATTTCTTTTCAAAAAGCCTATTCTTAAATTGAGCCAAAATGTGTTTTCCTGAAGCTTTACCTGTTTTTTTAATAAACTTTTTATTTTAGAACAGTTTTAGATGTACAGAAACACTGTGACGATAGTAATAGAGAGTTCCCATATACCCTGCATACAGTTTCCTCTATTATTAATATCTTCTATTACTATGATATGTTCATCACAACTAACAAACTACTATTCCTCTAATGTTTTTTTTTCCAGGACCCCATCCAGGATACCACATTACATTTAGTCATCATGTCTCTTTAGCTACTCTTGACTTTGACAGTTTCTCAGACTTTCTCTTGACAGTTTTGAGGATTAGTGGTCAGGTATTTTGTAGAATGTCCCTCATTTTGGATTTGTATGATATTTTTATAATTATTAGACTAGAGTGATGTATTTTAGGGTGGAAGACCAGAGAGGTAAAGTGCTATTCCCATCATGTCATGCCATGAGTACATACTATCAGCATGACTTATTACTGTTGATGTTGACTGTGATGACCTGGCTGAAGTGTGTTTGTCAGGTTTCTTCACTGTAAAGTTACTTTTTAAAATTTCCATAATGTGTTCTTTGGAAGGAATTACTTTGAGCAACACACATTTTAAAGATTGGGGAATTATGTACCATCTCCTGGAGAATGGAGTATCTACATATATTATTTGGAATTCTTGTGCACTGGAGATGTGCCTGTTCTCTCTCATTTATTTATTCAATCATTTATTTATATCAGTATGGGCTCATGGATTTTTACTAAGTTTTTAATTTTAATTCCAGTATTGTTAATGTACAGTGTTATATTAGTTCCAGGTGTACAATATAGTGATTCAAAAATTGTATACATTACTCAGTGCTCATTATGATAAGTGTACTCTTTAGACCCCATCACTATTTAACCCATTCCTCAACCCACCTCTCTTCTGGTAACCATCAGTTTGTTCTCTATAGTTAAGAGTTTCTTGGTTTGTCTCTTCCTCTCTTTTTTGTTATTTGCTTATTTGTTTTGTTTCTTAAATTTCACATATGAGTGAAATCATAGGGTATTTGTCTTTCGCTGACTGACTTATTTCACTTAGCATCATACTCTCTAGCTCCATCCATGTTGTTGCAAATGGAAACATTTCATTCTTTTTTATGGCTGAATAATATTGTATGTATGCACCACTCCTTTATCCATTCATCTATTGATGGACACTTGGGCTACTTCCATAATTTGGCTATTGTAAATAATGTTGCAATAAACATAGGAGTGTATGCATCCCTTTGAATTAGTGTTTTTGTATTCTTTGGGTAAATACCCAGCAGTGCGATTGCTGGGTCATAGGGTAGTTCTATTTTTAACTCTTTGAGGAACCTCCATACTGTTTTCCAGAGTGGCTGCACCAATTTGCATTCCTACCAACAGTGCAAGAGGGTTCCCCTTTCTCCACATCTTTGCCAACACCTGCTGTTTCTTGTGTTGTTGATTTTAGCCATTCTAACAGGTGTTGGGTGATACCTCATTGTAGTTTTGATTTGCATTTCCCTGATAGATTTTTATTTTAAACTTCGGGTTGTAGTCCAATACTACTTAATTTTGTTTCTCAAATTGTTCCAGCTTTGGCCATTGGGAGCTTTTTCAATTGGTTCTTGTGTCCCTTTGACATGCTTCCATTATTGTGGGTCAATTTTGTTTTCTTTTGAGTCTGGTTGATTTTTGTTCTGCCTTCACACACACACACACCTCTGTTATATGTAACAACACTTCAGATTTCTGAAAACAGCCATGATTACCCCATGTAGTCTTCTCCAAACTAAACATTTCCCACACATTCCTTCAGACACTCCTCATGTAACAGATCTATTGACTTCTCTCCCTGTTGCTTTCTTCTGGAAACATTCCATTTTGTCAGTTACTTGAACTACCTCCTTCCACTCTCTTTACCCTCCATTACGTTGTTTTATAAATTTTGAGAGAAATCAAAAGTAGTTTCACTTCTGGAAACTATTTGTGATAGTACTTAGTACATAAGCTTTATCACTGAATGAATAAATAATCCTGTATTAGAATGAAGACTGCTAGGAGAAATATAATGCTTCTGCTTTGTGCAGAGCTTAATATTTTTCAAAGTGACTTAGGAACTTATTTCTTTGACCCTTCTAACCCTTTTGTAAGGCAGATAGGGCAAGTAGTGGTATGCCCAGAAAATGAAAGCTCAGAGAAAGTGCCTTGTCCAAAGTCACCATATAAGTTAGTTGGAACTGGGTTTTCCTGACTATTATTCTGGTAACCTTTATATTTTGCTTAAACTTTGACTGTGTAGGCTAATATTTGTCAGACCTTCAACTTAATCAGAATTGCCAGTACATTTGCATACGGGCTGAACTTAGCCTCCTGTTATAAAATGAGATATAAAATGTAAGTCTGAAATGCAAACATTTATAAAATGTTTTTAAAAATAAAATTCATATTTGTGTGCTTGTAGATAGATATCAATTGGGTGGTCAAGCCAGAACCTAGAAAGCATATGGTTAGCTTTGGGAATAGAAGTGTGAACAGAACAAAAACAAATGTTTTCTAATTGTCCTTGCTTGCTGCGAATATTAGGCAGCTAGCTTTGTGTCTTTTTTTTAACCACTTACCACATTCTAATGTAAAGGTGCTGAGGTGCAGCTAATCCCAATGTATAATTCCCAGATAATTTATACAGTAATATTTTGCCACACATACACACCCCGGTGCCCAGTCCCTGCTCTTCTGTTTTGGAGGTTGCAGAGTATGTACTAGGAGACTTGGCAAATGGCACCAAGTTTTATTACTGGGATGTCTCTGTTTTTTTATAACCAGGGCAAGAAGATAGTAACAGCTTTGTCATATGGGCTAGTACTGAGGTGTGGAGAAAATAAAAGAGCTGGAAAAGTTTTCTCCCTTTCTACCTTATCACTCCCTCAATATTAAAACCAGTTTGTACAAACCAGAAACTGTAGTGTATACAGAATATTTGAGATCACAATTCTTGAGGGTGAATGGTTGCCACACCCAAAAAGCCTGTTGCCTTCAAGGAGTTATCAGTTGAAAAGAAACAGCTAGCTGTCTATGGCGCCACCTACTGGTGTGGGTCGGATGGAAAAGGTAATTTATTTGAAAGGAGGTGGGAGGTTTGGTTGGCAAATAGGGCTGAATTTTGGGGCTGAGGGAGGGGAATTATCAATAGAAAGAGGAGGGCAGCAAAGGGATGAGAACTAGACATTACAACTATAGTGACAAAGTATAGGGAGGATTTAATGGGTGTAGACACAAATCCCTACTCCAAAAGTGGAGGTTGATAAAGAAGATCTCTTAGCTTTAATATTTTATGGATCTCTGAGATGGAGGATTGATAGAAGAACCTGGGAAGCACGACTAAGAAGTAGTTGAATCTTCTATAGAGAAAAAGGAGATTGGGATGGGCTTTTAATTATTTAAACCTATGAACTTTGTTTCTTTGCAGCCTGAAAGAGGTTCTGAAGTACATTGAGTAAAGAATGTGAATTCTGCAGATATAATATATCTTTTTTAATGGAGGAAAGACTAAGCCTTTTGGAAACTTGAACTTTTTAATCCTCCTTTACCCCCCAAAATATTAATAATTGTAAATTCAATCAACATGCTCCTTCCCTAGATAGGGATAGAGGGCTATCCCTCTGACCTAATTAAGGGCAGAGCCAGGTAATGAATTGAAGTCCAAATGGCCCTGACTAATCCTGGTAATTGAGCAGCTTTTGAGTAAATTTAGGAGAAAAAATGTCTGCAAAAGGTCTGATGAGCTCAAAATGAGACTTTGAGGAAAAGCTTCCACACCATCCACAGATATTATCTGATTATGTATTCATGGGCACTGAATATTTTTTAAATCTTCTAACTTATCTGAACCCAGTCTTCCCATCTCCATCTTGGGTGCCAGATATCCTCATTCTCTCATCTCTTCTCTGGCCCATGTTTGTTGAATGCACAAGATTAAGTAAAATAATGTTGCACACAAAATAAAATGACTTGGTTGGCTATGACTTTAAGGCCAGGCATAAGATAGTCTATACAGGTCTTAGCTCCCTCTTCAGATGAACTCTTCAAGTCTTTTTAAAAAGGTGAGAGGGAGAAACAAGAAAGCTTTGAGATTCTAATTCTTACATTTTCTCTGCAGCCTTAGGACTTAGAACTAGGTGGCGAAGATTGATACTCAACTAAAAAAAAAAAAAAGACAAAGTCCCTTTTCCTCCTTGTGCCTTAGCTTCTAGAATAAAATGAGACACATTCAGTTTTCTATTATCTGAAGTCATCTGCTTTGGAGATTATTCATACTTTTGTTTTTTTATGCTTCAGCTGTTCAGTGTCACTTCTTTACTTCTTCTTCTTCTTCTCTCTCTCTCTCTCTCTCTCTCTCTCTATATATATATATATATATATATTTCTGATCCTACTTGAAGAGTGGTTGCAAGGCTTAAGCATGCAGAAGGAAACAGAAAATTGTGGGGGCAAGAATCAGTCAATTTTCTCGTATTCTCATTCTTTCATACCTAGGTCATCATCTTTAGTTTTAAAAAAGTAACTGTCTAGCTCCTCCTCCTTGCTCACTCCCTCTCCCATACATACATATTCTCTTTCCCCCCTCTCTCTGCGTCATCCTCTTCTCTTCCCCTCTCTCCCTCTTTGGCAAGTCCAGTGAACAGACTAGTCTGACACCTCAAAAATACTCTAATTCCAAGAAAGAAACTAAATTTTGCCTCTGACATTTCATTCCCCCTGTGGTTTTAATTAGGTGTAAATTCTCCTATGCTTCATTTGAAACATGCCTCAGGATCTTAGGGAAATGGTAGGCAGATGGGGTATTAATGCAGGGTGACGTTTCTCACTTCACAGTGCCCATGCAACATTTATTGTCATTAAAATAGTGCCATTTAAATGGGGTGGCTGATGTTGGGAAATGAATGCAAAGTTGATCATTGTTCTATGGATCTGAGCTTTGATGAAGTAGCTGAATAAAGGCAGCACTTCAACTCTGCTTATGCAATATGTATCTGTGTATCATTCAATAGTGAAACCCTAGAGACTCTGACAGGAGGACAAAGCCTCTAAGGTTCAGTTATGGTGGTGAGGATAAAAATATCTGCTTTTCTACTCTCAACAGTGGCCAAATTATGGAAAGAGCCTAAATGTCCATCAACTGATGAATGGATAAAGAAATTGTGCTTTATATACACAATGGAATACTACGTGGCAATGAGAAAAAATGAAATATGGCCTTTTGTAGCAATGTGGATGGAACTGGAGAGTGTGATGCTGAGTGAAATAAGCCATACAGAGAAAGACAGATACCATATGGTTTCACTCTTATGTGGATCCTGAGAAACTTAACAGGAACCCATGGGGGAGGGGAAGGAAAAAAAAAAAAGAGAGAGGTTAGAGTGGGAGAGAGCCAAAGCATAAGAGACTGTTAAAAACTGAGAACAAACTGAGGGTTGATGGGGGGTGGGAGGGAGGGGAGGGTGGGTGATGGATATTGAGGAGGGCACCTTTTGGGATGAGCACTGGGTGTTGTATGGAAACCAATTTGTCAATAAATTTCATATAAAAAAAATATCTGCTTTTCTTATTTTACCAGGCTATGGGGAAAATGACAATTATACTATGTGTACAACAGCCTGAGTGCCTAAAAAGAAAAATGTACATGTTTTATTAGCTATGTGTAAGATCTTTGGTTAATTCTTCAGAGCCCTGTAGAATTCTGGAAGCCCTGTCACTAATTTCTCTTTTCCCTCCTTAGGTTTTTGTTTTCCCCTAGAGCCCAGGTTAAAGAGAAATTGATTCCTGTCTATCTTCTGTTTAGCTTTTGTCCCTCCGCATTGAAGCTTTAAATTCGACAAACCTCTTTGGGTCCGTATGGCTCCCCATTAATGTTTAGGCTTAAACATTGAACAATCTCACAGAACTAATTACATTTTATCACCTATGGCAAAGTCAACTAATTTTGCTTCATAGAATTTCCAAGAGAAAAAAATATTTAAGATGGTAAAACCTCCCTTAAAATATATCATGAAAGTATTGCTGACCCTGGGAAAATGTTTTGTACAGCCTGGGGACATACAGTTTTTTTGTGCTGTACTCTTTATGACTTCAACCCAGGTTGAGTTGTGAAAAGGTGAAAGGGACAGGAGCCATTTTGGAGAAGTAGAATAGACTAAATCAAATATCTAAAGAACATGGCTTGATTAATTCAAAACTGAAGTCTTAGGCTCCCCAGTCTCATGCTCCACAGCAAAAATTTCTCCTTGGCCAGAGGCCTAAGCATTTGTCTCCAAATCTCATACTCCTTCCTGGACAGATTCATCAAGTCAAACCTTGGGTTTGCTTGAGTTTTTTTCCCTGCATCATCCCCTAATTTAAATTAAGCTTAAAAATGAGAGCCATTAAATAGTAAAACAAACAAACACACAACAATAACAAAACATTATGTCCTGGCCCTCAGAGGTCAATTTAATGTGATTAGCAGCATAACATTTCGCAAAAGCTTTTGCTGGAGGATTACCAGAAACAGCATCATTCAATATGTTGCCACGTGCTGCCATTCTTCCACTTTGGCATTATTTATTGATTGTAGCTGAAGCACAATACGTGTACCTATTAAGCCTTTTCGTTTCCTTTCAGCTTTTCCTGAGTAAAAGCGGAACTGTACCATTATTGTTAAACCATTCTCAAGGCCAGAAAACCTCTTGAATATTGTTTACATCCCTGGTTACAAAGGCAAGTACTGAGGTGGAGCTGCTCTGCCTGCTTTGATTCATTTCAAGGGTAACACTTATGCACGTGTGTGTGTGTGTGTGTGTGTGTGTGTGTTCGTTCATGCAGGAAGGAGGAGTAAGTGGAGAAAGAAGTTTAAGGGAGGAGAGGGCCTGTAAGGAAAAACAACTTTCAATGAATTGAAACTGCATAATGAAAAGGTTCTGAAATTTAATTACAAAAAAAAGACTGTGTTTTTTCTCTCACCTCCTCATCTCCTACTTCCCTCCTCCCCACCCCCCCAAAAGCACTGAAGTAAAATGAGACTTTCAGATCAAATCTACACACCCACTCTAGGTCTGTTTTGAGAAAGGGTTTTTTCCCCCTTATTTATTTTGTGGCAGTGACAGAATGGATACTGCAAGATGTAGTTATGGTGTGGAGTCTTGTCACTGTTTGGCTTAGTTCCCCTCCACTGTGCTGCTCTCTGGTCTGGCAAGCAGGGTCAAAGCTTCAAAAACTTGCTGTGGCCACATTTCTCACCACCTCTTGTGGTTTCACACTTGACCATTCACTATTCAGTCACTGTCCCTCTGACATATGGCCTGAAAAGAGTTGGAAGTTTAGTTTCCAAGTTTGGAAATGCTTAAGTATTGCATTGGAGTGTGGGCTTGTCCTTGTGGCTTCAGGTTCTGTTGAGTACTTTTGGAAAAAAATAAAATGTCTTTTTAACCTAGTAATCAGGGATATGTTTGTGAACATGTACATAATTCAAATAATGTATTTTGGAACATGCCCACATTATTTAATATTGGAGTTTCTCTTTTTTAATTTTTGTCTAGGACTCTTTAGAGTGCCTATACCTGATTTCTTTAATGTGTTTTCAGGTTAGTTGTCATTTTCCAGCTGCTCAAAATATAGCTTCTGGATTTTCTTTCTCCTGGCTTCTCTTCTCTTCTACTTTGTGTTTTCTCTTCAAAGTAAAATTGCACTTAATTTATAAGGGTAAATGGATATTCAGTTTTAATACTGTCTGTGAAAGCCTGTCTCCTATACCTGCTCTCTGTTAGGAATATCTTCCTCACATGCAACACAAACCTCTCCCATAGTTGGTTGAGAGAAACATGTAGCTCTAGGATAAAAGTCATAAAACAGGATCAGGGTCATCAGATATACAACCAAGATGGAGACAGAGGCCCATGGGACAAGAGCCGGAATGTGTAGTGTAGTGAGCTATGGGGTGGAAGAAGAAACTAAGTACAAGTTTGGTGGAGAAAGATAGAGAAACTGGGTCAGGAAGAAACTGAAGCAGGAAGATAGAAGCTAAAGCAGACTCAGAAGTGTGTTTTTGGTTATGACTGTTCACTGAACACACTTTGTTGCTCACTCTTCTTACTAAGTTATCCTTCAGCTGACTCTGAGATGTACACAATGTAGATATTTCTATTTCTTTAATGAATTTATCACTTTCACAGTCTTTTTAAACTCTCTCTTTTTCGTGGCCTTAGGAGCCCAGAACTAGATGTGTTGCCCCAGGAAGAATTTGATCCGTGTTCTGGGAAGATAGATTTACTATTCTGTCTTATATTTGTAACATACAACCACATATACACTCAGCAATCACCATACTGACCCATTTTCTTTTCTTTTCTTTTTAATTTTATTTTTTAAATTTACATCCAAATTAGCATATAATGCAACAGTGATTTCAGGAGTAGATTCCTTAATGCCCCTTACCCATTTAACCCACCCCCCCCCACAACCCCTCCAGTAACCCTCTGTTTGTTCTCCATATTTAAGAGTCTCTTATGTTTTGTCCCCTTCCCTGTTTTTACATTATTTTTGTTTCCCTTCCCTTATGTTCATCTGTTCTGTGTCTTCAAGTCCTCATATGAGTGAAGTCATATGATATTTGTCTTTCTCTGACTAATTTTGCTTAGCATAATACCCTCTAGTTCCATCCACGTAGTTGCAAATGGCAAGATTTCATTCTTTTCGATTGCCCAGTGATATTCCATTGTGTGTGTGTGTGTGTGTGTGTGTGTGTGTGTGTGTGTGTGTGTATATATATATATATATATATATCATCTTCTTTATCCATTCATCCATCGATGGACATTTAGGCTCTTTCCATACTTTGGCTATTGTCAATAGTGCTGTTATAAACATGGGGGTGCATGTGTCCCTTCAAAACAGCACACCTGTATCCCTTGGATAAATACCTAGTAGTGCAATTGCTGGGTTGTAGGGTAGTTCTATTTTTAGTTTTTTGAGGAACCTCCATACTATTTTTCAGAGTGGCTGCACCAGCTTGCATTCCCACCAACAATGCAAAAGAGATCCTCTTTCTCCACATCCTTGCCAACATCTGTTGTTGCGTGAGTTGTTAATGTTAGCCATTCTGACAGGTGTAAGGTGGTATCTCATTGTGATTTTGATTTGTATTTCCCTGATGATGAGTGATGTTGAACATTTTTTCATGTGTTGGTTGACCATTGGGATGTCTTCTTTGGAGAAGCATCTATTCATGTCTTTTGCCCATTTCTTCACTGGATTATTTGTTTTTTGGGTGTTGAGTTTGATAAGTTCTTTATAGATTTTGGATACTAACCCTTTATCTGATATGTCGTTTGCAAATATCTTCTCCCATTCTGTCAGTTGCCTTTTAGTTTTGCTGATTGTTTCCTTCGCTGTGCAGAAGCTTTTTATTTTGATGAGGTCCCAATAGTTCATTTTTGTTTTTGTTTCCCTTGCCTTCGTAGACATGTTGAGTAAGAAGTTGCTGCGGCCAAGGTCAAAGAGGTTTTTGCCCGCTTTCTCCTCAAGGATTTTGATGGCTTCCTGTATTACATTGAGGCCTTTCATCCATTTTGAGTTTATTTTTGTGTATGGTGTAAGAAAGTGGTCCAGGTTCATTCTTCTGCATGTCGCTGTCCAGTTTTCCCAGTACCATTTGCTGAAGAGACTGTCTTTATTCCCTTGGCTATTCTTTCCTGCTTTGTCAAAGATTAGTTGGCCATACATTTGTGGGTCCATTTCTGGGTTCTCTATTCTGTTCCATTGATCTGAGTGTTCTTGTGCCAGTACCATACTATGTTGATGATTACAGCTTTGTAATATAGCTTGAAGTCTGGGATTGTGATGCCTCCTGCTTTGGTTTTCTTTTTCAAGATTGCTTTGGCTATTCGGGGTCTTTTCTGGTTCCATACAAATTTTAGGATTGTTTGTTCTAGCTCTGTGAAAAATGCTGGTGTTATTTTGATAGATATTGCATTGAATATGTAGATTGCTTTGGGTAGTATTGACATTTTGACAATATTTGTTCTTCCTATGCAGGAGCATGGAATCTTTTTCCATTTTTTGGTGTCTTCTTCAATTTCTTTGATAAGCTTTCTATAGTTTTCAGTGTATAGATTTTTCACCTCTTTGGTTAGATTTATTCCTAGATATTGTATCATTTTTGGTCCAATTGTAAATGGGATTGATTCCTTGATTTCTCTTTCTGTTGCTTCATTGTTGATGTATAGGAATGCAACCGATTTCTGTGCATTGACGTTATATCCTGTAACTTTGCTGAATTCATGGATCAGTTCTAGCAGTTTTTTGGTGGAATCTTTTGGGTTTCCCATATAGAGTATCTTGTCATCTGTGAAGAGTGAATGTTTGACCTCTTCCTGGCCAATTTGGATGCCTTTTCTTTGTGTTGTCTGATTGCAGAGACTAAGACTTCCAATACTATGTTAAATAACATTGGCGAGAGTGGACATCCCCTGATTCATTTTCTTTATAGTCCATTCTGATCCTGAATTTCTCTGATCTTAACAGAGAAATAAATAAATAAACAAACAAACAAATAAATAAATGTATCAGGTCAAATATTTGTAGGAAATAATGGATTAAACAAAGTAAAATAATTTATTTACTGTAAGTCTTTCCAGGGTCCTTCTGTTAATATATATTATGAATCTACAAAATGCAATTTTTCCCAAACTCTTTTGCTCTAAATTCCGTTTAGTAGCATTCTGAGAAATACTTGGGTTCCAAGGCATACAGTTTGAGAAACACTGTTTTTGAAATTTAGAGGACGTGAAGCTTTTTTTCTCTTTTGTAATGTTTATTTTTTCCTGAAAGAGAGAGAGAGCGAGAGAGAGCATGTACAAAGTGGAGGAGGGGCAGGGAGAGGGAGACAGAGGATCTGAAGGTGAGCTCTGTGCTGACAGCAGAGAGCCTGATATGGGGCCCAAACTCACAATCTGTGAGATCATGACCTGAGCTGAAATCAGATGCTTAACCAATTGAGCCACCCAGGTGCCCAAGGACTTGAAGCTTTTAGATCAAATGTTTCCTTTATAATTTTGGTTTTCATGCCCATTTGGCCTTTGCCACTTCTATGCTTCAACAAAAGAAAACCTTTTGTCGTCTGATATTATTACTTGGTATCCATCCATCTTACTGTGGTTTTTATTTTCAAAACCTAACAAGTTGCTTTCCCATCCCATTCCATTCTTTCCTACCTTTCCACTTTGGCCTGAGGAATTTAAATATCCTATCCCGCCCCTCACAGCTTATTTCTTCTTATCAGTTTTACAGACATGGACATTAATGGAAATAATAAGAACCTTGTAATTGTAAAGGCTCTCAGAGCACCTGAATAGTATTATTATGCTGTGAAGAAATGAGTGTGCATCACGGTCAACTTGAGGGGAGTTTCACCAAGGGTATTGGGCTCCTTTGGGGTTGTAGGTACAGTGCACACATGCAAGGACACAGAATCAGATGCCAACATTTGCCTGGGATTGGCTTTTTGTATGTCTGTCTTGTTTCTTACTATCAATTCCCAGACTCCATAAGCCTCAATTCTTGTGGATTAGGCATTAGGGGACACTGTCAGCTTTAGGAAAAATCTGGCCAAAAGTGTCTAGAAGCTGCCTAAAGAAGCGCTCTTGAGGTCTGAAGATGGATTACTTTCTTTTAGGTTTACCTGAGAGGAAAATTCAGGGGTGGGTGGCTCTTGTGATGGTTTCCTAGACTTTTCTCCAACAGTTTTATGTGTAAGAAGATATTGTCATACACCCAGCCACTGCAGTTGTGAACATGTGGGATCCAAGAAGAGAGCAGTGCACATGAGAGGAAGGGATGTAGCCATTTGGAGTGTGGAAGGGATGCCTGAGCATCTGGGTATGTGTTTGTGGTTTTATATTTGGGCCTCAATTCAAAGCCCCTTCATTCATGTGATAAATAATTTCCTATCTACTCCTAATTTTCATTGACTAATGGTGATTAACCTTTTTAATTTTGACATTATAGATAATAAATGAGGCTCTTTCTTTTAGGCTTTACCACAGTGCTTGTGCTTGAGTAAAACCAAAGACTGGAGTAACAGTTCCTTCAGTGTATTCAATGTGGCCCTGAAGGAATTACAAACTCTTATAAAACCTCTACTTATATTATGCAGAATATTAAGTTTTATAATGTAGGAGTGGGGCTCTGGGAGTTACCAAATGTAACCAAGGGCAAGTGTTGATAAACTCCTGGAAACCTGGCCCTTTTCTGTTTTTTCCTTCACTCTTAGGCCTTCCTCATTATGTCAGATGAAATTCATAGGTGGCAGGAACTATGCTGAGCTTTGAGTTCTGTTGCTGGTGGAAGAAGGAGTTAAGTCTGTGACCTTCCTTGGAAGGTTACGTTTGATTTCTTCCTCTTTGCTGTTCCCTCTGAGTTTGTGTGGGATTTATGCATTGGGAAGTAGAGAGTGTTTACCCGCAAAGGGTATAAGATAAGATGATGTGGAAATAAAAACTTTGCCATTTGAAATAAATGCATTTAAGTTCCTAAAGGTTGAGTTTAAGCCTGGCAGCCATTAGCAAATATGATATAGTTTAATTGTGAATACCTATGAATTTATACATGCACACATAATGTTGGAAATATTTTCTTGGTATGTTAGAGAATGTATTTGAATATCAATATATGATTATTTCTCCATTATCCATGTCAAAGAAGAAAAGAAAGGGTTGCAAATAATCCCAAGTAGCAGATGATTTTAAAATCTTTTCTGTTGAGTTTTAAAGTTAATTATTATGAGAGGTGCCTGGGTGGCTCAGTCGGTTGAGTGTCCAACTTCGGCTTAGGTCATTATCTCACAGCTCATGAGTTTGCGCCCCGTATCGGGCTCTGTGCTGACAGTTCAGAGCCTGGAGCCTGCTTCGGATTCTGTGTCTCCCTCTCTCTCTGCCCCTAACCCACTCGCATTCTGTCTCTGTCTCTCTCAAAAATAAATAACATTAAAAAAAATTTTAAGTAATTATTATGATTTTTAAAAATGAATTTCACCTACATGTGTCAAGAGACTATGGGAAATCATAATGGGATTAAAAATAAAAAATAATACACATGGAGAATTACTTTTGAATAACAAATAGTTCAATTATGTAGTCTATAAATATTATGACCAGTGTTCAGCAATGGCTCAGTATCAAACTACTCTTCTAAAGTGCAGTACCTTCTTGAAATGGGAGTGCTTTTTACTAGGTGTGCTTTGTATAGCTTTCCTGAAGTTTACTTTCCAGTTGTTTTCACACACTAAATACGACAGGCTTGGTCTTTAAATGATAAATAATTGTCTAAATATCTTAACATTTTTCTTTTGTTTTCTCTTTACTTTTTTCACACTAGCCTTTTTTCTCCCATTTCATACCATCATCTAAATAAAATAATTCCTGATGAATTTGTCATAGATATATATGTCTAGGTGTAGATGCCTTTGAGTCTATCCTATTAGAATTTGGAGCTTTTGGATTGTTGATTAATGTTTCTTATCAAATTTGGAAAGATTTTGGGCACTATTTCTTCAGATATTCTTTCTGCCCCTTTTTTTCCCTCTTCTCCATTTGGAGCTCCCATCATGTGTATGTTGGTGTATTTGATGTTATCTCACAGGTCTGTAAAGCTTTGCTCAATTGTCTTCATGTTTTTGTCTTCTCCTTAGACTTGTTAATCTAACTTAACCTATCTTCAAGTTCGTTGATTCTCTCTTATGCCTGCTAAAATGTGCAGTTTTGCCATTCTAGTGAATTTTTCACTTCAGTTTTGTACTTTTCAACTTCATAACTTCTATATGTTTTATTTTTATAATTTATATGTTCTTAATTGATATTCTCTATTTGGTCAGACATTTTTTTCATAATTTTCTTTAGTTCTTTAGATGTGATTCCCTTTAGTTCATGAAAATATTTTTAATAGCTAGTTTAAAGTCTAAAAATAGGCTCCACATTTGGGCTATCTCAGAGACAGTTTCTAGTGATTGCATTTTTTCCTGTGTATGAGACATACTTTTTGACTTTTTATATATTTGGTAATGTTTTTATTGGAAACTGGATATTTGAAGTAATACAGTGTGGCATATCTGGAAATAAGATCCTCTGCTACCTCCACAAGGTTTGTTATTGTTGATTTTCTGAACTAATTTGGTAGAGTCTGTATTCTTTGTCATATATGGCCACTGAAGTCTCTGCTGGACTAGCTTAATGGTCAGCTAATGATTAGACAGCAATTTCCTTAAACACCTGGAATCAATAAATCTCCCAGTGTTTGCCAAGGAGCTCTGTGTGCATGTTGGGGCCATGTCCTCAACACTCAAGCAGTTAGTTGACAACTTTACCTTAGCTTTCACTTCCTGCTTGTGTAAAACCTCAGAATCAGCCAGAAGGGAAAGCTTAGATCCTTCTCAAGTATTTTCTGAGCATGTACATAGCCCTGGGCATGAGTACAGCACTATATAGGCATTTGGCCATCGAGGTTCCCAGGAATATGTCAGAGCTTTTCAAATTCTTATACATATTTCCCCCAGCTTTCCTTTTAAGCTTTTTGGTTAGCCAGTTGTTTGCCCCATCTGTTGTTTACTGTCTCTGACAGCCATGATGTGAAACAATTGCCACTGATTGTTTTCAACAAATGCCATTGTGGGAAAGGCTGTTTGCACTGGGAGAGCTCCCAGTCAGGTCAAATAAAGGTAAGGCTTGTAATTGGTATATTCCGGGGAACCACCAGACAAATCAAATAATGACAGTTCTTTGAAACTGAGGCTTCAAAGAAGCTCCAACTCCATTCTGCTGCCACTAGTGACTACTAGATTTTGCTGTGATTGTGGGATATTGGTTTCTAAGGCTAATTCAGAGTTGGGGAAGAGAGACAGGAATAGGGAAAGTTAAAAAACCAGCAAAGTTCACTGTTCTTACTGAAATACAACTATTTGTCTTGAATCAATACTCCCTGGATTGATGCAGACCTTTAATCTTAATTCTGACAGTGTCTGCCAGTGGTCTCATTGGGTTGATGAAGGAGAGGATTTTCTGACGTCTTTACTCCACCATTCCTGCTAATGTCACTCTGAATTCTTAGACATAGAATTTGACTTTTCTGGTGTTGGTGGAGAGATGGGATAGTCCTTTTAGTCGGACCATTTTTTAACTTTTTATTTGAGAATAATTTGAAGTTTCCAGGAAGTTTGCAAAAATAATACAAAGAATACCTGCATACCTTTCACCCAGATTCATATATTGTTAATAATTGGTCCCATTTGTCATTTTTTCTCATGTGTGTGTATATATATGTAAAAACTTTTTCCTGAGCCATTTGAGAATAAGTTGCATATATTATGGCCCCTTAACCTAACAACCTTTTTTTTACTTTACTTTTTAGTTTTTATTTCCAAAGAATAAGAAAATTATCTTAAATAGTCACAGTACAGTTATCAAATTCAGTATATTTAACATTGGGGTAATACTTTATCTTCTGTATTCCTATTTTGCCAGTTGACCCAATAATGTTCATAGCATTTTTTCTCCAATGTACAATCCTTTCTAGAATCATGTACTACATTCAGTTGTTATGTCTTTTTAGTCTCCTAAATGTATCCCCCTATTTGCTTATAAGTTTACAAGAGAGGAGAGTCATAGTAATTTGTCTAGAAATAATATTTCAGTAGATCAACTTAAATAGTGGCTTAGGCGCTCTGGAAAGCAGTGTGGAGGTTCCTCAGAAAATTAAAAATAGACCTACCCTATGACCCAGCAATAGCACTGCTAGGAATTTACCCAAGGGATACAGGAGTACTGATGCATAGGGGCACTTGTACCCCAATGTTCATAGCAGCACTCTCAACAATAGCCAAATTATGGAAAGAGCCTAAATGTCCATCAACTGATGAATGGATAAAGAAATTGTGGTTTATATACACAATGGAATACTACGTGGCAATGAGAAAAAATGAAATATGGCCTTTTGTAGCAACGTGGATGGAACTGGAGAGTGTGATGCTAAGTGAAATAAGCCATACAGAGAAAGACAGATACCATATGGTTTCACTCTTATGTGGATCCTGAGAAACTTAACAGGAACCCATGGGGGAGGGGAAGGTAAAAAAAAAAAAAAAAGGACGTTAGAGTGGGAGAGAGCCAAAGCATAAGAGACTGTTAAAAACTGAGAACAAACTGAGGGTTGATGGGGGGTGGGAGGGAGGGGCGGGTGGGTGATGGGTATTGAGGAGGGCACCTTTTGGGATGAGCACTGGGTGTTGTATGGAAACCAATTTGTCAATAAACTTCATATAAAAAAAATAAATAAATAAATAGTGGCTTAGGAAACTGTCTTCATTTCTCCTTAATTCTAAAACCTTCAACCCCAGGTCCATAAAGAGTTGTAAGGTAGAAAAAGGGGGAGATATTTAGCCTTCTGAATTCATGTATGTGATGAGAGTACTCCTAGATATTGGCATTCTCCTGTCTCTCCTTTAGTTTAATGTCTCAAACCCATCTCCTTCCCCTACTGACTGCTATTCCTTTGATACCTAACATGTAACAGATATTTGTTTGGGTTTAATTTGTCACAAGATACATGATTAAGCAGCGGCATAAGAGAGCTGTGGACCACAGTGAGCATTCCTGACAAGAGATCTTATTCATTAAATTTTTCATGAAAGACCCCAGGCCCACCAGCAAAGGTCTTATTTTTTCAACCCAAAATGGAGCAGGCATTTCCCAAACAGACTTCATCTATGCATTTGACTGTGATAATCAAATAGTGTTATAAATGTGCGATAGCTTTCTTTTAAAAAAAATTGTCATGATGCGAAAGTCTACACCTTAGCATAGAAGTTTCTGCCCTCACTCTTTGCACCTTAATTATTTTCTTGAATATTTTACACCATTACCTCCCAAATATTAATTTGAAGTAGTTATTTTCTAGTGGTCATTAAACCTTTTCCCAATGTTGTGTAACCTAGTCGTCCCAGTGTTTTTTTCCACCTTTATTGTCTTCCCCCCAGTATGCCACATATTTATTGCCTGAAGCCAATGACTGCCTTGAGGCATTCTAGAGGCTTCCACTATCTACTTTCTTATATTACCATAGCCTGCCTGTCCCTCCCTAAAATGTTTCTTTGTATGTTTTATAAAATGTGAAATGATTTGTTTTTGTATTTTTACATTTACTTTAATTTACAATTTTTATAATATACTCAAAGAACATTTTGAAGTCAATTGCATTTTTTTTCATGTTTTTTATTTATTTATTTATTTATTTATTTATTTATTTATTTATTTTTATATGAAGTTTATTGACAAATTGGTTTCCATACAACACCCAGTGCTCATCCCAAAAGGTGCCCTCCTCAATACCCATCACCCACCCGCCCCTCCCTCCCACCCCCCATCAACCCTCAGTTTGTTCTCAGTTTTTAACAGTCTCTTATGCTTTGGCTCTCTCCCACTCTAACGTCCTTTTTTTTTTTTTTTTTTTTTCCTTCCCCTCCCCCATGGGTTCCTGTTAAGTTTCTCAGGATCCACATAAGAGTGAAACCATATGGTATCTGTCTTTCTCTGTATGGCTTATTTCACTTAGCATCACACTCTCCAGTTCCATCCACGTTGCTACAAAAGGCCATATTTCATTTTTTCTCATTGCCACGTAGTATTCCATTGTGTATATAAACCACAATTTCTTTATCCATTCATCAGTTGATGGACATTTAGGCTCTTTCCATAATTTGGCTATTGTTGAGAGTGCTGCTATGAACATTGGGGTACAAGTGCCCCTATGCATCAGTACTCCTGTATCCCTTGGGTAGATTCCTAGCAGTGCTATTGCTGGGTATTGGCACAAAAACAGACACACAGACCAATGGAATAGAATAGAAACCCCAGAACTAGACCCACAAACATATGGCCAACTCATCTTTGACAAAGCAGGAAAGAACATCCAATGGAAAAAAGACAGCCTCTTTAACAAATGGTGCTGGGAGAACTGGACAGCAACATGCAGAAGGTTGAAACTAGACCACTTTCTCACACCATTTACAAAAATAAACTCAAAATGGATAAAGGACCTAAATGTGAGACAGGAAACCATCAGAACCTTAGAGGAGAAAGCAGGAAAAGACCTCTCTGACCTCAGCCGTAGCTATCTCTTACTCGACACATCCCCAAAGGCAAGGGAATTAAAAGCAAAAGTGAATTACTGGGACCTTATGAAGATAAAAAGCTTCTGCACAGCAAAGGAAACAACCAACAAAACTAAAAGGCAACCAACGGAATGGGAAAAGATATTTGCAAATGACATATCGGACAAAGGGCTAGTATCTAAAATCTATAAAGAGCTCACCAAACTCCACACCCGAAAAACAAATAACCCAGTGAAGAAATGGGCAGAAAACATGAATAGACACTTCTCTAAAGAAGACATCCAGATGGCCAACAGGCACATGAAAAGATGTTCAGCGTCGCTCCTTATCAGGGAAATACAAATCAATTGCATTTTTTATTGAAGTATAGCTGTCATACAATATTATAGTAGTTTCAGGTGTACAACAGTGATTTGACAAGTCTATACATTATGCCTTGCTCACAAGTGTAGCTACCATCTCTCATGATACACAACTATTACAATACCATTGACTATATTCCCTTTTCTGAAACTTTTATCCTTGTGACTTATTCATTCTGTAACTGGAAGCCAGTATCCCCCATCCCCCTTCACCTATTTACCCATCCTCCACTCTCCTCCCGTCTGGCAACAATTAGTTTGTTTTCTGTATTTATGAATCTGTTCCTGCTTTTAGTTTACTCATTTGTTTTGTTTTTTAGATTCCACATATATGTGAAATCAAATGGTATTTGTCTTTCTCTGTCTGACTTCTTTCATTTAGCATAATACCCTCCAGGTCTATCTCCACGTTGTTGCAAATAACAAGATCTCTTTCTTTTTTGTGGCTTATACATTCTTCTATTGATGGACCCTCAGGTTGCTTCCATATACTAGCTATTGTAAATAATGCTGCAATAAACATAGGGGTGCATGTATCATTTCAAATTAGTGTTTTTGTTCTCTTTGGATAAATAGTAGAATTATTGATCACATGGTCTTTCTTTCTTAATTTCTTTCTTTCTTTCTTTCTTTCTTTCTTTCTTTCTTTCTTGGAAC
The DNA here is from genome assembly GCF_022079265.1 of Lynx rufus. Lineage (NCBI taxonomy): Eukaryota > Metazoa > Chordata > Mammalia > Carnivora > Felidae > Lynx > Lynx rufus. The sequence goes on from NW_025814859.1 coordinate 918,149, forward strand.
CTCCATACTGTTTTCTACAGTGGCTGCACCGATTTACATTCCCACCAACAGTGCACAAGGGCTCCTTTCCACATCTTTGCCAACATTTGTTATTTCTTGTATTTTTAATTTTAGCCATTCTGACAGGTGTAAGGTGATATCTCATTATGGATTTGACTTGCATTTCCCTGATGATTTATGATGTTGAACATATTTTCATGTATCTGTCATCTGTATGTATTCTTTGGAAAAATATCTATTCAGGTCCCCAGGCCATTTTTTAATTGGATTATTTTGGCATTGAGCTGTATAATGTATATGTTTTGGATATTAACTCCTTATCAGATACATCATTTGTGAATACGTTCTCCCCATTAAGTAGGTTGCTTTTTGCTTTGTTGGTGGTTTCTTTCACTATGCAAAAGCTTTTTATTTTGTTGTATTCCCAATATTTTATTTTTGCTTTTGTTTCCCTTACTTTAGGAGACATGTCTATAAAAATGTTGCTAAGGCAATGTCAAAGACATTACTGCCTATGTTTTCTTCTAGGATTTTTATGGTTTCAGGTCTCACATTTAGGTCTTTAATCAATTTTGATATTTTTTTATGGTGTGAGAAAGTGGGCCAGTTTCATTCTTTTGCATGTAGATGTCCAGTCTTCTCAACACTATTTTTTGAAGAGACTGTCTTTTCCCCGTTGTATATTCTTGCCTCCTTTTTCATAGATTAATTGACCACATGGATGCAGATTTATTTCTTGGTTCTCTATCCTGTTTCATTGATCTATGTGTCTGTTTTTGTGCCACTACCACACAGTTTTGGTTACTATAACTTTGTAGTATATCTTGAATTCTGGGTTTGTGAGACCTCCAACTTGGTTTTTCCTTCTCAATATTACTTGGCTATTGGAGGTCTTCTGTGATTCCATACAAATTTCAGTATTGCTTGTTTTAGTTTTTTGAAAAATGCTATTGATATTTTTATTCTCCTTACATTATTTTAATCGCTAAATCTCTTTAAAATTGGTCCATTTTTTGTTTTAAAGGGCCTTTTTAAATTGACTTTTAGTCTTTACCTAATTTTAGTTGATTCATAAAAATTTGCTATGTAACAGAATGCTGTAGTTTGAACTTAGTGTTTCTCAACACTGTATCCATTGTACTTTAGAGATCTAAGGGGTTAGATACTTTAATTTGAAACCTTCTATTTTTATAACACTTCTAAATGGTTAAACGTAAGGAATCCTGCCTTTATATGACTTGTTCTTCATTGATAATTTTCTCTCCCTTTTCTTCCTGTTTCCCTCACCTCCATTCTGTTATCCACATGTGGGGACTTCTCATCTTCTATGTTTACTTATTGAAATCTTCACCCTTCTTATCCTATTAACCAAATCATACATTACAAAGGCAGAGACCTGTTTTATTCATTTTGAAATCTTACATACACTAAACAATAGTGCTTTGATACAATAGGTTCTAAATGTTGAATATCTGAATATTGAATAACCAAATTATATTGAAAAACTGAACTATGCTTCCATGAAACTTTCCTTGGTAATGCAGACAATGTTGCTCTTGTTTTTTTTTAAAATTTCTATAGCCCTTTTACCTCTCAAGGTATTGTATCACAAGCTATTTAGAAATATATTTACATATATGTAAATATATATATATATATTTACATAAATTTTTCTGAGCTCCTAAACCTATAAGGGTTAAAAATTCTTCTGGATTGAGTCTTTATTAAAATTATAAAATTTTTATAGCAAATATATCTCGATGAAATAGAACTTTTTTCGGTTAGTCGCTATACCTATGGATTAATATTAATTGTCGGAGTATGACAGGTTTAATACCAGTTTTTTATGTCTTTGTATTTTTAGTACATAAGTGATTATAAGTTGTTCATGGGAATTGAAGTTTTCTTTATCAGTGTTACCCAACTCTTTGAACTTCTTTCAAGTTATTTCACACAAATTATAATGATCTATTATCAAAAATTGCTTTAATTATATATAAGCTTAAAGTTCTTTAATTTTGTTCAAAGTAAAAAAGTAGATGCTATTTGCCTGGCAAAATATGCTTTATCAAGTTAACAGAATAGTTGACTTTCTCAACAGCTACAATAATATTTGGAATTATTCCTTTCTGTAATGCCCTGGAGACTTTTGTACCTGAAACTTCTCACATATTAAGATTCAAAATAAGTAAGAAGCATGTATTTCTTTAGTAAAGATAAGGAAGGGTCATGGTGAAAAGGGACTCCTTAACCACAGATTCTTTCTCAGGCAGTTCAGATTAAGAAAAGAATACATATGGGAGTTGAAGATCTTCAAATGAATTCTCTTGAAACTATCTTGCCTCCTTATCCACTGAAAAATCTTCATGGTACAGGCCACAATTCTAAGACCACTGTTATATAGTGTTTAGCGCATTCCTGTATTTGCTGAGTACTCCAAAATGAGTAAATAATGCTTATATTTACCAAAACTGTGGAATGGCAGTGTTACTACTAGAATCCATGAGTTGGTGAGACATCATCCTCAAGGTGTGTTGAAGACACCCCACCTTCATCCCAAACTAATGAGAATATCACTGTTTTTTTTTTCTTTTTTGAGAGAGAGAGAGAGAGAGAGAAGGGCAGAGGGAGTGAGAGAGAATCTTAAGCAGGCTCCATGCTCAGCATGGAGCCCAATATCGGGCTCGATCTCACAACTATAAGATCATGAGCTGAGCTGAAATCAAGAGTCACATGCTTAACTGACTGAGCCACCCAGGCACCCCAGAATATCACTGTTTTTAAAGATATCTTTAGATATCTTGTTTTCCATACTTATGCTTAGCATCTTCCACTCTCAAGATAATCTCTCATTGAAAATCTATAGCTTTATAGGCTTATATTTATTGTTTTAAACATTAGTGACACTGTAAGTTGTACCATCTTATTATTATTTTTTAGTAATCTCTATGCCCAAAGTGGGGCTTGAACTCATTACTCTGAGACCAAGAGCTGCATGCTCTACTGACTGAGCCAGCCAGGCACCCCAAATTGTACTATTTTTTTTCAACATTTTTATTTTATTTTTGGGACAGAGAGAGACAGAGCATGAACGGGGGAGGGGCAGAGAGAGAGGGAGACACAGAATCGGAAACAGGCTCCAGGCTCCGAGCCATCAGCCCAGAGCCTGACGCGGGGCTCGAACTCACGGACCACGAGATCGTGACCTGGCTGAAGTCGGACGCTTAACCGACTGCGCCACCCAGGCGCCCCAAATTGTACTATTTTTGTAGGCACATGTGGCTGAAAATATGAAATTTGTACCCATTTGCATATTTAACTAATATCCTTATAGTCTTTGTGAGCATATTAATAATTACTATTTTTTAAATATTTGTTTTTTATCAAGACCTCCTTATTAGTTTTTCAACTATTCTGAACTTTTTAAGTAGGTGTTAATAAGTATCTTTATTTTTTAATCATTGATTTTTATAACAGACTTGATGATGGCCCTAAAAAGATCTGTCAATGCCCTAATCCCCAGTATTTATGAAAGTTATCTTATTTGAGGTGAAAAAAAAAAGAAGTCTTTGTGGGTGTAATTAAGTTAAGGACCTCAAAATGAAGAGATCACCTTGGATGATGTGGGTGGTCCTTAAATGCCATCACATGTATCTTATAAGAAATAAGCAAGGGAAAAAACACAGGTACACAGAAGAAAAGAGACATGTAGAGGAGAAAGCAGCATGAATATAGAGCAGAGAAAGATGCAGCCACAAGCCAAGAATTGGCAGTAGCTACCAGAAGCTGCAAGGAATGAATTTTCCCCTAGAGCCTTCAGAGAAGTGTGCCTTGGTGATACCTAGATTTTAGACTTCTGGTGTCTTGAACTGTGAGAGAATACATTACTGTTCTTTTATGCCACTACATTTGTCATAATTTGTTACAGCAGTCACAGGCAACTAATACGATTATTTTTTTAATGTTTTTAATTTTGAGAGAGAGAGAGAGACAGAGAGAGAGAGAGAGAGAGAGAGAGAGAGAGAGAAAGGGGCAGAGAAAGGGAGAGAGAGAACCCCAAGCAGGCTCTGCACTGTCAGCACAGAGCCCGACATGGGGCTTGATCCCACAAACTGTAAGATCATGACCTGAGCTGAAATCAAAAATTGCACACTTAACTGACTGAGCCACCCAGGCACCCCAAAACTAATATAATTATTAATGTACTTCAACTCCACAGTATTTTGAGGACATGGGTCAAATCGATATTAAGTATCTGGCTTCTTTGTTAGCTGGCTTGAATTTGGTTTGTTTATCATGGAGGAATAGGTCATTTATGTTAATTACTTGCCCAACCAGTAGTTTTGCTTTATTGATTTTTTAAATAAATAAGGACACATATTTTTCACCACAGGAGAAAAATCAAGCATAGATAATAGTCATAACCTTTGAATGTTATTCAACAGGAAGGACTATTGTCTGTGGGAATGCAGTTTAAAATTGGTAAATAAGCAGTCCAGACCAGACATGAGCTGTATCAATGATTATAAGGCAAAGAAATAATTCAGTCTTAGGACTGAACTCTTAACTGAACTGCCTGACCATTTAGTTGATTGAAGAGCCATTTAATGTGTGAAATGAATATAATACGCTCAGCAAATGTCTTACACATAGTATGTACTCAAATTTTAATTTTTATACTGTTATTATTACTGCCATCAATTGTCTTGTGACATTGAGTTGACATAGTTACCATTTAAGAGCTATGAAGAGGGTGTTACAGACTGTGCATACTGCCACCTTGAAAATGACTTTGCCAACAAGCACTTGTAATTGAGGTGGAGAGACAAGGTATATGAACTGCGATCATAAAGTAATAGATATTTACTTAAAAAAACCAGCAGTTATGTATGTAAGTGCATATTGCCCATTCCAAATTGGTCACTTTAGGAAACATATTATTCTCACAAAATTGCCATTGCTTAAGGGTGGTTTTGGCATTCCTTCATTGAGATTGTCTCCAGAGACTGCAGCAAGTTGCTTAGAATCTACTTTGGCCTGGCAGGTCTTTTATCCTTTGAGGTTGGGGCAGCTTTATCATTTGGAACCAAGTTCAAATTTTCTAGGGTGACTTTTTTGAAGTAGAACACATATGTATGCATGCACTTGGATTTGTTTTCTAAACACAAATTTGTTTCACTACTTTATGGGCACACCCTATATAACATCAGCACTGAAATGGGACATTTTGAATATTCTAATTCCATCGCTCCTTACCCCTCATCCCCCTTCATAGGATCCTTACCTCCAGCGGTTCTGATGAAGAGAGCTGATTGCTTTGTAAGACACACTATTCCATTGTTACTCAGTTATATTGTTAGACAAGCCTCCAGTAGTTAAATGAGACAAGATGTGGACATGTGCCCGATTTAGTACATGGAACATAGTAAGTACATGATAAATGTTTATTACTTACTCATGTAGTCATCAAATGTACTTCCTGCAAACTCTACTTTCTGGAACAATAAAGGTTAATTCTTAATTCTTCTACATGACAAAGCTTCAGTTATTTAAAAATGTATTTACTGGGGCGCCTGGGTGGCTCAGTCGGTTGAGCATCCGACTTCGGCTCAGGTCATGATCTCGCAGTTTGTGAGTTCGAGCCCCGCGTTGGGCTCTGTACTGACCCCTCAGAGCCTGGAGCCTGTTTCGGTTTCTGTGTCTCTCTCTCTCTGACCCTCCCCTGTTCATGCTCTGTCTCTCTCCGTCTCAAAAATAAATAAAGGTTAAAAAAAATAAAAAAAAAGATCTTAAAAATGTATTTACTTAATGTGTTCCTGAAACATCTCTTCTGCAGGCCAAACACCCTCAGGTCCTTTTGTCATCCTCACATATGAGAATTTCTAAACAGGATACAATTGAAACAATTGGGTAATAGTACTGGATAGTGTATAATAAGGGAGAAATGAATGGTACAGAGAGCTAGTAAAATAGTCCATAAGTAGTGGGATGCCTGGGAGGCTCAGTTGGTTAAGCTCCAGCTCTTGATTTCAGTTCAGGTCATGATCTCACGGTTTGTGAGATGCAGCCCCACATCGGGCTCTGCACTGACAGCGTGGAGCCTGCTTGGAATTCTCTCTCCTTCTTTTTCTGCTCCCCTCCCCCGCATCTCTCTGTCAAAATAAATATGTAAACATTTTTTAAAAAAATATTCTGTAAGTGGGATATCCATAGGCCAGATTGGTCTTGGAAAGGTTTTGTGATGGAGATAGAACTTAGACTGGGCTTTAAAATTCAAGTAAAATTTGGACAGGATGAAAACAGAATGGAGTATATCTGTTAAGTGAGGTAAAGGAGCTTTTGACTGAGCCTTGTACAGAGATGAGTATGAATATTATTTGTTCTATCTGCCTGGAAAGGGGGGATTTGTTTTAAAGGGTATGAAGATCTTACTCAACACACCTCTGGAGGCAAGGGAAACAAAAGCAAAAATGAACTACTGGAACCTCATCAAAATAAAGTGCCGTGCCTTCTGCACGGCAAAGGAAACAATTAGAAAAACTAAAATGCAATCGACATAATGGGAGAAGATATTTGCAAATGACATATCAGATAAAGGGTTAGTATCTAAAATCCATAAAGAATTTATCAAACTCAACACCCCAAAAAAACAAATAATCCAGTGAAGAAATGGGCAAAAGACATGAATAGATAAATTTTCCAAGAAAGACATCCAGATGGCCAACCAACACATGAAAAAATGCTCAACTTCAGTCATCATCAGGGAAATACAAATCAAAACCACAATGAGATAGCACCTCACACCTGTCAGAATGGCTAACATTAACAAGTCAGGCGACAACAGATGTTGGCGGGGATGTGGAGAAAGAGGATCTCTTTTGCATTTTTGGTGGGAATGCAAGCTGGTGCAGCCACTCTGGAAAACAGTATGGAGGTTCCTCAAAAAATTAAAAATAGAACTCCCTACGACCCATCAATTGCACTACTAGGTATTTGTCCAAGGGATACAGGTGTGTTGTTTCGAAGGGACACATGTACCCCAATGTTTATAGCAGCACTACCAAAAAGAGCCAAAGTATGGAAAGAGCCCAAATGTCCATCGATGGATGAATGGATAAAGAAGAAGTGGTATATATATATATATATATATACACACACACACACATATATATATACATATATATATATATGTATATATATATGCAATGGAGTATTACTCGGCAATCAAAATCACCTTTTCATGAGGTTATTGAACTGCGTGGATGGAACTGGAGGGTATTATGCTAAGCAAAATTAGTCAGTCAGAGAAAGACAAAAATCATATGACTTCACTCATATGAGGACTTGAAGAGACAAAACAGATGAACATAAAGGAAGGGAAACAAAAATAATATAAAAACAGGGAGGAGGACAAAACATAAGAGACTCTTGAATATGGAGAACAAACTTAGGGTTGCTGGAGGGGTTGTGGGAGGGGGGTGGGCTAAATGGGTAAGGGGCATTAAGGAATCTACTCCTGAAATCATTGTTGCACTATATGCTAACTAATTTGGATGTAAATTAAAAAAAATAAAATTAAAGGGTATGGAGGAGATAGTAGTAGATATAATTAAAGATGATTTCATCCCTTAAGGCTTTGCCCTTTAGCCAGCAGCTGTAGCAATCCAGGGTGGCTATGAGGAGAATCAGTGGTTTTTGAGCAGAACCTGTAGCTTTGGGAAAGCAGATGTTAATTACAATGGTGCTAATTGTTTCTATTTGAAATTTCTTGTAGCAGGTTTTCTGAAAACACATTAAGTAAGGATTATGTGAGTAACTAAATTGCTGCCAGTAAAGCATCTACTACTTAAGTAGAAAGACTCAGTTGCATAATCAAATGAGCTTGGTGCCTTTTCTGTTATACTGTTCTTAGGAGCTGATAATTAGAAATGTTTTGAGAGAGAGGATTAAAATTAGAGTTTAGAGAGTCTGGTGTGTAGGTTCTTTATCCCCCTTTTGATTTTTATTGTTTATTTTTAAGACAAATTTTAACTCTTAGGAAGGAAGGCTCAATTTTTTGTCAGTGGTCAAACAAATACATTGTGCATTTGAATTCTTGAATTACATTGCAAATGAGTTTGTGTGATATTGGAATAGCACTGTGTTTATGAAACAGTAGAACTTGATTCACTTGTTACTTGCATAGTCATATAGGCCCATATACTTAGCATTTTCACTTTTCCTCCCTCTTTTCTCACTGCCTCCTTCATTCTCCATTCCCCACCAATATACCTTGAGCTCTTAATCTATATCTGTTGTATCATGATTGAATCTCTTGATTGGGATTTCTAGCCCTCACTGAAAATGAAGACATAGAATGTAAGTTATTTGAAATGTCTCAATTGAGACTCTGTCTGTTGGTGTGTGTGTGTGTGTGTGTGTGTGTGTGTGTAAACAGAACTATTTCTGTTTATTTTTGATATTTGTGTCTCCTTGCAGGAGACTGTCCATTTCCCGAAATGAAGAGACAAGGCATAGCATATTAATGGTAGAACAAGGGCCTCTGTTGGCCTCTATTTTATACTATAGGGAAAATTATAATTCAATCGTCCTTATTTAGCATAGCTTCTATTTCTTTATGTAATGCCTCCCCGTCAGTACCAATTACCGAGTAATGCACATAGTAGATAATTAAATAAGGTCAAATTTAGCGATCCTAATTTCTGTGGCCAGGGGGCATTTAAGCACTTAATAGTTAACAAGTGATATATGTAGATGACCATTAACTATCTTTACAAATAGGTACTCTAGTAGGGTTTGTTTGATTTGTTTGTTTGTCTGTCTATACCCATCGCTATATCTGCCAAACACTAACCAATCAGGGCAAGCCCTGGCTCCCATTTAAGTAATTTATGTCCAACTGATTTTGCTGAAAAGAATGGTGGTAGATGTATTACTAGATACAGTTAAGGTAGTATACCAATCTCTTATGTATGTATTCCTTCCTACCTCACCTTGTACATAGGAAGCATTATAAAAATGCTCATTGAATTACTGAGTTGAATCAGAGATCTAATAACTCTCAAATCAGCAGCAACACCTCTTCCAAAATGTTTTGGAGCTCTGGTATAGTTACAATCAAAGGAATAGAGAGGGTCTGTTATTTTGGTTTAGATGAGTAACCAAGACTTGTTAGCTCAGTTAAAAAGAAATCAGACACAGAGAAAGACAGATACCATATGTTTTCACTCTTATGTGGATCCTGAGAAGCTTAACAGAAGACCATGGGGGAGGGGAAGGAAAAAAAAGAGGTTAGAGAGGGAGGGAGCCAAAACATAAGAGACTCTTAAAAACTGAGAACAAACTGAGGGTTGATGGGGGGTGGGAGGGAGGGCAGGATGGGTGATGGGTATTGAAGAGGGCACCTGTTGAAATGAGTACTGGGTGTTGTATGCAAACCAATTTGACAATTAAATATTTTTTTTTAAAAAAGAAATCAGACAGGTCATCTGTGGACTAGAAATCTCCTCAGTCTTTCCTCTCTAGCCCCCCTGTATTAGGTGTTCATGAGGCTTGCCAGGGGAGTTGAGGAGGTTTACTGCAAGCAACTATTCTTTGTTCTCTTGAGGTAAGTGGTATAGGGAGGAAGGAAGCTTAGAAGGTGGGGGAAAGTATTGAAACCCAAAACAAGACCCATTAGTTTTGTAAGCTTTCATTAATGATAATAATTTGAAATCATAGGTTAAGCAATGACAAATGCTACAGAGTTATAAATAGTTAGAAGGCTCACCCAAGTGATGTGGTCCAAAAAAGAGTCTGGAGCTAGGATAGTTCTTTTAGATCTCTAGTAGAGGACCCAAAGGGTCATTCTTAAGTAGGCACTGGGTACCTACTGTGTGAAAAGTTCTGTGGGGGGGGTGCAGAGATAATCCAGATCCCATCATCTTGCCACCACCTAGTTTTTAGTTTGGTAGGTGAAGAGGAATAAAGAACAATGCAAGGGAAATTATGTTAACTATTCTAAATGGTATGAGGTGCTGAGAAGTGAACAGTGATTTGTAAATAACTCTGAGTGAGATTATCACAGGGTAGGGAATACATGTTTTTCCTCCCAGGATAACTATTTTTAATGCAACTGGACTTAGTTAATAGTGACAATAGACTGCACTCTTTTGAGAAAAGAAGGATAATTTCTATCTTAGGGATTGAACAGGTTACTAGAATTTTGTCACAAAACTATACGGAAGAGTTAAAGTCATATTTGTTTATTCTTATACATATTTGTAGGTTTTCATTAGATTTTTGCCATTCCATGTTCTCTTCATACCATAATGATATATGATGATGATACTAAATGATGTATGAGAACCCTGTTTTCTTTATACCTGGGTGTGGTAGGATGCAGTTTAGTGGGGAGAGCCCTTCAGTTATGGAATGACTGAGAGCTTAAGATAAAATCTTAAAAACCCAACAGTTTAAAGAAAAGTAAAGACCCTGGATCAGAGCAAAAGCTGTGTACACTGTCTGAAGCTTTCAAAAGACACTAATGTATGATTGCCATGTGTTGTTAATAGCACCTATACAAGGAACAGCCTGTTGGCAAATTAGCTGATGGAAGTGAACAGCTCAATCTTCATTGGGAGCATAATAAAATGTCAATCAAAAGATATTGTTGCATATTTTTAAAACTTCCTTTGAAAAACAAATTTAATGTAAAATTACCCCACTTTGATTTTATTGTTTTATTTTTAATTTAATTTAATTTAATTTGTTTTTGAGAGAGAGAGAGCACATGAGGGAGGGGCAGAGGGAGAGTGAGAGAATCTTAAGCAGGCTCCACACCCAGCATGGAGCCTGACTCAGGGCTTGATTCCACCACAGTGAGATCATGACCTGAGCCAAAATCAAGAGTCAGATGCTTAACTGACTGAACCACCCAGGGGCCCCTATTTTTTATTTTGTTTTAATTCCAGTATATCTAACAGTATTATATTAGTTTCAGTGTACAATATAGTGATTCAACAATTTCATACATCACCCAGTGCTCATCATGATAAGTGCCCTCCTTAATTCCCATCACATATTTTACCCATCCCCCACCTCCCCTCTGGTGACCATCAATTTGTTCTCTACAGTTATGAGTCTGTTTCTTGGTTTGTCTGTCTCTGTCTCTCTTTTGTTTTCCTTAGCTTGTTTTTATTTTAATATTTATTTATTTTTGAGAGAGAGACAGAGCACAAGCGGGGGAGGAGCAGACAGAGAGGGAGACACAGAATCCGAAGCAGGATCCAGGTTCTGAGCTGTCAGCACAGAGCCTGACTCGGGGCTCGAACTCACGGACTGTGAGATCATGACCTGAGCCAAAGTTGGATGCTCAACCAACTGAGCCACCCAAGAGCCCCTTGTTTTGTTTTTTGAACTCTACATGACTGAAATCATATGGTATTTGTCTCTGACTGACTTATTTAATTTAGCTTTATACTTTCTAGCTCCATGCGTGATGCAAATGGCAAGATTTCATTCTTTTTATGGCTGAATAATACCCCATTGTTTGTGTGTGTGTGTGTGTGTGTGTGTGTGTGTGTACGCATGTGTATACCACATCTTCTTTATCCATTCATCTCTTGATGGACACTTGGGCTGCTTTCATAACTTGACTATTATAAATAATGCTGCTATAAACATAGGAGTGCTTTATTTTTTTTGAGTATTTTTTTACTGAAGTATGGTTGACACACAATGTTGTATTAGTTTCAGGTGTATGGAATTGTTCTCTTAATTTTATTTTTGGATTGTTCATTGCAAATGTAGAAAAATACAACTGAATTTTTTTGTGTATTCATCTCTGTCCTGCAGTGTTGCCAAACCCATTTATTCTCATAATTTTTAAGGATTTCTTAGCATTAAGTGTATATATATGTATATGACATACATATATATATATACATAGATCATATATACATAGATATTCATATACATAGATATATATATACATAGATTATATATACATAGATATATATAGATTATATATATACATATGCATATATACACGTATATATATATAGATTATATATACATAGATATATATACATAGATTATATATATACATACATATACATATATACCCGTATATATATACATAGATTATATATACATAGATATATATAGACTATATATACATATATAGATTATATATATACGTATATATATGTATATATAATGTATATATATGTATATATATGTTATACATATGTATTACATATATACATATACATATATATATATATAATCTATGAATAGAGATCGCTTTATTTCTTCTTTTCCGATCTAAACACCTTTATTTTTTTCTTACTTGGTTTTTCTGGATAGGAATTCCAATATAATGTTGAATTAAAATGGAATGAGTGAACATTATTGTCTTCTTCCTGATCTTAGGGGGAACACATTTAGTCTTTCATCATTAAGTGTGACATTAACTATGTTTTTTGTAGATTTTTTTTCAAGTTGAGGAAATTTTCTTCTATTTCTAATTCATTGAGTGTTTTTATCATAAAAAGGTGATTAGATTTTGTCAGATACTTTTTCTGCATCTATAGAGATAATTTGGTTTTGAACATCTGTTAATATGGTGTATTATATTGGTTGATTTTTGGAGGTTACACAAACCTTGCATTCATAGGATAAATTCCATCTGGTCATGGTGTATAATTCTTATATGTTGCTAACGTTAGTTTGCTGGTATTTTTGTTGAGGATTTTTGTGTCTATATTCATAAGAGATATTCAGACCAATTATTTTTTTAAATGCCTCTCAGTTTGGACTTTCCTCATGTGTTTCTAATGGTTAGATACGTATTGTCTATCTAATATTTGGCAAGAATACCTCAGAAGTGATATTTTGTCCTTCTCAGTGTATCACATCAGAAGGTACATAATGCCCAATTTGTGTTATTACTAGTGATATTAATTTTTATCGCATAAGTGTTTCTAAAATTGATCTCTTGAAATTTTACCTGAGATGAGCAGTACTTAAGATCGGAACAGCAAAGATATAGCTGCATAAATAGAAATTAACCAACCTCTCTTTGACCTTTGGGGAGACAACGATAGCTGAGTTTTAAAAGTGGCTTTCCACAGTGTGGAGGTTCCTCAGAAAATTCAAAATAGACCTACCCTATGACCCAGCAATAGCACTGCTAGGAATTTACCCAAGGGATACAGGAGTACTGATGCATAGGGGCACTTGTACCCCAATGTTCATAGCAGCACTCTCAACAATAGCCAAATTATGGAAAGAGCCTAAATGTCCATCAACTGATGAATGGATAAAGAAATTGTGGTTTATATACACAATGGAGTACTACGTAGCAATGAGAAAAAATGAAATATGGCCTTTTGTAGCAACGTGGATGGAACTGGAGAGTGTAATGCTAAGTGAAATAAGCCACACAGAGAAAGACAGATACCATATGGTTTCACTCTTATGTGGATCCTGAGAAACTCAACAGGAACCCATGGGGGAGGGGAAGGAAATAAAAAAAAAAAAAAAGAGGTTAGAGTGGGAGAGAGCCAAAGCATAAGAGACTGTTAAAAACTGAGAACAAACTGAGGGTTGATGGGGGGTGGGAGGGAGGGGCGGGTGGGTGATGGGTATTGAGGAGGGCACCTTTTGGGATGAGCACTGGGTGTTGTATGGAAACCAATTTGTCAATAAATTTCATATATATATATATAAAAAAAAATAAAAGTGGCTTTCCAAGTTGCTGATTACTGCTGTTTTGTCATATTGGATTGCCTGGAGACAGTCATGATGGACTTTCTGGAGTAGTGGGTATAACTTTTGGGAAATATAGAATAAAGAATGAGAGCTCTGGAATATGGGTGTTTGTGTTCAAATTTTAACTCTGCAATATGTAATTTTGTGACCATGGGTAAATTAATTAAGATTTAATTTTCTGACTTGTGAAAGGGGCTAATAATTGTATGTACTTTATAAAGATTTTGTAAGAATAAATGAAATAATAGTCAGTGCTTAGCTTGTAATGAGCGCTCAAATGTTAGCTGTTGATGATATAAAGGTAAATTTATGGCATCTTGCCCACATGCCAATAAAAATAAGACCATGCAAATAAGTGTCAAAGACTGCTGTACCCATCCCTGCCCTAACTCTTTCAGTTCCCATCTCTCCCAAGTTTTTATATATATTTTGAAAGTAAGGATGCTTATCTTTTATAAGATACCTTTAAGAAGGATCATCTAGAATTTGAAGACGTCAAGTATAAGGGAGCTCACAAGAAGGTACATAATGAAGCACAAAGATGACTTATGACTAATTTTCAATCATTCTACATTTTATTAACATATTTTGTTTTCCTAATCTTCTGTTGTCGACTCCCACTATTGTCCTTTTAACACCACCACAAGGGAGGAAGTAAAGGAGAAATAATAGGGAAAATGAAATCAGTCCATCCTGCTACTTTGGTGATAGAGGGGAAAGAAGAATGTTGAAAACGAATGAGTTAAATGAGGTTTTGATGTAGTTTTCATCATTAATGTTCTCTCTGCCCCCTAGCAGCTTAGGATATTGAGAGTTCATTGTAAGAGTAACAGAAAACTAGAAAGTGCTAAAGAAATACCTCATGATAAAGACAAAGTATTTCTTTCCCTTTCAGGAAACACTGACACAAAATAAATAAAAATAAAAAATTAATCTATCTTAGTTATAGCATTTTCTAGATTTATTGAGATGTAATTGACATATAATATTGTGTAAGTTAAAGGTGTATAACATGATGATTTGATACACATATATATTGCCAAATGATTGCCACAATAAGGTAAATTAACACATCCATCATCTTACATAATTACCATTTCTTTTTGTGGTGAGAACATTTAAGATCTATCTCCCAGCAACTTTCAAGCGTATATACTACAGTATTGTTGACTATAATCACCATGATGTACATGATGTACATTTCCAGAACTGATTCATCTTATGACACTAAATTTGTACCTTTGACCAATGTCTCCCCATTTTCCCCACCCCACAGCCCCTGGCAACCACCATTCCACTCTTTGTATGAACTTGGCTTTTTTTTAGATTCCACATTAAAATGCCTCATAAAATCTATACAAGGAGAAACCTTATTTTTAAAATTTAGAATGGGATTCAAAGTAAATATCAGAAATAATTTAAGTCTTCTTCACTTTTATATCATCACCAGTTAAAAGATAAAAGAGAAGAAAGGAGGCGAAGAGAAAGAAGATAATTAGTGTTGGGAAAAGAATGGAGGAGGTATAGGAAGAGAAGGCAAAAAGAATCCTTCTTTTAAAAAGCGGTTGCTTTTTACTAAAGCACTGAGATAGAAGGTTAATATTTCTACTGTGTAAGATTACTTAGGACTAAAGAAATTAGGGCTATTATTATTAGGAAAGTGGTGTTGCATCAAAGATTAAAGAAGTAGGATTGTTTACCTTAAAAAGAGAAGGCTGAGAAGAAGTGTCATGATTTCTGTCTTTATATATCTTAAAGGCTTAAAAGAAAGAGGAATTAGATTTCTATTATATGGCAGAGGCTATATGGAAAAAAAAAGTTTGTTTTGACATAGGTGAGCATGGAATATGGTGACTACTTTTAGTAGGCAGTGGGAGTACTTTTCCTGGAGTACTTAACTGGAGTTACTTCAGCATTGTCTGAAGCTTTATTTTAGGTGACTTTTAAGGTCTTCCTGACCCTGTGGTATGTGGGCTATTAAAGTAATCTGGTGTGTTATTTTTCACTATTCAAAAAAGATTGTGTGGAAAGCTTTGTTTTCTTGTTTGAATTTTCTGGAAGGTAGACCATGATGTTGTATGAACTATGTGATGACTAGCATAGTGTGGGGCTTCTTCAGTAGGAATTAATTTAAAACTTAGGTGACAGCATTGATGTAACAGTAATCTTACATTCTTCTGAGTCCATTGGTAATGGCTAAAGACAAAGAATAAAAATAGCAAATTCATATATTGAAATTCTGTTTAGCTTTCTATTCCCAGCATTAGATATTTGTTTCACTGTGGGCTTTTGCTTAAATTAGAAGTTTAAATAAACATCCCTTGAATCTCTCAACTTCTTTTATTACACACCAGTGAACCAAATACACTTTTATATTCTAATGGTACAAATGAAAACAGAATATGGTGAATAAGAATCAGTAATTTAAATGGGGAAATCATATGTCAAATTGGACTTTAAAGTATATAAAATGCAGGGGCACCTGGGTCTCTCAGTCGGTGGAGCATCTGACTATTGATTTTGGCTCAGGTCATGGTCTTGTGGTTCGTGAGTTCAAGCCCTGAGTCAGGCTCTGTGCTGGCGGTGTGGAGCCTGCTTGAGATTCTTTCTCTTCCTCTCTCTCTCTGCCCCTCCTTGCCTCTCTCTCTCTCTCAAAAATAAATAAATAAACTTATAAAAATTTAAAGTGTATAAAATGCATTGTGTAAGAAATCTGTACAAAGTATGTTTTAATATGATAATGTTCACAGATTTTACTACATTAC
Source organism: Lynx rufus (assembly GCF_022079265.1). Classification (NCBI taxonomy): domain Eukaryota; kingdom Metazoa; phylum Chordata; class Mammalia; order Carnivora; family Felidae; genus Lynx; species Lynx rufus. Next base: position 934,669 of record NW_025814859.1, read on the forward strand.
CATTTAAGTTGTTGGCAAGAGTTTAATAGGTCTCAGCAGATGCTATACTATCTTAGACCCATTTTATTACCAAGTCCTCAAGTGCTGGAGAAAAGGAGTTACTTGTGATATGGATGTTTTGCTGTTATCCCTTTAAATAAAAGTAAGAAATTTTAAGGTTAGGTATAACACATTCAGGAATCTGTTTACTGATGAGGTCTTAAAGAAAGTCATATCAAGTGACGGGGGATACACTTAAACAGGAGGATCATCAAGAACCATTAAAATGTTAATCTGACTTTTTAAAAGCAATGCTTTTATCTCTAAGTGTAAAGAGGGTGTTTACTTATTCATTACCTATTCATTCTAAATAGAATAAGTCATTTGGGAATTAAGAAAGCAGGAACTCATCTTTTCCAATCTATAAAGAAAATGTTTGAATAAATGAGCTACAAAACCAATATTTTAGTTTCTTCTCATATTGACTGGGCTTGAATTTCTTAAAATAAACCCTTATCTTAGATTTGTAAAATTCAAAGATATGTTAACTTAACACATAGATAATTTTGCTGTAAATAAAAATGGCATAAATGTTCATTGTTTTTGGTGATAAATAATCAAAAAAATGAAGAGACAACCTATGGAATGAGAGAAAATATTTGCAAGCCATATATCTGATAAGGGATTAATATCCAAAATAGATAAGGAACTTACAGGACTCAATAGCAAACAAAACAAAACAAAAAAACAAACAAACAATCCAAGTAAAAAATGGACAGAGAAACTGAACATTTTTCTAAAGAATATATATAAATGGTCAACAGGTACATGAAAAGGTGCTCAACATAACTAATCAGCAGAGAAATGCAAATCAAAACCATGAAGAGTTATTTCATACTTGTTAGGATAGTTATCATCAGAAAAAACAAGAGATAACAAGTGTTGGCAAGGAGATAGAGGAAAGGGTACCCATGTGCACTGTTGGTAGGAAAACAGAATGGAAGTTCCTCAAAAAATTAAAAATAGGGGCGCCTGGGTGGCTAAGTTGGTTAAGCGTCCGACTTCAGCCAGGTCACGATCTCGCGGTCCGGGAGTTCGAGCCCCGCGTCAGGCTCTGGGCTGATGGCTCGGAGCCTGGAGCCTGTTTCCGATTCTGTGTCTCCCTCTCTCTCTGCCCCTCCCCTTCCCCCATTCATGCTCTGTCTCTCTGTCCAAAAAAAAAAAAAAAAAAAAGTTGAAAAAAAAATTAAAAAAAAAAAAAGAAGATGTGAGAAGTCTGTGTGTGTGTGTGTGTGTGTGTTATTCAGCCATAAGAAAAGGAAATCCTGCCATTTGGGACAACATGGGGGTATTGTGCTAAGTGAAATATATCAGACAAAACCCAATACTGTATGATATCATTTACATGTGGAATCTAAAAATGCCAGACTTGTGGAAACAGAGAGTATAATGGCGGTTGTCAGGATCTGGAGGGCAAGGGAAAAGGGGAGATGTTAGCCAAAGGGTAATGTCAGTTATCTCTCAATAAAGCTGGAAAATTTTTAAAATAAATTTAAAAAGGAATACACATGTCATTGTGAGCTGGGATAGTTGAATAAAACTTTTTGAAAATGGTAGAACTTGAATAGGATAGTGAAGGAAAACTAGAACTTAAGGAAAATGATGTAGTTCCCTATGTAGTTAATGAATGGTGTTAAGGTACAGAGACAGAAATTGAAATATTTTTGTATGAAGGAGCCAGTCATGCAGTAATTTGTTTAGGGGGCAAGAATTTATATTAGGAAATAGTGGCAGAGGATGTTGAAACACATTAGGTTCAGATCATGAAGAGCCTTAATACCAGGCTAGGGAGCCATTGTGAGCAGTGGGGAACCACTGATGGTTTTTGAGTAGGGAAATAAGGACATGTGCAAAGAGGATGTTTTTTAAGAGAGTGTTTTGCTAGCAGTGTACAAAATGTTTTAGAGGCAGAGAGGGAGCAGCTAGAAGGCTCTTGCCCTAACCCAACTGTGAGAGAATGGAAGCCTAGCATAAGGTACTACTAGCATTGCAAAAAGATCCATTAGAGATTAGATTTGATGATTCCAATAGATTTAAGGCACAGGAATGGTTCCTAGTCACTCAGATTTGAAACCCTGAAATGATAGTGCCTTTGACAGAAATAAGATAGTGGTCATAATTCCAGACATTTTTCAGTGATCCTGAAAGGATTTGTTTCTGTTAGCTTTCATACATAAAATAAAAAATCATTCAGTTTAATGATGAAGCTGAAAATTAATCTTAAAATGTAAAATATAACTCACTTATTTTATTTTAAATGTTTTTTATTTTAGAGAGATAGTGGGGTAGAGGGGCATAGGGAGAGAGAGAGGGAGAGAGCGAGAGAGAGAGAGAGAGAGAGAGAGAGAATCTCAAGCAGGCCCCATACTCAGTGTGGAGCTCAACACGGGGCTTGATCCCAAGACCCTGGGATCATGAGTCTGACACTCAACTGACTGAGCTACTCATATGCCCCATAAGTCACTATTTTAATTATATACCTACATATCTTCCAAAAAATAAATATAAACACCACATATGTCTGAGTTGTAAAGAATGTGTATTATGGTTGAATCAAACAAGTATGCATTCTTTATAGAAATATCAATTTACTTTTCTTTATTAGTGATTTAAATCGACATACTTTATTCCACTAATGCAAAGATTTTGTGCCCTCTGAGGGTCTCTCTGGAAGGGCAAGGCAGCTTATTGACAGCAGGGACTGGAACATTGCCAAGCCAGTCCCAGAGCTCAGCCCACTTTGGCTAGAAATTAAAGCCAATAGAAAGTTCTCTGAGGCTCCATGACAACACAAAAAGCAAGAAGTCAATTATATTCAATCTCACATTGTTCTGTAATTCTTTTATATCAATTATATACTCAGTCATGTATTGTTGGCTAATTGGTTTGTGTCAATTACATATTCTTCCTTACATTATTGACAAATTGTTTGTTTCACATGCATTAGACACAGTATTCCCATGTAAACTGGAAGCTCCCGAGGGACAGAGACTATGTTTCCCTTTTGTTCCCCCAGTGAACAGCATGGTAACTGGCAAATAGCTAAAAGTTGAGTTAGAATAAGGATATAAGAATATTTGTCTGGATCCATAGTACTATTGTGCATCTCTATAACACTTTAGATTTCACAACAGTACTGTAAAATGTTGATTTATACTGCAAGATGACTTTATATTCCTATTACAGTTGTTCCCAGAGATACTGGGATCTTTGTATACAATCATGTGGACCCAGACTAGAAAGTAGAAATATATACTTATCTGTAAAATGAGAGGATCTGACTGATTAATAATATGTTCTGGATTTTTCCACTCAGGCCTGCTAGTTAAATTCACTGAACTCAAAATTTCCCTACCTGCAAAACAGGACAAGAATTCCTACCTTGGCAACTGGTTGTGATGATTAAATACAATAACAGGTAAATATCCTGGAAGTGCCAGTTCCTGGGAGTGATAAGAGGTAACCCATTGCCCATTTTGTTGAGATGTGCTCAGGGATGACAATAAATCACTTAGATACATCTATTCAAAAATTCTGGTTCTGAGTAGCAGTGTCCATGACCAATACTAGGGTAGTGTTAAGCTCTGAAATGCTGTGATTATAATTTTCATGATCCCTCTTCATGTGTATTGCCATTTATGGCAAACAAAATATTTTCACAACTCTTATCTCCTTTGACCTTCACAACTAAAATAAATGCATTAAAAGCATTAATTTCTTATTGAGTCCTTAATACATGCTAAATGAATATGTGTGCTCAGTAAAAACACTGAGTACTGGTGATGCATCAGTGAAAATACAGATGAGACAGATGAAAATTCCTACTGTTACGGAACTCACATTCTGGTGGATTGAACTGTGAGTGAAGAAACCTAGCTACTAGTTCTGATGTGGCTATCAACTCACTAGTTGTAAGAGAAATAATGTGTGTGTTTTTCTTTCATATATGCATGTGTTCTTACCTCTAAATGCTTTCACAAGATGTTTATTGTTTCAAATTGATTATTATCTCCAGTAGAATACTGGTTTAATCCTCCCAAATTTTACAAAATTTGTCGTTAGAATGCACAGAGTTGCTCTTGTCTCTGTTTTGTAGCATCTGTGGGCAGCACTTAGTGAAGTGCATTGTCTCAAGAAGGGACCTAAAGACCGTTATTCAGTGTGTTTTTTTCCCAGCATGTTATTTGATACATCTTCCTTTCATTTTGCTTTTTGTTTTGTTTCAGTTTTGAATTTAATTAAAAGTAATGCAGAGGCTCTGTATTGTTAGATTTCTGTCTTTTGTTTAATTAAGGCTGTGCCATCTGATTATTGCAGCTCCTTAAAGATTCTAAATTGAATAAAATAATTATTTTCCAAGTGTTTTCTCACCTCTGTAGTCTCACATCTTCCATAGGAATTTTGGGCTTGTTAATATGATTGCTGTTTGACAGCAAGAGGAACTAACATATAAAGAAAGTAAATACTCTCTAGGATCAAAAGGCAGTAAGTGTTACTCATAGACTTGTGCTTTGTTTGCTATAGCAGCTTTCTCCAATTCAGACTGCCAGTAAATCCATCACACCAGGAGAGAAGGCTGCAGTTGCGATGAACTTGAAGCCAAAACAGTTGGCCTCTGGTCCTATTCTGACTCTTATGACCTTGAACAAGCAGTTAAGCATTTTGGATGTCAATAAAATGGGATAAATGATAAACTTTTCTAAAACTCTCTTTTTAGATACCTTTCTTTAATCTTATCTTCCTTTTTTTTGATTTTTTTTTACTCTCAGCTTTTCATCTTTTTCTTATCCTCCTGAAATTAGCTCTGTCTCTTGCAGCCCTGGCTCTGATCTTCTTTAGTTTGCCCCTCATTCTCTAGGTATCATATTGTCCTATGTAATATTTAGTTGATCTGTTCCTTGCATCATCCTTGAATGAAGAGAAAATGAACCTAATTTGGCATCTTTACAAAGGATACAATATCTTAATTCATTGTTTGTCAAATGAATTTGAAATATTAAACACAAGATCAAAGATCCAAAATAACTTGCTAAAGATCTGTTTTACTTTAAGGACCTAATGAAGAAGTTTATTTAAGTATGTTTTCAAAAAGAGGCTATTAAGTTAAGGAAACGATATATTAAGTTGGTGTGGGGGGATGCATGGATGTGTGTATATAATTGTAATTAAGTTTGGATGTTATTTGTATCTGATGTGTAAAGTGTACGCACCAAAGGAGTTATTGTTAATGAATAATAGTGAGTAGAATAGGTTTTGAAATGTGTTAGTTACTGAGGCTGAATGCTAGAAATACTGATAGCATGAAATGCTACCTCCTAATTACTCCCAGCGTCTAATCTGCCTTCTATCTAATCTTCACTAAATCATAGCATGTTTTTCAGCAAATCATAATTAAATATCTGGTTGAAAGGGGAGGGATTAGTCAAACAACATAAATGTTTTCTTTGAAGCTAGATTTTTCCTTCTCTTATGTTCATATGAGAATATATTACATCCCCCAACCCCCTTATTTTCAGATTTCTCTTGATGCCTGAAAGGCAAGGGCAAGGAGCACAGAAGCTTTCTTCCTACATCATTCAGGAGTTTAGCATCCTGGGACCCTATGGGAAACAAAGGAATCTTGTTACTGTGATATAAGGAGCCAAGAAACTGGGAAGCTGGCTATATGATGCTACTAATCTCTAATAGTCTGGAGCAGGGTGGGTTCAAAGAATTTAACTAGCCTACAGGCTCAGAGAGATGGCTAAGTAACACCATCTTGCTTAGAGGAATGGATGGCTTTTGCTGACAGCATGTGAACTCAGTCTTACCTTCACTGTTAGTCTTCTCAATCTAGGTAATGTGACAACTGCTACTAGCTAAGGAATGAGCTGTAAGTGAAACCCTGAAGCTCGTGGAGGGTTTGGATTTGTCTATAAAATTGTGCTAAATACGTGACTTGTAGTTTTAAAACCAAACACAAGGAAAGCTACCATCAATAAGACCCTGAAAAGGAGACACCTTCCACTTCAAGTAGGATGATTTCTTACACAGTTTTTATGGGAAGGAGCCAGTCCTATGGCACATGGCCTACAGATAGTATATGGAAGGAAATGGAAAATGAAAGGCAAAGTCATACTGAAAGATGACACTGTAAAGGTAAACAATGTCTTGCCTTGGAAGATCTTGAATACCACGCTGAGGAATCTAAAATTTGTTGCTTATATATACAGTTAGAGCAAGTCTTGTTATGATCTGGATTAGAAAGGGATAAAAGAGTGTAGCCTTGAGGTTTAAATAAACCTAGCTTTGAATTCCTCTTTCTGATACTTACTATGAGATTTTGGCTATGTTGCTGCTTCTTTCATGTGCCTCATTTTTCTCTGTTGTAGAATGTGGATAATAGTAATTTCTCTGACATAGTTATTAATATTAAATGTTATAAATATAAACTGAGATAGTGTACATAAGATTTAGTACCTGGCATGTTATAGGTACTCAATAACTAGTAGCTATTATGAGTAATCTTTGGATCTCCCATTATAGCCCTTTGATTCCAGTTTGGTTATTGAGCTTTGGAAGAAGCAAATGAGGTCAATCTCTGTTTAGCCATTATGTCACTTCCAATTTATAGAGCAGCTGATAACTTCATTTGATCTTCATAATGACTCTTAGAGTTGTTAGGGGGTGCCTGTGTGGCCCAGTTGGTTAAGTGTCTGACTCTTGGTTTCAGCTCAGGTCATCATCTTATGGTTCCAGAGTTCGAGTCCCACATCACACTCTGCACTGACAGTGCAGAGCCTGCTTGGGATTCTCTCTCTCTCTCCCCCTCCCTCCCTCCCTCTCCCTGCCCTTCCTCCTCTCTCTTTCTTTCAAAATAAACAAACTTAAAAAAATTAAGTTGTCAAGTCCATTTTACATATAAGAAAACTGAAGCCTAGAGGAGAAATGGCTTGCCTAAGGTTGACATAGTAATGTCAGAACTAAGACTAGAACCCAGATCTCCTAATGCTAAATTCAATGTCCTTTTCATTGCACCACAGCCCCCAAAACTGGAGCTTAGGTTACGTTTACTTTTATTTATTTCTGGCAAGGGTATGGTAGAACATATTGGGAAGCTTTTAAAGTTACAGCTATATGAATGGCGTGAGATCAAGCAAGAATAGTAATTTACATACTAATGTACATTGTTTATGGTAAACCTACTAGAAAAATCCCATACCCACATCTTTCCCCATTTTGTCCTTGAAATCTAGCAAATATTAAAAATTAATATAGTCAAAAGACGTCTTATCATTGAAATAAGTTTTCATAATGATAATTTTCTTTAAAAAATCCTAATTTCAAAGGAATGCAGTTTTTAGTTTTCAAGAAAGATTCATTTCATGAATTGCAATCATTATCTTACTCAGTCTAGAGAAGACAACAACATTGAAATTTTCTTTGTTTCTAAAATACCAAAGCAATGTTGATATATTTCCTTTCTCTTGATAGAGCCTACTTTCATAGAGTTATTTTGTAATCCTGTTTATTTTTTAAGTTTTTATTTAAATTCCAGTTAAAGTTAACATATAATGTAATATTCCTTTCAGGTTTACAATATACTGATTCAACACTTCCACACAAAACACGGTGCTCATCACAAGTATACTCCTTAATCCCCATTACCTATTTCATGCATCCCCCACCAACCTCCCCTCTGGTAACCATCAGTTTGTTCTCTAGACATAAGAATCTGTTTCTTGATTTGTCTCTCTCCTTTATTTTTTCCCCTTTGCTGATTTGTTTTGTTTCCAAAATTCCACATTTGAGTGAAATCATATGGTATTTGTCTTTCTCTTACTGACTTATTTTGCTTAGCATAATATTCTTCTAGGTCCAGCCATATCATTACAAATGGCAAGATTTTGTTCTTTTTATCTTTTTATGGCTGAGTAATATTCCATTGCATATATCTATATAAATAAAAATATACATATTTATATATGCATATATATATATATTCCTTCTTATCCATTCATAAGTCAATGAAAACTTGGACTCATTCCATAATTTGGCTATTGTAGATAATACGGGTATAAACATAGAGGTGCATGTAGCCCTTAGAATTAGTATTTTTGTATTCTTTGGGTAAATACCTATTAGTGCAATTGCTGGATCATAGGGTAGTTCTATTTTTAGCTTTTTTGAGGAACCCCCATACTGTTTCCACAGTGACTTCACCAGTTTGCATTCACAGCAACAGTGCAAGAGGGTTCCCCTTTCTCCACATCCTCACAAATGCCTGTTTCTTGTGTTGCTGATTTTATTTTATTATTTTATTATTTTATTATATGAAATTTATTGTCAAATTAGTTTCCATACAACACCCAGTGCTCATCCCAAAAGATGCCCTCTTCAATGCCCATCACCTACCCTCCCCTCCCTCCCACCCCCCATCAACCCTCAGTTTGTTTTCAGTTTTTAAGAGTCTCTTATGCTTTGGCTCTCTCTCCCACTCTAACCTCTTTTTTTTTCCTTCCCCTCCCCCCCATGGGTTTCTGTTAAGTTTCTCAGGATCCACATAAGAGTGAAAACATATGGTGTCTGTCTTTCTCTGTATGGCTTATTTCACTTAGCATAACACTCTCCAGTTCCATCCACGTTGCTACAAAGGGCCATATTTCATTCTTTCTCATTGCCACATAGTACTCCATTGTGTATAGGAATTTACCCAAGGGATACAGGAGTACTGATGCATAGGGGCACTTGTACCCCATTGTTTATAGCAGCACTCTCAACAATAGCCAAATTGTGGAAAGAGCCTAAATGTCCATCAACTGATGAATGGATAAAGAAATTGTGGTTTATATACACAACTGTGTTGCTGATTTTAGCCATTCTGGCAGGTGTGAGTTGAGTTGATAGCTCATTGTAGTTTATTTTTTTTTTATTTTTTTAATCTTTATTCACTTTTGAGAGACAGAGAGAGACAGAGCATGAGCGGGGGAGGGGCGGGGGGGGGACACAGAATCCGAAGCAGCCCCAGGCTCTGAGCTGTCAGCACAGAGCCCGATGTGGGGCTCAAACCCACGAACCATGAGATCGTGACCTGAGCCGAAGTCAGACGCTCAACCGACCGAGCCACCCATGTGCCCCTACTCATTGTAGTTTTGATTTGAATTTCCCTGATGATCAGTGATATTGAGCATATTTTCATATGTCTGTAGGCCATCTGGATGTCTTCTTTGGAAAAATGTCTATTCAGTTTTTCTGCCCATATTTAGTTTATTTGATTTTCAGGTGTTGAGTTTTATAAGTTCTTTATATATTTTGGATACTAGCCTTTTATCAAATATGTACTTTGCAACTACCTTCCCCCATTACATTGGTTGCCTTTTAATTTTCTTGATTGTTTTCTTCACTGTGCAGAAAAATTATTTTGATGAAACCCCAATGGTTTACTTTTGCTTTTGTTTCCCTTGCCTCAGGAGACCTAACTAAAAAGAAATTGCAATGGCTGATGTCCAAGAAGTTAATATCTGTGTTCTTTTCTAGGATTTTAATGATTTCCTGTCTCACATTTAGGTCTTTAATCCATTTTGAATTTATTTTTGTGTATAGTGTAAGAAAGTGGTCCAGTTTCATTTGTTTAAATGTTGCTGTCCAGTTTTCCCAACACCATTTGTTGAAGAGACTTTTTCCCTTTGGATATTCCTTCTTGCTTTGTGGAAGATTAATTGACCATGTATTTGTAAATTCAGTTCTGGGATTTCTATTCTGTTCTATCGATCTGTGTGTTTATTTTTGTGTAAATACCATACCGTTTTGATCATTAAAGCTTTGTAATATAACATGAAGTCCAGAATTGTGATGCCTCCATCTTTGCTTTGCTTTTCAAGGTTGCTTTGGCTATTTAGTCTTTTGTGGTTCCATACAAATTTTAGTATTGTTTGTTCTAGCTTTGTGAAAAATGCTGTTAGTATTTTGAGAAGGATTGTATTAAATGCATAAATTGCTTTGAGTAGTATAGACATTTTAACAATATTTATTCTTCCAATATATGAGCATGGAATGTCTTTCCATTTCTTTGTGTCATCTTCAATTCTTTCATGAGTGTTTTATACTTTTCAGATTACAGGTCCTTCACTTCTATGGTTAGGTTTAATCCTAGGTATCTTATGGTTTTGGGTGCAAGTGTAAATGGTATTGATTCCTTAATTTCTCTCTTTGCTCCTTCATTGTGGTGTGTAGAAACGCAACATATTTCTGTACATTGATTTTGTATCCTGCAGCCTGACTCAATTAATGTATCAGTTTTAGCAGTTTTTAGTGGAGTCTTTTGAGTTTTCTATATAGAATATCATGTCATCTGCAAATATTGAAAGTATTACTACTTCCTTGGTGATTTGGATGCCTTTTATTTCTTTCTGTTGTCTGATTGCTGTGGCCAGGACTTCTAGTACTATGTCAAATAACAGTGGTGAGAGTGGATACCCCTGTCTTATTCCTGACCTTAGAGGAAAAGCTCTCATTTTTTCCTCATTGAGGATGATATTAGTGGTGGTTTTTCTGTAGATGGCCTTTATTATGTTGAGATATGTTCTCTCTAAACCTACTTTGTTGTGGTTTTCATCATGAATGGATGTTGTACTTTGTCAAATGCTTTTTCAGTCCTATCTATTGAAAGGATACTATGGGTCTCATTCTTTCTTTTATTAATGTGCTATATCACATTGATTGATTTATGAACACTTAATCACCCTTGCATTCCAGGAATAAGTCTCACCTGATAGTGTTGAATGATTTTTTTAAGTGTATTGTTGCATTTGGTTTACTGGTATTTTATTGAGAATTTTTTGCATCCATGTTCATCAGGGATATTGGCTTTTTTTGTGCAGTCTTTATCTGGTTTTGGTGTCAGGGTAATGCAGGCCTCATAAAATGGATTTGGAAGTTTTCCTTCCTTTACTATTTTTTGGAATAGTTTGAGAATAATAGGTATTAAATCTTCTTTTAATGTTTGGTAGAATTTGCCTGTGAAGCCATGTGGTCCTGGACCTTTGTTTGTTGGGAGTTTTTTGATTACTGATTCAATTTCTTTGCTGATTATCAGTCTGCTCAAGTTTTCTATTTCTTCCTGTTTCAGTTTTGGTAATTTACATGTTTCTAGGAATTCATCCATTTCTTCAGGTTGTCCAATTTGTTGGCACATAGTTTTCAATAGTACTCTCATATAATTGTTTATTTTTCTGTATTTTTGGTTTTGGTTGTTATTTCTCCTCTCTCATTTGTGATTTTATTTGTGTCCTTTCTCCTTTCTTTTTGATAAGTCTGGCTAGGAGGTTATCAATTTTATTAATATTTTCAAAGAACTATCTCCAGGATTCATTGTTCTGTTCTGTTGTTTCTTTAGTTTCTTTAGTTTCTATATCATTTATTTCTGCTTTAATCTTTATTATTTCCTTCCTTCTGATGGACTTAGTCTTTGTTTGTTGTCATTTTCCTAGCTTCTTTAGGTATAAGATCAGCTTGTTTATTTGAGATTTTTCTTGCTTCCTAGGTAAGCCTGTATTGCTATATACTTCCCTGTTAGGATTGCTATTTCTGCATCCCAAATGCCTTGGACTGTTGTGTTTTCATTTTCATTTGTTTGTTTCCACTTTTTGAAAGAGAGAGAGAGAGAGAAAGAGAGAGAGGCGGTAGAGGCAGAGGGAAAGGGAGAAAGAGAATCTTAAGCAGACTCCACACCAAGCACAGAGCCTGATGCAGGGCCCAATCCCACCCCCATGAGATCATGACCTTAGCCAAAATCAAGAGTCAGACACTTAACCAACTGAGCCACCCAGGCACCCCTGTTTCTATGTTTTTAAATTTCTTCTTTGATATTATGGTTGACCCATTCATTGTTTAGCACCATTGTTGTTTAACTTCCATGTATTTGTGGTTTTCCAGACTTTTTTTTTGTAGTTGACTTCTGGTTTCATTGCATTTGGTCAGGAGAGGTGCATGGTATGATTTCAGTCTTTTTGTATTTGTTGAGGCCTGTTTTGTGAAATAACATGTGATCCATTCTGCAGAATATTCCATGTGCACTTGAATGTATATTCTGCTGTTTTAGGATGGAATATTCTGTATATATCTGTTAAGTCCATCTAGTCCAGTGTGTCATTCAAAGCCATTGTTTCCTTGTTTATCTTCTGTTTAGATGATCTGTTCATTGATGTAAGTGTGGTGTTAAAGTCCCTACTATTAGTGTGTTATTATCAGTTAGTTCCTTTATATTTGTTACTGTTTCATGTTGACTGCATAAATATTTACAATTGTTAGATTTTCTTGTTGGATTGTCCCCTTTATTATGACATAGTGCTCTTCTTCATCTCTCATTATAGTCTTTGGTTGAAAGTTTAGTTTGTCTTGCTACTCTAGGTTCCTTTTGTCATCCATTTGCATGATAAATGTTTCTCCATCCCCTTACTTTCAATCTGCAGGTGTCTTTAGGTATGAAATTACTCTCTTAGGGCGCCTGGGTGGCTCAGTCAGTTGAGCTTCTGAATCTGGAATTTAGCTCGGGTCAGGACCCCTGGGTAGTGAGATCAAACCCTGCGTTGGGCCCCATACTGAGCATGGAGCCTGCTTAAGATTTTCTCTCTTTCCATATTTCCATCTCTTTCTCTTTTTCCATAAAAAAGACAAGTATCTCATTTTATAGAGATGCTGATTACATTTATAAACATACAAAAATATGTAAATTCTTTTCTTATTTTTTGTTTCTTAAGAATGTATCTTTATGATTTATTCATATATCAATGTATGCATAAATCTCCCTCATACTTATCTATATGAAAGGGAAATCATTCAGATTTTTTGAGAAAAATAAAGTTTAGGTGAAAAATGTGAAAAAAAAGATTTTCTCTCTTTTCCTCTACCCCTCTCCCCTACTTGCTCTACCTCTCTTCTCTAAAAATAGATAGATAGATAGATAGATAGATAGATACAATTACTCTCTGTAGGCAGCATATAGGTAGGTCTTTTTTTTATCCATTCTGACACTCTATGTCTTTGGTTGGCGCATTTAGTCCATTTACATTCAGAGCAATTTTTGATATATATTTAGTGCTATTTTATTACTTGTTTTGCCATTGTTTCTGGATATTTTCTCTGTTCCTTTCTTGCCTTTGTCACTTTGGGTCTTTCTTTTGCACTCAAAGAGTCCCGTCTAATATTCCTTATAGGGCTGATTTAGTGGTCACAAACTCTAATAGTTTATGTCTGGGAAACTGTTTATCTCTCCTTCCATTCTGAATGATAGCCTTGCTGGATAGAGTATTCTTGGCTATAGATTTTTCAGCTCGGCACTTTGCATATATCATACTACTCCCTTCTGGCTTGCCAAGTTTCTGTTGAGAAATCTCCAACTAGCCTTATGGGTCTTCCCTTACAAGTTAAAGATTTCTTTTGTCTTGGTATCTTTAAGTTTTTTCTTTGTCACTCACTATATTTTGCAAGTTAAATTATAATATATGTTGGTGTTGGTCTGCTTTTGTTGATTTTGACTGGAGTTCTCTGTGCCTCTTCAATATGGATGTCTGTTTCCTTCCCCAGATTAGTGAAGTTTTCAGCTATTATTTCTTCAAATATATTTTCTGCTCCCTTTTCTCTCTCTTTGTCTTCTGGGAGTCCTATAATAAGAATGTTACTACTTTTGATGGAGTCATGAAGTTCCCTAAGTCTATTCTCATGTTCCATAAATCTTCTTTGTTTTTTTTTAGCTTTTATATTTTCAATTATTTTGTCTTCTATATCATTTATGCATTTCTCTGCTTCTTCCAGCTTTTGTTCATTGAATCAAGCCTGTTTCCCATCTCAGTTATTGCATCTTTCATTTCTTACTGATTCTTTTTTAACTCTTTTATCTCTGTGGTAAGGGTCTTCCTGTAGTCCTCCATTCTTTTCTCAAGAGCAGCTAGTATCCTTAGTATTTTTGCTTTAAATTCTCCATCAGGTATTTTACTTATATATGTTTTGCTTAGATCTCTAGCTGTGACTTTAGCTTATTCTTTCATTTGGGATGGATTCCTCCATGTTGGCATATTTTCTAAGTCTCTGCCTTTTTCTTTGTGTTATATAAGTCCATTATGTTTCCTGTTCTTGAGAGTAATGGCTTTATGAAGAAGAGGTCTTATAGTGTCCAGGGCCTGGTGCTTCAGGGATTGTCTCTGGTGTGTGCTGCATGTGCTCTGCTGTTGTGTTTTCATTGCTCTGTCTTCATTGCTCTGTCCTTCTGGCCTAGTCTTCTGCAGAGGCTTTCTTTACCTGCAGTGGGCAATGTTTTAGTTCTTAGCCAAAATGTGATGAGTTTTAACTAGGTGTACTTTGTTCTGATTTTTGAATGAAAACTGATATTACTTCCACTAGAACTGAAGCCCTGAAGAATTCTCTGGCTGGGAGATGTGGTGGGGGCAGGGGTTTCTGCTGGTCTTCTCGGGAAGGGGCCTGATGCATTGGGACTGAGGCAAGCTTGACAGAGAAGAGCAAGTGCACCAGCGTTCAGGGGTGTGGGACTTGGTTTAAATTAGGCAGCCAATGTTGGGGCTGAGCTGCTTCCCTTAGCTGGCCTCATGTTTATCCTGAGGGGTAGGAGAGGAAAATGGCTCTTGCTGGCTCTTTTGTCCCTGGAGAGGTGTCTCCAAGAAGAGTGAATAATCTTCCCCCTGTGTGCCCCAGGCACTCCTGAAATAGTTGTTTCCACACCATCTGCCCCCAGGTTGTTAACCTACCTTGGCTCCAAGAGTAGGGAAGTGCCCTCAGGGCTCTATCCTAGCCAAGCCCACTTACCTTTCAAACTCCAATCTTTAAGCTTTGCTGATTGCAAGAACTCAGGAAAATCAGTCCCTTTCACTTTTCCAGCCAATGGCTTTGGGGAAGTGTTCTCCTTCTTAGTTATCCTGTGTGCTTCTCTCTCTCCTGCCTTTCTGCATGACCACAGCTCCCTTTCCTCTGCAGTATCAGCAATCTATTTCTCCCCTAAACCACATCTCCATATTTCCTACCTTTTTTGATGTGGCTTCTTCTCTTTCTTCAGTTGTGGAGTTTGTTCTGTCAGTCTTCAGGTTGATTTCTGAGGTATTTATAATGATTGGATAGTTGTCTAGTTGTGTTCATGGGACAAGACAAGCCTAGGGTCCTACTCCTCTGTCATCTTTATCTCTGTTTTTTCCTTTATTCTATTAATGTGGTATATTGATAGATTTTTGTATGTTAAGCCACCTTTTCATTGCTGGGATAAATCCCACTTCGTCATGGTATATAATCCTTTTAATATGATGCTGGATTCTGTTTGATAGTTTTTTGTAGATGTTTGCCTCCATAGTTATAAGAGATACTGGTTTGTAGTTTATTTTTTCTTGTGATGTCTTCATCTGGTTTTGGCCTCGTGGTATGAGTTAGAAAACGTTTCCTCCTCTTGTATATTTTGAAATATTTGAGGATAATTGGTACTAATTCTTCTTTAAATGTTTTATAGAATTTACCAATGAAGCTATCTGGTCCTAGACTTTTCTTTGTTAGGAGGGCTTTGATTACTGATTCAATCCTATTACTAGTAATCAGTCTGTTTAGATTTTCTATTTCTACTTGAGTCAGTTTGGATAGTTTGTATCTTTCTAAGAATTTGTCTGTGGAAAAGGTATAAAAATGAAAATAAAAAGCCTATGCTCTATCACTGTCTAACTGGAGCTTCTGTGTTGACAGAAAACATCCTGGGAAAAAAAGATTTAAAAATTTTTTTAAATCTGTTAAGAAAATTATACAGCTGGACCCAAATGTCCACATTTCTCTGTATGAAAATTATCTAAATATAAAGATAGAAGCAAGACTCTTATCTAAGAAACACCTTCTGCAGAAAACTCCTTTGGCTTCAAAGCTGTAACTTCTGGCACAATCCAGAGTTCCTCAGGATGTCTGTCACACTGACAGTTAGACTTGTTGACTTATTGAAGGAAGAATGAAATATAATAGTTGTTGGGTTTAAGCACATCTATGGTGGTGGCAGCAATCGCTTTGTGTTCTTTTCTGAGTGAGAAACACTCCATTATTCTCTGGCAGGTTAACATTTGGAAATCTCCATTGAAGTTTTGGTTTATTTTCTACCTCTATTATTTTAATCTTCCCCTTCCTGCCTTGGCTGTAGAAAGGCTGGAATGGGCTAGGAATACTTTTGCTGGTTTAAATTTTTACAATATGGCGTCTAGCCCTTTAGTTTTGTGGTTGATGTACTGTGTGCAAGTATATACATTTATCACATGCAGTCATTGTCTTTGAAAGTGAGCATGCATCTTTCTCAGCCATCCCTCTCCTATAAAGCCATTGAAGTGATGCCAAGGTCTGAAGCTAGCACATTCTGGTTCTAGGGAGTCAAGGGTTATTTCCTTGAGGAGTTTGACCTGACAAAGGTGCTTTAAGAGTAGGAAGTGTTACTAGTGCGATTGCCATGAGTGAACCCAACTCTTCCCTGGGAATTAGGCATTACTTGCTTTCAAATATTACCTCCCCATGTCTGATGAATAGAAAGAGTGACATTTTTTGAGAGAGAGAGAGAGAGACAGAGGGAGAGAAAGAATAGTAAGCAAGTTCCATGCCCAGCATGGAGCCTGTCATGGGGCTCAGTCCCATGGCTGTGAGATCATGACCTGAGCCAAAATCAAAAGTCAGATGCTTAACCGACTGAGCCACTCAGGCACCCGTAGAAAGAGTGACATTTTGAAGGCACTTTGGTTTATTTTCAATATGTCCTTGCTTAGCTAGAGTGGTTGAGAAGTGGTGGCTCAGCAAGAAGCAACATGTATCTTAACCATATAAATACAAGTTTTGGTTCATTTTCCCTTTTTTTAAACCCCACCTACATATGGCTTTCACATTGTCCTAATTTCTTAGAGAACACAAAACTGTGCTCATAAAGGAGGTTTATACCATGCTCAGTTCCATTCTGCTTCTTACTGAATCCATCCCTCTGGGATTGTTGGCAGTTAGAACTCACATGGAGCATTGTACTTTGAACTTGTGTTGGTAAAGCAGCTGATATTGTTAAGCAAACCCAAGGGAAGTTTTTGGGTTCTGTTCCTGACTCCCACACAGCTTAAAAGGATCCCAGACTAAGTAGATGGGAGAAGGCCTTTGGAGACCATCTGGTTCAATCCCTCATGGTACAGATAAAAAATTCAAGCTAAGAGTTGAAGAAGGAACTCGCTCAAGGTTACAAAGTCAGATAATGGTGGGCCTCTGACCTTCATAAGACAGTTTTAATCCCCAATTGTATATTAAGGAGGAATCTGGTAAACATATATGTTTAAACTACTAACTCTGTGTGTGTGTGTGTGTGTGTGTGTGTGTGTGTGTGTGTATTTCCATATATTCCATATGGTTTAACTTTTATAAAACTATTTTGGATTAATTTTATATTATTTTATTATATAATTTATGTATCTCACTACTAATTCAAGAAGTTAAGCTTGGGTTTTGTGTTGGCAACATTCCAACAGGTAAACTTCTGTCATGATAAACTTTAGGTTACATAACAAGTTTTGGGTTTGGAATAAGGTATGCAGCATCATGTCATTTTTGTGTCCCTTGCTTACTTCACCACAAAGCAGGAGAAGCTTGGAATCTTGATGCCTGGATTCTAATGCCAGTTATCTAGTACTCAACCTCTCTCAGTCTCTTATTCATCATCTGTAAAATAAGGATAATAACACCTACCCATTTACATTCACAGAACTGTTGGGAGAGATCAACAAAAGATAAATAATATGAAATATGTTGAAATATTTTATAAATTTAACATCACAAATATGTGAATTATTAATTCAGAACATAAAATGCTACACATTTATCTTCAGTCTTGAAGATAAAATGTTTTCCCTCCATCATAAGAGTTAGATATTTCATTCTTTTTAAAATTTTATTTTTTTTAATTCACATCCAAATTAGTTAGCATATAGTGCAACAATGATTTCAGGAGTAGATTCCTTAATGCCCCTTACCCATTTACCCATCCCCCATCCCACAACCTCTCCAGTAACCCTCTGTTTGTTCTCCGTATTTAAGAGTCTCTTACCTTTTGTCCCCATCCCTGTTTTTATATTATTTTTGCCTCCCTTCCCTTGTGTTCATCTGTTCTATGTCTTAAAGTCCTCATGAGTGAAGTCATATATTTGTCTTTCTCTGACTAATTTTGCTTAGCATAATACCCTCTAGTTCCATCCACGTAGTTGCAAATGGCAAGATTTGCATTGCTGGTGGGAATGCAAGCTGGTGCAGCCACTCTGGAAAACCACTCTTGGGCTCAGGTCTGGAAAACAGTATGGAGGTTCCTCAAAAAATTAAAAATAGAACTACCCTACAACCCAGCAATTGCACTACTAGGTATTTATCCAAGGGATACAGGTATGTGGTTCCAAAGGGACACATGCACCCCCATGTTTATAGCAGCACTATCAACAATAGCCAAAGTATGGAAACAGCACAAATGTCCATCCATGGATGAAGAGATAAAGATGTGGTATATGTATAAAATGGAGTATTACTCAGCCACAAACATCTCATTCTTTTTTTTAAATTTTTTTAATGTTCATTTTATTTTATTTTTTTTAATTTTGTTTTTTATTTTTTAAAATTTACATCCAAATTAGTTAGCATATAGTGAAACAATGATTTCAGGAGTAGATTCTTTAATACCCTTACCCATTAAGCCCATCCCCCTCCCACAACCCCTCCAGCAACCCTAAGTTTGTTCTCCATGTTTATGAGTCCCTTCTGTTTTGTCCCCTTCCCTGTTTTTATATTATTTTTGTTTACCTTCCCTTATGTTCATATGTTTTGTCTCTTAAAGTCCTCATATGAGTGAAGTCATATGATTTTTTTCTTTCTCTGACTGACTAATTTCACTTAGCACAATACCCTCCAGTTCTACCCACATAGGTGCAAATGGCAAGATTTCATTCTTTTTGATTGCCGAGTAATACTTTATCCATTCATCCATCGATGGACATTTGGGCTCTTTCCATACTTTGGCTATTGTTAATAGTGCTGCTATAAACATTGGGGTGCATGTGTCCCTTCGAAACAGCACACCTGTATCCCTTGGATAAATACCTAGTAGTGCAATTGCTGGGTCGTAGGGTAGTTCTATTTTTAGTTTTTTGAGGAACCTCCATACTATTTTTCAGAGTGGCTGCACCAGCTTGCATTCCCACCAACAATGCAAAAGAGATCCTCTTTCTCCACATCCTTGCCGACATCTATTGTTGCCTGACTTGTTAATGTTAGCCATTCTGACAGGTGTGAGGTGGTATCTCATTGTGGTTTTGATTTGTATTTCCCTGATGATGAGTGATGTTGAGCATTTTTTCATGTGTCAGTTGGCCATCTGGATGTCTTCTTTGGAGAAGCATCTATTCATGTCTTTTGCCCATTTCTTCACTGGATTATTTGTTTTTTGGGTGTTGAGTTTGATAAGTTCTTTATAGATTTTGGATACTAACCCTTTATCTGATATGTCGTTTGCAAATATCTTCTCCCATTCTGTCAGTTGCCTTTTAGTTTTGCTGATTGTTTCCTTCGCTGTGCAGAAAGAAGCTTTTTATTTTGATGAGGTCCCAATAGTTCATTTTTGCTTTTGTTTTCCTTGCCTTCAGAGACGTGTTGAGTAAGAAGTTGCTGTGACCAAGATCAGAGAGGTTTTTGCCTGCTTTCTCCTCAAGGATTTTGATGGCTTACTGTCTTACATTGAGGTCTTTCATCCATTTTGAGTTTATTTTTGTGTATGGTGTAAGAAAGTGGTCCAGGTTCATTCTTCGTCATGTCGCTGTCCAGTTCTCCCAGCACCTCTTGCTGAAGTGACTGTCTTTATTCCATTGGATATTCTTTCTGCTTTGTCGAAGATTAGTTGGCCATACGTTTGTGGGTCCATTTCTGGGTTCTCTATTCTGTTCCATTGATCTGAGTGTCTGTTCTTGTGCCAGTACCATACTATGTTGATGATTACAGCTCTGTAGTACAGCTTGAAGTCTGGGATTGTGATGCCTCCTGCTTTGGTTTTCTTTTTCAAGATTGCTTTGGCTATTCGGGGTCTTTTCTGGTTCCATACAAATTTTAGGATTATTTGTTCTAGCTCTGTGAAGAATGCTGGTGTTATTTTGACAGGGATTGCATTGAATATTTAGATTACTTTGGGTAGTATCGACATTTTCACAATATTTATTCTTCCTATCCAGGAGCATGGAATCTTTTTCCATTTTTTGGTGTCTTCTTCATTTTCTTTCATCAGCTTTCTATAGTTTTCAGTGTATAGATTTTTCACCTATTTGGTTAGATTTATTCCTAGTTTTTTATGGTTTTTTGTGCAACTGTAAATGGGACTGATTCCTTGATTTCTCTTTCTGTTGCTTCATTGTTGGTGTATAGGAATGCAACCGATTTCTGTGAATTGATTTTATATCCTGCAAGTTTGCTGAATCCATGAACCAGTTCTAGAAGTTTTTTTGGTGGAATGTTTTGGGTGTTCCATATAGAGTATCATGTCATCTGCAAAGAGTGAAAGTTTGACCTCCTCCTGGCCAATTCGGATGCCTTTTATTTCTTTGTGTTGTCTGATTGCAGAGGCTAAGACTTCCAATACTATGTTGAATAACAGTGGAGAGAGTGGGCATCCTTATCTTGTTCCTGACCTCAGGGGGAAAGTTCTCATTTTTCCCCATTGAGGATGATATTAGCGTTGGGTTGTTCATATATGGCTTTTATGATCTCAAGGTATGCTCCTTCTGTCCCTACTTTTTTGAGGGTTTTTATCAGGAAAGGATGCTGTATTTTGTCAAATTCTTTCTCTGCATCTATTGACAGGATCATATGGTTCTTGTGCTTTCCTTTATTGATGTGATGAATCATGTTAATTGTTTTGCGGATATTAAACCAGCCCTGCATCCCAGGTATAAATCCCGCTCGGTCGTGGTGAATAATTTTTTTAACGTATTGTTTGATCCGGTTGGCTAATATCTTCTTGAGGATTTTTGCATCCATGTTCATCAGGGAAATTGGTCTATAGTTCTCCTTTTTAGTGGGGTCTCTGGTTTTGGAATCAAGGTAATGCTGGCTTCATAGAAAGAGTTTGGAGGTTTTCCTTCCATTTCTATTTTTTGGAACAGCTTCAAGAGAATAGCTGTTAACTCTTCCTTAAATGTTTGGTAGAATTCCCCTGGAAAGCCATCTGGCCCTGGACTCTTGTGTTTTGGGAGATTTTTGATTACTAATTCGATTTCCTTACTGGTTATGGGTCTGTTCAAATTTTCTATTTCTTCCTGTTTCAGTTTTGGTAGTGTATATGTTTCTAGGAATTCGTCCATTTCTTCCAGATTACCCATTTTATTGGCATATAATTGCTCATAATATTCTCTTATTATTGTTTTTATTTCTGTTGTGTTGTCTGTCTCTCCTCTTTCATTCTTGATTTTATTTATTTGGGTCCTTTACTTTTTCTTTTTGATCAAACTGGCTAGTGGTTTATCAATTTTGTTAATTCTTTCAAAGAACCAGCTTCTGGTTTCATCGATCTGTTCTACTGTTTTTTTGTTGTTGTTGTTTGTTTCAATAGCATTAATTTCTGGTCTAATCTTTGTTATTTCCTGTCTTTTGCTGGTTTGGGGTTTTATTTGCTGTTCTTTTTCCAGCTCCTTATGGCATAAGGTTAGGTTGTATATCTGAGGTCTTTCTTCCTTCTTTAGGAAGGCCTGGATTGCTATATACTTTCCTCTTATGACCGCCTTTGCTGCATCCCAGAGGTTTTGGGTTGTAGTGTTATCATTTTCATTGACTTCCATATACTTTTTAATTTCCTTTTAACTTCTTGGTTAACCCATTCATTCTTTAGTAGGATGTTCTTCAGTCTCCAAGTATTTGTTACCTTTCCAAATGTTTTCTTGTGGTTAATTTCCAGTTTCATAGCATTGTGGTTTGAAAAACATGCATGGTATGATCTCGATCTTACTGTACTTACTTAGGGATGATTTGTGTCCCAGTATATGGTGTATTCTGGAGAACGTTCCATGTGCACTGGAGAAGAATGTATATTTTGCTGCTTGAGGATGAAATGTTCTGAATATATCTGTTAAGTCCATCTGGTCCAATGTGTCATTCAAAGCCATTGTTTCTGTCCATTGTTGTGAGTGGGGTGTTGAAGTCTTCTACTATTATGGTATTACTATCAATGAGTTTCTTTATGTTTGTGATTAATTGACTTATATATTTGGGTGCTGTCACATTTGGCACATGAATGTTTACAATTGTTAGGTCTTCCTGGTCTATAGACCCCTTGATTATGATATAATGCCCTTCTACATCCCTTGATACAGTCTTTATTTTAAAGTCTAGATTGTCTGATATAAGTTTGGCTACTCTGGCTTTCTTTTGTTGAACATTAGCATGATAGATGGTTCTCTAGCACCTTATTTTTACTCTGAAGGTGTCTTTAAGTCTAAAGTGGGTCTCTTGTAAGCAGCATATAGATCGTTCTTGTTTTCTTATCCATTATGTTACCCTATATCTTTTGATTGGAGCATTGAGTCCATTGATGTTTAGTGTGAGTACTGAAAGATATGACTTTATTGCCATTATGATGCTTGTAGAGTTGGAGTTTCTGGTGATGGTCTCTGGTCTTTTCTAATCTTTTGTTGCTTTTGGCATATATATATATATATATATATATATATATATAATTTTTTTTTCATCTTTTCTCCCCTCAGAAAGTCCCCTTTAAAATTTCTTGCAGGGCTGGTTTAGTGGTCACAATCTCCTTTAAGTTTTGTTTGTCTGGGAAACTTTTTATCTCTCCTTTATTTTGAATTACAGCCTTGCTGGAAAAAGAATTCTTGGCTGCATATTTTTCTAATTCAGCACACTGAATGTATCCTGCCACTCCCTTCTGGCCTGCCATGTTTCTGTGGAGTGGTGTGCTGCAAACTTGATCTGTCTTCCCTTGTAGGTTAGGGACTTTTTTTCCCTTGCTGCTTTCATGATTCTCTCCTTGCCTAAGTATTTTGTGAATTTGACTATGATATGCCCCTTGATGGTCATTTTTTGTTGAATCTAATGGGGATCTGCTGTGCTTCCTGGATTTTGATGTCTGTGTCTTTCCCCAGGTTAGGAAAGTTTTCCGCTATGATTTGTTCACATAACCCTTCTACCACTATTCCCTTCTCTTCCTCTTCTGGGACCCCTATGATTCTGATGTTGTTCCTTTTTAGTGAGTCACTGATTTCTCTAAATCATAAATCGTGCTCTTTTGCCTTAATCTCCCTCTTTTTTTCTGCTTTGTTATTCTCTACAAGTTTGTCCTCCATATCGTTGATTCTCTGTTCTGCCTCAGCCATCCTTGCCGCCGCTGCATCCATCCGTGATTGCAGCTCAGTTATAGCATTTTTAATTTCATTCTGGCTATTTTTTACTTCTTTTATCTCTGCAGAAAGGGATTCTAATCTATTTTCGACTCCAGCTAGTATTCTTATTATTGTGATTCTAAATTCTGGTTCAGACATCTTTCTTGTATCTGTGTTGGTTAAATCCCTGGCTGTCGTTTCTTTGTGCTCTTTCTCTTGGGGTGAATTCCTTCATTTTCTCATTTTGAAGGAAGAAAAGGAATTAATGAGGTAGAAAAATGGAAATAAAAAATTAAAATTAAAAAAATATTGAAATTAAAAATTAAACACACACACACACACACACACACACACAAATCAAATAGATGATGCTAGACCCTAGGTGTGTTTTGGTCTGGGTGTTGGAAGTGGTTTGACAGATTAGAGAAAAAAAACGGGGAGGGGGGGAAGGAAATCATTTTGAGAATTTGAAAAAATGAATACACTGAAGTAGACTAAAATGAGATGATGGGGGTAAAATACAATTTGAAAAATATACACAAAAGTAAAGAATGTAGTAGAAAAAAATGAAGAAAAATATTTTAATAAAAATTACACTTAGATATGAATTTTTCATTTTCTGTGTTTAAGAAAAAAGAAAAATGAAAAAGAAATAGATAAAAAAGAAAAGAAAAAACTGTTTGAAAATTTGAAAAAGTGAATACACTGTAGTAGACTAAAATAAAATGATGGAAGTAAAGTAGAATTTGAAAAAAATTACACAAAAGTAAAAAGTATAGTAATAAAAATTAAAGAAAGATATTTTTAATCAAAATTGAAAATAAAAATGAATTTTTTCTCTCTCTGTATTCAAGAAAAAGAAAAAAATTGCAAAAGAGAAAAAGTAAAAAGAAAAAAAAAGAAAGAAAATTGAATAGGTGAACCTGCTAACAGATTGAAGTAGGACTGAAATTGCTTCGTTTTCCCCTAGAAGTCAGTCTATGTAGCTCTTTATAGTCCATAAATTAAGTCGGCGGTGAGACTTGTGTTCTTGAAGAGCCAAGTTGGCCCGGTTGGGCGGGGCTCAGTGTAACAGCTCTGCTCTCCACTATGTGGAGCTGCTTGTCTACTGGGGTGGATTGTTGTGGGGCTCGAAGGTGTGTATGTGCATGCGCGGGAGCAGTGAAAATGGTGCCACCCAGCTACCCAGTCTGTTCTCCTGGATCAGCAATCATGCACCCGTCCTCCGTCTTCAGCTCTCGTCCACTCCCCACTTCTTCACTCTCCGTGACCAGGCCCCAGGCAGCACCTCTCTCCGAAGCCTTGTGTCAGATGCGGCTGTTTTCTCCAGCTCCCTACTTCTGAAGGACTGCGGCTTTGACCCATTCCACCCCTCTGTAGGAGGGTCTCACCCATCAATGGCCAAGTGAGCAATGGCCGAATATCAACTGCACCCAGGTACGCCTGCTGGACCCTGTTGTTGCTGGTGCCCTGAGACTGCAGCCAGGTGCCAGCCCATCCCAGAAAATGTTCACGAGACAGTGTAGCAGCAGCATCTCAGGGATTATGGAAAATCACAATACACATCTGGCACTAGGCTTCACCCTTAACGACCTAGCCCCAGCACTTGCAAATGTGGCCATTTCTGGGACCAGGTGGCTTCAACAGTCTCTACCAAATGGCCTTCCAGCAGTGGAACTGCTTTTCCCCGGGTGGCCCGAGAACCTCCTGGACCCCACTCTGTTCCTGGGGATTCGCCATTCCCTCCAGAGCACCGACAGGTATCGAGCTGCGGAGTTGCAGAC
Organism: Lynx rufus; assembly: GCF_022079265.1. Lineage (NCBI taxonomy): Eukaryota > Metazoa > Chordata > Mammalia > Carnivora > Felidae > Lynx > Lynx rufus. The sequence goes on from NW_025814859.1 coordinate 959,876, forward strand.
TTTGTGCTCCCCTTGTTTACAGTCTTAATGGAATTTAAACCCTCTCCTTTCTCCTTTCTCCCTTTTAATTTAGTCCCTGTGGCTGTTTCCAATTTTCCACTTTCTCTCCAGCTGCTTTTGGGGAGAGGTGATTTTCCCATTTTCTCCCCCCCACCCAGTCTCCATCCTGTCTCCACCCGCAAAAGCGGTTCCCTACCTTTCGGGGCTTCTTGCTACCCAAGTTCAGCTCTCCGAGCCACGTACCTGCTGAATTCTGTGGTTCAGGTTGTGCAGATTGTTGTGTTAATCCTCCGATCAGTTTTCTAGGTGTGTAGGATGGTTCAATGCCGGTCTGGTTGTATTTTATGGACGTGAGACACACAAAAATCTTCTATGCTGTTCCGCCTTCTTGGCTCCTTTCTAATGTTTATCTTATTTTTGAGACAGAAAGAGCGTGATTGAGGGAGGGGCAGAGAGAGGGAGATACAGAATCCAAAGCAGGCTCCAGGCTCTGAGCTGTCAGCACAGAGCCCGACATGGGGCTCGAAACCATCAACTGTGAGATCATGACCCGAGCCTAAGTCGGACACTCAACTGACTGAGCCACCCAGGTGCCCCAGCAATAGACATTTCATTCTTAAAGTGACACAGTATTTCTCTTGGAACTTAGTGGGTAGGTAACTTTTTATTTTAGCACTGGTAGAAAATATATTAACTTGACTTCTTTTTATTTTTTTTTATATGAAGTTTATTGACAAATTGGTTTCCATACAACACCCAGTGCTCATCCCAAAAGGTGCACTCCTCAATACCCATCACCCACCCGCCCCTCCCTCCCACCCCCCATCAACCCTCAGTTTGTTCTCAGTTTTTAACAGTCTCTTATGCTTTGGCTCTCTCCCACTCTAACGTCCTTTTTTTTTTTTTTCCTTCCCCTCCCCCATGGGTTCCTGTTAAGTTTCTCAGGATCCACATAAGAGTGAAACCATATGGTATCTGTCTTTCTCTGTATGGCTTATTTCACTTAGCATCACACTCTCCAGTTCCATCCACGTTGCTACAAAAGGCCATATTTCATTTTTTCTCATTGCCACGTAGTATTCCATTGTGTATATAAACCACAATTTCTTTATCCATTCATCAGTTGATGGACATTTAGGCTCCTTCCATAATTTGGCTATTGTTGAGAGTGCTGCTATGAACATTGGGGTACAAGTGCCCCTATGCATCAGTACTCCTGTAGCCCTTGGGTAGATTCCTAGCAGTGCTATTGCTGGGTCATAGGGTAGGTCTATTTTTAATTTTCTAAGGAACCTCCACACTGCTTTCCAGAGCGGCTGCACCAATTTGCATTCCCACCAACAGTGCAAGAGGGTTCCCGTTTCTCCACATCCTCTCCAGCATCTATAGTCTCCTGATTTGTTCATTTTGGCCACTCTGACTGGCGTGAGGTGATACCTGAGTGTGGTTTTGATTTGTATTTCCCTGATAAGGAGCGACGCTGAACATCTTTTCATGTGCCTGTTGGCCATCTGGATGTCTTCTTTAGAGAAGTGTCTATTCATGTTTTCTGCCCATTTCTTCACTGGGTTATTTGTTTTTCGGGTGTGGAGTTTGGTGAGCTCTTTATAGATTTTAGATACTAGCCCTTTGTCCGATATGTCATTTGCAAATATCTTTTCCCATTCCGTTGGTTGCCTTTTAGTTTTGTTGGTTGTTTCCTTGGCTGTGCAGAAGCTTTTTATCTTCATAAGGTCCCAGTAATTCACGTTTGCTTTTAATTCCCTTGCCTTTGGGGATGTGTCGAGTAAGAGATTGCTACGGCTGAGGTCAGAGAGGTCTTTTCCTGCTTTCTCCTCTAAGGTTCTGATGGTTTCCTGTCTCACATTTAGGTCCTTTATCCATTTTGAGTTTATTTTTGTAAATGGTGTGAGAAAGTGGTCTAGTTTCAACCTTCTGCATGTTGCTGTCCAGTTCTCCCAGCACCATTTGTTAAAGAGGCTGTCTTTTTTCCATTGGATGTTCTTTCCTGCTTTGTCAAAGATGAGTTGGCCATATGTTTGTGGGTCTAGTGCTGGGGTTTCTATTCTATTCCATTGGTCTGTGTGTCTGTTTCTGTGCCAATACCATGCTGTCTTGATGATGACAGCTTTGTAGTAGAGGCTGAAGTCTGGGATTGTGATGCCTCCTGCTTTGGTCTTCTTCTTCAAAATTCCTTTGGCTATTCGGGGCCTTTTGTGGTTCCATATGAATTTTAGGATTGCTTGTTCTAATTTCGAGAAGAATGCTGGTGCAATTTTGATTGGGATTGCATTGAATGTGTAGATAGCTTTGGGTAGTATTGACATTTTGACAATATTTATTTTTCCAATCCATGAGCAGGGAATGTCTTTCCATTTCTTTAAATCTTCTTCAATTACCTTCATAAGCTTTCTATAGTTTTCAGCATACAGATCCTTTACATCTTTGGTTAGATTTATTCCTAGGTATTTTATGCTTCTTGGTGCAATTGTGAATGGGATCAGTTTCTTTATTTGTCTTTCTGTTGCTTCATTGTTAGTGTATAAGAATGCAACTGATTTCTGTACATGGATTTTGTATCCTGCAACTTTGCTGAATTCATGTATCAGTTCTAGCAGACTTTTGGTGGAGTCTATCGGATTTTCCATGTATAATATCATGTCATCTGCAAAAAGCGAAAGCTTGACTTCATCTTTGCCAATTTTGATGCCTTTGATTTCCTTTTGTTGTCTGATTGCTGATGCTAGAACTTCCAGCACTATGTTAAACAACAACGGTGAGAGTGGGCATCCCTGTCGTGTTCCTGATCTCAGGGAAAAAGCTCTCAGTTTTTCCCCGTTGAGGATGATGTTAGCTGTGGGCTTTTCATAAATGGCTTTTATGATCTTTAAGTATGTTCCTTCTATCCCGACTTTCTCAAGGGTTTTTATTAAGAAAGGATGCTGGATTTTGTCAAAGGCCTTTTCTGCATCGATTGACAGGATCATATGGTTCTTCTCTTTTTTTTTGTTAATGTGATGTATCACGTTGATTGATTTGCGAATGTTGAACCAGCCCTGCATCCCAGGAATGAATCCCACTTGATCATGGTGAATCATTCTTTTTATATGCTGTTGAATTCGATTTGCTAGTATCTTATTGAGAATTTTGGCATCCATATTCATCAGGGATATTGGCCTGTAGTTCTCTTTTTTTACTGGGTCTCTGTCTGGTTTAGGAATCAAAGGAATACTGGCTTCATAGAATGAGTCTGGAAGTTTTCCTTCCCTTTCTATTTCTTGGAATAGCTTGAGAAGGATAGGTATTATCTCTGCTTTAAACGTCTGGTAGAACTCCCCTGGGAAGCCATCTGGTCCTGGACTCTTATTTGTTGGGAGATTTTTGATAACCGATTCAATTTCTTCGCTGGTTATGGGTCTGTTCAAGCTTTCTCTTTCCTCCTGATTGAGTTTTGGAAGAGTGTGGGTGTTCAGGAATTTGTCCATTTCTTCCAGGTTGTCCAATTTGTTGGCATATAATTTTTCATAGTATTCCCTGATAATTGTTTGTATCTCTGAGGGATTGGTTGTAATAATTCCATTTTCATTCATGATTTTATCTATTTGGGTCATCTCCCTTTTCTTTTTGAGAAGCCTGGCTAGAGGTTTGTCCATTTTGTTTATTTTTTCAAAAAACCAACTCTTGTTTTCGTTGATCTGCTCTACAGTTTTTTTAGATTCTATATTGTTTATTTCTGCTCTGATCTTTATTATTTCTCTTCTTCTGCTGGGTTTAGGCTGCCTTTGCTGTTCTGCTTCTATTTCCTTTAGGTGTGCTGTTAGGTTTTGTATTTGGGATTTTTCTTGTTTCTTGAGATAGGCCTGGATTGCAATGTATTTTCCTCTCAGGACTGCCTTCGCTGCGTCCCAAAGCGTTTGGATTGTTGTATTTTCATTTTCGTTTGTTTCCATATATTTTTTGATTTCTTCTCTAATTGCCTGGTTGACCCACTCATTCGTTAGTAGGGTGTTCTTTAACCTCCATGCTTTTAGAGGTTTTCCAGACTTTTTCCTGTGGTTGATTTCAAGCTTCATCGCATTGTGGTCTGAAAGTATGCATGGTATAATTTCAATTCTTGTAAACTTATGAAGGGCTGTTTTGTGACCCAGTATATGATCTATCTTGGAGAATGTTCCATGTGCACTCGAGAAGAAAGTATATTCTGTTGCTTTGGGATGCAGAGTTCTAAATATATCTGTCAAGTCCATCTGATCCAGTGTCTCATTCAGGGCCCTTGTTTCTTTATTGACCGTGTGTCTAGATGATCTATCCATTTCTGTAAGTGGGGTGTTAAAGTCCCCAGAAATTACCACATTCTTATCAATAAGGTTGCTTCTGTTTATGAGTAATTGTTTCATATATTTGGGGGCTCCGGTATTCGGCGCATAGACATTTATAATTGTTAGCTCTTCCTGATGGATAGATCCTGTAACTATTATATAATGTCCTTCTTCATCTCTTGTTACAGCCTTTAATTTAAAGTCTAGTTTGTCTGATATAAGTATGGCTACTCCAGCTTTCTTCTGGCTTCCAGTAGCATGATAAATAGTTCTCCATCCCCTCACTCTGAATCTAAAGGTGTCCTCAGGTCTAAAATGAGTCTCTTGTAGACAGCAAATAGATGGGTCTTGTTTTTTTATCCATTCTGATACCCTATGTCTTTTGGTTGGCGCATTTAATCCATTTACATTCAGTGTTATTATAGAAAGATACGGGTTTAGAGTCATTGTGATGTCTGTATGATTTATGCTTGTAGTGATGTCTCTGGTACTTTGTTTCACAGGGTCCCCCTTAGGATCTCTTGTAGGGCTGGTTTAGTGGTGACAAATTCCTTCAGTTTTTGTTTGTTTGGGAAGACCTTTATCTCACCTTCTATTCTAAATGACAGACTTGCTGCATAAAGGATTCTTGGCTGCATATTTTTGCTGTCTAGCACCCTGAAAATCTCGTGCCAATTCTTTCTGGCCTGCCAAGTTTCAAAAGAGAGATCAGTCCCGAGTCTTATAGGTCTCCCTTTATATGTGAGGGCACGTTTACCCCTTGCTGCTTTCAGAATTTTCTCTTTATCCTTGTATTTTGCCAGTTTCACTATGATATGTCGTGCAGAAGATCGATTCAAGTTACGTCTGAAGGGAGTTCTCTGTGCCTCTTGGATTTCAATGCCTTTTTCCTTCCCCAGTTCAGGGAAGTTCTCAGCTATTATTTCTTCAAGTACCCCTTCAGCACCTTTCCCTCTCTCTTCCTCCTCTGGGATACCAATTATGCGTATATTATTTCTTTTTAGTGTATCACTTAGTTCTCTAATTTTCCCCTCATACTCCTGGATTTTTTTATCTCTCTTTTTCTCAGCTTCCTCTTTTTCCATAACTTTATCTTCTAGTTCACCTATTCTCTCCTCTGCCTCTTCCATCCGAGCCGTGGTGGTTTGCATTTTGTTTTCCATTTCCTTTAAAGCGTTTTTCAGCTCCTCGTGACTGTTCCTTAGTCCCCTGATGTCTGTAGCAAGAGATTCTCTGCTGTCCTGTATGCTGTTTTCCAGCCCAGCGATTAATTTTATGACTATTATTCTAAATTCACTTTCTGTTATATTATTTAAATCCTTTTTGATCAGCTCATTAGCTGTTGTTATTTCCTGGAGATTCTTCTGAGGGGAATTCTTCTGCTTGGTCATTTTGGATAGTCCCTGGTGTGGTGAGGGCCTGCAGGGCACTTCCCCTGTGCTGTGGTGTATAACTGGAGTTGGTGGGCGGGGCCGCAGTCCGACCTGATGTCTGCCCCCAGCCCACCGCTGAGGCTACAGTCAGACTCTTCCCCTCTCCTAGGGGCGGGATTTACTGTGGGGTGGCGTGGCCCGTCTGGGCTACTTGCACACTGCCAGGCTTGTGATGCTGGGGATCTGGCGTATTAGCTGGGGTGGGAAGGCAAGGTGCACGGCGGCAGGGGGGGCAGGCTTAGCTCGCTTCTCCTTAGGTGATCCACTTCAGGAGGGGCCCTGTGGCAGCCGGAGGGAGTCAGATCGCTGCCGGAGGTTTGGCTCCGCAGAAGCACAGAGTTGGGTGTTCGCGCGGAGCGAGCAAGTTCCCTGGCAGGAACCGGTTCCCTTTGGGATTTTGGCTGGGGGATGGGCGGGGGAGATGGCGCTGGCTAGCGCCTTTGTTCCCCGCCAAACTGAGCTCTGTCGTCCGGGGGCTCCGCAGCTCACCCTCCCTTTGTCCTCCAGCCTTCCCGCTTTCCGAGCAGAGCTGTTAACTTCTGACCTCCCAGACGCTAAGTCGCGCTTGCTGTCGGAACACAGTCCGTCAGGCCCCTCCGCTTTTGCAAGCCGGACTCGGGGGCTCTGCTTGGTCGGCGAGCCGCCCCTCCGCCCCGGCTCCCTCCCGCCAGTCCGTGGAGCGCGCACCGCCTCGCCGCCCTTCCTACCCTCTTCCGTGGGCCTCTCGTCTGCACTTGGGTCCGGTGACTCTGTTCTGCTAATCCTCTGGCGGTTTTTTGGGTTATTTAGGCAGGTGTAGGTGGAATCTAAGTGATCAGCAGGACGCGCGGTGAGCCCAGCGTCCTCCTACGCCGCCATCTTCCCAGAATCCCCCTTAACTTGACTTCTGATTGAGCTGATTTATTCTTTGCCATCACAAAATCCACATTATTTCAGTTTATCTTGTAAACACTAGCACATTCAGTAGATACTTAATGATTATTACATGACTATTTGGGGTTTTGATTGGAATTTCTGATTGACTCTGGTGCTCTGGGACCAAGTTATTCCCTTACCTTTGGTGTGTACCAGGGCCCAACAAACCCCAGCCTTAGAGGTGGTTTCATCTTTAGCCTAGAAATTATCTGTAATTTCTCTGACTCAGAGCCTAAAGTAAGATTTACCTTCTAAGAATGAGGAGTGTGTTCTCTTTACATCAGCACAGAAACCAATAGTCATTAAAGCACTGTCACCATAACTATGGTTAATTTCCTTTAGACCTTCCCTTGGTAGGTCAGCATTCCTCTTTTCCCAAAAAGAGACAAACTGGAGGAAAGAGCATCTATTCATTATAATCTTCTCAGTTTATGTGTCTGCATTTTAAAAAACTATCACCCTCTGGGCTCCCCTGCCTTTCTGAGTCAAAAAGAAAAACCCTATGTGTATGTGAAGGCCTGCATATAAGAAGTAGGACTTGAAAGCACCATTAGCCATGGTCTTGTGGCATGTAATATGTGTTGCTCATGATGGAATCAAACAACCATAGGATATTAGCTGACTTGGGAGGTACACATCTGTCCCTTCATTTTACAATTGGGAAAACTGAGACCCAGAACAAAAAGCAATAGCTCTAATTTTCTAGGTAAGTTTCACTCTATTACTGGTCACAATGAGTGAATCTTAACAGCAGCCATAGTAGGTATTCATTGGCCAAGTAGAAAAGAGGCTCTGAAATGCCCATGGCTCTGATCTTTATCTTCCTCCAGTGAAAGGGGCATAGCTTAACCAGAAATAGCTAGTGTGATGTAGAGTACTGGAGGGATGGATTGTGTATATGTATGTGTAAACAATCTTGTTTTTAATTACCTACTTACATTTTGCCTCTAAGTTCTGCAGTCCCCTCTCCTGTCAGAACAATTGGGTAAATATGTACTTTTTTGTTAGTTTGCAAGTAAAGGCAGAATTAAAGAGTGTTTAGTTTAGGAATCTTGTGTGCACATCTGGCTAAGTGTGTATAGTTGTGTATGGGGACAGTTGTTGGATTCAGGTTAATAATAGTCCCTCAAACCTGGAGCTTTATGTTAAGTGTAAATGCTCTACCTTTTGTCTTCCAAAGCGTAGTTTTATTAATGGATATGATATGCTGTGTGCTACTCAATGCCTGAAAATATCTTCATAAGTAATTGAGCTGCCCCATCCTTCCTTCTCCCCAAATATTCCCTTCTATGCATGATAACAAACCAATCTCGGTGTGTTTAGCTGTCTCTCAGTGCTTCATCAGAGGTTTTTTTTCTCTCTGAACAAGCCAAATTCTATCCTTTCACACTGCACAACCACCATACTATTCACATAGGCAAACGTGCATTTTTCTGAGTGATATAAATATGTGAAAACTCTCACACGTTGCAATGAAACTGGACTTGCTGATGCCAAACAGAGCAGAAAGACCCTTTAGGAAGCCATTGTCAAGGATAAGATTGATTATTATATAGGTGGGTGTCTGTCCACTCTCCCTGCTCAGTAGGAAATTTTGCCTAGCTTAGCAAAAAAACACAAAAAACAAAAAACAAACAAACAAACAAAAGGTAAAAAAAAACAAAATACTTAGCCCAGGACCTTGAAATTCACCCATTGATGTTTTTATGTTGGGGATAAAATCAAGGTTGCAGCCTAATTCATTCATATGCTTTATTGTTCTCTTTAAAACATATAACATTTTATACATATCAAATTTAATGAAAGGGGATTCATTTCATAAGTTTTCTCTATTATCCTACCATGTCACAATCTTCCATCATTTGCAAAACATATAACTTAGTGAGAGACACAGACTGCACAGATGTATGTGGAGTGTTGAGTGACAAAGCCAGTCCTTTGGGAGTTTAGAGCAAGGCAAAGTTATGTTGGCATTATCAAGTCAGAGAAGGCTATAAATTTTCCCTTCCATTCTTACCCTAGTAATGACAATGAACAAACCCAAAGTCTTTCTCAAATCCCTGTGTACAGTTGTATTTTTCAAGGACTAAGTATATTTCTTGGATAAAAGCATGCTTAGTATAACTAGCAATTGTTTAAAGTGCAATTTTTCCTTGGCCATTGCATAGTGTCAGTAGAGCCCTGTATACCCTAGGACAGGAGTGAGGTGTGCAAAGGAGGAATAGGGAGAGATACCTGAACAAACTTTGCATTATTTTTAGTCATACTTCCCCCTTTCTTTTTTTTTTAAATGTGGGCTTCTGGACATACAGTTATGGATTTTCAGGGCTGAAAGAGACATCTGATACCACTTTATCTACCCCTGCAACCTGAAAAAAATTTATAGAGGGAGTTTCATATAGTAGAAAAAGTGTGGGATTTGGCAGGAACTGTGTACTAGTTCCAGCTCAAGCACTAACTCTACTCTTGGGGAAGTCATTTTATCTCCCTGAAGCTCAGTTTCCTTATATGCAAAATGGAGATGATAATGATTATAACATTGTATGACTGTATTGGTGGTTCCTGAGGCCAGGCCCACACTCACTGGTGTGCTAGAAAGACTCACAAGACTTGGAAGTCATAATCGGGCTATGGTTTATTACAGCTAAAGGATAAAAAACAAGACTAATAAAAGAAAAAGGTACATCAGACAGAGGTTGCAGGATGCTAGGTGCAAGCTTCCAAGAGTCTTTTCTCAATGGAGTCACATAGGATGTGCTTAATCCCCCAGCAATAAACTGCATAAACATGTGAAAAATGTTTTCTGATGGAGAAGCTTGCTTAAGCCTAAAAGCCCAGGATTTTTATTGGGGTAACTACAGTGACTGATTGCAGTTATGGAAACTCCAGATCCCCGAGAAGGAAAACAGATGTTCACCATAAATCACAGTTTTTACACAATCTAGACAAGCTTATACAGTGTGGTTCAGGGCCCAAAGCATGCAAAGTGTGCTTATCAGTTAGTAGCATAGGAAACATTTTAAGACTTCAGTTCCCAGGAGCCAGCCAAAGGCCAGTCATACAAGTAGGCCCTTCTGAGAATGTACAAGATTTGAGCAACTCAGGGCTGCTAGGTTAACTCTCTTCTTAACAAATAGGTATTAAATTGTGAATTTGATGTACTGCTTTATCATATATATGATATACACATGTATATATGTCATATATACACACCATATATATATATATACACATACCTATATACCATATATACATATACCTATATATACCATATATACACACATGTATATGTCATATATACCCATGTATACATGTATATGTGTATATATCACATATATGATAAATCAGTACATTAAACATATTAAATTATTACATGTAAATATATATCATATACATCATATGGTATATATAAGATAAGCAGTACATGTGAAGGATTATTATTATTACAAATGACAAATGAAGGCTAAAGGTGTTTTAGGGTGTGATTGAGAGCAGTCAGAATGGAGATTTGCAAAGCAACCCAACAGAGCAGTGAATGGGAGGCTATCAAAAAAATCTCACTGAGGATTTTATTTTTTTAGTGATGGAGATAATTTTGTTACTGGAACCATTCTGTCCCTCTCAGTTTGACACTGTACTTTCTTAACAGTAGCTTTATGTTTATTTGGGGGTTTTGCATAAGCCAAATTGTTCCACCACCTATAATAGAGTTTTGGAAAGGATGTTACCCTCCCAAGAAGTGAAGAATTGAGCCCGTGGGGAGAGGCATAGACAGGTGCTTCCCAGAAAACCCTGAACCAGGCCCAATAAAAACTATGGCTAATAATATAACTAATACCAACAGTGAATTTGAGTTGAATTGAGATGAATTTATGTGAATGTGAATACTGTTGGAATATCAATTTGGGCTAAATACTGGGTTATATGCCCAGCCAAACACTGATTTTTTTTTAATTGCCTTCTAAGGATGAAGAAAAAGACATGGAGATGAAGCTTAGGCACTGTGCACTAGGATGGTTTTCTTGTGTGGAGGGGAGCAAGGAGGGTTATCTTGAGAAAGTGCACATACTCATTTCTAAAACTACTAGACACATATACCAAAGGATAGTCTTATTATCTGAACCCAGGTAGTAATGGCAGCCAGTAGATTGGAGATCAGCTTGGAGGAGGGTAGATCTTACAGATGGACAATAAGCCCCCTGATGCAACTTTGGTGGGGGAGCCTGTTAAGAGTATTTAGGCTACTGTCAGCCTCCTCTTCTACGTTATACCCACATAGCTGCTGTACTTCCCTGCCCCCAAACCACCCACGAGTGAAACCTGTGGCAGTTGCCTTTATTCTTCATTTAAGTTAAAACTAGTTCATTTGTCTTTCTGGTATACTCTTTTACCCTTTAGCTTTGGGGTATGTGAACCATGTCAGTGGTTCTCCTCAAATTGGCCCTCTGCTGCCAGGATTTCTGAGAATTCTCCAAGGCTCTTTCTAAGCACCCTGCTTCAGGTGGCCCTGGAAAGTTTTCATGCACAATTTATTTATTTTTGTTTTTTTTTTAATTTCCATTTTCTTTTCTTGTTTTTTACAGTCAAGATATTTTTTTCATTTTTTTAAATATGAAATTTATTGTCAAATTGGTTTCCATACAACACCCAGTGCTCATGCCAAAAGGTGCCCTCCTCAATACCCATCACCCACCCTCCCTTCCCTCCCACCCCCCATCAACCCTCAGTTTGTTCTCAGATTTTAAGAGTCTCTGATACTTTGGCTCTCTCCCTCTCTAACCTCTTTTTTTTTTCTTCCCCTCCCCCATAGACTTCTGTTAAGTTTCTCAGGATCCATATAAGAGTGAAAACATGGTATCTGTCTTTCTCTGTATGACTTATTTCACTTAACACTCTCCAGTTCCATCCACATTGCTACAAAGGGCCATATTTCATTCTTTCTCATTGCCACGTAGTATTCCATTGTGTATATAAACCACAGTTTATCAATACGTCAGTTGAGGGACAATTAGAGTCTTTCCCTAATTTGGCTATTGTTGAGAGTGCTGCTATAAACATTGGGGTCCAAGTGCCCCTATATATCACTACTCCTGTATCCCTTGGATAAATTCCTAGCAGTGCTATTGCTGGGTCATAGGGTAGGTCTATTTTTAATTTTTTGAGGAACCTCCACACTGTTTTCCAGAGAGACTGCACCAGTTTGCATTCCCACCAACAGTGCAAGAGGGTTCCATTTCTCCATATCCTCTCCAGCATCTGATTTGTTCATTTTAGCCACTCTGACTGGCATGAGGTGATATCTGAGTGTGGTTTTGATTTGTATTTCCCTGATGAGGAGTGACGTTGAGCATCTTTTCATGTGCCTGTTGGCCATCTGGATGTATTCTTTAGAGAAGTGTCTATTCATGCTTTCTGACCATTTCTTCACTGGGTTATTTGTTTTTCGGGTGTGGAGTTTGGTGAGCTCTTTATAGATTTTGGATACTATCCCTATGTCCAATATGTCATTTGCAAATATCTTTTCCGATTCCATTGGTTGCCTTTTAGTTTTGTTGATTATTTCCTTTGCAGTGCAGAAGCTTTTTATCTTCATGAGGTCCAAATAGTTCATTTTTGCTTTTAATTCCCTTGCCCTTGGGGATGTGTCAAGTAAGAAATTGCTGCAGCTGAGGTCAGAGAGGGTTTTTCCTGCTTTCTCCTCTAGGGTTTTGATGGTTTCCTGTCTCACATTCAGGTCCTTTATCCATTTTGAGTTTGTTTTTGTGAATGGTGTAAGAAAGTGGTCTAGTTTCATTCTTTTGTATGTTGCTGTCCAGTTCTCCCAGCACCATTTGTTAAAGAGACTGTCTTTTTTTTCCATTGGATATTCTTTCCTGCTTTGTCAACGATTAGTTGGCCATACTTTTGTGGGTCTAGTTCTGGGGTTTCTATTTTCTTCCATTGGTCTATGTGTCTGTTTTTGTGCCAATACCGTGCTGTCTTGATGATGACAGCTTTGTAGTAGAGGCTAAAGTCTGGGATTGTGATGCCTCCTGCTTTGGTCTTCTTCTTCAAAATGACTTTGGCTATTTGGGGCCTTTTGTGGTTCCATACAAATTTTAGGATTGCTTGTTCTAGCTTCGAGAAGAATGCTGGTGCAGGTTTGATAGGGATTGAATTGAATGTGTAGGTAGCTTTGGGTAGTATTGACATTTTGACAATATTTATTCTTCCAATCCATGAGCACGCAATGTTTTTCCATTTCTGTATATCTTCACTTTCCTTCATAAGCTTTCTATACTTTTCAGCATACAGATCTTTTACATCTTTGGTTAGGTTTATTCCTAAGTATTTTATGCTTCTTGGTGCAATTGTGAATGGGATCAGTTTCTTTATTTGTCTTTCTGTTGCTTCATTATCAGTGTATAAGAATGCAACTGATTTCTGTACATTGATTTTGTATCCTGCAACTTTGCTGAATTCATGTATCAGTTCTAGCAGACTTTTGGTGGAGTCTGTCGGGTTTTCCATGTATAATATCATGTCATCTGCAAAAAGTGACAGCTTAACTTCATCTTTGCCAATTTTGATGCCTTTGATTTCCTTTTGTTGTCTGATTGCTGATGCTAGCACTTCCAACACTATGTTAAACAACAGCGGTGAGAGTGGACATCCCTGTCATGCTCCATATCTCAGGAAGAAAGCTCTCAGTTTTTCCCCATTGAGGATGATGTTAGCTGTGGGCTTTTCATAAATGGCTTTTATGATGTTTAAGTACGTTCCTTCTATCCCGACTTTCTCGAGGGTTTTTATTAAGAAAGGATGCTGAATTTTGTCAAATGCTTTTTCTGCATCAATTGACAGGATCATATGGTTCTTATTTTTTCTTTTATTAATGTGATGTATCACATTGATTTGCGAATATTGAACCAGCCCTGCATCCCAGGAATGAATCTCACTTGATCATGGTGAATAATTTTTTTATAAGCTGTTGAATTCAATTTGCTAGTATCTTGTTGAGAATTTTTGCATCCATATTCATCAGGGATATTGGTCTGTAGTTCTCTTTTTTTACTGGGTCTCTGTCTGGTTTAGGAATCAAAGTAATGCTGGCTTCATACAATGAGTCTGGAGGTTTTCCTTCCCTTTCTATTTTTTGGAATAGCTTGAAAGGGATGGGTATTATTTCTGCTTTAAATGTCTGGTAGAATTCCCCTGGGAAGCCATCTGGTCCTGGACTCTTATTCGTTGGGAGATTTTTGATGACTGATTCAATTTCTTCACTGTTTATGGGTCTGTTCAAGCTTTCTATTTCTTCTTGTTTGAGTTTTGGGAGTGTGTGGGTGTTTAGGAATTTTCCATTTCTTTCAGGTTGTCCATTTTTGTTGGCATATAATTTTTCATAGAATTTCCTGATAATTGCTTGTATTTCCGAGGGATTGGTTGTAATAATTCCATTTTCATTCATGATTTTATCTATTTGGGTCATCTCCCTTTTCTTTTTGAGAAGCCTGGCTAGAGGTTTATCAATTTTGTTTATTTTTTCAAAAAAACAACTCTTGGTTTAATTGATCTGCTCTACAGTTTTTTTTTAGATTCTATATTGTTTATTTCTGCTCTGATCCTTATTATTTCTCTTCTTCTGCTGAGTTTGGGGTGTCCTTGAGGTTCTGCTTCTATTTCTTTTAGGTGTGCTGTTAGATTTTGTATTTGGGATTTTTCTTGTTTCTTGAGATAGGGCTGGATTGCAATGTATTTTCCTCTCAGGACTGCCTTCGCTGCATCCCAAAGTGTTTGGATTGCTATATTTTCATCTTCATTTGTTTCCATATATTTTTTTAATTTCTTCTCTAATTGCCTGGTTGACCCATTCATTTTTTAGTAGAGTGTTCTTTAACCTCCATGCTTTTGGAGGTTTTCCAGACTTTTTCTTGTGGTTGATTTCAAGCTTCATAGCATTGTGGTCTGAAAGTATGCATGGTATGATCTCAATTTTTGTATACTTATGAAGGGCTGTTTTGTGACCCAGTATGTGATCTATCTTGGAGAATGTTCCATGTGCACTTGAGAAGAAAGTATATTCTGTTGCTTTGGGATGCAGAGTTCTAAATATCTGTCAAGTCCATCTGATCCAATGTATCATTCAGGGCCCTTGTTTCTTTATTGATCCTGTGTCTAGATGATCTATCTATTGTTGTAAGTGGAGTATTAAAGTCCCCTGCATTTACCACATTCTTATCAATAAGGTTGTTTATGGTTGTGATTGTTTTATATATTAGGGAGCTCCCGTATTCGGCACATAGACATTTACAATTGCTAGCTCTTCCTGATGGATAGACCCTGTAATTATTATATAATGCCCTTCATCTCTTCATCTCTGGTTATAACATTTAATTTAAAGTCTAGTTTGTCTGATATAAGTATGGCTACTCCAGCTTTCTTTGGACTTCCAGTAGCATGATAGATAGTTCTCCATCCCCTCACTTTCAATTTGAAGGTGTGCTCAGGTCTAAAATGAGTCTCTTGTAGACAGCAAATAGATGGGTCTTGTTTTTTTATCCATCCTGATACCCTATGTCTTTTGGTTGGTGTATTTAGTCCGTTTACATTCAGTGTTATCATAGAAAGATATGAGTTTAGAGTCCTTGTGATGTCTGTAGGTTTCATGCTTGTAGTGATGTCTCTGGTGCCTTGTCTCACAGGATCCCTCTTAGGATCTCTTGTAGGGCTAGTTTAGTGCTGATTAATTCCTTCAGTTTTTGTTTGTTTGGGAAGACGTTTATCTCTCCTTCTATTCTAAATGACAGACTTGCTGGATAAAGGATTCTAGGCTGCATATTTTTTCTGTTCATCACATTGAAGATCTCCTGCCATTCCTTTCTGGCCTGGCAAATTTCAGTAGATAAATCCGTCACTAGTATTATTGGTCTCACTTTATATGTTAGAGCGTGTTTATCCCTAGCTGCTTTGAGAATTTTCTCTTTATCCTTTTATTTTGCCAGTTTGACTATGATATGTTGTGCAGAAGATCTACTCAAGTTGCATCTGAAGCGAGTTCTCTGTGCCTCTTGGATTTCAATGCCTTTTTCCTTCCCCAGATCAGGGAAGTTCTCAGCTATGATTTGTTCAAGTACACCTTCAGCCCCTTTCTCTCTCTTCCTCTTCTGGAATTCCTATTGTACGGATATTGTTCCATTTGATTGCATCACTTTGTACTCTAATTCTCCCCTAATTTTTCTGAATTTTTTTTATCTCTCTTTTTCTCAGCTTCCTCTTTGTCCATCATTTTATCTTCTAATTCACCTATTCTGTCCTCTACCTCTTCAATCCAAGCTGTGGTCGCCTCCATTTTATTTTGCAGCTCATTTATAGCATTTTTTAGCTCCTCTTGACTGTTTGTTAGTCCCTTGATCTCTGTAGTAATAGATTCTCTGCTGTCCTCTATACTGTTTTTAAGCTCAGCGATTAATTTTATGACTATTATTTAAATTCTTTTTCTGTTACATTGCTTAAATCGTTTTTGATCAGTTCATTAGCTGTCGCTACTTCCTAGAGTTTCTTTTGAGGAGAGTTCTTCCGTTTTGTCATTTTGTATAGTCCCTGGAGTGGTGCGGAACTGCAGGGCTCTTCCTCTGTGCTGTCTGGAGTAACTTGTGTTGGTGGGCGGGGCGGCAATCAGACCTGATGTCTGCCCCCAGCCTACCGCTGGGGCCACAGTCAGACTGGTGTGTACCTTATCTTCCCCTCTCCCAGGGGCAGGACTCACTGTGGAGTGGTGTGTCCCCTATCTGGGCTACTTGCACACTGCCAGGCTTGTGGTGCTGCTTCAATGGGATCTGGTGTATTAGCTGGGGTGTATCCGGAAGGTGCACACGGGTGGAAGGGGCAGACTCAGCTCGCTTTGCCTTTGGCGGTCCGCTTCCGGAGGGGCCTTATGGCACCAGGAGGGAGGCAGACCCGTCGGAGGGATGGATCCACAGAAGCACAGCGTTGGGTGTTTGCGTGGTGCAAGCAAGTTCCTTGACGGGAACTGGTTCCTTTTGGGTTTTTGGCTGGGGGGTGGGTGAGGGAGATGGTGCTGGCAAGCACCTTTGTTCCCCACCAAGCTGAGCTCTGTTGTTCGGGGCTCAACAACTCTCCCTCCTGTTGTCTTCTAGCTCTCCCGCTCTCAGAGCAGAGCTGTTGACTTATAACATTCCAGATGTTAAGTCCCGCTTGCTGTCAGAACATATTCTGTCTGGCCCCTCTGCTTTTGCAAGCCAGACTTGGGGGCTCTGCCTTGCTGGGTGGGCTGGCTGCCCCTCCACCATTCCGGCTCCCTCCCGCCAGTCCGTGTAGTGCACACCACCTCTCCACCCTTCCTACCCTCTTCTGTGGGCCTCTTGTCTATGCTTGGCTCCAGAGAGTCCATTCTTCTAGTCTTCTGGCGGTTTTCTGGGTTATTTAGGCAGATGTGGGTGGAATCTAAGTGGTCAGCAGGACACGGTAAGCCCAGCGTCCTCCTACACCACCATCTTCCTCTCCTTCATGCACAATTTAATGTAGGATCTTTTGTGTGCTGGTAGAAAAGGGCAGAGAATAGGTGAAGGCCCTGCCATCAAGGGAGCCCATTGCTTCTTCTGAAGTAAAGTATTTGGCAGTTGGACTAAAGAATTAAGGTATTGAAGCACTCCTTGCCCCATCTTATCACTCCTTAGAACATTTTCTTCTAACAACCACAGTTAAAGTACTAGCCCTCACATTTGTATGATATCTTGCACTTTTCTAACACTTTTCTATATATTATTTGGTCATTAGAACACTTTTGTTCATGTTCCAAGGCCAAGTTCAAATGCTGTTCTCTACAAAGAGAAATTTAATTTTAACTTCCCTGACCTGTTGAGAATCTTCCTTTGATGTTTTCTTGGTATTTAACCAGTGTTTCTATTTTTGTTCTAATTATATATAAAATTTATTAGACTATAAAATCCTCAGTAGGAAGATCTAGATAGGATTCATTAACAACTAGCATATATCAGACAAGTAATGAATAGTGGAGTAGAAATAGAGTAGAAAACAAACAAATGCTTGAATCTTAGATAACTTTGCCAAAGTCATTTACTTTCATTACTGGAAGCCGTGAACTTGAACTCAAATTTTCCTCCAATTTTATACTATTTTAAATTCTCTTCCACACTGCTTCCTTTATCCTGACTTCCTACTGAAGATCACATTTACTCTTCAGGAGGAAGATCAGCAAATTCTTTAATATTATAGGCTTTAAGGAAGAAGTGAACTTTGACACATGAGTATAATTTCACTGGGTGTAATGCAGAGGAGGGTGTTCCAGACAGAGATAACAGTAAAAGTGCATAGGTAGGTGGAAGAGCATGATCTTTGGAGAAATGAAGCCAAGCTTAATCAGGGCACCAGGACTTGTTTGGAGTCAGGTCTTGAAAACCATGCAGAAATGTTAAGATTTGATGTAGTAGGAAATAAGGGCTCATGCAGGCAGCCTCATATGAATGAATGGTCTGTAGTAGGGAAGACTTAGGATTTTCTGATCTGGTAACTCTTTTGGAGGTTAGGAATGATGGTAGGGAACTAAGTCCCTGAACTTCCTGCCTCCTGGCTTGGTCCGCTATGAATATAAAATATATATTATTAAAATATTCTAACATGTTCAATGCCTAAAATATTAGTTGCCAAATTTCTAAACCTCAGCTCAGAGAGGACCCTCATGCATGTTTGAAAGAGTTTCTGAATTCTTTGTCATGGTAATAAGGATTTTTTCTTGCCTAGGGGCCACTGCCAGCTCCTAAAGGCCTCTCTCTGGCACTCTAATTAGAGGAATTTAAATTAAATGAATCTTCTGAGGGAGAGGGTGCCTCCTTAAGCCACTCTCCCCTCAACCTTTTTGATACCTGGATCTAGCCTTTATTTGGCTCATGGCATTCAAGTTCTTACCTACTATCCATGTTCAAATGTCCATGTCATCTGGTTGGCCCCCTATATTGCAAAGACTTACCAACATTTTTAATAATGTTTATTTATTTTTGAGAGAGAGAGAGAAACAGAGTGCAAGTGAGGGAGGGGCAGAGAGAGGGAGACACAGAATCTGAAGCAGGCTCCAAGCTCTGAGCTGTCAGCACAGAGCCTGACACGGGGCTCAGGCCCATGAACCAAGAGATCATGACCTGAGCTGAAGTTGGACGCTTAACCAACTAAGCCACCCAAGCACCCCAAGACTTATCCAGTTTTTAATCTGTCCCTCCCCAGACTGTCCTTAAGAATAGCAAGTATCAAAAAGCCATTGGCTTCCAGTTACAAAGCTACATCACACTCTTGTAAGAGGGTAAATCTTAATATAAATTTCATATACGCCAAACCTGAGGGTTCTCTCTCCCTCTTCTCCCCTACTTCTTCTCTCTTCCTCTACTCTTCTTCTGCCTCCTGTCAAGCATATTTCCTATGGTTTGTTGTTTGATATAAATTGCATATTTGACAATGGACAAATATACAAAAATCTTGCTCTCATTTGTTCACACCACTAACCTCCTGGTTCATTTGTCTCTGCAAAAGATCATAGAAACCTCTCCTAATGTTTCTTTCCAATATGCTGTTTATCCTTTATGTGGAGAGCCATGGAACTTCACTAAAGTCTACTTTGTTAATTCTTCCAAAAGACAGCCTCTGAAAGCTAAAGGGAGAAGAAACAGAAGGTGGTAAGTGGAAGCTGGGCCCCTGCAACAGATTTGTGGGAGGCAATGTGGAATAATAGAAGGAGCATAGGTTGGAAGACTGCACTTTAGACTTAGTTTTGCTTTAACTAACAGTTGTCCAAATTTTGCATACATTTCTCACACATTTATGTGTCTTTGGGGTAAGGATTATGGTTAATATTAGTATCATCTAACAGTACATAGCACACAGTTGATGTTCAGTTGAGTCACTAGGGCCCCTACTATGCTGCACCCTCACTTTGCTACCCAGTTTCTCTATACCTTGGGTTTAGATCTTCTTTCTACCACTTTCTAGCCTTGAGGGCTTGAGTAGTGTTCTTAACTTCTCTAATTATGAATTTGTTTCACCTTACACAAAAGACATATAATACTTGATTTATAGTTTTATTGAACATATCAAATAGAATAACAGATAAAGTGCTTTGGAAAGTGTAAGGTGGTTTTATCATATTAGTCAAGAAATATCAAAAAGCACAAAATTTTATCGCATCTGTGAACCATGCTCCCAACCAGATTATGTTGTTTTGTTCCAGGACCATTTTATAGACTGAGGTTTGCTTAGAATCAGCTTATTTGGACATTTTGATTAAAGTTAACATTAGGAAAGAATAAAGTGTTTGATACAAAGGCCAATAGCAATTATGTCACTCACATATAGATCATTTTACTTTGGTATCTTGGTGAAATTCAGAAAGTATATCTGTGACTAAAGCAGACTGGTTCTGGTGTAGGAAGTACATTAAAAGCAATTAGTAAAATATAACAAACTTAGATAAAAACCAAATCTACATTTCCCCAGCCATTTCAAAATATTAACTATATAAATCTGTGTTCTAATTTGCCCAAAGGAAATATTTTTTAGGGAATCAAGCAGCAAAGACTTATTGACCACTTGTTGCATGCCTAGCTCTGTGCCAGGGGCATGGTGGGTCATAGATGTAAAATCCTGAAAGTCTGCTTTCCAGAATCTCAGATTCTGGTTGAGTCCACAAAACATAGAATATAATATGGTTATTTTTTTGTGTCTATGGGATGGGCCTTGAAAGGTGGAGTTTAGAGAGGCAACGAAGAAGGCAGGGAGACCTTGACTGTGTTAGGATAGTAAGCATGTTGAGTGCTGTGCATGGTGGTAGGTATGGCTGCTGAGGTATAGTGGAACCAGATTATGGAAGCCCTTGAAAGCCTTGTAGAGGAGACTGGATTTTGTATGATTGGCGTTGATGATTCATTGTGAATTCCTGAGCCAGGACACTGATAAAAGAATAGTGTGTTAGGAAGCAATGAGCAGGTTGAATTACAGACAGGCACCTACTAACAAAAAATCACTTGGCTCCTCTTGTAAGATGTGGTAAGCATGGAGAAGGACTATTGAAAACAAGATGTGGCTAAAGAAAAGAGAACAAGGACAGTGGGGGTCAGAAGGTCAGACGACATCTTATTTAATCAGTCAGAACTCTGGCATCTGGTGATTTTGTGAAAAAAACGTTTCTGTCAGAAACAAATGTTTAACATTAAATAGTTTATAGGCTTAAAGTGTAGCATGTTCCCTAACAGTAGATTAGCAGATGAAGAAGAATGTATCAATGATATTGAAGACAATGTAATGGAAAGCACCCAAGCTGAATCACAAAAAAGAGAAAAAAAATTGTTTAAAAAAATTTTAATGTGTATTGTTTTTGAGAGAGATAGAGACAGACAGAGAGATAAAGACAGACAGAGAGACAGAGAGAGACAGAGCAAGCAGTGGAGGGGCAGAGAGATAGGGAGACACAGAATCTGAAGCAGGCTCCAGGCTCTGAGCTGTCAGCAAAGCCCAATGTGGGGCTCGAACTCACGAGCTGTGAGATCATGACATGAGCCGAAGTCGGATGTTTAACCAACTGAGCCACCCAGGTGACCCTAGAAGAAAAAAAATTTAATTAGGATAGGGATTTCTGGGGCAACATCAAGCAAACAGACATTCACATTATTGGGGTCCCAGAAGACGAAGAGAAGGGGGCAGAAAACTTATTTGAAGACATAATAGCTGAAAGCTTCTCTAACTTAGTGAAGGAAATAGATGTCCAGATTTAAGAAACACAGTTCCAAACAAGATGAACTCAGAAAGGTCCATACCATGACACACAGTAATTCAAATGTCAAAGTTTTAAGATGAAGAGAGAATTTTAAAAGCAGCAATAGAAAAGCCAAAAGTTACACACAAGGCCACCCTATAAAGCCGTTAGCTCAGTTTTCAGCAGAAACATTGCAGGGCATGACATATTCAAAGTGCTGAAAAGAAAAAAAAGTAACAACCAAGAATAATTTACCTGGCAAGATTATCATCCAGAATTAAAGGAGAGATAAAGACTTTAGCAGAAAAACAAAAATTAAAGGAATTTATCACCATTAAACCAGCCTTCTAAGAAACGTTAAAGGGAAAAGAAATGGCCATAATTACACATGAGAACAATATGAATAAAAATAATAAAAAGGTGTAAAATATGATAGCATTTACATATACATAAAAAGTGGAAGAGGGAATAAAAAAGGGTGATTTTTTAAAAAATGTGTTTGACCTTAAACGGCCATTATTTAGTATAGACTGCTATGCACTTAGGATGTTATATATGAACCTTACATTAAAAACAAAACTAAACCTATAATAGATACAAAAAAATAAATAGAAAACCAAATATAGCACTACAGAAATCAGAAGGAAGAGAAGAAGAAAGGAACAGAGAAGAACTATAAAAATAACTAGAAAACAATTCACAAAGTGGCATTAAATACATACATATCAATAATTACTTTAAATGTAAATTGACTAAATGCTGCAATCAAAAATACAAAGTGATGAAATGTATAAAAAACCAATACCCATCTATATCCTGCCTAAAAGACACTCAACACATAAAGACAAAGACTGAAAGTCAAGGGATGGAAAAAACATTTACTATGCAAATGAAAGTGAAAAAAAGTCAGACTAACAATACTTATGACAGACAAAATAGATTTTAATACAAAGACTGTAGAGGAGAAGATGGTGGCAGAGTAAGAGGACCCTAGGCTTGCTTCCTCCCACAAATACAACTGATAACTATCAAATCACCCTAAATACCCCAGAAATCTGAAGACTTGCAGGACAAACCCCACAACTAAAGATAGAGAAGAGAGAACATCAAAGGCAGGAAGTGGGGAGACGCAGCTAGGAGAGCAATGGATCATGGATGCTGTGGTGGGGAGGGAGTTACGGTCAAGGGGAAGGGCAAGAGACAAACTAGCACACAGGGGAGCCAACCAAGGAAGATGAATCCCCATAGCAATTGGCTTGGAAAGCAAAAGGAGCTGAATTTCTTGAGTTCTTGCAACCAGTGGGGCTTAAAACCTAGAGTTATTAAAGGTCATCAGATTTAGCTCAGGGAGAGTCCAGAGGGCATTGGGCTGCTCTTTGAGAGAAGACAGGACCAACAGCTCACAGATATACCTCATGGAAAAGGCGATCTGAAGAATGCCTGCAACACAAAGTGGGGAGGTTATTTGCTTATCTCAGAGTGTGTTCCAGAGAGGCAGTGTTAACAGAGCGACCCCACTGGGAACAAAGGAACTGGCTGGCACCATTTCCCTCCCTTGCTTCTCAGCATAAGCACCGGGCCACCTGCAAGACCTAGTGCAACACAGGCACTAGCTACCTAACTTGTGTAAACCAAGCCCCACAGCCCTCCCTGTGCTCTGATGGAACTGCCCTACCCGGTCACACTTGCTTCAGTCCCAGTGCAGTGGGCCCCCTTGCCAAACCCTGCCCAAACCACATCTCCTGATCCAGGAGGCTTGAAAAAATACAGTTCTAGCAGCGGTGGCAACAGGTCTCATTTCATAAGCATTCCAGAGCTAACATAGTTAAAACATGCCACATTAAGGCCGGGGAACAAATATTGCCCACAACAGACAAAGAGCACCTGTGCAGTTGACTGGCCTGAATGACAAAGCAACCAGGACACAAAAGCAGAGTACACACAGCACAAATTTGAGACACTGCTTGAAGGGCCAGGCCCTGGGGAACAGGGGTCATTACATGGCATGGCACTAAGGATCTCTTCTTCATAAGGCCATTACCCTCAAAAACAGGAGGCATAGCTGACTTTCCTAACATAGAGAAAAAGGCACAGAGACTTAGACAAAATGAGAAGACAGAGAAATTTGTCCTAAATGAAAGAACAAGAAAGTCCATAGCCAGAGATCTAAACAAAACAGATATAAGTAACATGCTGATGGAGAATTTAAAGCATCAGTCATAAGGATACTCACTAGGTTGAGAAAAGAATAGAGGTCATCAGTGAGACCCTACCACAGAGATAAAAAATTTAAAAAAGGAATCAGTCAGAGATGAAGATTGCAATAAATGAGATTGCAAACAGGCTTGATGCAGTGAACACATGGCTGGAAGAAGCAGAGGAATGAATTAGTGATAAAGAAGACAAAATAATGGAAAATACTGAAGCTTAATGAAAGAGACAAAGAAGAATTATGGAACAAGAGAATAGATTTAGGGAACTCAGTGACTCCATCAAAAGTAATAACATTTCTATTATAGGAGTCCCAGAAGAAAAAAAGAGAGAAAAAGGACCAAAAATATATTTTAATAAATAATAGCTAAAACTTTCCCTAATCAGGGGAAAGAAACAGACATATAGATCCAAGAGGAAAAAAGAATGCCAATCAAAATCAACAAAAGCAGGCCAATGCCGACACATATTGTAATTAAACTTCCAAAATACAGTGACAAACAAAAAATGTTAAAAGCACCAAGAGAAAATAAGTCCTTAAATTAAAAGGGAAGTCCCATAAGGCTAGCTGGAGATTTCTCAACAGAAATTTGGCAATCCAGAAAGGAGTGTCATGATGTATGCAAAGTGCTGAATGGGAAATATCTGCAGCCAAGAATACTCTATCCAGCAAGGCTATCATTCAGAATGTAAGGAGACATAAAGAGTTTTCAGGACAAACAAAATCTAAAGGAGCTCATGACCACTAAACCAGCCCTGCAAGAAATATTGAAGGGGACTCTTTGAAAGAAAAACCAAAAGTGACAAAAACTAGAAAGGATCAGAGAAAATCTCCAGAAACAACAAAACAAGTAATAAAATGGCACTAAATACATATCTATCAATAATTACTCTGAATGTAAATGGAATAATGTTCCAATCAAAAGACACAGGGTGTCAGAATAGATTAAAAAACACAAGATCCATCTACATGCTCCCTACAAGAGGATAAATTTATACCTAAACACCTGCAGATTGAAAGTGAGTGGATGGAGAAACATTTATCATGCAAGTGTATGTCAAAACAAAGCCAGAGTAGCAATACTTAAATTGGACAAACTAGACTTTAAAACAAAAACTGTAACAAGAGATGGATGA
This sequence comes from Lynx rufus, assembly GCF_022079265.1. Taxonomy (NCBI): domain Eukaryota; kingdom Metazoa; phylum Chordata; class Mammalia; order Carnivora; family Felidae; genus Lynx; species Lynx rufus. The sequence continues at coordinate 984,646 of NW_025814859.1, forward strand.
AGGGCATTATATCATAATAAATGGGACAATCCAACAAGAAGATCTACAATTGCAAATATTTATGCACCCAACATGGAAACAACAAACTATATAAAACAATAACAAATATAAAGGAGCTAATTCACAATAATACAATACTAATAAGGGATTTTAAGACCCCACTTACATCAATGGACAGATCATCTAAACAGAAAATCAACAAGGAAACAATGGTGCTGAATGACACACAGGACCAAATGGACTTAACAGATATACTCAAAACATTCCATCCTAAAACACATTATTCCATCCTAAAACACATTATTTTCAATTGTACATGGGTCATTCTACAGAATAGATCCTGTATTAGGTCACAAAACAGGCCTAAACCAATACAAAAAGATTAAAATCTTACCATGCATCTTTTCTGACCACAACACTATGAAACTTGAAGTCAACCACAAGAAAAATTTTGGGAATACTGCAAATACATGAAGGTTAAACAACATGCTACTAAAAAATGAATGGATCAACCAGAAAAATCAAAGAATAAATTAAAAAAATACGTGGAAACAAATGAAAATGAAAACACAACAGTCCAAAATCTTAGTGATGCAGCAAAAAGGGTCCTAAGAGAGAAGTATACAGAAAGTAAGAAAAGTATCAAATAAACAAACTAACCTTACACCTAAAAGACCTAGAAAAAGAACAACAAATGAAGTCTGCAGCCAACAGACAGAAGCAAGTAATTAAGACTAGAACAGAAATAAATGATATAGAAACTAAAAAAGTAATAGAACAGATCAATGAAACCAGGAGCTGGTTCTTTGAAAACATTAATAAAATTGATAAAACCCTAGTCAGATTTATCAAAAAGAAAAGGGAAAGGACCCAAATAAATAAAATCACAAATGGGAGAGGAGAAAGAACAACCAACACCATAGAAATGCAAAGAATGATATAAGAGAATGTTATGAAAAACCATATGCCAACAATTAGACAACCTGGAAGAAATGGATAAATTCCTAGGAACATATAAACTACCAAAACTGAAACAGGAACAAATAGAAAACTTGAACAGACTGATAACCAGCAATGAAATTGGATTACTAATAAAAATATCTCCCAACAAACAAAAATCAAGGTCCACATGGCTTCACAGGTAAATTCTACCAAACATTAAAAGAAGAGTTAATATCCATTCTTCTCAAACTATTCCAAAAAATAGTAAAGGAAGGAAAACCCTGATGGGTTTATATCCTGATGGATATAAAAATCCTCAATAAAATACTAGCAAACTGAATGCAACAATACATTAAAAAATCATTCACCACCATCAACTGGGATTTATTCTAGGGTCCATGTGTGGTTCAGTATTTGCAAATCAATCAGTGTGATACACCACATTAATGAAAGAAAGGATAAGAACCATATGATCATTTCAATAGATGCAGAAAAAAACATTTGATAAACTACAACACTGATTCATGATAAAAACCTGCAATAAAGTAGATTTAGAGGGGACATACCTCAACATAATAAAGGCTATTTATGAAAAACTCACAGCTATTACAGTTACCAATGGGAAAAAACGGAAAGCTTTTCCTCTATAGTCAGGAACATGACAGGGATGTCCACTCTCACCACTGTCATTTAACATAGTATTTGAAGTCCTAGCAACAACAATCAGACAACAAAAAGAAACAAAAGGAATCCAAATAAGCAAGGAAGAAGTCAAACTTTCACTATTTGCAGATGAGATGACACTCTATAAAGAAAACCCAAAATACTCCACCAAAAAACTGCTAGAAATTTACAAATTCTAAAAGTCACAAGATATAAAATCAACATACAGAAACCTGTTGCATTTCTATATACCAATAACGAAGCAGCAGAGAGAGAAATTAAGGAATAAGTCCCACTTACAATTGCATAAAAAACAATAAGGTATCTAGGAATAAACATAACCAAAGAGATGAAAGACCTGTACTCTGAAAAGTATAAAACACTGATGAAAGAAACTGAAGATGACAGAAAGAAAGGGAATGTTATTCCATGCTCATGTATTGGAAGAACAAATATTATTAAAATGTCTATACTACCCAAAGCAATCTATACATTTAATGAAGTCCCTATCAAAATACCACCAGCAGTTCTCCCAGAGCTAGAAGAAGCAATTCTAAAAATTTGCATGGAACTCCCAAGTCCTTGAATAGCCAAAGCAATCTTGAACAAAGGAAAGTAAAGCTGGAGGTATCACAATTCCAGACTTCATGTTATATTCCAAAACTGTAGTAATCAAGACAGTATGGTAGTGGCACAAAAACTGTGGAACTCACTCAATGGAACAGAATAGAAATCCCAGAAATAGACCCACAACTATATGGTCAATTAATGTTTGAGAAATCAGGAAAGAATATCCAGTGTAAAAAAGCAAGTCTCAACAAATGATGCTAGAAAACTGGACAGTTATATTCAAAGACATGAAACTGGGGCACTTTGTTATACCATACACAAAAATATATTCAAAATGAATTAAAGACCTAAATGTGAGACAGGAAACCATCAAAATTCTAGAGGAGAATGTAGGCAGTAACCTCTTTGACACTGACCATAGAAACTCCTTGCTAGATATGTCTCCTGATTCAAAGGAAACAAAAGCAAAACCAAACTATTGGGACTTCATCAAAATAAATAGCTTCTTCACAGTGAAGGAAACAATCAACAAAACTAAAAGGAAACCTATGGAATGAAAGAAGGTATTTGCAAATGACATATCTAGTAAAGGGTTAGTATCCAAAATGTAAAATGGAGTTATAAATTTCAACACCCCAAAGACAAAGAATCCAACTTAAAAATGGGCAGAAGACAGGAACAGGCATTTCTCCAAAGAGGACATCCAGATGGTCAACAGTTATTTGAAAAGATGTTCATTATCACTTTCCATCAGAGAAATGCAAATCAAAACTGCATGATACTGCACCTATCAGAATGGCTACTAACAACGCAAGGAACAACAGGTATTGGCGATTATGTGGAGAAAACATACACTCATGCAACGTTGGTGGAAATGCAAACTGGTGCGACCACTCTGGAAAGCAGTATGGAGGTTCCTAAAAAAGGTAAAAATTGAATTTACTCTATTATGCAGCATAGCACTACTGGGTATTTACCCAAAGAATACAAAAACACTAATTCAAAGGGATACATGTACCCTAATGTTTATAGCAGCATTTCCTAAAATAGCCAAATTATGGAAGCACCCCAGTTGTCCATCTAGAGATGAGTGGATAAAGAAGGTGTGGTATAAAAACCCTAGAGAAGAAAGAAGGAAAAAACCTCTCTGACCTCAGCCGCACTAATTTCTTACTTGACACATCCCCAAAGGCAAGGGAATTAAAATCAAAAATGAACTATTCGGACCTCATGAAGATAAAAAGCTTCTGCACTGCAAAGGAAATAATCAACAAAACTAAAAGGCAACCAACGGAATGGGAAAAGATATTTGCAAATGACATATCAGACAAAGGGATAGTATCCAAAATCTATAAAGAGCTCACCAAACTCCACATCCGAAAAACAAATAATCCAGTGAAGAAATGGGCAGAAAACATGAATAGACACTTCTCTAAAGAAGACATCCGGATGGCCAACAGGCACATGAAAAGATGCTCAACGTCACTCCTCATCAGGGAAATACAAATCAAAACCACACTCAGATATCACCTCACGCCAGTCAGAGTGGCTAAAATGAACAAATCAGGAAACTATAGATGCTGGAGAGGATGTGGAGAAACGGGAACCCTCTTGCACTGTTGGTGAGAATGCAAACTGGTGCAGCCACTCTGGAAAACAGTGTGGAGGTTCCTCCAAAAATTAAAAATAGACCTACCCTATGACCCAGCAATAGCACTGCTAGGAATTTGCCCAAGGGATACAGGAGTACTGATGCATAGGGGCACTTGTACCCCAATGTTTATAGCAGCACTTTCAACAGTAGCCAAATTATGGAAAGAGCCCAAATGTCCATCAGCTGATGAATGGATAAAGAAATTGTGGCTTATATACACAATAGAATACTACGTGGCAATGAGAAAGAATGAAATATGGCCTTTTGTAGCAACGTGGATGGAACTGGAGAGTGTTATGCTGAGTGAAATAAATCATACAGAGAAAGACAGATACCATATGTTTTCACTCTTATGTGGATCCTGAGAAACTTAACAGAAGTCCATGGGGGAGGGGAAGAAAAAAAAAGAGGTTAGAGAAGGAGGGAGCCAAAACATAAGAGACTCTTAAAACTGAGAACAAACTGAGGGTTGATGGGGGGTGGGAGGGAGGGGAGGGTGGGTGATGGGTATTGAGGAGGGCACCTTTTGGGATGAGCACTGGGTGTTGTATGGAAACCAATTTGACAATAAATTTCATATAAAAAAAAGAAGGTGTGGTATATATATACAATGGAATATTATGCAGCCATACGAAAAGAATGATATCTTGCCATTTGAATATGACATGGATGGATCTAGAGAGTATTATGCTAAGTGAAAGCAGTCAGAGAAAGACAAATAGCATATGATTTCACTCATATGTGAAATTTAAGAAACAAAACAAATGAGCAAAGGGAAAAGAGAGAGAAAGAGGGGAGCAAACCAAGAAACATTCTTAACTATAGAGAACAAACTGATGGTTACTGGAAAGGGGGGCATTGGTAAAATAGATGATGGGTATTAAGGAGTGCACTTGTTGTGATGGGCACTGGGTGTTGTATGGAATTGTTGAATCACAGTATTTTACTCCTGAAGCTAATATTACATTGTATGTTAACTAACTGGAATTTATTTTTTTAAGTTTGTTTATTTTGAGAGAGAGAGAGAGGATGAGTAAGATAGGGGTAGAGAGAGGGAGAGAGAGAATTTAAGCAGGCTCTGTGTTGTCAGTGCAGAGCCTGACACGGGGATTAATCTCACAAACCATGAAATCATGACATGAGTTGAAATCCAGAGTTGGATGCTTAACCAACTGAACCACCCAGGTGTCTATAAATAAAAACATTAAAAATTTTTTGTTAATGTTTCTTTATTTTTAAGAGAGAAAGAGAGAGACAGAGTACAAGTAGAAGAGGGGCAGAGAGAGGGAGACACAGAATCTGAAGCAGGCTCCAGGCTCTGAGCTGTCAGCACAGAGCCCAATGTGGGGCTTGAACTCATGAGCCCCAAGATCATGACCTGAGCCTAAGTCAGATGCTCAACCAACTGAACCACCCAGGCACCCCATAAAAACTTTTGAGAAAGGAATATAAGGAGAAAAATATAGTGAACAAGGCAAAGAGAAAAACCATATTCTTAATTATAGAGAACACACTGATGGTTACTAGAGGGGAAGGGAAAGGGGATGGGGGAAGGGGTGAAACAGGTGGTGGGGATTAAGGAGTGCACTTGTCATGAAGAGCCCTGAGCATTGTATGGAATTGTTGAATCACTCTATCATATACACCTGAAACTATTATTACACTGTATGTTAGTTAATTGGAATTAAAATAGAAAGTTATGGGTGTGCCTGGGTAGCTCAGTCGGTTAAGCGTCTGACTTCGGCTCAGGTCATGATCTTATGGTTTGTGGATTTGAGCCCTGCGTCGGGCTCTGTGCTGACAGCTCAGAGCCTGGAGCCTGCTCGGATTCTGTGTCTCCGTCTCTCTCTTCCCCACCCCTACTCTCACTTTGTCTCACTCTGTCTCTCAAAAATAAATAAATGAAAAAAAAGTTACAAGTTTTTTGTAACTTTGCCTCCCCAAAGTTGGAGGCATTACACTTGTAGATTTCAAGATATGCTACAAAGTTGTAGCAATCAAAACAATATGGTACTGGTACAAAAATAGACACATAGAACAATGGAAAAGAATATAGAGTCCAGAAATAAACCACGGTTATATGGTCAATTAATCCTTGACAAAGGAGGAAAGAATACACAATGGGGAAAAAACAGTCTTTTTAATAAATGGTGCTGGGAAAACTGAAGAGCTACAGGCAGAAGAATGAATTTGGAACACTTTCTAACACCATACATAAAAATGAATTGACAATGGATTAAAGATCTAAATGGGAGATATGAAACCATAAAAATCCTAGAAGAGAACACAGGCAGAAATTGCTCTTTAGCAACCTTTTTCTACATATGTCTCCTGAGGCAAGGGAAATAACAGCAAAAATAAACTATTGAGACTATATCAAAATAAAAAGCTTTTGGACATCAAAGGAAACAATCAACAAAACTGGGAGACGACCTACTGAATAGGAGAAAATACTTGCAAATGGCATATCTGATAAAGGGTTAGTATCCAAAATATATAAAGAACTGATACAACTCAGCATGCACACACACACACACACACACACACACACACACATCCAATTAAAAATGAGAAGACATGGATAGACATTTCTCTAAAGAAGACATACAGATGGACAACAGACATATAAAAAGGTTCAACACCACTCATTATCAGGGAAATTGAAATCAAAACTACAAAGAGATATTACCTCACACCTTTCAGATGGCTAAAATAAAAAAAAACAAAGAAACAACAAGTGTTGACGAGGATGTGGAGAAAAGGGAACTCTCGTGTACTGTTGGTAACCACTATGGAATTTGTGTAACCATAAGAAAAACAGTATGAAGATTCTGCAAAAAATTAAATATAGAACTACCATATGATTCAGTAATCACACTACTGGTTATTTACCCAAGAACATGAGAACACTAAATTGAAAGGATATGTGCATCCCATTTTTTTGCAGTGGTTTTTACAACAGCCAAATTATGGAAGCAGCCCAAGTGTCCATTGATAAATGAATGGATGAGGGAGAAGTAGTATATATATATTCAATGGAATATTATTCAGCCCTAAAAAATGAAATATTTCCATTTGCAACAACATGGTTGGAGTTAGCGAGTATAATGGTAAGTGAAATAAGTCAGTCAGAGAAAGACAAATACCATAGGATTTCATTCATGTGGAATTTAAGAAACAAAACAAATGAGAAAATGGGAAATGTATATATATATGTGTATATATATATATATATATATACACATATATATTTATGTATATATACACATACATACATAAAGAGAGACAGAGACAGAGAAACCAAGAAACAGACACTTAATTATAGAGAACAAACTGATGGTTATTAGAAGGGAGGAAGATGGGGGGGGGTTGGGTGAAATATGTGATGGGGATTAAGGAGTGCACTTGTCATGATGAGCACTGGGTGATGTATGAAATTGTGGAATCACTGTATTACACATTTGCAACTAATATGACACTGTGTGTTAACTGGAGTTAAAATAAAAACTTAAAAAGGAACAAAACAAAGGGAAAAAACAAAGCACAAACAAACTTTTTTTTTTAGTAGCCATTTCTGCATTTTGTTTTAATTTTATTTTTTATTTTTTAACAAACTCTTAACTGTAGGGAACAAACAGGTGGTTACCAGAGGGGAGATATGTGGGGGAGGGTTGAAACAGGTGAAGGGGATTAAGAGTACACTTATCTTTTTTTTTTTTTAAAAAAAAATAGTACACTTATCTTGATAAGCACTGAGTAATATATGGAATTGCTGAATTACTATATTGTACATCTGAAACTAATATAACACTGTATGTTAACTACACTGGAATTAAAATAAAATAAAAAATAATAATCATAAAAAAGTAAACTATTGGGGGTACATGAAAATAAAAAGCTTTTGCATAGCAAAGGAAACCATCAACAAAACAAAAAGACACCCTACTGTTTGGGATAATATATTTTCAAATGATATATCCAATAAGGGATTAATGTCCAAAATATAGAAGGAACTTACACATCTCAACACCAGAAACAATCTGATTAACAAAGGGGCAGAGGATCTGAATTTATATTTTTCTAAATGGCCATGCAGATGGCCAACAGACATATGAAAAGATGCTCAACATCACCAGTCATCAGGGAAATGCAAATCAAAACCACAATGAGATACCACCTTTCACCTGTCAGAATGGCTAAATCAAAAAGATGAGAAATAAGAATTGTTTGAGATGATGTACAGAAAAAATAAGTTTTATTCACTATTGGTAGAAATGTAAACTGGTATTAGTCATTGTGGAAAACAGTATGGAAGTTGCTCAAAAAATTAAAAGTTGAACAACCATACAAAACAAAACAAAACAAAACAAAAACACTACTTCAAAAAGATATATGCACCCCTATGGTTATTGCAGCATTAGTTATATAATGCAAGATATGGAAACAACTTAAGTGTCCACTGATGGTGAATGGATAAGGAATACATGGTGTATGTATGTATGTATGTATGTATGTATATGCAATGGAATACTATGCAGCCATTAATAAGGATGCGATCTTGCCATTTGTGACAACTTAGATGGACCTAGAGGGTATTATGCTAAGTAATGTAAGTCAGACTGAGAAAGACAAATGCCATATGATTGCACTCATATGTGGAATCTAAAAACAAATGAACAAACAAAAAGCAGAATCAAACCTATAAACAGAGAACAAACTGATAGTTGCCAGAAGGAAGGGGGTGGGGGAGTTAGGCAAAATGGGTGAAGGGGAGTGGGAGATACAGGCTTCCAGTTATGGAATGAGTAAGTCACAGGAATGAAAGATACAGCATATTTTAAATCATATTGTAATAGCGTTGTGTGGTGACTGATGGTAGCTACACTTGTGAGCATAGCATAACATATGGACAAGTTGAACCACTATTTTGTACACCTGAAACTAATATAACATTGTGTGGCAACTATGTTCAATTTTTTTAGGAAAAAAATGTAGTGGATTCCCACAGCCAAATCAATGAATGGTTTCTGCACCTGAGCTGTTGTCAGTAGCAAGCATGTGCAAGAATCTCTCTTTAGGCTTTCCCAGAGCTGGTAGGCCTAGTATTTATGTTATTATGACTGAATTAAAATTACGGCCTCTATTGTCTCTGAGGAGAAATTAAGAAAGTGCCAGAACTGAACAAAACATGAGTGCAAAAAGACTGAAAAGGAAAGGGGAGTTACATGAAGATAAGAGAAAATTAGTGAAGTAGTAATTTGTTCTTTTTTAAAAAAATTGAAGTATGGTTGACATGCAGTATTAGTTTTGTGTGTACAACGTAGTGATTCAACAATTATATACATTATGAAATGCTCACCAGAATAAGTGCAGTTACCATCTGTCACCATACACAGTTATTACAATATTATTGACAATATTCCCTATGATGTATTTAGTTACTCAGGAAAGTACTGTTAACTTTACACACACACACACACACACACACACACACACACACGTATATGTCTCTTTCTTCTATTAAAATTTATGCATGTGACCTGAACATATTGGCCTAGAATGATGGTAATAAAGCTGTGTGACTTTGAGTAAGTTACTTAAACTCTCTGAGAAGCTTTAGTTTTCTCATTTTTAAAACAGTAATGCTAATTCCTCCCTACTTCACATGGCTTTTTAAAGGATTAAATGAAAATCAATATAAAGCTTCTACTACATAGTAAACAATGCATAAATGTTAATACCCTTATCATTAGACATCATGAGGTGATAGGTCAGCTTAGTGTTGGAACTTACTTACATTCATATAAAGGTAGCAAAAGCTTTCCCCAGGTTGCTGTTTAAGTAGTTGCTAATGTTTAGAATTTAACCCAGTTGCATCAACAGCTGCTTAAATAGCAGTCTGACTTTCAGTTCATATATCTGCCTACAATTGGATTGGAGTTATGTTGGGGGGGAAGGTCAGCAGCTAGTAAATCCAATGTATAACTTGTTCCAGGGAAATACCTTATTTTTAACCTTAAAAAATTGACTTATTTATTGTAATATAACATAATCCCACTTTCTGGGAATAAAGTGAACCCACTTCTAAGGGTAACATGACTCCAGTTTAACTGGTTAGAAATATAAATCCTTGTATTTCCCCATGAACCTTGACTGTGGTGTGACTTCACTTGGCAGGCCTCAAAAGAGAATGAAAGCTATCATATGAGAGGCATTGACAGTGAGAGCTCTGTATTACCATTCACCTGCAAGAGCTGTCCATGCCACCCGTTCATGCATATCAGGCACATGAATGCTCTCCTTTTATTTGCAGTACATGGAGCAATGATGGCATGCTCATATTTTGAGAAAAATTCCCCTTCTGCTTGGATGAATTTTCTTCTCTCTTCAACAGGGCCAGGATTTTATCTAAGGAAGTACAAAGGCCACCAGGCCTTTTCCAGGTAAAGTACTCTACACATCTTGCCCCCTTGCCCTTGATCACATTTATGGTTAAATAAATAAATAAACATGCTTTCAGTATAAATAAATTGTATAGAAAATAACAAAGAAATCACTTAGCTGCAGTTCAGTGTTTAGAAATCATTGGCTCCAGGGTACCACCTAATTCTCCTTAGTAATTTAGTAGATAATACTATGCTGAGCCTGCTGTGGCCACTTGATCGAAATGGAATCATCAAATCCCATTGACTATCACTCCAAAACATCTGGGTGACAACAGGGTGACCAGAAATTGTAGATAGTGTCAGCAGCTGGAGCTGCCACCCTGAGGTGACAGGAGTGAGCCCTATTATATTCAAGCTGGTGGGAGAGGTAAGAAATAGCAACAAACTTTGTCATGTTAACCCACCTGAAAATTTTTCAACTTTCCATACCCATTGATTGGAAAACTCCAGTATCTTAGTCTGTTCTTCATATTTCAAGAATTCAAAAATGCTTGTCTGGCAGAGCTAACTCAGTAATGAGCAAGGCATTAGCAAAATGACAGGTTCTAAACTGATTCTATGATGTGTTTGTAAATGGCAACTTTTATTAGATAGTCTCAGTAGGGGTTCTGAATTGTTAATTACTTGATTACATTTTAGACCCTGTCTTTATAATACTGGCTTTTACCCTTTCAAATCCATGCATCCTGGCAAAAGCAAAAACAAAAATAAAACACCAATTCAGATAAACTGTAGGGTAGGGCAGAGATGGGAATACCCTATCTGAATGTGGTACAGTTATTTCAGAACTGTTGTAAATATGTTGGGACATTTTGTGAGCAGAAGAGGTGAATGATAGCATGAAACTGGTTGAGACAGAAAAATTGGAAAAATAGGTGGAACAAAAATGAAAATGCAGGAGGGGAATATAAAAACATGGGTTATATAATAATATTCCTCTCCCAAAAAACCTTGTTATAGGTGTCAAGATGCTGCTGCTTGCCCACAGTCCACAGGAAGGTGGAATAATAACTCATTTGATCTAAGTATATTACCATAATTTTATCTAGGTATATATTAAGAGCTAATTAAACTATCTCTGGCACTGTGAAAAGATCAAAATGTGAGCGTGCTGATTTTCTTCATCCCACAACCTCATGATGGCAAATGATAGGAGGCATTTCTCTCCTGTGACTCATAAGCTCACTATTCCTGCTTTTTTGCTTGTATCTTGGCCTTTAAATTAGGCTGCTTCCTTAGAACCCTAGTGGTCCTGGAAACTTGGGTTGAGTAAAGAGGTAGCCAGATAAAGGAAGAGTCAGCGATTCTATCACATCATCTTACTCTTAACTTGCTCAAGAAAAGTACCTAAAGTATCCAAAAGCTACCGGGGCGCCTAGGTGACTCAGTCGGTTAAGCGTCTGACTCTTGATTTTGGCTCAGGTCATAAGAATATCTTGGAATATTCTCTCTCTCTTTCTCTCTCAAAATAAATAAATAAACAAAATATATAAAGTATCCAAAAGCTATAGAGCATATTTTCAGGTGAGTCTTATTTCTTCAGTAGAAATGTTTTAAGTTGGCACAACAATGTGTTTATGTACCATAAGTGAGAACAGAATAGATGATCCTCAGAATACTTATTAAAAACTAACTGTGACTCCTCTAGTCACCAAGGGTCTAATTTACTTCAAGGTATCTAATGACCTATTAAACACTCTTATACTATTATTTCTGTCATTTGAGTCCCCAGCAGCACTGTTGAGTAGAAATGTCAGGGATCTTTATTTTACAGGCTCACAGATTAATAAAGTGATAAAGCCATGACTAGAACCCAGAACCCTGGTTCCTACTCTAGCATTACTCTAGTCCACAGTTCTGACTCTCATGATTCATTCTGAGTCAACTAATACTAAGGTATTACTTTAATCATGTTACCCACCACCTGTTCAAAATATATTAAAAAAAGGATACCATTCATGACTTCAGGACCCACCCAGCCCCATCTCAACAACTTTATATTATTACTTCCTTGGTATTCGGTTTTCTCATCTGTAATTAGAGGTAATGACACTCCTTTTCTTGACTCACAGTGTGGTAGTTTTCAAGTGTCAGGATGGGTGTGATAGTTGTACTAAACTGGAAAGCCCTCTATAGTCCTGTCACCCTATTCATTTAATCCCTTAACTTTAATTAGAACTAGCAGTGGAAAAATAACATGCATGATTTTCTTAGCTGTGCAAAAATTTGTTCCTTGGTAAGACACTATCGTGTTGTTATTTTTGTTTTGTTCTTTTATTAAAGTTTGACCAGACAGAAATACCTCTTGACTTCAGATGGTCTTTAGATTGGGAATCTACTACAACCTCTTCTCTCCTTTCCTTCTTACTTTCCTTTCAAGGAATGTTTTATATGAAAAGAGTTCAACTGAAATGTTTAGAGAAGCATGTTACTCAATTGGAGTTGCCCTATCAGTCTTGGGATAAGTCAGTTGACTTTTATTGTCCCACCAAAGACTAAAAATGGTGAGCTTTGGAGTAACTCAATGCTAGGTTTGAATACTGATTCCCCTACAGCTATCTAGGTGGGCCTGAAAGAGCTGGTTAACTTTTTCTGAATCTCAGTTTCCATATCTACTGAAGAAGATAAAAATACATATCTCATAACACTGTTGTCTAAATTAAAGTAATAAATATATTTAAAGTACTTAGTAAAATGTCACTCAATAAGTGTTAGTCTCCTTCCCTTCCTATACTATGGACATAAAGAGTAACCAGCTGAACTTGTGGACAGATCAGTGTAGAATCCCCATTCATAGAGAAAGTCCTTCTGAATATGTATCTTAGTAATGGGGAGGGTTACCAGCATCATATCTGAATACTAATGACAGCATTATTATAGATATACATGCACAGCAAAGACATCATCTTTAACAGCTGTGTTTAGTTCAGTAACATACTAGAAGTTACAGACTATAATCTATGGTTTCTCCTGTGATTTAATCACCATTTGATTGTTTTTCTGGCTAAAAAGTATAATTTTATCTTGGTTCCCCCTATCTTCCCACCCCCCCACACACACATCTGAGCCATCCTCCCAAGAAGTAGCTGCCTTCTTAAAATATGAATTAAGAATATGGATAAGCATTTAAAGAACAGGAGGACAGTGGATACCGGAGGAGCTGAGGAGCTGAGGACTTTAGAATGAAAGCTCATGACATTTTTTTCTTTTCCGCAGAAGGTCCTATTTCCTTCATATCTGCAGGGAATAGATGATGCTGGAGATACTACATCAAAGCTTGATTCCTCCTTGTTGCATAGCTGAGTGAGGCAATAAGCAAGACAGAAACTGTCATTGAGTAAAAGAAGCTACCTGGAGCAAGTAGTGGAAATAGAGAATTTTCTGTTTCCCCAAAGAGGGGCTGAAGAGGAAAGATAAAAGAGACTTTGTTATCAACTTTCTGGGGGCACAAACCACAGGTTCCTCTCCCTGGGTACTCTCTCTTCACCTAAAAACCCAGATGAATTCTGGGTTCTACCCCTTGTCTCTTTTAAGATTTGACAGATTATGCTTGTCAAGGCGTGGGGAAAAGATAAGGTACGGTCACCAGGATAGCCCTAGTTGGGAGGGGATAGAAGGTAGGGAATAAAAAGTAGGATTATCTTAGGGTCACGTAAAACCATCCAGTGTGCAGTTATGGGGCAGGTTGGCTGCATGGCAGAGGGCAAAATTTTTCAGTTTATCTCTCCTCTCCACTCAGCAATACTTTGAAGGCACCAAGTAGATTGTAGAAACTTACTATTCTCATTGCTTTTGGTACCACAAAATATCTTAGAGATCAACAGAAAAGATAAAGGAAGGATCAGACTGCTCCATTCATGTAGTTCTCCTGTATCAACCTGTTGAGTAACTCTGAACACTGGTTTCTGTGCACCCTGCCTTGAAGATCCAAGGCAACAAGATTCTGTTTACCCTGCTTTGAAGATTCTAAGATCCTGGGGATTCCACCTCCCAATTTAAAAGTATCCTGTGAAGAACTGTTTAAGTGGCATTCTGGATTGGGGAAAGAGAAGATTAGAGCTTTCACTTTTGGGGAACCACTATGAGCCAAGTGTTGTACTACTTTATATATATAAACCAGTTAACTCTCAGGGTAATACTATGAGGTAACTATTAACTTTGACATGAGGAAACTGGAACTCAGAGAGTTTATATGATGTCCCCAGCATCAAAGATCTAAGTGGCAGAGGTGGGACTAGAAGCCATCCTACTTAGTTCATTCAATACTAATTAATTTATTTTCCCCATACCTACTTCTACTCATCTCTGAAGGAAGATAGAACTATTTATTAACTATTATTATCATTATCACAGTTATTATATCACATACCACTACTGTCTGGAACTGAAGTAGGTGTAGATAGGAAAAGGGAGAAAAAAATGAAACTGATATTTACTAAACTCTGTAATAGGGACTGAGGAGACATATAATAAAAAGTAATAGGTAGCTATTTTTGAACTAAGCCTTATGGTTGATGTATGAAATCAAGGATTCCAAACCAACCAATTCTTTTTTTCTTAATTTTTTAAATGTCTATTATTATTTTTTTAATTTTATTTTTTATTTTTTAAAATTTACATCCAAATTAGATAGCATATAGTGCAACAATGATTTTAGGAGTAGATTCCTTAGTACCTCTTAGCCATTTAGCCCATCCCCCCTCCCAGAATCCCTCCATAACCCTCAGTTTGTTCTCCATATTTATGAGTCTCTTCTGTTTTGTCCCCCTCCCTGTTTTTATATTATTTTTTGTTTCCCCTACCTTATATTCATCTGTTTTGTATCTTAAAGTCTTCATATGAGTGAAGTCATATGATTTTTGTCGTTCTCTGACTAATTTCACTTAGCATAATACCCTCCAGTTCCATCCACGTAGTTGCAAATCGCAAGATTTCATTCTTTTTGATTGCCGAGTAATACTCCACTGTGTGTGTGTGTATGTGTGTGTGTATGTATATATATGTGTGTGTGTGTGTGTGTGTGTAGTGTGTGTGTGTGTGTATATATATATATATATATATATACCACTTCTTCTTTATCCATTCATCCATCGATGGACATTTGGGCTCTTTCCATACTTTGGCTATTGTTGATAGTGCTGTTATAAACATGGGGGTGCATGTGTCCCTTTGAAACAGCACACCTGTATCCCGTGGATAAATACCTAGTAATGCAGTTGCTGGGTCGTAGGGTAGTTCTATTTTTAGTTTTTTGAGGAACCTCCATACTATTGTCCAGAGTGGCAGCACCAGCTTGCATTCCCATCAACAGTGCAAAAGAGACCCTCTTTCTCTGCATCCTCGCCACCATCCGTTGTTGCCTGAGTTGTTAATGTTAGCCATTCTGACAGGTGTAAGGTGGTATCTCATTGTGGTTTTGATTTGTATTTCCCTGATGATGAGTAATGTTGAGCATTTTTTCATGTGTTGGTCGACCATCTGGATGTCTTCTTTGGAGACGCATCTCTTCATGTCTTTTGCCCATTTCTTCACTGGATTATTTGGTTTTTGGGTGTTAAGTTCAATAAGTTCTTTATAGATTTTGGGTACTAACCCTTTATCTGATATGTCGTTTACAAATATCTTCTCCCATTCTGTCAGTTGCCTTTTAGTTTTTCTGATTGTTTCCTTTGCTGTGCAGAAACTTTTTATTTTGATAAGGTTCCAGTAGTTCATTTTTGCTTTTGTTTCCCTTGCCTCTGGAGACGTGTTGAGTAAGAAGTTGCTGTGGCCAAGATCAAAGAGGTTTTGCCTGCTTTCTCCTCAAAGATTTTGATGGCTTCCTGTCTTACATTGAGGTGTTTTATCCATTTTGAGTTTATTTTTGTGTACGGTGTAAGAAAGTGGTCCAGGTTCATTCTTCGTCATGTCGCTGTCCAGTTTTCCCAGCACCACTTGCTGAAGAGACTGCCTTTATTCCATTGGCTATTCTTTCCTGCTTTGTCAAAGATTAGTTGGCCATACGTTTGTGGGTCCATTTCTGTGTTCTCTATTCTGTTCCATTGATCTGAGTGTCTGTTCTTGTGCCAGTACCATACTGTCTTGATGAATACAGCTTTGTAGTGTAGCTTGAAGTCCGGGATTGTGATGCCTCCTGTTTTGATTTTCTTTTTCAAGATTGCTTTGGCTATTTGGGGGCTTTTCTGGTTCTGTACAAACTTCAGGATTATTTGTTCTAGCTCTGTGAAGAATGCTGGTATTACTTTAATAGGGATTGCATTGAACATGTAGATTGCTTTGGGTTCTATTGAAATTTTGACAATATTTGTTCTTCCTATCCAGAAGCATGGAATCTTTTTCCATTTTATTTTTTGTGTCTTCTTCATTTTCTTTCATCAGCTTTCTATAGTTTTCAGTGTATAGATTTTTCACCTATTTGGTTAGATTTATTTCTAGGTATTTTGTGTTTTTTTGTGCAACTGTAAATGGGATCTATTCCTTGATTTCTCTTTCTGTTGCTTCATTGTTGGTGTATAGGAATGCAACCGATTTCTGTGCATTGATTTTATATCCTGCAACTTTGCCGAATTCATGAATCAATTCTAGCAATTTTTGGTGGAATGTTTTGGGTGTTCCATATAGAGTATGATGTCATCTGCAAAGAGTGAAAGTTTGACCTCCTTCTGGCCAATTTGGATGCTTTTTATTTCTTTGTGTTGTCTGATTGCCGAGGCTGTCTTCCAATAAATACTATGTTGAATAACAGTGGCGAGAGTGGACATCCCTGTCTTGTTCCTGGCCTTAGGGGGAAAGTTCTCAGTTTTTCCCCATTGAGGATGATATTAGCGTTGGGTCGTTCATATAAGCTTTTATGATCTCGAGGTATGCTCCTTCTATGCCTACTTTTTTGAGGGTTTTTATCAGGAAAGGATGCTGTATTGTGTCAAATGATTTCTCTGCATCTATTGATAGGATCGTATGGTTCTTGTGCTTTCCTTTATTGATGTGATGAATCACGTTAATTGTTTTTGCAGATATTGAACCAGCCCTGCATCCCAGGTATAAATTCCGCTTGGTCGTGGTGAATACTTTTTTTAATGTATTTTGGATCTGGTTGGCTAATATCTTCTTGAGAATTTTTGCATCCATGTTCATCAGGGAAATTGGTCTATGGTTCTCCTTTCTAGTGTGGTCTCTGGTTTTGGAATCAAGGTAATAATGGCTTCATAGAAAGGGTTTGGAAGTTTTCCTTCCATTTCTATTTTTTGGAACAGTTTCAACAGAATAGGTGTTAACTCTTCCTTAAATGTTTGGTAGAATTCCCCTGGAAAGCCATCTGAACTCTTGTGTTTTGGGAGATTTTTGATTACTAATTCGATTTCCTTACTGGTTATGGGTCTGTTCAAATTTTCTATTTCTTCCTGTTTCAATTTTGGTAGTGTATATTTTTCTAGAAATTTGTCATTTCTTCCAGATTACCCATTTTATTGGCATATAATTGCTCATAATATTCTCTCATTATTGTTTTTATTTCTGTTGTGTTGGTTGTGATCTCTCCTCTTTCATTCTTGATTTTATTTCTTTGGGTCCTTTCCTTTTTTTTCTTGACCAAACTGGCTAGTGGTTTATCAATTTTGTTAATTCTTTCAAAGAACCAGCTTCTCGTTTCATCGATCTGTTCTACTGTTTTTTTGGTTTCAATAGCATCAATTTCTGCTCTAATCTTTATTATTTCCTGTCTTCTGCTGGTTTTGGGTTTTATTTGCTGTTCTTTTTCCAGCTCCTTAAGGCATAAGGTTAGGTTGTGTATCTGAGATCTTTCTTCCTTCTTTAGGAAGGCCTGGATTGCTATATACTTTCCTCTTATGACAGCCTTTCTTGCGTCCCAGAGGTTTGGGGTTGTGGTGTTATCATTTTCATTGACTTCCAGATACTTTTTAATTTCCTCTTTAAATGCTTGCTTAGCCCATTCATTCTTTAGTAGGATATTCTTCAGTGTCCAAGTATTTGTTAACTTTCCAAATGTTTTCTTGTGGTTGATTTCGATTTTCATAGCATTGTGGTCTGAAAATATGCACGTTATGATCTCGATCTTACTGTATTTACTTAGGGCTGATTTGTGTCCCAATATATGGTCCATTCTGGAGAACGTTCCATGTGCACTGGAGAAGAATGTATATTCTGCTATTTTAGGATGAAATATTCTGAATATATCTGTGAAGTCCATCTTCACATCTTCACTTCTGGTCCAGTGTGTCATTCAAAGCCATTGTTTCCTTGTTGATTTTTTGATTGGATGATCTGTCCATTGCTGTGAGTGGGGTGTTGGAAGTCTCCTACTATTATGGTATTACTATCAATGAGTTTCTTCATGTTTGTGATTAATTGATTTATATATTTGGGCACTTCCACATTTGGTGCATAAATGTTTACAATTGTTAGGTCTTCTTGGTGGATAGACCCTTTGATTATGATATAATGCCCTTCTGCATTTCTTGATACAATATTTTAAAATCTTGATTGTCTGATATAAGTATGGCTACTCTGGCTTTATTTTGTTGACCATTAGCATGATAGATGGTTCACCATCTCCTTATTTTCAATCTGAAGGTGTCTTTGGGTCTATAGGGGGTCTCTTGTAAGCAGCATATAGATGGATCTTCTTTTCTTATCCATTCTGTTACCCTATGTCTTTTGATTGGAGCATTGAGTCCATTGACATTTAGCATGAGTAATGAAAGATATGAATTTATTGCCATTATAATGCTTGTAGAGTTGGGGTTTCTGGTGGTGTTCTCTGGTCTTTTCTACTCTTTGTGGCTTTTGATATATTTTTTTTTTTCATTTTTTTCTCCCGTCAGAGAGTCCCCCTTAAAATTTCTTGCAGGGCTGCTTTAGTGGTCACAATCTCCTTTAATTTTTTTGGGGGAAACTTTTTATCTCTCCTTCTATTTTGAATGACAGCCTTGCTGGAAAAAGAATTCTTGGCTGCATATTTTTCTGATTCAGCACACTGAATGTATCCTGCCACTCCCTTCTGGCCTGCCACGTTTCTGTGGATTGGTATGCTGCAAACCTGATCTGTCTTCCCTTGTAGGTTAGGGACTTTTTTTTCCCTTGCTGCTTTCATGATTCTCTCCTTGCCTGAGTATTTTGTGAATTTGACTATGATATGCCCCTTGATGGTTGGTTTTTGTTAAATCTAATGGAGATTCTCTGTGCTTTCTGGATTTTGATGTCTGTGTCTTTCCCCAGGTTAGGAAAGTTTTCTGCTGATTTGTTCACATAACCCTTCTACCACTATTTCCTTCTCTTCCTCTTCTGGGACCCTTATGATTCTGAAGTTGTTCCTTTTTAGTGAGTCACTGATTTCTCTAAATTGTAAATCGTGCTCTTTTGCCTTAATCTCCCTCTTTTTTTCTGCTTCGTTATTCTCTGTAAGTTTGTCCTCCATATCGCTGATTCTCTGTTCTGCCTCATCCATCCTTGCTGCCGCTGCATCCATCCGTGATTGCAGCTCAGTTATAGCATTTTTAATTTCATTCTGGCTATTTTTTACTTCTTTTATCTCTGCAGAAAGGGATTCTAATCTACTTTCCACTCCAGCTAGTATTTTTCTTATCATGATTCTAAATTCTGGTTCAGACATCTTGCTTGTATCTGTTTTGGTTAAATCCCTGGCTGTCATTTCTTCATGCTCTTCTTTTGGGGTGAATTCCTGCTGAATTCTGTGGTTCAGGTTGTACAGATTTTTGTGTTAATCCTCCAGTCAGTTTTCTAGGTGTGTAGGATGGTTTAGTGTTGGTCTGGCTGTATTTCATGGATGCAAGACACACGAAAAACTCCCATGCTGTTCTGCCATCTTGGCTCCTCCCTAATGTTTATTATTTTTGAGAGAGAGAGGGAGAGTAGGGGAGGGGCAGAGAGAGAGGGAAACACAGAACCAGAAGCAGGCTTCAGGTTCTGAGCTGTCAGCACAGAGCCTGACGTGCGGCTCAAACTCACGAACTGCGAGATCATGACCTGAGCTGAAGTTGGAAGCTTAACCGACTGAGCCACCCAGGGACCCCTTTCTTTATCATTTCTAAGGAAGCTGTTAGTGTCTTCATAGCTTTGGCATTTTATTTTCACTTTAATTATCAGGGTATGCTTCACTTAATTGGAGCTATGACGGGTTCACTGCATGTTGTTTTCCTTCTTCAAACTGATTGTAATTGAGTCTGAGCTAAAAGGGAAACATGAGAGTACAGCAGCTAATAAAATTCAGCAAAGTGGAATCATGTCACTGGGCTTTCTATCTCTGGGTAGAGCCCTGGATAAAAGTGGCAGAGCCATCCTGGAGAAATCACTTTTATTTTTCAGTTTGGGAGGGGAGGTAGTGCCAAGATGCTAAAGGCAAAAACCCTCATTTACTTAGGCCAATTTACATGACTCTCAAAGGCTTTGAAAAAGCTGTCATGACTGTGGCTGAGAAAAAATTATGTATAGGTTCTGTGAGTTTTTTTAGCTACAGCATTCCTTCAGTGACCAAAGCCCTTTGTTCCTGAGAAAAATCCCTCCATCCTTATAAAAACATGCCTCAACATGGTTTGAGTCCATGAGCAGGCCATGTACCTTGTTGCTATGTTACTTGGTGTCACAGTGTGGGAATGTCTTCTGTTATTCTTTTTCTCACACACACGGCTGGGTAGCTTGAGTAGGACATAATTTTATTAGCTTTGCTGTATGTTCTTTTGCATCTTTCTAAAAGCTCCTTGAATTTGTTTCAGATTTGTACAACTGATTTTCTTGTTGTCACATTGAATTATAAAGTATTAGAATTAGAGTAGTCTAATCCAGCTTCACCTTCCAGTGCTTAAATTTGTTATTTATTGTTGCCTGTTGCCCGGCCTTTGCTAGTGGCAAGGAGCTCACTTTTTTTCCCTGTGCTTCTCCCTGAGGAGCCATTTCAACTTTGGACATCTCTGTTTATTCATATGTTGAGCTACAGTCTTCCTACTTCAAGTAACTTCCCATTGTGGTCTAACTAAACAAGTTTAGCTTCACTTTTTTGTATTAGCTTTTCAAGTATTTGAAGACAAAAAACACATTTCTTGAATATTCTTCCCTGAGTTTAATACCAGGTTTGAGTCCCCCTGTCCTGGACATTTCCCTCTAAATGAGTTCCAATTTGTCTATATCCCTTATCAAAGTTCATTAGAACATATGTTTGTTCTCTTTCTGCTACTTCAAAGACAGCAAGTGTCCCCTATTCAGTTTTTTCTTGTATGTTTGTAGATTAATACATTTTTTAATGTTAGGTCATTAGCACTGACAGATGATTTTAAATAAAACACATACCCTCACCTTCTCCTTCTGACCAACCCTCCTCCCTTCCCAGAAGACAAACATTCTAATTTGGTATGAAATTATCTGGCCTAACAGTGCCTGGTATATGAAGTGCTTGAAAGGTCATCTTCCATTGTTTCAGCTTTCTGGAGTACTTGAATTAAGTTCAAACTCAGGATGTTTTTGAAATCTTAAATCTCTCTGGGGATGTTTTTCATAACATCTTCAAACTGGATAATGCTGCAATAAATGAAGTATGCTGCACTGGATTAAAAAGTTATTTCCCTTGTGTATCAAGCAAACAGAGAATGTGATACCTCCCATTAGGCCCTGGATGTTTCTGGCTGTCAGTATGACAATCTTGTCTCCATTAGGTTCCTAAGCCTCCATTGTTCAGTGAAAACTTTAGTCAGAAAACTATCCGTCAAACTGAATCCTGAGTGGCATCAAGGCAATTAAAAGAAGCTATAGGAGGAATCGGAAATAAACAGAAGAAATAAGGGAATTTATAAACTAATAACCTGAGTCCAGGTAATCAGAGCCAAAGACCAATGAAAAACTATTATTTGAAATTAAAAATAAAGATGAAACCTCATATAAGACCAGAGCCAAACAAAAAATAGACAATGATCAATAGCAGAATGATTCCAGTAAGTTAGAACATTGAAGGATAGCACAAGGGTGTATATTTTAGGAGGTTAAGATACCCTTAGTTAAAAGTGAGGTCACATACTCTGATTACAAGACTTTTGGTTATAATTTTTTTTGAAGATTTTCTGTAAAACCAGGAACTTCTGCTAAGAGTTTGGTAAAGTGTGACACCAGTCATCCTGGGTGTCTATCATAATGAAAGCAAATAGGTAAAATGTAGTTGGTGCATACCATAGAGAATTATGCAGCAGATAAAAGCAACAGATTAGATATATGCATAGAAGTATGAATGGGTCTTTAAAAATATGATTTATAGTAAAAAAAAAAAGAATGAAGTCTGTAGCATGATGCCATTTACACAAATTTTTAAAACATACACATAAAGCAATGCACCTTAAAAAATGTTTAAGGGTGCCTGGGTGGTTCAGTCAGTTAAGTGTACGACTTCAGCTCAGGTCATGATCTCACAGTCCATGATTTCGAGCCCCACATTGGTTTCTGTGCTGACAACTTGAGCGTGGAACCTGCTTCAGATTTTCTGTCTCCCTCTCTCTCTGGCCCTTCCCTCTCACGTTTTGTCTCTCTCTCTCTGTCTCTCTCTCTATCTCTCTCTCTCAAAAATAAATAAACATTAAAAATTTTTAAAAATAAAAAAAAGGAAGATGGCAGCGTAACAGGATGCTGGGCTCACCGCATCTTGCTGATCACTTAGATTCCACCCACACCTGCCTAAATAACCCAGAAAACCACCAAAAGACTAGCAGAATGGATTCTCCAGAGCCAAGTGTAGATGGGAGGCCCACGGAAGAGGGTAGGAAGGGCAGAGAGGGTGTGCACTACACGGACTGGTGGGAGGGAGCCGGGGTGCAGGGGCAGCCCACTGGCAAAGCAGAGCCCCCAAGTCTGGCTTGCAAAAGCAGAGGGGCCAGATGAAGTGTGTTCTGACAGCAAGCGGGACTTAACATCTGGAAGGTTATAAGTTAACAGCTCTGCTCGGAGAGCAGGAGGTCTGGAGGACAATGGGAGGGAGAGTTGTTGAGCCCCGGACAACAGAGCTCAGCTTGGCGGGGAACGAAGGCACTCACCAGTGCCATCTCCCTCACCCATCCCCCAGCCAAAATCCCAAAGGGAACCAGTTCTTGTCAGAGAACTTGCTTGCACTGCACAAACACCCAAAGCTGTGCTTCTGCGGATCCATCCCTCCAGCGGTGGGTCTGACTCCCTCCCAGTGCCGCAGGGCCCCTGCTGAAGCGGATCACCAAAGGAAAAGTGAGATGAGCCTGCCCCTCCTGCGTGTGTGCACCTTGCCGATCCACTCCAGCTAATACACCAGATCCCCAGCACCAAAAGCCTGGCAGTGTGCAAGTAGCCCAGACGGGCCACGCCACCCCACAGTGAATCCCGCCCCTAGGAGAGGGGAAGAGAAGGTACACACCAGTCTGACTGTGACCCCAACAGTGGGCTGGGGGCAGACATGAGGTCTGACTGCAGCCCCACTCACCAATGCAAGTTATTCAAGACAGCACAGGGGAAGTGCCCTGCAGTTCCACACTACTCCAGGGACTATCCAAAATGATAAAACAAAAGAATTCTCAAAAGAATCTCCAGGAAATAGCGACAGCTAACGAACTGATCAAAAACGATGTAAACAATATAACAGAAAGTGAATTTAGAATAATGTCATAAAATTAATCGCTGGGCTTGAAAAGAGTATAGAGGACAGCAGAGACTCTATTGCTACAGAGATCAAGGGACTAAGGAACATCCAGGAGGAGCTAAAAAAAATGCTATTAATGAGCTGCAAAATAAAATGGAGATGACCACAGCTCGGATTGAAGAGGCAGAGGAGAGAATAGGTGAACTAGAAGATAAAATAATGGAAAAAGAAGAAGCTGAGAAAAAGAGAGATAAAAAAATCCAGGAGCATGAGGGGAAAATTAGAGAACTAAGTGATGCACTAAAGAGAAATAATCTACACATAATTAGTATACCAGAGGAGGAAGAGAGAGGGAAAGGTGCTGAAAGTGTACTTGAAGAAATAATAGCTGAGAACTCCCCTGATCTGGGAAAGGAAAAAGGCATTGAAATCCAAGAGACACAGAGAACTCCCTTCAGACGTAACTTGAATCGATCTTCTGCACGACCTATCATAGTGAAACTGGCAAAATACAAGGATAAGGAGAAAATTCTGAAAGCAGCTAGGGATAAACATGCTCTAACATATAAAGGGAGACCAATAAGACTTGTGATGGATCTCTCTACTGAAACATGGCAGGCCAGAAAGGAATGGAAGGAAATCTTCAATGTGATGAACAGAAAAAAATATGCAGCCAAGAATCCTTTATCCAGCAAATCCAATATTTAGAATAGAAGGAGAGATAAATGTCTTCCCAAACAAACAAAAACTGAAGGAATTCATCACCAATAAACCAGCACTACAAGAGATACTAAGGGGAACCCTGTGAGAAAAAGTACCAGAGACATCACTACAAGCATAAAACATACAGACATCACAATGACGTTAAACCCATATCTTTCTATAAAAACACTGAACGTAAATGGACCAAATGCGCCACCCAAAAGATAGGGTATCAGAATGGATAAAAAAACAAGACCCATCTATTTGCTGTCTACAAAAGACTCATTTTAGACCTGAGGACACCTTCAGATTGAAAGTGAGGGGATGGAGAACCATTTATCATGCTACTGGAAGTCAAAAGAAAGCTGGAGTAGCCATTCTTATATCAGACAAACCAGACTTTAAATTAATAAAGAGATGAAGAAGGACATTATATAATAATTACAGGGTCTATCCCTCAGGAAGAGCTAACAATTATAAATGTCTATGCACCGAATACAGGAGCCCCCAAATATATAAAACAATTACAAACATAAGCAACCTTATTGATGAGAATGTGGTAATTGCAGGGGACTTTAATACCCCACTTACAACAATGGATAGATCATCTAGACATGGTCAATAAAGAAAAAAGGGCCCTGAGAGATACATTGGATCAGATGGACTTGACAGATATATTTAGAAGTCTGCATCCCAAAGCAACAGAATATACTTTCTTCTCCAGTGCACATGGAACATTCTCCAAGATAGATCACATACTGGGTCACAAAACAGCCCTTCATAAGTATACAAGAATTGAGATCATACCATGCATATTTTCGGACCACAATGCTATGAAGCTTGAAATCGACCACAGGAAAAGTCTGGAAAACCTCCAAAAGCATGGAGGTTAAAGAACACCCTCCTAAAGAATGAATCGGTCAAACAGGCAATTAGAGAAGAAATTTAAAAATATATGGAAACAAACGAAAAAGAAAAGACAACAATCCAAACACTTTGGGATGCAGCAAAGGCAGTCCTGAGAGGAAAATACATTGCAATCCAGGCCTATCTCAAGAAACAAGAAAAATCCCAAATACAAAATCTAACAGCACACCTAAAGGAACTAGAAGCAGAACAGCAAAGACACCCGAAACCCAGCAGAAGTAGAGAAATAATAAAGATTAGAGCATAAAAAACAATATATACTCTAAAAAAACTGTAGAGCAGATCAATGAAACCAAGAGTTGGTTTTTTGAAAAAGTAAACAAAATTGATAAACCTCTAGCCAGGCTTCTCAAAAAGAAAAGGGAGATGACCCAAATAGATAAAATCATGAATGAAAATGGAATGATTACAGCCAATCCCTCAGAAATACAAGCAATTATGAGGGAATACTATGAAAAATTATATGCCAACAAGCTGGACAACCTGAAAGAAATGGACAAATTCCAAAACACCCACACACTCCCAAAACTCAATCAGGAGGAAATAGAAAGGTTGAACAGACCCATAAGCAGTGAAGAAATTGAATCAGTTATCAAAAACCTCCCAACAAATAAGAGTCCAGGACCAGATGGCTTCCCAGGGGAGTTCTACCAGACGTTTAAAGCAGAGATAATACCTATCCTTCTCAAGCTATTCCAAAAAATAGAAACGGAAGGAAAACTTCCAGACTCATACTATGAATCCAGTATTACTTTGATTCCTAAACCAGACAGAGACCCAGTAAAAAAAGAGAACCACAGGCCAATATCCCTGATGAATATGGATGCAAAAATCTCAACAAGATACTGGCAAATGGAATTCAACAGCATTTAAAAAGAATGATTCACCATGATCAAGTGGGATTCATTCCTGGGCTGCAGGCCTGGTTCAACATTCTCAAATCAATCAACATGATGCCTCACATTAATAAAAGAAAAGAACCATATGATCCTGTCAATGGATGCAGAAAAAACATTTCACACAATTCAGCATCCTTTCTAAAAAAAACCCTTGAGAAAGTCGGGATAGAAGGAACATACTTAAACATCATCAGAACGATTTATGAACAGCCCACAGCTAAAATCATCCTCAATGGGGAAAAACTGAGAGCTTTTTCCCTGAGATCAGGAACACGAAAAGGATGTCCATTCTCACTGCTGTTGTTTAACAAAGTGTTGGAAGTTCTAGCATCAGCAATCAGACAACAAAAGGAAATCAAAGGCATCAAAATTGGCAAAGATGAAGTTAAGCTTTCACTTTTTGCAGATGACAAGGTATTATACATGGAAAACCCGATAGACTCCACCAAAAGTCTCCTAGAACTAATACATGAATTCAGCAAAGTTGCAGGATACAAAATCAATGTACAGAAATCAGTTGCGTTCTTATACACTAATAATGAAGCAGTAGAAAAACAAATAAAGAAACTGATCCCATTCACAATTGCACCAAGAATTATAAAATACCTAGGACTAAACCTAATCAAGGATGTAAAAGATGTGTATGCTGAAACCTATAGAAAGCTTATGAAGGAAATTGAAGAAGATATAAAGAAATGGAAAAACATTGCATGCTCATGGAGTGGAAGAATAAATATTGTCAAAATGTCAATACTAACCAAAGCTATCTACACATTCAATGCAATCCCAATCAAAATTTCACCAGCATTCTTCTTGAAGCTAGAACAAGCAATCCTAAAATTCATATGGAACCACAAAAGGCCCTGAATAGCCAAAGTGATTTTGAAGAAGACCAAAGCACGAGGCATCACAATCCCAGACTTTAGCCTCTACTACAAAGCTGTCATCATCAAGACAGCATGGTATTGGCACAAAAACAGACACATAGACCAATGGAATAGAATAGAAACCCCAGAACTAGACCCACAAACATATGGCCAACTAATCTTTGACAAAGCAGGAAAGAATATCCAATGGAAAAAAAAGACAGTCTCTTTAACAAATGGTTCTGGGAGAACTGGACAGCAACATGCAGAAGGATGAAACTAGACCAGTTACTTACACCATTCACAAAAATAAACTCAAAATGGATGAAGGACTTGAATGTGACACAGGAAACCATCAAAACCCTAGAGGAGAAAGCAGGAAAAGACCTCTCTGACCTCAGCCGCAGTAATTTCTTACTTGACACATCCCCAAAGGCAAGGGAATTAAAAGCAAAAATGAACTATTGGGACCTCATGAAGATAAAAAGCTTCTGCACAGCAAAGGAAACAATCCACAAAACTAAAAGTCAACCAATGGAATGGGAAAAGATATTTGCAAATGACGTATCGGGCAAAGGGATAGTATCCAAAATCTATAAAGAGCTCACCAAACTCCACACCTGAGAAACAAATAATCCAGTGAAGAAATGGGCAGAAAGCATGAACAAACACTTCTCTAAAGAAGACATCCGGATGGCCAACAGGCACATGAAAAGATGCTCAACGTCGCTCCTCATCAGGGAAATACAAGTCAAAACCACACTCAGATATCACCTCACGCCAGTCAGAGTGGCCAAAATGAACAAATCAGGAGACTATAGATGCTGGAGAGGATGTGGAGAAACGGGAACCCTCTTGCACTGTTGGTGGGAATGCAAATTGGTGCAGCCGCTCTGGAAAACAGTGTGGAGGTTCCTCAAAAAATTAAAAATAGACCTACCCTATGACCCAGCAGTAGCACTGCTAGGAATTTACCCAAGTGATACAGGAGTACTGATGCATAGGGGCACTTGTACCCCAATGTTCATAGCAGCACTCTCAACAATAGCCAAATTATGGAAAGAGCCTAAATGTCCATCAACTGATGAATGGATAAGGAAATTGTGGTTTATATACACAATGGAGTACTACGTGACAATGAGAAAGAATGAAATATGGCCCTTTGTAGCAACGTGGATGGAACTGGAGAGTGTGATGGTAAGTGAAATAAGCCATACAGAGAAAGACAGATACCATATGGTTTCACTCTTATGTGGATCCTGAGAAACTTAACAGAATCCCATGGGGGAGGGGAAGAAAAAAAAAGAGGTTAGAGTAGGAGAGAGCCAAAGCATAAGAGACTCTTAAAAACTGAGAACAAACTGATGGTTGATAGGGGGTGGGAGGGAGGGGAGGGGAGGTGATGGGTATTGAAGAGGGCATCTTTTGGGATGAGCACTGGGTGTTGTATGGAAACCTATTTGACAATAAATTTCATATATTAGAAAAATAAAATTAAATAAAATTTAAAAAGTAAATAAAAATAAAAAAAGCCAAAAATGAAAAACAAAGTTTATGTATTTATTTTGAGAGAGAGTGCACATACGCAAGCAGGGGAGGGACAGAGAAAAGGAGAGAGAGAATACCAAGCAGGCTCTGCACTATCAGCATAGGGCCTGATGTAGGACTGGACCCCTTGAACTGTGAGATCATGATCTGAGCCAAAATCAAGAGTTGGACACTTAACCAGCTGAGCCACCCAAGCACCCCAAAAGAATATTCCTTTTAAAAGAACACATACAAAAAAGATATGCATTCACCACATTAGAATAGTTACCTATGAAAGAATGTAAGAATAAATGGGAATGAGTGAATAATGGAAGAAAGAAGCTTTGCTTTGATTACTGATGAATTGAAGAATATGTTAATCTTGTGTACATGAGACCAATAAGATAAATAAAATGCTAGGCCGTCCTGTACAAATAAGAAAAGTGACTAGATCACTAGAAATAAGAATAATAGTGCTATCTAGTAGAACTTTCTTTGATAATAAAAATGTTCTATATCTGTGAACTTCTTTGATAATAAAAATGTTCTATGTCTATGCTGTACAATATGGTAACTACTAGCCATGTGTGATTACTTATCACTTGAATATGACTAGTGTGACAAGGAACTGATATTTTAATTTACTTATATTTAAATTTAAATAACTATGTGTTACTAATGGCTACTGTAGTGGACAGTGCAGGTTAGAGGTTGAAAGCGAGCCCAGATATTGGCACAGAAAAGGTAAATAGATGCTGTAGTTGCAGACAACACTCCTTCTAAAAAACACTCAACCCTGCTTGTAGATGAGAAGATAGCAAAGGGACCTAAGGAAACCAGGATCACTAGGAAAGAACATTACTCATTCTTGCCTTCTTCAGGACTTGTTTTGCCCACCAGTAGATGAATCTCCAGAAGCCTGAGAAGTTCTTCCCTACTGTGGACTTGGCTGCTGGAATTGGCAAAAGCCTTTCAGAGCCTACTGCTGCTGTTTAGCAAATGTGGGCTTTGGAATTGCACATGCAATTTGTGTTTCCTATATAAACCTCAATGAACAGAGGACCCCAGAATGCCATCTGTATGGCTTGGGGCATTAGCCAGGTTGGCTTGAGATGGGTGCTAGGGAATATGCCCCAGCGGGCTATTTCAGAGACTCTGGTATTACAAGGACTTTTTTCCTCAGTTTGCTATGGGTGACAATAATAAACTACCAGGAGCCAGAGTAGAGAGGTAATAGTAATAGATGATTGCTACATTATTGTAGAACTCTAAATTGAATGACATTTTACCTATTCTTAGACTCAGCCTCTCTTCTGATGTCTCCCCATCTTGTACCCCTATCATTTCCCTTGTTTTTGGGTAGTCATTCTTGGTCCCATGTAAAAAATTAAAGGAGTATGAGAAAAATTCTTCTGATGGGAGGGGGGTGCATGGCTTTATGAATATATGGAATTGGTTTCCTGAGTGATTTTGTGGGGTTATTGGAATTTTCCTTCCTGTGTTGAATAAAACTTCTATAGCAGTCAAAACTATGTATTTTTTTAAAAAATTTTTTTTAATGTTTATTTTTGACACAGAGAGAGAGACAGAGCATGAGCGGGGGAGGGGCAGAGAGAGAGGGAGACACAGAATCCGAAGCAGGCTCCAGGCTCTGAGCTGTCAGCACACAGCCCGACGCGGCGCTCAAACTCACACACCGTGAGATCATGACCTGAGCCCAAGTCGGATGCTCAACCGACTGAGCCACCCAGGTGGCCCAAAACTATGTATTTTTATAAACAAACTCATTTTAAAGTATCTTTCTTTACATATAAGTAGCTACACAAAAAGATACTTTGGTGGAGTCCATTTACTTTTGGAGAATGTCTTGGCCATCTGACCTTTGCTAATGGCAAATCCCCTGGTGTAAAAAGGTCCAGGCATCTACAAGCTTATCATTTTGACAGTAACTGCCAAACTCTACTGCAAGCATATCTGAAAAAGGAGTGTGATGAAGGTGGGGTGATATCTGAAACAGTAGTCTTACCACCTGTTAGCAGCTATGTATTTAATAGGAACAAGCCCAGAGTTGAGTGGGAAGTTGCACTTGTCTTCATGGAGTGATCAAAGATGGATTCAGTTTTATTAAGCCTTTGACATATGGATTAGAGGGATTTTTCTTTGATAAAAGAAACCCCAGTTACACTAATTGGAAGACCTATTCTGGAGGCTTCTGAGGCTAGAATAATTTGAAACTGAAATCAAAATACAGAAATAAATATTTGAGCCAATCAAAGACTGAGAGATACCTTCTATGCCAAGTATACTCGTACCTCTCCTAAACTATAAGTATAAGGCTGTAGAGCTTGTTTTTGTCGTTTCTCTTCTCCTCATGGCATAGTCTAACATATAAAACAGAAATAGTAAACATACATTCACACTCTTGTGACAGTTTCAGCCTTCCACCCAGCTGTTTGTACTAATCTCCATATAGCCGGGGGTGAGGGGTTAGGAACTAGGGTACTCAACTAAGCCCCAGATTCTCAGATTTTCATCAGTGTTAAACTTCGCTTTTCTTCACTGCTTAGAGTAGAGGACGGGTGCCTCTCTTCAAATATAGCCTTGTAAAAGGCTTGTTGAGAAAGCCTTGGAACTATCTCTGAAATTAGAAAACAAGGTCAGGGGTTTTATGAATGATGAAACTGAGACCCCTCATTATCTGTAATAGCTAGCTCAGCAGCCCATGGAGAGATTCTAGCAAGACCAAGATTGATTGCAAATTCTTGGGCCAGGCTAGAAGTGTCACTTTTGCTCATGGGATGTTTTGTATTTGGGTATGTGTTGTCTTTAATTTACTTGTAGATTATTCTTGTCTACTTACCTAAAAATAGCTGATCAATTAGAAAATGAGTAAATATATCTGTAATTCTTTAGGGGTTCTAAATACATATATTAATTAATTTGATGTTTATTTCTTTATATTCTTGTTTTCTGCTTTGAGGGTAGAATGAAGTAAGGGATAAGTAAACAACTATAGAAGAAAACTACTATGATCACTTGGGACTTTTTCAAAAAATTTTTACTCATCATGGTATCCCCAGTCCCTCAACCCCAATTCAGAATTTTGAGTGGTATTTCAACTAGGCATTATTAAATGTTGAATTTATTTAGCATGTTCAGATAAAATGAAATTCCAGCTCTGCTTGTCTTCCAACTCTGATCCAGTATGAAGCATCCTGCTTCCAAAATAGAATAATAAAGGTACTTTGATTTATTGAGTGTACATAAACACATTGTGTGTGTGTGTGTGTGAGAGAGAGAGAGAGAGAGAGAGAGAGAGAGAGAGAATGGGAGAAGATGGTGTTTGGACTGGTATGCCTCAGGGTGACAACACAGAGCTCTAGAATCCAGAGTCTAGAAGAGCTGTGCCTCCATCCCAGGTAGATTTGGGGTTTGGCCTTTTCTCCACTCCCTTTCACCCCCACCTTGGGATAAGCAAAGACATTTCTCCTATTTGTGACAGCATTTCCTCCAATACAGACAAACAAAAAGTTAGTAGTGCTCTAATTAGTGGTTATTTTTATTTACAAATTATATTTCTCCTGATATGTAACTTGGTACCATGGGGTTGTTTCCAAATATTACCAACTCACTGTGTGACATTGGGCAAGTAGATTCTCCTTTGGGGGACTTGGTTACCCCACTTGTAAAATGGGGAGTTTGGGATTAGACTATCTTCTAAGATCCTTTTAACTCTGTGATTCAGTGATTATATTTCTGAAAAGAATCTAGTAGCATTTTTAAAATGCAAATTAACAGGATAGATTAGTAGTAAGAAAAGAGATTAGAAACCACATGGAAAAAATCAAAGGACAATTCAGCCTACAATTATTGCACTCAAGCATTAAATGTAACTCAATGCTGCCTGTTAATGAAGGCACTCAGTGATTAGGATACAGTCCTTGTATAAACCCATTCTCACAAAGTGCCAGGCTACAGTGGCATGCTCCTTCTAAGGACTCACCATCTTGTACACACCAATGGGTGTTCTAGGTTGGTGTCTCTGTGCTTACTGTGCTATTATACTGCCCATTTAGATCTGGTGACAAGAAGAAAGAGACTCTTTTTGGAAATATCCATTCTTTACCTGACAGTTATTGGACTTATCTATCATTTGTTCTTTGGACTCGAGAGAGAAAACAAGCAGGAGAAGTCCTGAAAATAAAAATTTGCAAAGGCAAAGGGGCTCAGATGTGCCCATAAAGTGAAGCTACCTGTGGTCTAAAAGTTTAGAAATTAGGGGTACCTGGGTGGCTCAGTTGGTTAAGCGTCTGACTCTTGGTTTTGGTTCAGGTCATGATCTCACGGTTTGTGGGATCAAGCCCTGTGTTGGGCTCCATGCTCTCAGTGCAGAGCCTGCTTGGGATTCTCTCTCCCTCTGTCTCTGCCCCTCCCCAACTCGTGCTGTCTCTCACTCTCTCAAAATAAAAAAATAAACTTTTAAAAAATTAAAAACAATTGGGGCACCTGGGTGGCTCAGTCAGTTAAGCGTCTGACTTTGGCTCAGGTCATGATCTCACTGTTTGTGAGTTCAAGCCCCGCATCGGGCTCTGTGCTGACAGCTCGGAGCCTGGAGCCTGCTTTGGATTCTGTGTCTCCTTCTCTCTCTGCCCCTCTCCAGCTCACACTCTGTCCATCTCTCTCTCTCAAAAATAAAATAAAATAAATAAATAAATAAACATTAAAAATTTTAAAAATGTTTATAAATTAAGACTAGTAGAGAGGTTGGCTATTCATGACTTGGGTGCATGAGTACATCTGCTTGTTTCTACCCTTACTTCAAGTCTTATTGAATATTCGGGTTTTATGTCATTGGCATATTCAACATAGACAATACTTTCTTATTGATTTATGGTCTTATGTACTTGCTCTTTTTGGAAATCACTTTAGAGTGATGTCACAAAGGATAGTGCAGATAAGAACACTAAGTGAAGGGAAAACGAAAAGTGGAAGAAAGGACACTCAAACACTGAGCCGCTGATTAGGACAAAAATGCACCAAAGAAGCCCTCACCCCAGATTGGTAGCTGCCAAAACTGAAGCCATGTGGAATATATAGAGCCCTGTTACCAGCAGCAGCACCCTATTTGCTGCCTATGATAGGACTGGGGTAGGAATGTACAAAATCAGAGGAATACAGGAAGGATCATGAGATGGAAGACAGTAAAGAGTTCCCTCAAATGTACATCTTAGGCTCATCTCAGAATCACATAAAAATTAAATAAGAACTAATTTTTCTTGCACATGTAATTTCAGTCTTTTTAAAATATTTTTTTTTTATTTTAGAGAGAGATCACACAGGCAGGGGAGAGAGGAAGAGGGGAAGGGAGAGGGAGGGTAGGAGAATATCAAGCAGGCTTCATGCTCAGCCCAGAGCCCAATGTGGGGCTCAATCCCACAACCCTAGGATCATGACCTGAGACAAAATTGCATACTTAACTGACTGAGCCACCCAGGCACCCCTGTAATTTCAATCTTAAAAAAGATTAAATAAATTATAATTTTTAAAATCTAGACAAGCCCTTAGATATATAATCTCCCTTATTGTATAGCTAATAAAATTTAGGACCAGAGAGGGGAAGGAGAGACACCCAACTAGTAAGTGGTTATACTCCATCCATTATATTATATGAACTCTTCTGTAAGAGTTTATTTGTGCATATCTTTTGAATTTTGAATCTTTATAATAAGAGATGGAATAGATTTATACTTTACTTTTGAGATATATACAATTCTTTAGTTTAACTGTGATAATATCTTTTTCATGCCTCTCTCACCCTTAATATTTTTAAAGTTACAAGGCTCCTCATTTAAGCATGTTTTCTGTACTTAAAAGCATCATACCTCAATATTTCTAAAGTAGTATCTTGAAATCCTGGAAAGTATTAGAAAATGGAATTAGCCAAGCAGCATTATGGATAAGAATGTGCTCTCTGAACTATTGCTGATTCTGTCATCCATGATACTGACTGAAGTTGAACTGGGAAAAGTCAGACTAGACAGAGGTTGCATAGGTTAGCCTGGAAACCTTCTCTGGACCTGTTCGCTACATCAGTCCCATCTCTGTGTTCCATTTCAGTCCCTAACTAAACTTGTAGATTCCCCATCTATAACAACTTCTGGTCAGTTGTCTCCTTTGCAGTATGACAGCTAAGATCCTTGTCAAATTCATTATCCATGTTGGACCTGATGATTATTCCTTACCTTGTTTTAGTCTCATGAAGATCTTGGCATCCTTATTTCTGAGGCTACTCTGGCCTGGAATCAAACAATCTCTAGTGCTCCTTTTATTAACTCCTGGACCTCTCCTTTCTCTGTATATACTGACTCCTGCCCAATTCTCACCTGCCACTTCTAAATTATTTTCCACTCACCTGCCACTTCTAAATTATTTTCCAAACACACCCCTGCAGTTCTACTCAAATCTAACATCTCCTTTCCATTCCTATTTCCTCCTTCTTAATTCTAATCTTCTTGACTTCTTAAAACTGAACATTGTCTCCTAACCTATTTCCCTACTTCTGGTTTTTTCACTTTCACTGGTCCTCATGTCCTACTCAAAACCATTCAGTGTCTTCCTGAATTAAGATTCAGGTGGCCTCCACAGTGTAGCTCTTTTCAGCCATATCCTCTTGTGTGTACCTGATATTCCAGCCAAATGCTTACTGTTCCCCGAATTCTCCCCCCAGCTTTTCCTATGATTCAACATTATTGTTTAATCAACTTTTGCATGATATATACCATGTTCTAAGCACTATGTGTGAGCTACGCCCTGCGGAGTTGAAGGGAGCTTAGTCTATTGAGGGAATCAGATATAAAGAGGTAATGCTTATGTAAGGTGATAGACACAAAGGGGATCAATGTTATTTGGGAATGCAGAGAAGAGACTAATTTTGTTTGGGTGGGGCGAATCAAGGAAGGTGTCAAGAAAAAGTTGAGTAGGGAATAGAAGAGGGAGGTGAAAGGGAGGCTTGAAGGGGGAGGAATGGGAGAGGGTGTGGAAGGCATTCCAGACAGAGGGAATATCAAGTACAAGATGCCTGGAAGCAAAAAATGCTCTAGCATATTAAGGGGGCATACCTGGCTAGAATATTTGGAAGAATAGGGAAAGATAAACAGAATGAAAGGAAAATACAACTTGAGAAGTTGAAGATTGATTGAGAAGGGTGTTGTATGCAAGTCAAAACAAATATTTAGGGCAAGTTGTCAGACCTATAATTCTGTAGCAGTTGTTTAGAGGATAGACTAGAGTGGGGAGAGACTCCTGGTATCTCACGAAGATCCTTCAGCCTGGAATGCCTTTCCTCTATACTTCTCCATCCTCACCTCCTGAAAGACCATCCAAGAAGGTCCATCTCAAATGCTGCTGCTACTGGTAAAGCCTTCCCTGATCTCCCTCCTCTCTAGAGGTGGATTAGATCTATTCATTTGGAACTCCCATAGAAATGTTTTGCTTCTCTTTCAGCATACTATACATTTGTTAGAAAATTTTTATGGCTTATTTACCCCCAATAGACTCTTAGCACCGTAAGAACATGGATCTAGTTTCATTCACCTGTCTTTTCCACGGCAGTGCCTGGTACACTACCACTACCACCGGTGGTGCCTAGTCAATTTGTTGAATTTATTTAAACTGGTATCCTAAAGATCAGCACTACTCAAACCCCAAAGGTTATGTTGTCTTTATTATTTTCTTGCCTTGATTTTTCCTTTTTTAGTTGGAAACGCCAAGAACAGCCCTTCAACACAAATGCTAGCGTAGGTCACTTAGATTCTGAGACCTGAGGCTTAAAGGCCTTTAGGGAAGAACATAGCAGCCTACTGTGACAGTATATATGAACCCTTTACAGGCCCAACTGAGGGGAAAGGCAGGTGAGAGGTGTTGCTTTTCCAGTTTAATTGAGCATTTCCTTGCTTCAAAATACCTATCTCCATGCTAATGTTATTTCAATACCATTACAATGATGATTTACCATGATCAGCAAAGCAATTTGTCGTAGATAATTCCAAAAGTGCTAATCAATTTTAGCTCAAAATAGGTTTTTAAAACCCCACAAAATTTGTTGTCCTAAAATGCTGATCAGTCGGTAAAAGCTAAAGCAAGCCAAGAACTGTTTGTATCACAACCATACAAAATTAAAATCCCTCTCCCAAATAATTTTTATAAGCAGCCAAGATATAAATAAATAAAAATGAGAAAATATATGCCTTTGGGTTGTCTTGCTTAGAGCTGAGCTTTGAAAAGACATAGGAAAGGACCACAGGATTATCTATTCAGGGTTTAGCCTTCTAATTCTGCAGAACAAAGGCCCAAATAATTTATAATCATTACATTAATATCTATAATACTTAGTTTTACCTGTTGAAAAAAATGTGAATCTAATAGAGCCAACCTTACAATATAATTATAAGTACAAAATGAGATAATTTCAGTAACCTGGGGGGTATTCATGCATTCTCTTACTTTCCCCTTCCCAACTCAATAAGCTCTCATACCCATCTCCATTTCTCCTTTATTTTTTGCTAAAGTGTATTTCTTCTATTCTCAACCCTTTAAAATTCCCTTTAATTTAGGGGTGCCTGGGTGGCTCAGTTGGTTCGGTGACCGACTTCAGCTCAGGTCATTATCTCACAGTTTATCAGTTCAAGCTCTGTGTCGGGCTCTGTGCTGACAGCTCAGAAACTGGAGCCTACTTCAGATTCTGTGTCTTCCCCTCTCTCTACCCTTCCCATGCTCATGCTCTGTGTCTCTCAATAATAAATAAATGTTTAAAAAATTTTTTTAAAAAAGATACCCTTTAATTTAGAGCCATAAATCCTGGGTGCTTGATCTGATTTTCTATTAGAGGAAAATTATGTGCTTTTTTATGTTTATTTATTTTGAGAGAGAGAGAGAGGGAGGGAAGGAGGAAGGGAATGAGAGAGACAGAGACAGACAGAGACAGACAGACAGACAGACAGGAGAAGGGCAGAGAGAAAGGGAGAGAGAGAATCCCAAGGAGTCTCTGCGCTTAGCACAGAGGCTGACTTGGGCTCGATCTCACGAACTGTGAGATCATGGCCTGAGCCAAAATCAAGAGTTGGATGTTTAACCACCTGAGCTACCCAGGTGCCCCAAGGAAAATTATGTTCTTACAATAATAACATCCCAGAATAAAGTTACAATGACATTAATATGTCCCCTGACATAGTGTCCTTGTCTTGTGTGACATTGTATAATTCTTCATTTTTAAGTATATTGCTCCTGCATATATTTTATGGTACATTAATTTTTACTAATAATTATTACTTGTCTGAAGCAGCTGTTCTTTATTTTATTACCTGAAAGAGGGTGGAAGTATATAGATCAATAACATGTGGAAATTTGTATTTCTACATCTTTGTTTTGGCCAGGGGTCAGAGGTGGTAATAATTATAGAGAAGGCATTTTATGTTTTAAGAAAAAATACTTGGTCTCTTGGTCAGGAAACTTGAGGTTTTTTTCACAGATCTGCCATTAGGTTTTTTTGAGACCTTATTTTCTTTTTCTGTGCGTTGGTCTTCCTGGTGATAAAAATGGACTTCCTTGTAATTAGCCTTAGGCATAAGGGACAAGAAAATACTAAATTATTGAAACCTACAAATAATTTGACCTTTATGAAGTCCCTGCCAAGATGGAGTTAGTTAGGCGGTGGTTAAAAAGGAGTAAAATGATACCTGAAGTTCAGTTGAGTTTCTCAAAAAGAAAGTTGCACAGAGAAATCCATCATGGCAGTATGATTCCACATGACCCATATGATTCTCTCTGAAGCAGAAGCTAAACCATCTGACCTGTTTATTCATTTCTACCACAAATGAGCCCTTCTAGCCAAGGGGTGGGGACTTTGACATTGTTAGCCTGTCCTCTCCACTTATTTTTTTATTATTTTATTATTTTTAAAATTTTTTAATGTTTATTTATTATTGAGAGACAGAGCACGAGCATAGGAGGGGCAGAGAGAGGAGGAGACACAGAATCCGAAGCAGGCTCCAGGCTCTGAGCTGTCAGCACAGAGCCTGACGCGGGGCTTGAGCCCACAAACCACAAGATCATGACCTAAGCCAAAGACGGACACTTAACCGATTGAGCCACCCAGGTGCCCATTCTCTCCACTTTTTAGAAATCTCCAGCCCTTCTTTTTGTGTAAATACAACAAGTAAGCATATCTTTCTTTTTTCTCTGGCACCTGTGGTTTATTGGCTACTCTCAAATCAGGCCTTGTGTAAGTAGAAAGTTAGGCAATTCTGATATATAAATGTTAGGGGAAACTCAGGGCCATCTAACATTTTTAAAACTAGATGATTGCCTAATACGGACTTCTTATTTTACAGATAAGGAAATAGGTAAAATAGCATAGAGACTGAATCATGTAAAATTCTGCTTACTGCTTCTTGTTCCCTCAATGCTGGTCCTACCTTTTATAGTATATCCATGTAGTAGGATAAATGAATATACACTTGAGATTTTTGTAATAGCTGCTTGGCCATCAGCAGTCTGTGCTTTTTAATAAAGGGATGGATACTTGGCTGAGAAGAAGGTCTAGGAAAAGGGGGATTGTGAAAAAAGGATTTATAG
Source organism: Lynx rufus (assembly GCF_022079265.1). Classification (NCBI taxonomy): domain Eukaryota; kingdom Metazoa; phylum Chordata; class Mammalia; order Carnivora; family Felidae; genus Lynx; species Lynx rufus. Next base: position 1,024,089 of record NW_025814859.1, read on the forward strand.
ATTTTCTGATAGCATATGGTAGATAACTCCATCTCAGATGGCCTTGTCTTCTACTGTTTTGCATATACCTACCACCCAAGTAGGCGGGCAGGAGATAAGGGACTATAGATATGTATTCTATGCCCCAAAATAGATGATGTAGGGACTTTTCAGAAATTTAAGCTCTTCTTTGTAGTAACATTTTAAAATCCTGCTGGGCTTTGAGGAATATTTGTCATTAACAGAGTTAAGATCATGAAAGTTGAGAAACCAAGAAAAGAATTCTTTACCTTTTTTCATCCTTAGCAGTCAAATTTTAAGGCAGAGAGAGAGAAAATCTGAGTGTGATATATATGTGTGTGTATGTATGAATTGCCTTGTTTTTGAAGAGCTTTAGATCTTCTGAGGTGCAAATGAGGCAAACAAAAATAAAGCCAAACTTTACATGCATACATTCCTTCTCTCATGTTACTCTGGACTCTACTTTGCATCCTTTCTAACTGTATGGCCATGATTAGGTTAAATATATTCCTATCTGGAAGAAGGCATAAGTCTGCCTGCTTCAGATTTCTATTATAAATAGTATGGTGACCTACAGGGGATAGAAGGATCTAGGGTATAAACTATGAAACAAAAACCAACAGTGGTGATGAAGCCAGTCTGGAAACAGGTAAATTACAGTGAGCCTTTTAAGATCTCTCTAGCTGAAATAACCTTAAAACAGAGAAAAAATATATTTAATGACTAACACTATATATTTGAAATGTGCAGGTTGGACAGCATTTGGACTTGGAATGAAAAAATAAGAGGTTACATTCATGGATAACCAACAAGATAAGGCTGTTGTTGCCTCAGCCAATGGAGAAAACACTCTGATTAATGGGGTCAAAGAAAATGGTAAGAGAATTTAATTATAGTATATACTACCTCTCCTAGTGGTCCTTTGGTGTTACTACACCAAATAGATTTTTAGTATCTACAAAGTTGGAGCAGGTTAAGTCTAGGGTGCCTTTGAGATTGATATTAATCCTAAATTTTATTCCACCAGATTTCTAACTGGGCTAGAAGGGTCTCCAAGAGCTATTTAATCCAACCACTGTGCTCTTGCAAATCATCTCTGTCAGATGAATAAGTTCCTCAAAATTCCTAGTGAATTAGGCTTGGAACATCTAGATTCAGAGGAGCTGCTAGAACAGAGGTCTGATTGATAGGACTAAGCTTTATAGATTGAAACCATAAATATCCCATCTGAGCATTTTCCCACCCTGGAAGCCTTAACTTTCCAATTGATCAAGCAGTCCAATTATTTCCCAGTTTCTGAGGAGAGAGCCCTGTGTCTAAAGAAAAAGCTGAATCTAAAGAAATACTATTTTTCACTTTCATGAATGTTCAATATAAAATCAGCATTGTTCTTTAACTTTGTAGTTTCTAGTTCTAAAGCTAGAGAAGCTGAACCTTAGTTTATATAAGATCAAGTACCAGAAACTGATCTAGGGAAAGAGTGGTCTAATGAGTAGTGGTCTAAGACCTTTAACTTTATTTCTGTCATTTCTTTCCCTTTTCTCCAGATTCAGAGGACCAAGATGTGGCAATGAAGTCATTTGCAGCTCTAGAAGCTGCTGCACCAATCCAGCCTATACCAGTGGTTCAAAAAGAGACCCTAATGTATCCCAGGGGTCTCCTGCCTCTGCCTTCTAAGAAACCCTGTATGCAGAGCCCCCCATCTCCTTTGGGCCTAATTGAAGCACCTGAGCATGCTGCTAATAGTGCTTCTGTGAATGCCATCTCCCTTACATCTGGTGTTACAAAAGGCCTGCATACATGGTCACTGCCCAGTGAATGTGAGAAAGCTCCATTTGCCATAATGGAGCCTGCAGGCATGTCAGCTCTGAATGGGGACTGCCTCATGCAGCCAAGTAGGACTTGTTTGGGCTGCTTCATGGAATCAAAGGATGCAGTAGATCCTGAGCCAGGGATCAGTCTGAAAGTTGGTGATCTAAATAAGGATTATGAAACCTGTGCAGTCTCTGATATAGGGATTCAGTGTATTAATGCTGGAGAAAGCATGAAATATGGAGAGCAGCTGCTTTCAGACCAGCTCCTAGGCTTCCCCCTGCACAAATCAAGGGCAGGGGAAAAACGAGAAGCTGAGAAATCTGACATCGACTTGGAGGATCCAGCTCAGAAAAGTTATTATGAGGCATTACTGTTAGACAAGTGTAATACAGAAGAGGCTTTGCTGGCAAATTCCAATCAAGATTGGGGTTACTTTGAGACTTTCATTAGTGAGAGTAAGATTGAACTGCTTGACCTCTGTTCCAAAAATGAGCTGTCCGTCAACTTATTCTCGGAAGAAGATGTGGATAACTACATGTTCGATGATGATGAGTCAACACTGGGCAGTGATGTCTGTTCCTTGAAAATTCGATATGAGTCCTTCCAGGACAATGTTCGAGACAAGACCACCCTTCTAATGCAGGAGGATGCCCAATTCAACTTTTTTCCCAGTGTCTTTACTACTTGCCCCAAACGGGAGTCTAAGAGTGGGGTTTTGAAGCAGAACAGCGATCTTTCCCAATTCAAGGTTCCTGATGTGAACATCATCTGGGGGGAGGAGGATAAAAACTTGGACAAGAAGAAAGGCAAAGAAGAGGGACAGGAAGACAAGAGTGTAGAGAAAAAAGATGAAAAGGATAATGGAGAAAAATTTGCCTTAAATAAACCATGCAGTGGGACTGAAGTAGGGCAATTTAAGAATCCAAAGCAGGGTCATCTTGCTAATTCCTTGGAGGCATCAGGGAATTTCAGTGATGACAGTTCCTTCATTGAGGTCTCTTATGATGCCATGGGAGAGATCAAGGACTGTAGCCGCTATATGGCTCGGGACACTAATTCTGGCAACTCCTCCTCCCAGCAGAACTATGGTCTACGAGCCAAGAGAAAAGTCAGGTACAGTGAAGATTATCTATATGACGTTGACTCACTAGAGGGTGAAAAAGTAAATGAGAGGAAGGAATGGTTGCCAGGTGGTTCCAAAGAGGAAGATGATGATGAATGGTGTCCCAAAAAGAGAAGAAAAGTAACCCGTAAGGAGCCCCCTGTTATTATCAAATATATCATCATCAATCGCTTTAAAGGTGAGAAGAACATGCTGGTGAAGTTGGGTAGGGTAGATTCCAGTGAGACAACAGTGAATTTGAGTGAAAATCAGCTCAACAAATATGCGAAGCTTGCCCCTTTGAAGGGCTTCTGGCAAAAGAAGAAAAAACAGAGAAATAGCAACATTGACTCCAACAAGACACCCTTATGCCAAAAACAAAACTTTGAACCAGGTATTTTTGAGGTGTCATTCCTGCCACCTGCTCGCAAACGAAAATCTAAACTTGGCAACAGGCACAGGATTCAAAGAATCCCATCTGTGGAAACTTCAGCAAGTGGTAAGCAAATTTCATTCTGCAGTGATCAGAGGCAAGCTTGTACTCGTAAAGAAGATGGAGCCATGAAAGGTACACTAAAGTCAGCACCTCTGGCTGTCCCCAGCTGTGCAAATGGATCACATCTAAATGACATTACAGGCCCTGACTCAGTGAAAGTCAAAGCCCAAGATGCAGGATTTAAGGGGCCAGAGAGGAAAGTGCTCAACAAAATCAAATTTAAAAGTGAAGCCAGGTTAAAATCCAAGAAAATCAAAGCTGGTCAAGAAAGCAAGTCAGTTGTTCAAATGAGCCCCCTTTTGGAAGATCAATCATCTACACCTAATTTAAAGAATGAAGCTATTCCTGGGACTTCAAACAGTTCTCATCTATCTGAATTTCATGAGGCAAAGGTTGCCAAGAATTCTACTTTCTTACCAACCACCTGCTCTTCTGAAATGCCTCTATCATCTGCTAATGTTGCCACCAGTATACCTGTTATCCCTGGAGGGTATCTGCAGACATTGTTAGATGCTTCTGACTTGTCAAATAATACTGGTATATCATACTTTGCTCACCATTCTCCAGAGCAAAATGAAAGCAGCCTCACTCAAACAGAAAAATCATTTGTGCCTCTTCAGCCTGCCCAGGACTGTGTGCTTTCCTCACCCTCTGAGTCTGAGCTACAGCAGTCATCCCAAAACTTCAAAATGGAATCAAACAACTATGGAAATGTGTGGCCCAACAAACCTACTTCTGGCCCCCAGGAATTCATGGCTGAAGTCTCAAGGGAGATAGCTCCAACACAATCTAATGAATTTGGAGTCTCCCAAGTAGTCTCCATGGAAAATAACCTCACATCTACAACATACAATCGAATCTGCCTCAGTAGTGGTGGCAGTAATTGCAACAAGGTCCTATATGCCTCTGTGCAAGACACTCAGCTCCCATCTGATGACTCTTATCAATTATGTCACTTTAATAATGGAGAGATATGCTTTCCTTTCCAGCAGGGCCCAGCCAATATGGATGATGATCGGCTCTTTAGCTTTGATTCAATGGCCCAACTCTCTGTCAACTCAAGCAATTATTGTTCCTTAAGCTTGAAGTCCTGTGAAAAGGATGGTGATGATGATATTACTGATGACTTCCTGGCCCATTGCAGCCCCAAGCTGGTTATCCAGCAGAGTATTGATGAGATAACACCATTAAAAGAGTCCACTGACCTCCTGGATATCTCCAACTTCACTCCTGACAAATTCCGCCACTCTTCTCTCTCAGAAGTGTCCCCACCTGACACCCCCAGTCTTTCCCCTCAAATTACCAGATGTGAGAGTATTAAGACACTAGGAACACTGAAGGGGTTTCAAGAGGGTGTCCCAGGACCATTGGGCAACATGGAGAAAATCAAGTGGGACTGCAGTACCCTTTCACGGCAGGTCCAAGTGGATGATGGATTTACTTTAAATAACCATCAGTTTCAGTTCCATATGTTCAATGATGAGGATTCTGTCAGTCTTCTCCAAAAAACTCCTTGCTTATCAGCATTTAATGATCCATCTGGTCAAATGAGTACTAACAACAAAGTGTCAAAATCAAGAAAGAAAAGTTCACCCAGCAAGAGTGGGGCTCTGAACCAAAGCTCTTCTCAGAAAAACACCAGGAAAAAATCTCTCAAAGCCAACAACAAAGGAATTGAAAAGCCACCTGGCAAAATCTCCCGCCAGGCCCCTAAGTCAACAAAGAAAGGGAAATACATGGCTGCAATCAATGGAGAGAAAATGCAAGTTGGCATTGGCCGTGGAGGAGGCCAAATCAACAACATATCCTCCACAGGAAAGACATTGACCGAATGTATCCAACACGGTGGCCCTGTGGCCTCTATGAAGATGCCAACTCAAAAGGGACTTTCTGGAGATTGGGCTCTGGGGAAGGAGAGTAACCCAGGATGGAGCGACATGAACATGAGCACGAACACCAGTAGCCTCCTTGATGATGACCAACGGGAATTTCAAGAGCCTTCCTATATCTTGTCTAACATTGCCTCTGGTATGGCAGATGTGCAGAGGTTCATGATGGCCTCCATAGAGCCCCTTTGGGAACCCATGGAACACCATGGAGACCCCAACATATTCTACTCCCCTGAGTCCAATAGTCTAAAATTAAAAACCCTTAAAATATTGGCTGGGACACCACAGGAATCTAAGAAAAAGGTCAACAGTGGGTCCCCAGGAGGCACTAAGAATCACAGGTCCATCAAGGGTGTGAGTAAAAGCAATGGGAAAGCAACAATAGGTGATCCTGGTCGTGCAAACATGCATGGTTATGAGGACTCTCGCTCTGCCTTCTTTGATAAAAAGTGTAATAACCTGAGCACTTTAGGCAATAATGGACCGACACACAAAAAGTTATATCGTCACAAATCCAGCTCCAAGGCCCTGAGAGATGAGAAGTGTAAGGGAAAGTGCGTGGAGCGAGAACAGGTCCACAAGGATGAGGCTGGGACAGCTTCTTTTGAAAAACTGAGGTAATACTGCACCAAAATGGCTGAGATGATGTACCCTTAGCTTTCCTACTACCTGCTAAGCCCACAGTCCCTCATTTTTTCCCTCTTGAAAGCAAAAGTTTGCATGAAAGAAACTGTCACATTCCCTTCTTTTTCAAATTAAAAAGAAAAAAGTGCATGGAAATCCCTATACCTTTAAACCACACAAAAGATTGGGCAATTTTGTTGTGGCTTAGCTAGGGATAAACTCTAACAAGTCTACTTTTTCTGCTATTCTGCATTGGTTTTTACTAATTGAGAAAATAGAACTAAAATATGCTCTTGAGTGATTTTGGGGAAGGGAAGGGCTTTGCAGTAAAAAAAAAAAGTTTTGAACAACAGAATCAAAAAGTCATATAGACAAAAGGTCAAGATCATTTAAGCAAAAAGAGCATAATTTGGGGGGAAAAACAGTCTCATTGTGTGGCAATTAGGAGTGCTTTCTAGTGCCCCCTGCTATTTGTATCTATCTATCTCTGCATTATACAGCATTTAGTATGGATGTAAACAAATTTAGATGGTATGATCCCTTTGTGGGACATACACTAAAGCTAACTAAGGTGGCATAAATTGTTTGGTTTTTCTGCAGGGATTCCGACTACAATCTCCTAAAAGCAGAAACAGCATTTTGGGTTTTACCTGTGTTTGAAGAAGAAACTCACATTTTCCAGAAAGACATTTGATGTTTGTGTTTTATTTCTTTCAAAATATGCCTTGTGGTATGTATGTTGACATGTAAGTGCTTAAAGAAGAGATTTTTGAAGTGTGGGAATAAGTATTTGGAAGCAAACTTTAATCTGATGTTCTATGTAAAAGACTTCAAAAAGTCATACAGTTGCACAAGTAGTTTATGCACTATTTACCCAAGGGAAAAAAAAGGAAAACATTGTGCCAAACTACAAACAAGTGACTGTATTGTATATATTTTTACTTCTATATCAACATTTGTTTGTATTTGGGGAGCTTGTCCCTCTTGATTTACTAGAAACATTCCAGTGATTCTTGCTATTAACCACCCCCACTTATGTGGATAGCACCTATAGATCACAGTGGAAAAAATGTTGTGTTACACAATTTACCAAAACTTAAAGGATACTGTTTGAAATGTGCCAAATTTTCTTACCTCATCTCACAGATTCACCCCACAGTTTAAATCTCATTAATGAATTTAAATATATATATGTGTGTGTGTGTGTGTGTGTGTATACACACACACACACACACACACACACACACACACACATATATATGCACATACATTATTTTGAAATTTTAAACTCTACTGTCCTGTGTGGAAACATGAGCAATTAAATAAGGCACAATAAAGTTTTGTTTGTTCCATCGTCTAATGGTTAAATTGTTGGAAAAGTCTGGAAGTCATAACAGCTAAGTCCATCAGGGACCTAATATATGCATTTACAGAACCTTTTACAAGGAAACAAAACAGCTGCTTTAAAGTTTGTTTTCTAAAAGCAAAATCTGTAGCTGAAAATTATTTAAAGTGCAAAGTTATATTGCTGATACTTTATATCTCAGTTTTATATATTTTATAATAGTCTGGGATAAATTATAAAATAGCTATAAAATCAACACTAATGATAAATGAAGTACATAGATTGCTTTTATTTAAGTACTTTCATAAATGTTCATAAATGTGCACTCATATCAAGGCTTTAGTGTTCTTTAAGTGTTTAATCTTGCAATGCCAATGTCATTTAAAGAAAATGTTAAGGCATCTCAGTTCAACTCCTATGAGTTACGTACATATATTAGATAAGCTGAGCAATTTGTGGTAACAACTAATCAGGGCCATATATACTGAGTCTGAGGGGGACTAGTATTTGATGCCAAACACTAAACTTAAATTTCAGTTTTTTATATAAATTTTTGAAATCACATTTTTATTTAGCCCTTCCCCCTTTTGTCTTTAATTTCACAGCCCCAACATCCCTCACGACTAGCTTTTTCTTCCCCTTTATTCACCACTTGACTTCTAACATTTGATCTATTTTCCTTGCACAGTTGAAGGCCTATGTGTCTGATGACTGATGCATTATGGCACAGATGAGATAATGGATGTAAAAGCGCTTTGTAGATCGTAAAGTGCTATACAGATATAGGGGATTAATATTATTAATGTTGTTGGTTGTTGTTGTTGTTACTCTTACTATTCTTACTAATACTGTTACTAACCTATTAACTTGTGAATATATAGGCTGTGGGTGGGAGGGTGGAGAATAAGTGGGTGGGGGAAAGGGAGATTTAAAAAAAAACAAAGGAAGATGTTTCAAAAGGAAACATTTAAGCAAAATATAAACCTACCTAGTCATTGCCACCTAAATATATTCACAAACAGAGAAGCAACATTTGAAAGTAGTCAGAGAGAAATGGAAGGAAACCTGTCACATATATAAGTATACACACTTCCCAGTCCTTGATTCCTTTCACCAGCCTGCTCTACTACTTATAGCTAGGTAGTAAAATGAACAAGCCTGTGTTCTTGATGGTGTGATTGTGTGTGTCTATGGGGATGAGTGGGTGAGGAGCATTTTGTGAGGCTGCTTCAGGCCTGTTCCTAGGTTTTGATGCTCTGTGTGCAGTGAGTCTTAGACAATTACTTAGTGGAAAGGCACCAGATGAAACATGTCTCCTACTCTACAGCTGCCATCCAGAAGGGAAAATAATCAAACTGGAACACTTTCTTCTATTTCTCCACTCTGATAGCTAGCTGTTTATACTTAATGCTATGGCTGGTTCTTAGGAACTAGTTTTTGTTTTGTTTTTGTTTTTGTTTTTGTTTGTTCTGCTTTGCCGCTAAATTTTGGTTTGGAATCTCTATCTGTATTATGATCCCCAAGACTCCAGACCTCAAAATCACTTACAGGAATGGAGTGCTCTCTATGTAACCAAAAGGTGGCAATTAAAGGAGAAATAAATAAAATGTTCCATGGGTACAATGTGTTTATAAAATAAATATGGGAACAGTTGTCCCAGTTTTTCTCAGTATCAGTTCAGCTTTGGAAAATGGGGTAGGGGTGGGATAGAAGGACAGCCTGAAATTTTGGAAAGAGTTTCCTTGTCATAACTTGCTATTATGAGTCCTTTGGAATGGATACTCTTTTAGTTGCTCCTATGGAGCCCATTAGGGGCCAATTCTAGGGCATGGTTCATCCCTTTCTTCGAAGAGAATTGACATTTTAAAGTACCGTTTTTACTGACTGAAGAGAACTGACATTTTAAAGTACCATTTTTAATGGCCTACAGTGCATTATATGTTTTTAACACATATATTAGTGACTTGTAATCAATCATTTTGTACTAACACATAACAAGAAACTCAGTTTTATTAATGAGCAATAGGACAAAGCAGAAGATGCTTATTCTCTTAATTTCACTTAATATCCTCTCAGTACATTATGTGCTGAGCTCTTCAGTTTTTATGGCTTTTTTGGTCCTGTCTCTGCTCACAATTTTTTTTTCTTCCTGTCACAACATAGTAGGCCTGAATTTTGGAGATCCCTTATTTGACCATCTGCCTTAGTGGAGTGAGGACCACTGATACAAAAATAGTGTCTTGCCCTGTCACTGATAATTCAAGTCAGATGTATGAAATTTTCCTTGGTCTGAAATTCCTGATTGTCACTTCCTTCTAGACTCTCCTCTCTGATTCTTATTACTGCCTCCTCAACATAATCCCATTTAATCTTTACTTTCCTGGAAATGGTATTCTCCATTATTCTTTCTATCTAATTTCAGTCCTTGGTCTTAGAATTTTTCTTATTTTATAATCTTATATTCCACCTACCGAAAGTGTCAGAGTTTAAGAACCTTAGCCAGGCTACTTCTGGAATTTCAGAGGGCAATCTTCTCAATCTTAATACCTTTAATTGTCTTGACCACTTTCAAATCTAATTTTAAATACACACACACACACACACACACACACAGAATTATATCACATGACTGAGGAAAGTTGGAAACGCCTTTTCCTTGAAGGTAAAAATCTCTCTGATCCCCTTTCAGTCCTGGTTAGGTGCTAGACTATGTGGAGCAGGGTGCTGAAACAGTAGCCTTGACCAAGGTTCTTTGAGACTTTGGGGGTTATGTTTGGGCTGTGATAACTTGCTTAAACCAGTGGCCTCTCCAGCGTCTCATATACCAGCTTCCTCACATATGCTGCTTCCTCTCAGCTTTCTCTTCTGACTTCTTGTTATTCTGTGCAATTATGTGTTAAGGCCTTACCTTATCCTAAATCTTTTCAAACCTCCTGCACTACCTTGATCATCACTTCTTTAGCCATCTCCCTGAAGTCTTTGGTGCTAGGTGGGCTTTTGTGACAACTTTCACCTTCTCTGACCTTTTTCCTTGCTGAGAAGCATCTGTATGTGTGCAGGGGGGAGGGAGGGGAAGGGAGGGGATTAAGCATGTGTGTAAGAGAGAGAAGCATAAAGGATGCTTCAAAAGCTGTAAACAGCTCTGGATAGCACCCTATGTCCTGTTATGTCAGGTTTTGCAGTTCTAGTGAATTTCTGTTTTACTGGGTCCTAATGAGCATTTACTCCCTAAAGGAGAAAGACCACATCCAAGGACCTCTTAACCAAGCTTGCTCTTACCGAGCTGAGTCAGTCTGATGCAGATCTGCCATATCTTCAATTTACAGATGCTCTCAGAACAGTTCCAAGAATTGAAGAGAGCTGAGTTTCTTCCCCAAAGAGGAGAATGGAGCACTAGCCAGTCCTAACTAGTGCTATAACTGTGTTTTCTCCTGGATTTTTAAGAAGTTACCTAATTACAGGTGATTTTTTTTATTTAGGATTTTTCAATGATTGCTTATTATAGGAATATGTCCTTTTTATGAAATAAAACTAATATGAGATTTACTTTCTAATCATAAAATCCACGAAGCCCACCATTATGTTTAGAAACACTTTACTAAAACACTTTAGTAACTAGGGATAAATAAGTATCTTGTCAACACAATGTAGGCCAGGAATTTTTGTATAAGTTTCTCAAGGACCCAAATAAAGAATAAACAATTTTAGCTGGACTGTTTAACTTGGGAAACACTGTCATCAACTTGAAGGTCCTCAGCCAGCATGGGATTACTTTGATGGCAGTACACAGGCTACCCTGTAAGGTACATTTTACTCAGAGCATTAAACAGTAGCTACATTCATGAAACAGAGTTCCCATTGCAGCTATGTGATACTTGAGATGTACTCTTGGTTTCAGAATCATAACTAAGAGATGAAACATTGGAGAAGGACAATGTAAAAGAAAGAGGCTTAGTACAAAGCTTACAGTGTGAATGAGGCTTTAAAAATCAGTATCTAGGTAAATAAAAAAGAAACACTCAATATAAAATGGAAAGAATGTCTATCCATCTGTCAGGCTCAGTGGTTTCTGAGTGTTCGACATCCCCTTCAAAAGGAAGAAAGATGTTTAAATCATTCTGCCTCTTTCAGAGAAACCTGGTTTTATAGTACAAAAGGAAAGGCTTAGAATGAAAACTGGAAGAGGCCTTTTGTTTTTCACTCCCAGTGAGGAGGGTAGAAAGCTTAAAATGCTCTACTGGGATACCTGTAGCACTGACTAGAGTTTGCTGCCTACAGAGTTTTGAATGTACTAGTCCTTAATTTAATTTCCATAAAACTGAATGCACCTCTTTAGTAAATTACTGATTTATGGTGCTAAAGAAACTATTGTCTCCATTTTCTCCTCTCCCAAGCCCTTTAAACATTTAAGAAAATTTAAAATAAACATGTTAGAGGCCCTTTTTATGAATGTAACCTAAGTTTTTGTTTGACATATGACACTGCAACTTTAAAATGTTAGGAAATTGTTTGCCTTTTTTTCTTTCAGAGTTAAGCTTTATAAATAATCTGTAGAGTCAATTGAGGTATAAAGCTTAAGGATCACTCTTAAGACGCCTACAAAATCTTGTATATTTTTAAGTGTGCCAATTTGTAACATATTTTGTAAGTGTATATTTTTCTTAGAAAAGTGCTGTGAAGTGTCTGTATGTGAGAGTTTTCCTTTTTCTGCACCACTGGGTGCTAATAAAAGGATATTTACTTCAAAGTTTCTGGTTTTAGAAACCATAATACAAAGAAAAAATACACTTTTGTTGGGAATTTTGTAACACAAAACATGTTGTGAAAGAGTGTAGTGATCTTGTGCAAATGAAAATGAACATTTGTGAGCTTCTTGCTGTTTTATAGATTTTCTTGTAAATTATTCTTGTAACACCTCTGGTTTTGTTGTTCTTGTTGAAAAGGTTTTAAATATTTGTGACTGAGTGTATGGTGAAACTGTCATAATGTACCTAGCTGAGTTTTGTTATTGTTTATGGAATAAATAAAAAGAAAAGTTTAAAAAATACTGCTTTGGAATCGTATGTAATAGAAATCAAACCATTTCTAAATAAATTCTATGTCCCAAATAAAAAGTTCTTCATTGCATAGAAATTGATGGAGCTAGAGACTATTATGCTAAGTAAGTCCATCAAAGGCATATACCATATGATTTCACTCATATGTGGAATTTAAGAAACAAAACAAATGAACAAAGGGGGAAAAGAGAGAGGCAAACCAAGAAACGGACTCTTAACTATAGAGAACAAACTGATGGTTACCAGAGGTTAGGTGGGTGGGGAGATGGGTTAAATAGGTGATGGGGATTAAGGAGCACACTTGTGATGAACACCGGGTGATGTATAGAAGTATTGAATCACTGTATTGTACACCTGAAACTAATATTACACTGTATGTTAAATAACTGGAATTTAAATAAAAACTTAAAAAAAAGTTCTTTGTTGTCTAGAGCAGTGTTTCTCAAACTATCCGTGGTGAAGGACCAATTTTTTTTTCTCCATCCATCACAGACTGATACTAGTATAAAACAAAATAGGAATAAATTTCTTTAAAATTGAAATGGAGAAAAAGATATACAAAATAAAAACTCTAATGTGTTTGATTCAAAATGTAAAATTACATTTCAAAGCAAACATAACAGGGAAAATTGCAAAGACTTAGTACCCTATTTGAGACAAGTCCACTGATCAATGTCAAACTGCCATAGAAAGCTCTAACCATGCTTTGAGTAACACTTTGAGTAGGAGCAACAGCATTACTATCATCTGGAAACTTGTTAGGAATGCTGTATTCCAAGTCCTACACCAATTCTACTGAATCAGAATCTGAATTTTAACAAGATTCCTAGATGATTTATATACATGTTAAGGTTTGAGAAACACTGGGCTAGAGATTTTTGCAGGAGATTCTTCTGCCCTCAAATTGGGGAATCATTTTCTAGTGTGTCCTGCCTTCAAAGACCTTAGAAAAATTGTTGTCCTTGTTTTGTAGTCCAGATGGATTCTTTAGAGATGTAGTCTCTCAAAGTGTTAAAGCTGTTTATTGAAAATGATAAATGCTAATTTTCTTGGCACCCCAAAAATTTCAGATTTTCTATAATTCCCTACAATTCCTATGTCATTTTACTTACCACACATCCAAAGACCCTGTCTCCTTTAATCAGGACTTCCTCAAGCTCTATACCCACTGTGCTCAGTATTTTAATATTGGCTGTGTCTAGAAAAACCAGACTTTGCTCCCAAGTGCCCAGATCATGTGATCCACCCATCAGAGCCTGGAGCCCTGACTAACCATAGGAAGGCCATTGTAGCACAGACAACTCAAGAGCCACTTCTTGGTTTTAAATATCACTACTCAAAGAAATTGAAAAAATGTGTATGAGGGAATAACCCTCTATTCTCACTGGATGATCTCATTCACTTCTACCACTTCAACTACCTCCTAGATTTTTGCAAATCTCTCCTGAGTTCCTAGCCTATATTTCCAGCTATAGGCTAGCTATCACCACTTGGACATTCTACGAATTCCTCAGACTTACCTATTCAAGATGGTTTCGTAAACCTTTTACCCTCTGAGTATGCTTTAGCTCAGTGAATTATGCTGCCATTCATCCAATCAGTGACCCAAGCCAGAGAGCAAGGTTCACCAGCGACTCCTTTATCTCCCATCCTCACATTCAATTGGTTACTCTTAATTCTCCTGCCTTTCTATCCCCAGTGGCACTGCCTTAATTTAACCTTCATGGTATTTCACGTGGATTATTGCAAAATTGTCTTAATTCAGTGATTACCAGACTTAGATTTCATACCTGGACATTTTCAAGTAAGGAGAAAAAAATGGAATCTCTACAGAGCTGCCAACTTTTTATTTTGTTCAATAAAGTCACTTTTAAATCTATGAAAAACTATTATCAATTCATAGAAGATCATTTTAACACCAAAATACAATGAGGCAGTGCTTTATTAAATATACACTACGTTCTCTTTTTCTCTTCATCATGGACCATAAGAGACTGAAACCAATCTCTCAACCCCTTACTTTAAAGAGTAAAAAGAAATTTTGAGTTTCAGTGCTAAAGGAGTGGGGGAGGATAAAGAATGAGGGGCAGAACAGTTAAAGCCCCCAGAATTGGACCCCTCTAATGTTGTGAAGCTTTATTTTTCCCAATTTCAATGAATTCCCTATGTGATGAAGATTAAAAGTGTATATTCTTCACTCTGTGCATGATTCAAAAGTGTATTCTGGTGAAGATGGCCCTAGAGAAAGATTTTTCTTGAGCTAAACTAAAATAGCAGGGTTGGAGTAGTTGAGTGGTTCCATTTTTTTCCCAGTAGGTTTACATTCCTTTTTTCTTTTTTGGCCAAAGTTGAGAAAGTACCAGGGCTTAGGGGGAAGAGGGTAGGTCCTTTGACTAAAGACATTTGATCTGGGGTGCCTGGGTGGCTCAGTCAGTTAAGCATCCGACTCTTGATTTCAGCTCATGTCATGATTGGTTTCAGTCAGTTATGGTCCACTCATGGTTTGTGAGTTCGAACCCAGTGTTGGGCTCTGTGCTGGCAGTGCAGAGCCTGCTTGAGATTCTCTCTCCCTCTCTCTCTCTACCCTTCCCTGCTTGCTCTGTCTCTCAAAATAAATAAATAAATTTTTAAAAAATTTAAAGATATTTGATCTGTCTTGGAGTTGAGCTTTTGATGGACTTAGTTTAGGGGAGGAGTGATTATGACACTGTTTAAATACAGTATTCTATTTAAAGTACTTGGATTTGTGGTTATTAAACTTTTCAGGCTACATACCACTTGGATAATCTAATGAAATCAATGGGCCTTTTCCTCAGGAAAATTAACATACTCAAATTTTTTCATAAAATTTCCAAGGACTCACAGATTAGGAATTTCTCTATGAAGGGCATCAATTTCCCAAAACGTCATCCCCACATTATAATGGGGTTTCTTAGTATATCTCCTCTTCTCCACTGACCCCAGATAATATTATCATTTATTTATTGCCTACTATTTGCCAGGCATTTCACATGAATTATAATTTCTCACAACAAACCTGCAAGACAGGTAACTTTCCTATTCTACATTTAAGTAAATTGGGACACATACAGGTGAAATAAACTTTCTCAAGACACACAACAGTTCTCAAAGATCTTCACTACAGCTGACCTCCATGCTTGCCCCATCACAAGCCCATGCCTCCAACTCAAGACATTTATTTCTAGCATAAACAATATTGTCTATAACACTTCAAAAATATGATGATAAGTTTCAATAAATGAATATTTTTTACTCAATAAATATTTGACTCTGTATCAGGTATTGTGCTAGATGCTAAGAAAACAATAAATAAATAAATGTAAAGCACATGACTTTCCTTTTATGAGCCCACAGATAAAACATAGAGGTACAATTTAATAATTGAAATAGAAAAACACTCACTGATCAATTTAAGTTGAATAATCACATGTAAAGTAACTAATGATTTGCTGTTCTTAAGCACTTGAGAAGAAAAAATCCTCCATCCATTGTTATAGAGGAACTAATATCACAAAATGTCACTCCCAGTAACCAATATCTCACCTTCTACCTTTCCCTTATTTTGGAATCAGAGTTGAGTGTGAGCCTAGATCCACCACTTACCAGCTATGTGATTTGGGACAAATTATTTAAGTATATTTGTACCCCAGAGTCTCTGCCCAAAAAACCCCTAGTATAACAAGACTATTGCTCCCATAGTCTTAATTTTTAATATCATACTTGTGAACTCTTGGCACCAAGTTGGCAGTTGGGTAATACTTAGCACTATTGTTTAACAGATGTGAAGAGCATTTTCCTAATAGCTCCTAGTTTGATTCCTTAGAAATGACTCCAGCTTGCTACCCTGAAATGTTTGTTTTTTTATTAGGCTACAAACTAAGAAAATGAGTAAACTTGTAGCACAAAGAGCCTTTGATCTTTATTTGGAGAAAGATATCATTTTAAAGATAAAATTAAGAGTCATTACATTTAACATATAATAATATGTTTAATAATTGCATGTAAAAGATATAATTATATGGATAATAGTTTCTTCATTAGATTTAATTTATTATTAGTGGCAGAGTGAGATAGTTAAAAAGTTCTAAATTATTAATCAAGATACCTTGGTTCTATTCCTGGCTTTGCCACTAAATTGGTTATAAGAACTTGGACAAGTCATTACCCTTCTGGGTCTCAATTTCCCCATCTGGAAAATAGCTTAGGATTTAAGAGCATGGAGTGTGACGTAGACTGCCTGGGATTAAATTCAAGTTTATCCTCTTGCTAACAATAAGACCTACCTCAATTTCTCCATGAATAAAATGAGAATAATTATGATACCTATCTCAAAGTACTTGAGGGAGAATTAGGTGAGATAATACATTAAAAAAACATTTAAGTCCACAGGAAGATGGCGGCATAGGAGGACGCTGGGCTCACCTCGCGTCCTGCTGATCACTTAGATTCCACCTACACCTGCCTAAATAACCCAGAAAACCGCCAGAGGATTAGCAGAACAGAGTCACCGGACCCAAGTGCAGACGAGAGGCCCACTGAAGAGGGTAGGAAGGGCGGCGAGGCGGTGCGCGCTCCACGGACTGGCGGGAGGGAGCCCGGGCAGAGGGGCGGCTCACCAGCCAAGCAGAGCCCCCGAGTCCGGCTTGCAAAAGCGGAGGGGCCTGACGGAAAGTGTTCCGACAGCAAGCCTGACTTAGCGTCTGGGAGGTCATAAGTTAACAGCTCTGCTCGGAAAGCGGGAAGGCTGGAGGACAAAGGCAGGGTGAGCTGCGGAGCCCCCGGACGACAGAGCTCAGTTTGGCGGGGAACAAAGGCGCTCGCCAGCGCCATCTCCCCCGCCCATCCCCCAACCAAAATCCCAAAGGGAACCGGTTCCGGCCAGGGAAATTGCTCGCTCCGCGCAAACACCCAACTCTGTGCTTCTGCGGAGCCAAACCTCCGGCAGCGGATCTGACTCCCTCCGGCTGCCACAGGGCCCCTCCTGAAGTGGATCACCTAAGGAGAAGTGAGCTAAGCCTGCCCCCCCCTGCCGCCGTGCACCTTGCCTTCCCACCCCAGCTAATACGCCAGATCCCCAGCATCACAAGCCTGGCAGTGTGCAAGTAGCCCAGACGGGCCACGCCACCCCACAGTGAATCCCGCCCCTAGGAGAGGGGAAGAGAAGGCACACACCAGTCTGACTGTGGCCCCAGCGGTGGGCTGGGGGCAGACATCAGAACTGACTGCAGCCCCGCCCACCAACTCCAGTTATACACCACAGCACAGGGGAAGTGCCCTGCAGGTCCTCACCACACCAGGGACTATCCAAAATGACCAAGCGGAGCAACTCCCCTCAGAAGAATCTCCAGGAAATAACAACAGCTAATGAGCTGATCAAAAAGGATAGCCAAATTATGGAAAGAGCCTAAATGTCCATCAACTGATGAATGGATAAAGAAATTGTGGTTTATATACACAATGGAATACTATGTGGCAATGAGAAAAAATGAAATATGGCCTTTTGTAGCAACGTGGATGGAACTGGAGAGTGTGATGCTAAGTGAAATAAGCCATACAGAGAAAGACAAATACCATATGGTTTCACTCTTATGTGGATCCTGAGAAACTTAACAGGAACCCATGGGGGAGGGGAAGGAAAAAAAAAAAAAAGAGGTTAGAGTGGCAGAGAGCCAAAGCATAAGAGACTGTTAAAAAACTGAGAACAAACTGAGGGTTGATGGGGGGTGGGAGGGTGGGGAGGGTGGGTGATGGGTATTGAGGAGGGCACCTTTTGGGATGAGCACTGGGTGTTGAATGGAAGCCAATTTGTCAATAAATTTCATATAAAAAAATAAATAAATAAAAAATAAAAATAAATAAATTGTCAAAAAAACTGAGAACAAACTGAGGGTTGATGGGGGGTGGGAGGGAGGGGAGGGTGGGTGATGGGTATTGAGGAGGGCACCTTTTGGGATGAGCACTGGGTGTTGTATGGAAACCAATTTGTCAATAAATTTCATATATAAAAAAAAAGGATTTAAATAATATAACAGAAAGTGAATTTAGAATAATAGTCATAAAATTAATCGCTGGGCTGGAAAACAGTATACAGGACAGCAGAGAATCTCTTGCTACAGAGATCAAGGGACTAAGGAACAGTCACGAGGAGCTGAAAAACGCTTTAAATGAAATGCAAAACAAAATGCAAACCACGACCGCTCGGATGGAAGAGGCAGAGGAGAGAATAGGTGAACTAGGAGATAAAGTTATGGAAAAAGAGGAAGCTGAGAAAAAGAGAGATAAAAAAATCCAGGAGTATGAGGGGAAAATTAGAGAACTAAGTGATACACTAAAAAGAAATAATATACGCATAATTGGTATCCCAGAGGAGGAAGAGAGAGGGAAAGGTGCTGAAGGGGTACTTGAAGAAATAATAGCTGAGAACTTCCCTGAACTGGGGAAGGAAAAAGGCATTGAAATCCAAGAGGCACAGAGAACTCCCTTCAGACGTAACTTGAATCGATCTTCTGCACGACATATCATAGTGAAACTGGCAAAATACAAGGACAAAGAGAAAATTCTGAAAGCAGCAAGGGGTAAACGTGCCCTCACATATAAAGGGAGACCTATAAGACTCGTGACGGATCTCTCGTTTCAAACTTGGCAGGCCAGAAAGAATTGGCACGAGATTTTCAGTGTGCTAGACAGAAAAAATATGCAGCCGAGAATCCTTTATCCAGCAAGTCTGTCATTTAGAATAGAAGGAGAGATAAAGGTCTTCCCAAACAAACAAAAACTGAAGGAATTTGTCACCACTAAACCAGCCCTACAAGAGATCCTAAGGGGGACCCTGTGAGACAAAGTACCAGAGACATCACTACAAGCATAAAACATACAGACATCACAATGACTCTAAACCCGTATCTTTCTATAATAACACTGAATGTAAATGGATTAAATGCGCCAACCAAAAGACATAGGGTATCAGAATGGATAAAAAAACAAGACCCATCTATTTGCTGTCTACAAGAGACTCATTTTAGACCTGAGGACACCTTTAGATTCAGAGTGAGGGGATGGAGAACTATTTATCATGCTACTGGAAGCCAAAAGAAAGCTGGAGTAGCCATACTTATATCAGACAAACTAGACTTTAAATTAAAGGCTGTAACAAGAGATGAAGAAGGACATTATATAATAGTTACAGGGTCTATCCATCAGGAAGAGCTAACAATTATAAATGTCTATGCGCCGAATACCGGAGCCCCCAAATATATAAAACAATTACTCATAAACATAAGCAACCTTATTGATAAGAATGTGGTCATTGCTGGGGACTTTAACACCCCACTTACAGAAATGGATAGATCATCTAGACACACGGTCAATAAAGAAACAAGGGCCCTGAATGAGACATTGGATCAGATGGACTTGACAGATATATTTAGAACTCTGCATCCCAAAGCAACAGAATATACTTTCTTCTCCAGTGCACATGGAACATTCTCCAAGATAGATCAAATACTGGGTCACAAAACAGCCCTTCATAAGTATACAAGAATTGAAATTATACCATGCATACTTTCAGACCACAATGCTATGTAGCTTGAAATCAACCACAGGAAAAAGTCTGGAAAACCTCCAAAAGCATGGAGGTTAAAGAACACCCTACTAACGAATGAGTGGGTCAACCAGGCAATTAGAGAAGAAATCAAAAAATATATGGAAACAAACGAAAATGAAAATACAACAATCCAAACGCTTTGGGACGCAGCGAAGGCAGTCCTGAGAGGAAAATACATTGCAATCCAGGCCTATCTCAAGAAACAAGAAAAATCCCAAATACAAAATCTAACAGCACACCTAAAGGAAATAGAAGCAGAACAGCAAAGGCAGCCTAAACCCAGCAGAAGAAGAGAAATAATAAAGATCAGAGCAGAAATAAACAATATAGAATCTAAAAAAACTGTAGAGCAGATCAACAAAACCAAGAGTTGGTTTTTTGAAAAAATAAACAAAATGGACAAACCTCTAGCCAGGCTTCTCAAAAAGAAAAGGGAGATGACCCAAATAGATAAAATCATGAATGAAAATGGAATTATTACAACCAATCCCTCAGAGATACAAACAATTATCAGGGAATACTATGAAAAATTATATGCCAACAAATTGGACAACCTGGAAGAAATGGACAAATTCCTGAACACCCACACTCTTCCAAAACTCAATCAGGAGGAAATAGAAAGCTTGAACAGACCCATAACCAGCGAAGAAATTGAATCGGTTATCAAAAATCTCCCAACAAATAAGAGTCCAGGACCAGATGGCTTCCCAGGGGAGTTCTACCAGACATTTAAAGCAGAGATAATACCTATCCTTCTCAAGCTATTCCAAGAAATAGAAAGGGAAGGAAAACTTCCAGACTCATTCTATGAAGCCAGTATTCCTTTGATTCCTAAACCAGACAGAGACCCAGGAAAAAAAGAGAAGTACAGGCCAATATCCCTGATGAATATAGATGCAAAAATTCTCAATAAGACACTAGCAAATCGAATTCAACAGCATATAAAAAGAATTATTCACCATGATCAAGTGGGATTCATTCCTGGGATGCAGGGCTGGTTCAACATTCGCAAATCAATCAACGTGATACATCACATTAACAAAAAAAAAGATAAGAACCATATGATCCTGTCAATCGATGCAGAAAAGGCCTTTGACAAAATCCAGCACCCTTTCTTAATAAAAACCCTTGAGAAAGTCGGGATAGAAGGAACATACTTAAAGATCATAAAAGCCATTTATGAAAAGCCCACAGCTAACATCATCCTCAAAGGGGAAAAACTGAGAGCTTTTTCCCTGAGATCAGGAACACAACAGGGATGCCCACTCTCACCGCTGTTGTTTAACATAGTGCTGGAAGTTCTAGCATCAGCAATCAGACAACAAAAGGAAATCAAAGGCATCAAAATTGGCAAAGATGAAGTCAAGCTTTCGCTTTTTGCAGATGACATGATATTATACATGGAAAATCCGATAGACTCCACCAAAAGTCTGCTAGAACTGATACATGAATTCAGCAAAGTTGCAGGATACAAAATCAATGTACAGAAATCAGTTGCATTCTTATACACTGATAATGAAGCAACAGAAAGACAAATAAAGAAACTGATCCCATTCACAATTGCACCAAGAAGCATAAAATACCTAGGGATAAATCTAACCAAAGATGTAAAGGATCTTTATGCTGAAAACTATAGAAAGCTTATGAAGGTAATTGAAGATTTAAAGAAATGGAAAGACATTCCCTGCTCATGGATTGGAAAAATAAATATTGTCAAAATGTCAATACTACCCAAAGCTATCTACACATTCAATGCAATCCCAATCAAAATTGCACCAGCATTCTTCTCGAAATTAGAACAAGCAATCCTAAAATTCATATGGAACCACAAAAGGCCCCGAATAGCCAAAGGAATTTTGAAGAAGAAGACCAATGCAGGAGGCATCACAATCCCAGACTTTAGTCTCTACTACAAAGCTCTCATCATCAAGACAGCATGGTATTGGCACAAAAACAGACACACAGACCAATGGAATAGAATAGAAACCCCAGCACTAGACCCACAAACATATGGCCAACTCATCTTTGACAAAGCAGGAAAGAACATCCAATGGAAAAAAGACAGCCTCTTTAACAAATGGTGCTGGGAGAACTGGACAGCAACATGCAGAAGGTTGAAACTAGACCACTTTCTCACACCATTTACAAAAATAAACTCAAAATGGATAAAGGACCTAAATGTGAGACAGGAAACCATCAGAACCTTAGAGGAGAAAGCAGGAAAAGACCTCTCTGTCCTCAGCCATAGCAATCTCTTACTCGACACATCCCCAAAGGCAAGGGAATTAAAAGCAAAAATGAACTATTGGGACCTTATGAAGATAAAAAGCTTCTGCACAGCAAAGGAAACAACCAACAAAACTAAAAGGCAACCAACGGAATGGGAAAAGATATTTGCAAATGACATATCGGACAAAGGGCTAGTATCCAAAATCTATAAAGAGCTCACCAAACTCCACACCCGAAAAACAAATAACCCAGTGAAGAAATGGGAAGAAAACATGAATAGACACTTCTCTAAAGAAGACATCCAGATGGCCAACAGGCACATGAAAAGATGTTCAGCGTCGCTCCTTATCAGGGAAATACAAATCAAAACCACACTCAGGTATCACCTCACGCCAGTCAGAGTGGCCAAAATGAACAAATCAGGAGACTATAGATGCTGGAGAGGATGTGGAGAAACGGGAACCCTCTTGCACTGTTGGTGGGAATGCAAATTGGTGCAGCCGCTCTGGAAAGCAGTGTGGAGGTTCCTCAGAAAATTAAAAATAGACCTACCCTATGACCCAGCAATAGCACTGCTAGGAATCTACCCAAGGGATACAGGAGGACTGGTGCATAGGGGCACTTGTACCCCAATGTTCATAGCAGCACTCTCAACAATAGCCAAATTATGGAAAGAGCCTAAATGTCCATCAACTGATGAATGGATAAAGAAATTGTGGTTTATATACACAATGGAATACTATGTGGCAATGAGAAAAAATGAAATATGGCCTTTTGTAGCAACGTGGATGGAACTGGAGAGTGTGATGCTAAGTGAAATAAGCCATACAGAGAAAGACAGATACCATATGGTTTCACTCTTATGTGGATCCTGAGAAACTTAACAGGAACCCATGGGGGAGGGGAAGGAAAAAAAAAAAGAGGTTAGAGTGGGAGAGAGCCAAAGCATAAGAGACTGTTAAAAACTGAGAACAAACTGAGGGTTGATGGGGGGTGGGAGGGAGGGGAGGGTGGGTGATGGGTATTGAGGAGTGCACCTTTTGGGATGAGCACTGGGTGTTGTATGGAAACCAATTTGTCAATAAATTTCATATATAAAAAAAAAAAACAAGCCCTGCAAGAAATATTAAACGTGACTCCTTTCATAGGAAGGAAAGACCAAATGTAACAAACACTAGAAAGGAAAAGAGAACATCACCAGAAGCAATGACAAAACAACTAAAATGGCAATAAACACATATCTATAAAGAATTACTCTGAATGAGGTGCCTGCTTGGCTCAGTCAGTTAGGCCTCCAACTCTTGACTTCAGCTGAGGTCATGATCTCATGGTTTACAGGATCAAGCCCCATATAAGGCTGCATGCTGAAAGCATGGAGCCTTCTTGGGATTTTCTCTCTCCCTTTCTCTCTCTTTCCCTCTCTCTTTATCTCTCTTTCTCTCAAATTAAATAAAAAATATTAAAAAAAAGAATTATTCTGAATGTAACTGGACTAAACACTCCAGTTGAAAGACATAGGGTGTCAGAATGGGTGAAAAAACAAGACCCATCTATATTCTGCCTACAAGAGACTCATTTTAGACCTAAAGACACCTTTAGACCAAGAAATTGAAAATAGGGATATGGAGAAACATTTATCATGCAAATAGACATCAAAAGAAAGCCAGACTAACAATAATTATCAGACAAACTAGATTTTAAACCTAAGATGGTAACAAGAGATGAAGAAAGGCATTATATCATAATAAAGGGGACAATCAAACAAGAAGATCTAGCGATTGCAAATATTTATGCACCCAACATGAAAGCACCCAAATACATAAAACTATTAATAATAAACATAAAGCAACTCATAATAATACAATAATAGTAGGGGACTTTAACACCCCACTTACAACAATGGAGAGATCATCTAAGCAGAAATCAGCAACGAAACAAGGTTTTGAATGACACACTGGACCAGATGGACTTAACAGATATATTCAGAACATTTCATCCTGAAGCAATAGGATACACATTCTTCTCAAGTGCTCTATTCTTCAGAATAGGTCACGTATTAAGCCACAAACCAGGATTCAACAAGTAAAAAAGATTGAGATCATACCATGCACCTTTTCTGACTACAACGCTATGAAAATGGAAGTCAACCACAAGAAAAATTTGGAAAGACCAAAAATACATAGAGGTTAAAAAACATGCCACTAGGGGCACCTGGGTGGTGCAGTCAGTTGGGGGTCCAACTTCGGCTCAGGTCATGATCTCGCTGTTCCTGAGTTCAAGCCCTGCATTGGGCTCTGTGATGACAGCTCAGAGCTTGGAGCGTGTTTTGAATTCTGTGTCTCCCTCTCTCTCTGCCCCACCCCCACTCGTGCTCTGTCTCTCAAAAATAAAATAAACATTAATAAAAAATATACCATTAAACAATGAATGGGTCAACAAGGAAATCAAAGAAGAAATAAAAAGCCATGGAAACAAATGAAAATGAAAACACAATGGTCCAAAACTTTTGGGATGCAGCAAAACCCAGGTAGTAACCTCTTTGACACTGGTTATAGTAACTGCTTACTAGATATGTCTTCTGAGGCAAGGGAAATAAAAGCAAAAATAAACTATTTGGGACTGTATCAAAGTAAAACGCTTCTGCACAGCAAAGGAAACAATCAACAAAACTAAAAGGCAACTACAGAATGGAAGGAGATATTTGCAAATGACATATCTGATAAAGGGTTAGTATCCAAAATAAATAAAGAACTTATAAAACTCAAAACCCCAAAAATGAATAATCCAGTTAATAAGTGGTCAGAAGACCTGAATAGACATTTTTCCAAAGAAGACACACAGATGGATAACGCACAGGAAAAGATGCTCAACATCACTCACCATCAGGGAAATACAAACCAAAACTATAATGAGATATCACCTCATGCCTGTGAGAATGGCTTAAACTCAACAACACAAGGAACAACAGGTGTTGGCAGGGATGTGGAGAAAGGGGAACACTTCTGCACAGCTGGTGGGAATGCAAACTGATGTAACCACTGTGTAAAACAGTATGGAGGTCCCTCAATAAGTTAAAAATAGAACTACACTATGATCCAGCAATTGCACTAGTAGGAATTTACCCAAAGATACAAAAATATTAATTCAAAAGGATACATGCAACCTGATGTTTATAGCAGCATTATCTATAACAGCCAAATTATGGGAAGAACCCAAGTGTCCATTGATGAATGGATGAAGAAGAGGTGGTATGTATATACAATGGAATATTACTCAGCTATGAAAAAGAATGAAATCTTGTCATTTGAAATGACATGGATGGAGCTAAAGTATTATTCTAAACTAAATAAGCCAGTCAGAGGAAAACAAATCCCATATGATTTCACTCATGTGTGGAATTTAAGAAACAAAACAAATGAGCCAAGGAACAAAAAGAGAGAAAGAGAGGCAAACTATAGAGAACAAACTGATATTTACCAGAGATGGGTGGGGGAATGGGTTGAATAGGTGATGGAGATTAAGGAGTGCACTTGTGATGATTAACCAGTGTTGTACAGAAGTGTTGAATCACTATATTGTACACCATGAAACTAATATTACACTGTATCTTAAGTGACTGGAATTCATTTGTTCTTTGTGTTTGTGAGTCTGTTTCTGTTTGGTTTTGTTTGTTCATTTGTTTTTATTTTTAGATTCCACATATAAGTGAAACTATATGATATTTGTATTTCTCTAACTTGTTTCACTTATTGTACCCTCTAGGTACATTCATGTTGTAAATGGCAAAACTTTAGTCTTTTTTATGGCTGAATAATATTTGTGTGTGTGTGTGTGTGTGTGTGTGTGTGTGTCCTTTTAATGTATTGAATTCAGCTTGTTAATGTTTTGTTGAGGATTTTTACATCTATGTTCAATAGGGATATAGGTACACATTTTTTTTTATTTTGTAGGGTTTTTGTTTAAGTATCAGTAATGCTAGTCTTGCGGAATGTGTTTGGAAGCATTCCCTTCTCTTCAGTTTTTTAGAGTCGTTTGAAAAGGATATGTATTAACTCTTCTTTAAATGTTTGGTAGAACTCACCAGTGAAGCTGTCTATTTCCTGGGCTTTTGTTTGCTGTGACTTTTTTTGATTAATGATTTAATTTCATTACTAGTAATTGATCAATTCAGATTTTCTATTACTTCCTGATTGAGTCTTGGAAGATTGTATATTTCTAGTAATTTACCCATTTTTTCTAGGTTGCCCAGTTTGTTGGCATATAATTGTTCTAGTGTTGTCTTACGGTCCTTTGTATTTCTGTGGTATTGGTTGTAACTTCCACTCTTTCATTTCTAATTTTATTTGAGTAATCTTTTTTCTTTTCTTTTTGGTGAGTCTGACTAAAGGTTTATAGATTTTGTTTGTCTTTTCAAAGAAGCAGGTCTTGGTTTTATTGATATTTTCTATTTATTTTTTAGTCTATTTCATTTATTTCCACTCTGATTCTCATTATTTTTCTGTTCTTTAATTTTGGGATTTTTTTTTCTTTTTCTAGTTCCTTTAGGTATAAAGTTAGATTGCTTATTTCAGATTATTCTTTTTTCTTGAAATGGGCCTGTATTGCTATAAACTTCCCTCTTAAAACTGCTTAAGACTCCATCCCATATATTTTAAATGTTATTAATTAATTAATTATGTATTTATTTTGGGGAGACAGAGAGAGAGAGAGAGAGAGAGAGAGAGAGAGAGACAGGCAGAGAGAGAAGGAGAGAGAATCCCCAAACAGGCTCCTCATTGTCAGTGAAGAGCCTGATGTGAGGCTTGAACCCATGAACCGTGAGATCATAACCTGAGCCAAAACCAAGAGTCGGATGCTTAACTGACTGAGCCACCCAGGCGCCCCTCAAAATGTTATAATTTAATTCTCATTTGTCTTGAGGTACTTTTTTACTTCCTCTTTGATTTCCTTGTTGACCCATTGTTTGTTTAGCAGTATGTTTCTGAGTCTTCATATGTTTGTGTTCTTTCCGTTTTTCTTCTTGTAATTATTTTTAATTTTATACCATTGTGGTCAGAAAAGATGTTTGATATTTCATTCTTCTTAAATTTATTCAGAATTATATTTTATAGCCTAACATTTAATATATACTGGAGAGTGCTCCATGTGTACTTGAGAAGAATGTATATTCTGTTTTGGAGTGGATTCTATATATATCTATAAAGTGTGTATAATCTATTATGTTGTTTAAGGCCACTGTTTCATTTTCTGTCTGGATGATTTATCCATTAATGTAAGTGCTGTGTTAAAGTCCCCTACTATTATTGTATTACTGTCAATTTCTCCCTTTATGTGTATTAATATTTGCTTTATATATTTCAGCCCTGCAATGTTGATACATAAATGTTTACAAGTGCTGTAGCTTCTTGTTGGATTGATCCCTTTGTCATCATGTAATACCCTTGGTACAGAACCTCTTTTAAAATTTATTTTCTCTGCTCTATGTATTGCTACCCCAGTCTTCATTTCATTTCCATTTGCATGGAATATCTATTTCCAACCTTTCACTTTCAATCCATGTGTGCCTTCACATGTGAACTGAGTCTCTTGTAGACAGCATACAGATGGATTTTATTTTTTGTCCACTCAGCTACTCTATGTTTTTTGATTGCAGAATTTAATCCATTTACATTTATTTTATTTTATTTTATTTTATTTTATTTTATTTTATTTTTTACATTTATTTATTTTTGAGAGACAGAGAGAGACAGAGCACAAGTTGGGGGAGGGGCAGAGAGAGAAGGAGACACAGAATCCGAAGCAGGCTCCAGGCTCTGAGCCATCAGCACAGAGCCCGATGCAGGGTTCAAACTCACAAACCATGGATCAGGACCTGAGCTGAAGTTGGACACTTAACCGACTGAGCCACCCAGGCGTCCCAATCCATTTACATTTAAAGTAACTCTTGATAGGTATGTACTGACTGACATTTTGTTAGTTTGTTTTCTGGTTGTTTTGCAGTCCTCTGGCTTTTCTTTTGCTCTCTTGTGATTTTGTGACTTTCTTTAGTGTTATGTTTGAATTCATTTCTCTTTATTTCTTTTTTGCGTATCTTTTATAGGATTTTTGTTTGTGGTTATCATGAGGTTTGTAACAACATATGTATATAGCAGTTTATTTTAAGTTGGTGGTCACTTAAGTTTGAATGCATTCTCTTCCCTCCCAAGTTTTATGCTTTTAATGTCATATTTTTCATCTTTTTATTTTCTGTATCCCTTAACTAATTATCGTAGATATAATTGATTTTACTACTTTTATCTTTTAACTTTTATACTAGCTTTAGAGAAGTCGTTGATCCACTACCTTACTAACTGCTTACATTTACCACTGATATTTTTTCATATATTTTCTTACTTCTAGTTATGGAAATAACTTTTGCACTTAGAAAAGTCCTTCAATATATCTTATAAGGGCAGTTTGGTGGCGATGAACTATTTTAGTTTTTGCTTCTCTGGAAAACTCTTTATCTCCCTTTCAATTCTGAATGATAACCTTGATAAATAGCAAATCCTCAGTTGTAAGTTTTTCCCTTCAGCACTTTTTATATATCAAGCCACTCCCTTCTGGCCTGCAAAGTTTTGCTGAAAAAATCAGCTGAATGTCTTATGTGAGTTGTCATATATGTAACTAATTTCTTTTGTTGCTTTTAAGATTCACTCTTTTCTAAATTTTAGACATTTCAATTATAATGTGTCTTAATGTGGATTTCCTGGGGTTCATCTTGCTTGGGACTCTCTGGGATTCCTGGACCTGGGTGCCTGTTTCTTTCCCCAAGATTAAGGAAATTTTCAGCTATTATTTCTTCAAATAAATTTTCTGCCCCTTTCTCTCTTCTACTGGGACCACTTTCATGCATATGTTTTATGCTTGATATTGTCCTAGAGGTCCTTTAAACTATACTTTTTAATAAAAATTATTTTTTCTTTTTATTGTTCAGTTTGGGTGATTTTCACTACCCTGCCTCCTACATTGCTGATCTGTTCTGCATCATCTAATCTGCTATTTATGCCCTCTGGTGTATTTTTCATTTCTGTTGTATTCTTCAGCTCTGATTGGTAATTTTTTATATTTCTAATCTTTTTGTTAAAGTTCTCACTGTATTCATCCATTTTTCTCCCAAGTTTGATAAGTATCTTTATGAACATTGCTTTGAACTCTTTATTGGATAGATTGTTTATCTCCATTTTCATTTAGCTCTTTTTCTGAGATATTTCCTTGTTCCTTCATTTAGAACATATTTCTCTGTTTCCTCATTTTGTCTAACTCTCTATGTTTGTATCTATCTGTTAGGTAGTTCAACTACATCTCATGGTCTTTAAGGAATGAGCTTATATAGGAGATGTACTGTGAGTCCCAGAAGCACAATCTCCCTTGGTTCCCAGAGTCAGGTGTTCCAGGGTTGTCCCCTGTGTGGATTTGATGTGCCCTACTGTTGTGGTGGGTCCATGACTGCTGTGGGCACATTGATGGGTGGGAGTGACCCCCAGTCTGTCTGGCTGCAAGGCCTGGCTGCAACTTCTGTGGATGCTTTGGTGGGCAGAGTTATCACCATATTCACTGCAAGCAAGGCTCAGATGAGGTGCAGGATTGTGTGGGACTCTCACTGGTTCATATCAACTCATGTTAGCAGCCTAGAGGGAGAATTCCAAAATGTTGCCCACCAGCACCAGGATCTACATGGGAGAACAAGACAGCAAAGATGGCTGTCACCAGTCTCAATCCCTGAGGCAAGGTCCAGCTGCCTCCTGCCTTGGAGGTGCTCCAAGATTAGTAAGTAAGGCTCCTTCACCTATGCATGAGTCTATTTACTTTTTCATATGGTATTTTGGGGCTGTTTTCCAGGTTGAGTGAGCCTGCACATGAGCCTTTTAAGAGAATGTTTTCCTTTTCCTACAGCCAGAGTTTTCCTGAATGCCTTCCCTGTTGTTTTTCAAAGCCAGGTATCTCCTCCAGGGCTTGTCTCTCCTGTACGGGATATAAGGGTTGGGGTTACTAGAGAAAAAATTTTGCCGATTGGGGACATCTTAACCAAGGATTCAAACATTGCAGTACTATTATTAGGACAAGCTGACATTATAATGTGCCTCCTGATGAGATACAACATAAAGTACACACTAGGACCTATGAAGTATTCTTGCCAGAAATGTTTATCCTAATCTATTTTCTATCTGAGAATTATCCCATGTAATAAAATACCACAATTTGTTTATCTGTTCCTCTATTAACAGTTAAACATTAACAGTTTCTAGTGCTTGATTGTTATGAATAAATATTCTTTTTTGGACATATCCTTTTTCTTTAATACAGTAGCATAATTTGGAAACCATAGCTTATTTCCTGATTTTTTCATTCTGCTCCTTTTATGGCTGAAGACTGAGTTTGGTGGGTGAGGATTAAGTGTTAGTAGGTGGTACATTATGTTGCTCTTTACCTTATTCTGAATTATATTCACTGTAAAAGGTAGTGTAATGTGACTCACTTATAGATATATATGGCGTGTGTGCCATGCTTCTAAGGCCTTTGTTCCTCTACAAGTTCCTGAATTTGTTCTGGTAATCCCTTAGGCAGACTCTAATCCTGGTTGTAGATTTCAAAGACCTGAAGGGTGATAGACTTTATTGTAAACCAGATCAAAAAGTGTGACAGCTATAAACACATGGGGACTATGGCTACTTGTAAGATTGGGGTAGCAGAAAAAGACAATGAAATAAATTATCACAAATCCAAAAGAGAAAATATAGCAAAAAAATTAGTGTACTAAAAAAGGACTGTGGCAGTATTGCTTGGCCTTGAGAATCCACTTGGCACAGCAACAGCTTTAGGACTTTGGCAGCAGGCAGAGAAACTACAGTATGTTTTAAATGAACACGGAACCACAGCCCAAGAGACCATTGTGGCTTTAGAAATGTCATAAAGCAGGGGTGCCTGGGTGGCTAAGTCGGTTAGGCTTCCCACTTCAGTTCAGGTCATGATCTCATGGTTCGTGAGTTCGAGCCCCATGAGTTCAAGCCCCGTGAGTTTGAGCCCTGTGAGTTGGAGCCCTGTATTGGGTTCTGTACTGACAGCTCAGAGCCTGGAACCTGCTTTGGATTCTGTGTCTCCCTCTCTCTCTACCCCTCCCCCGCTCATGCTCTGTCTCTCTCTGTCTCTCAAAAATAAATAAATGTTAATTTTTTTAATTTAAAGAAATGTCAGAAGGAAAACCAGAGGATTATCAAGAAATAAAGGTAGAGAAGGCTTAATATCTTAGAAGCCAAATTCAGCTTACATTAAAAGGAAAAGAAGAAGGAGCCCCCAAAGATGTCCCTAAGCCTAAAAACTGTTTGATATGAGACTAGGAAAAGAAGGATATATTTTCCGTTATTAAGTCAAGGAAGATAACTCAGATCTAAGAGATTCAACAGAAAAGGAAAAATATGAGAATAAACTAGAATGACCTCCCATCACCCCACCCCCTCCTGCCAGGGAACCCAGATCCAGAAAACCATTTAGGTGCCCTCTGAAAACTGCAAAGTGTAATCAACAAGAGCAGATTACAATCTTTTTGATGACTTATTATAAAATATTCAGAAAAAATTCAAGAGAACAAGATCATGATGAGCAGTGTAGGATACTTCAAGAATTATTTAGTGTGTTTCAGGTGACACAGTACTTGTCATTGGAGAATCAGGTATGGCCTGGACCCGGAGGGAAGATGCTCATGGCACTTAGGGAGTTAGGATTCCAAGGAAAGGGGAGAAAATATTAAATCACCAAAGTAGGATCTCAATATATATGGGTCTTGTCTGCATTAGATAATTGAATGATGCGAAAATACCTCCTGGAAGAAATTCCCTTATTCTTCACAGGGATGTAAAAGTGGGTAAGGAGGTTTTATTTGACCAGCAGATACTTTCTGTAGACCTGTAACTTTTTTCTTTACAGTTTTCACCATGGGAGGGATCCCATAAGGCAAAACCTAAAGAAGTATGTTTGGAAAACAAAAAGAAAGGAAAAAGGACAAAAGACACTATGATCCAACAAGATAGTATGACCCTACACATGCTAGAGAGGACACAGGACACTAAGAAATAAATAAGGGAAAAACAGAAGGAAATGGAAGAACTGGAGGGAAAGCAAGGTTTCAGGAAAGAAGACATGGCTGAAGACATACTGGTGCTCACTGAGGGGCACAACTTTTGGAAGCATCAACAGCAGCTTCAGTTCAGGGATTTGTTGAGGGTGCTTTACTTGTTGAGTCATTTGTGAGGACAAGGGGTGAACCTTTTCTAAAAGGCAGGTTTTTGTAGTCATAAGGAACCTAGAGTGGACAGCAACAACAGCATCAACTGTGGTACAAAACAAAACCCTTAAGAGTGGTTGTTAAGCCAAGTGAGAATGGAAAAAAAAAAAAAAGATTACAACTGCCTCACCTCCACTCCCTCCCTCAAGGAGGACCTCGTAATATGATTGGCTCAGATCCCTTGAGCCATGTTTGCTAGTGTATTTGGGTTGGTCACTATGGGTTAAAAGATTATATACTGCAGATGGCTTTCTCTTTCATGTTTTTCTGTCATTTGAGAAATTAAAACACTAAGCCAGAGTCTCCTGCATGACCAGCCATTTTGTTTTCTTGCCTCCTTCACTTGATATTTCAGGTACTTAATAGTTCTTACCAATTCAGTTGTCAATTACTAATAAGATTGGGGCTTGGCAGGAAAAGGTGAAGCCAATTTTGGACCTTCAGCCTAAGTTATATACTAAAAGCCAGCTTTTAATTTTTTTTTTAATTTTTAATTCCAGTAATCATAAAGTAGTGTTTTAATTCCTATCTATTCTTGTCCCTTACATGTATGACTCCTTTGTGGCTCTTATCATAGGGGAGATAATGAGGTTAAGTCAAAATATGACTATTCCTCAGTCCCTGTCCATAACACCAAATTACTATGATCAAAAACCTTACCCCAGCTTTTAACAGTCAGGACTTGTGGGATCAGGGCTTATAGTACTAGCCATATCCATTAGGATATGATCAAGTAACAGACTATAAATGAGGCAAAATGTGGCTAGTCCCTGGAAACACTGTCACTGATAAACTATTTTCTGATTTCTAATTAAAACTTGCCATAGAACCTATTTAATCCTTAGTGCATTCATTTTATGACCATTTAGTATCTACCTCGAAAAGTCCCCACATCAGTGAAATATCCCTGTGGAAATGAAGTTAGCTTCTTATTGCTAAGCTGATCAATAGGGGATGGAGGAACAGAGTTGATTTCTCAGTAATGAAATAGCCTCTCTTTGCTATGTCTACTGTTTCTTGTGTCCTCTTCCTGGGGATATGATAGGTGATTTATTTCTTTATATAGGCTTTCTGTATTCCCAAATATTCTATAATGTCTCAAGAATCAGGAAATTAAAAAAAAACAGAAAATCCTATAAATTGAAGGGATTTAATTAGGAGAGAGAAAAAGATCTTTACCCATAATTCCAGTCTGATCTTAGAAATCAAACCATAGCCCTTGAGGGAGAATTGTTAATACTGAAATGCTATAATTAAGAATGATACCCATCATAATAAATGATAAATAATATACTATTTGCATATTTCACATTTTTAGATCACCATATTCCTAAATTGTTTTTTATTTTTTGTACAACAATCAGTTGCTATCTCAACTATCTCTGAAAGAAAAAACTATTAGATTTTTATCTTAGTATCCCTCAGTCTTGGTTGCCCTTTCCACAGGTGATGGGATTTAAAAAAAGTTATCTTCAATTATCCTGTGTGCTCCTAAGGCAAAACATGGTCGTTAAAAGGTTGATGAAAGATCCCAGATACTGGTAGGGTAGAAGGCCCTGATAATGTCAGGGTGTAAAATAGGAATAATATCTTCCCATAACAGAGCAAGACTAAGTCATACTCCAAAAAGAGTTTTGACATCCAGGAGTAAAAGTTGAATTTGTTATTATCTGTTCTTATGAACATGGAGCAGACTACATCTTTAGCTGATATCAGAAAGAACAATACCTAATCTAAGTTTGGAGGTCCTCGTTAGTGTGGATAAAGAATCTGTTAGCCTTCATGGCATCCCTAGAAGATAGAGTCTCTGGGTGTATTCAGAATTCTTACACTGAGCTTTTGTCTTTCACCAAGTAAAGATGAAGCAGCCCTCACTCTCATCATTGAAGGTAAGAAGATCTCTCTGGTTTGCATGAGGGCCTGTGATATGGTCTTCCCTGTTTTTTTAATTAACTTAACCAAATTTTTATGTCTATAGTTCAATAAGCATTGAGAAATATATACACACATCCATGTAACTTTCACCCCAATCAAGAAATAGAATATTTCTATCACTCTAAAATATTCCTTCATGCTTCTTATCCAACTCCCAGCCCCAGGAAGCCACCAATCTGTTTTCAGTCATAATTGGTTAGTTTTATCTTTTCTAGAATTCTGATAAGTGCAATCATGCAGTATTTACTGTTTTGTGTCTGGATTTTTAAACTAAGCATGATTGTTTCAGATTCATCCATGTGGTGTTGTTTTTTTTCCATCCAAGTTGTTATATGTATTAATATTTGTGCTTTGTAAGAAAAGGTTTGTTAGAGTATTATTTATATACGATGAAATAGATTAACTGTGATACATTCATTTGTTGGAATACTGTACAACAATAAAAAGGAACGAACTAGAAAGAGAGAGGATTTGCCAAGTTCCTCACTCCACCATTCTGAAATTCTAACTCCTTCCATTTCATTATTTTATATTGCTGTATATTTCATTTTTGTATGTGTATGGTGTGAGGTAGAGGTCATGGTTTGCTTTTTCCCCATACAGATATCCAGTTGTCCAGCACTATTTATTGAAAACACTATCAGCTCTCCATTAAATTTCCTTTGTATTTTTGTGAAAAATCAAATGAAAAAAAACATTTGCAAATCACATATTTAATAAAGAATATGTAGATAACTTTCTAAACTCAACAGTGAGAAAACAAAGAACCCTATATTCTAATGGACAAGAGACTTAAATAGATGCTTCACCAAAAAAGATATACAGTTGGCAAACACAAGTGTAATGCCCCCGATTTCGAATCAGAGAGACACCAAGGAGCTGATACCAATGCAAATGCACGAGGGTTTATTTGTAAGCTCGAGCTTGGGCCCAAGTATACCCAACACAGCGGAGCAGGGACTTGGACCCCTAGGTTAAGAGGTGTAGCAGTTTTATAGGGGCCAGTGGCCAATGAGACTGTAACACACACAGAAAGTTGCATAGTCATGTCAGTCCACACGCAGGTGGCCAATTGAATTACAATTTA
This sequence comes from Lynx rufus, assembly GCF_022079265.1. Taxonomy (NCBI): domain Eukaryota; kingdom Metazoa; phylum Chordata; class Mammalia; order Carnivora; family Felidae; genus Lynx; species Lynx rufus. The sequence continues at coordinate 1,059,613 of NW_025814859.1, forward strand.
CCCTATAGTAACTGTTTGAACTAGCCTATCACTCTGGTCAGAATTGGCGCACAAGTTTGGCGGCCAAAAGGCGGGGTTTAAGAATTGGCGAGCAAGTTTGGCGGGCAAAAGGCGGGGTTTACATTCTTTGGCGGTTAGGGGTTCTGCATTCCTATATGAGCCGGTTTCCAGTAAGGGTGTGCTCAGCGGCTTGACTAGGGTGGGGGAGTGTCTTAAGCAATAAGTAGGTCATGTGGGGGTTATACATGAGATGGTGGGTGTAGCACAAAATGGAGTTAGTCTTGCTCTGCTTGTCCAGGGATAGGGGATTTTTGTTAAATTCCTTGGGTCCCACACCAGAAAAGATGTTCAACATTACAAGCCATTAGTAAAATCTAAATTAAGACCACAGAGGGGCACCTAGGTGGCTTAGATGGCTAAGTGTCCAACTCTTGATTTTGGCTCCAGTCATGATGTCACAGTTTGTGAGTTTGAGCCCCACATCGGGCTCTGGGCTGACAGTGCATGGAGCCTGCTTGGTATTCTGTCTCCCTCTCTCTCTCTGCCCCTCCCCGGCTTATTCTGTCTATCTCTGTCAAAATAAATAAACGTAAACTTAAAAAAAGATTACATAAAATGTACAAATGACTATAAGGCACATGTAAACATTAATCAGTTATCAGAGAAATACAAATAAAATTCACTACATATCTACCAGGTGGCTAAAATAAAAAAAAAATTATAATGTTGAATGCTGGTAAGAATGCAGAGAATATTGATAAATGTTAAATGCTGGTGAGGATGCATCAACTTAAGATCTCTCCTATATTGGTGATGGGAATGTAAAATGGTACAGCCACTTTGGAAAATATTCTGAAAGTTTTGTAAAGTATTAAACAGAGATTACTTCCAGAATGGAAGCATGAAATTTTACATGATCCCTCTTCTCAGCAAAACAACCATAACTGGTGAAAATTACTTAAAAAAAACCAACCATTTAAAGTCTCTGGAAATTTTTCTAAGGGTATAGCAAATGAAGAGAGATTTATTCGAGAAAACCTACTAAATCTTGGTAAAAGCAGTGAGAATCTAAGCTCAGTGACATAAGCTCCATTGTGGGCAAGTAAATCCAAGAATATGGGTTTTCTTCCCAAAAGGGGAAGGTAACTAGCATTTCTCATTTCCCCCAGATTCATATTGCAGCTCTATTACAACCAAACATGGTTGAGAGGATGGGGCTTCTTTCCCCGCAACAAGACTTAACTAATAGTAGAAGCTCTAACCTAGGCGTGGCAGGCCAAAAACACTTGTCCCCTATCACCCTCACCCCAGCTGACTTATAGGATATTTTCCAAAGCAAGAGAGGCAAGGCACGCTCTACTTATAAAGCAAGTGTGCCACTCTGATACAGGCCACTGTTCCCAACCTTAGCTCTGGGGCGGTGACACAGAGAATTTGTTCAAGGAAAGCCATAAGAATAGTGAACTCTGAAACTCTCCCAAAGGGAACTGCCTTTATTTGGAACACAGTGTGGTTAAGTTCAAGCCAAAGGGTGCTCTTGAAACACTGGAGATTTTTGTAGTAAGCAACTAAGAGGCTAGCAGCTTCATGAGAACATACTAAGCTAACTATAGGCCAATTTATTAGAGAGACTGAGGGAAAGAGACAGCTAAGAAAAGCCCTCTTGGAGTCAGAGCAAAACTCAAAAGCTGGCCTCAAAAACTACCTCTGCAAAGGGGTCCAAGTTTAATTGGATCAGACTGAAGAGCAATTTATGCCACAGGGCATTGTTGAAAAGAGTAGAGCAATTAGCTAGCAATTATGGTGCCTAACTGCTCTCAGTGCTACCAACAAAGACAGACAGCTTAACAGAGAAATCAGGGAAAGAGACAAAAGGAGCTCTTCAAAAACCACTGTCATTTCAGAGTGACTGCTTACATGCCTAAAACTGTGTCTTCTGAGGAACGACATTAGGTCTGCACATTACAGGGAAAATAGACTTTACTAAAATATAGTACATTTATACCACTAAACAAACAAAAAAAAGACAAAAAATACTAACAATAAACCCTGGGAGATGGAGGATCAGTAGAGTTGCTATATTATCTAAAATATCCAGCTTAAAATATAATTATATATTATAAATTTAAAAAAACAGGCAAGTTTAACTTATACACAAGAAAAGAAGCAGAAACCAAAACTGCCAGTGAGAGGGGCTTGGTGTTAGATTTGGGACACAAAGATTGAAGATTTACTATTATTTTATTTTATTGCTCTCTTTATGAGCTAAAATTTTTTTATTTTTTATTTTTTAATATGAAATTTATTGCCAAATTTGTTTCCATACAACACCCAGTGCTCATCCCAAAAGGTGCCCTCCTCAATACCCAACACCCACCCTCCCCTCCTTCCCACCACCCCATCAACCCTCAGATTGTTCTCAGTTTTTAAGAGTCTCTTATGTTTTGGCTCCCTCCCTAACCTTTTTTTTTTCCTTCCCCTCTCCCATGGGTTTCTCTTAAGTTTCTCAGGATCCACATAAGAATGAAAACATATGGTATCTGTCTTTCTCTGTATGACTTATTTCACTTAGCATAACACTCTCCAGTTCCATCCACGTTGCTACAAAAGGCCATATTTCACTCTTTCTCATTGCCACATAGTATTCCATTGTGTATTTAAACCACAATTTCTTTATCCATTCATCAGTTGATGGACATTTGGGCTCTTTCTATTTAGGCTATTGTTGAAAGTGCTGCCATAAACATTGGGGTACAAGTGCCCCTATGCATCAGCACTCCTATATCCCTTGGGTAAATTCCTAGCAGTGCTATTGCTGGGTCATAGGGTAGGTCTATTTTTAATTTTTTGAGGAACCTCCACACTGTTTTCCAGAGTGGCAGCACCAGTTTGCATTCCCACCAACAGTGCAAGAGGGGTCCTGTTTCTCCACATCCTCTCCAGCATCTATAGTCTCCTGATTTGTTCATTTTAGCTACTCTGACTGGCGTGAGGTAGTATTTGAGTGTGGTTGCAGATTTACTATTACAATAAATATGTTCCAAGAACTAGAGGAATTAGTATCCAAAATATATAAAGAACTTATAAAACTCGACACCCAAAAACTGAATAATCCAATTTAAAAATGGGCAGAGGACATGAATAAATATTTTTTTCCAAAGAAGACATCCAGATGGCCAACAGACACAGGAAAAGATGCGCAATATCACTCATTATCAGGCAAATACAAATCAAAACTATAATGAGATATCACCTCACACCTGTCAGAATGGCTAAAATGCACAACACAAGAAACAACAGGTGTTTGTGAGGATGCAGAGAAAGGGGAACTCTTCTGCACTGTTGGTAGGAATGTAAACTTGTGTGTAGCCACTGTGGAAAACAGTATGGAGAATAGTATGGAGGTTCTTCAAAAAGTTAAAAATAGAACTACCCTATGATCCAGTAATTGCACTAATAGGTATGTGCCCAAAGAATACAAAAATACTAATTTGAAGGAATACATGTGCCCTGATGTTTATGCAGCATTATCAACAATAGCCAAATTATGGAAAGATCCCAAATATCCATGGATTGCTAAGTAGATAAAGAAGATGTGTGTGTGTATATATGTACATATATATACACACACACACACACATATATATACACATACATATATATACGTACATATATATATGTATATGTGTGTATGTGTATATATATATATATATATATGTTACATACAGTGAAATATTATACAGCCATCAATAGAATGAAACCTTGCCATTTGCAATGACATGGCTGGAGTTAGAAGAGTGTTATGGTAAGTGAAATAAGTCAGTCAAAGAAAGACAAATATCATATGATTTCACTCATATGTGGAGTTTAAGAAACAAAACAAATGAGCAAAGAGACAAAAAAAGAGATAGATGCAAATCAAGAAACAGACTCTTAAATATAGAGAGCAAACAGAGGGTTACTGGAAGGGAGGTGTGTGGGAGGATGAGCAAAATAGGTGATGGGGATTAAGGAGTGCACTTGTGATGAGCACCAGGTGCTGTATAGAAGTGTTGAATCACTAAATTGTACACCTAAAATTGATATTACCCTGTATGTGAACTAACTGGACTTTAAATAAAATTTTTTTAAAAAAGCTAGACAAAACCTTTCTTAATGAATTAAAGGAAAGGATGATGACAATGTCTCAACAAAAAGAAAAATCAATACAAAGAGAAATCATTTTTAAAAAATCAAAATTCTGGATTTTAAAAGTACAATAATAAAAATGAAAAATTCACTAAAGAGGCTGTAGTAGATTTGAAAGAGTATATAGTTAACTGGCAGAAGAAAGAATTTGTGAACTTGAAGATAGATTAATAGAGATTATGGAATCTTAAGAATAAAGAGAGAAAAGAATACAGAAATGTAAATACAGCTTCAGGGACGTGTACAACGACATTAAGTGTGCCAACATATGAATGAGAGAGAAAAGCAGCATAAAAAATATTCAAAAATAATGGAGAGCAGAAGGATGATATATTCAAAATGCTGAAAGAAAAAAAATCCTGTCAATCAAAAATTGTATATCCAGCAAATCTATCTTGTAAGAATGAGGCAAAATGAAGACATTTCCAAATCAGCAGAAACAAAGAATAAGTAGTTAGCAGATCTGCTGTACAAGAAATATTAAAGGAAGATCTTCAGGTTGGCAGAAAATGACCTCAGACAAAATTAACTGGTCTAAAATCTCCTGTGAATATATATACAGATATCCTCAACCAAAAACTAGCAATCTGAATCCAGCAATATATAGAAAGGGTTATATACCACAACCAAACAGGATTTAGCCCAAGAATGCAAGTTTGTTTTATTTATTTTTAAATAATTTACATTTATTTTTGAGAGACAGAGAGAGACAGAGCACAAGTGGGGGAGGGGTAGAGAGAGAATGAGATACAGAATTCGAAGCAGGCTCCAGGCTCTGAGCTGTCAGCACAGAACCTGATGCGGGGCTTGAACTCACAAACCATGAGATCTTGACCTGAGCTGAAGTTGGGTGCTTAACTGACTGAGCCACCCAGGTGCCCCAAGTTTGTTTTAAATACAAAAATTAGTCAGGGCACCTGGGTGTTTTGGTCAGTTGAGTATCTGACTCTTGATTTCAGCTCAGGTTATGATCCCAGGGTTGTTGGATTGAACCCCACATTGGGCTCTGTGATGAGCGTGGACCCTACTTGAGATTCATTCTCTCTCTCTCTCTCTCTCTCTCTCTCTCTCTCTCTCCCTCTGCCCCTCTCCACCACTCATGCTCTCTCTAAAAAAAATTGAAAATGAAATATAAAAATTAGTCAATGTAATACACCATATTAATATATTAATTTATTAATAGAAAAAGGACAAAAACTACATGATCCATTCAAGGGATGTTGAGGGGTGCCTGGGTGGCTCAGTCGGTTGGGCATCTGACTTCGGCTTAGATCATGGCAGCTCAGAGCCTGGAGCTCAGGTCTATGCTGACAGCTTAGAGCCTGGAGCCTGCTTTGGATTCTGTGCCTCCCTCTCTCTCTGCCCCTCCCCCGCTCGTTCTCTCTCTCTCTCTTTCTCTCTCTCTCTCTCTCTCAGAAATAAATTAACATTAAAAATTTTAAAAAGAGAGATGTTGAAAAGCATTTGATAAAATCTAATACCCTTTCATGATAAAAACACTCAACTCATTAGAAATGGAAGGGAGATTCCTCAGTATGATAGAGAATATCTACAAAAAAACCCATAAGTATCATCATATGTAATAGTGAAAAAATGAAAGCTGTCCTCCTAAGGTCAAGAACAAGACAAGGATGTCCCTCTCATCACCTCTATACAGCACTACAAAGTTCTATCCAGGGCTATTTGGCAAGAAAATGAAATAAAAGACACGTAGATTTAAAAGGAAGAAGTAAAACTAATCCTGTTTGCAAATGACACAATTTGTACATAGTAAATACTAAAGAATTTTCAAAAAACTACTAGAGCTAATAAATGTGTTTAGCAGCACTATAGGATTCAAGATTAATATACAAAAACCATTGTACTTGTCTACATATAAAACAAACAATCTGAAAATGAAATTAAGAAAATTCCTGTTACAATAGTATTAAAATGAATAAAATACTTAGGAAGAAATTTAACAAAAATGCAAGATTTATATAATGAAAACTACAAAATGTTGTGGAAAGAAATTAAAGAAGATCTAAATGTAGAAAGATGCCCAATGTTCCTGGATGAAACCACTTAAATATTAAGATGGCAATGCTTCCCAAGTTGAACTACATATTCAACACAATCCCCATCAAAATCCCAGACTGTTTCTTTGCAGAAATTTACAGCTTGATCCTAAAATGCATGTAGATAGTCCAGAGATTCAGAACACCCAAATTAATCTTGAAAAAACAAAACAGAAAGATTCACACTTCCTAATTTCAAAACTTGCTACAAAGCTACAGTAGTGTAATCAAGATAGTGTGGTCCTAGCATACAGGTAAACATATAGATCAATGGCATAGAATTGAATATCCACATAAAAACCTTCAAACTTATGGTCAGTTGATTTTTGACAAGAGGAGCAGTAGAATTCAATGGGGAAAATATGTCTTTTCAACAAATAAACTGGGACCATTAGATGTCCACATGCAAAAGAATAAAGTTACATCCTTTCCTCAGATCATACACAGAATAAACGCAAAATGTATGAAATACCTAGATTTAAGAACTAAAATCATAAAGCCCTTAGAAGAAAATATAGAAGTAAATTTTTATGGCCTTGAGTTTGACAAAAGTTTCTTAGATATGATGCCAAAAACACAGACAACAAAAGACAGAATAGATAAGTTGTACTTCAAAATGAAAAAGTTTTGTGTTTCAGGGATGCCTGGGTGGCTCAGTCAGTTGAGCAGCTGACTTTGGCTCAGGTCATGATCTCACGGTTCCCGAATTCAAGCCCCATATCAGTCTTTGCTGTCAGCACAGAGCCTGCTTCAGAACCTCTGCCCTCCTCCTCTACCCCACCCCTGCTTGGGCTGTCTTCTCCCTCTGAAAAATAAATAAACATTTTTAAAAAACTTGTGCTTCCAAGGACACTTTTTAGAACATGAAAAAACAACCCAGGTAATGGGATAAAATATTTGCAAATCATATATCTGATGAGGAGCTGTACCCAGAATGTATAAAGGAACTCATAAATCAACAATAAAATGATAAATAACTCAGTTAAAAAACAGGAAAATAATCTGAATAGATATTTCCCCAAAGAATATAAATACCTAATAAGCATGTTAAAAGATGTTCAACATCTTAGTTTTCAGGGAACTGCTAATGAAAACCACAAAGATACCACTTCCTACTGGAATGACTGTAATAAAAAAGATGAACAATGACATGTATTGGTGAGGTTGTATAGAAATGTGAAACCTCAGGGGTGCCTGGGTGGCTCAGTTGGTTAAGCATCTGACTTCAGCTCAGGTCATGATCTCACCGTCTGTGGGTTCGAGGCCCACGTCGGACTCTGTGCTGACAGCTCAGAGCCTGCTTCAGATTGTGTGTGTGTCTCTCTCTGCCCTTCCCCTGCTCACGCTCTATCTCTGTCTCTGTCTCTCTCTCTCTCAAAAATAAATAAACATTTAAGAAATTTTTAATAAAAAAAAGAAATGTGAAACTTCACAACATTGCTGGTGGGAATGTAAAATGATGTGGCCACTTGGAAAAACAAGTTGTTAGTTCCTCAAAAAGTAAAGCATAGAAGTACCATATGACCCATCAATTCCAAGAGAAACTAAAACATATGCCTACACAAAAATCTGTAGACAATGTATCTGGCAGCATTATTGACAATTGTGAAAAAAGTGAAATCAAATAAATTGTCTATCAATTGATGCATGGATATAAAATATGTAGTATCACTATACCATAGACTATTGTTCAGCCATAAAAATGAATAAAGTGCTGATATACACTACAAAATGGATGGGCCTCCAAAAAATTATGCTAAGTGAGAGAATTCAGTCACAAAAGACCACATTTGATTCCACTTATATTAAATGAAAGAGCAAATCCATGAAGACAGAAAGCAGATTAATGATTGCCTTGGGCTGGTGAAAGAGAATGGTGAACAAGTAGGATGGAACACGCTAATTAGTATGGTGTTTCTTATTAGGGTGAAGGAAAATGTTCTAAAATTAGTGTTGATGGCTCTACAACTTTGTGAATATACTAAAAACTAGTGAATATTTTAAAAGGATTATTTTAGGGTATGTGAATTGTATTTTAAGCTGTTATAAACACCCATACACAATGAGATATCAATTATGGTAGGCTAAATAATGTACCCTGCCCCCAAGATGCCTACTTTCTAAACCTTGAAACTTGAGAATATATTACCTTACCTTGTAAAAGGGGCTTTTCAAATGTGATCAACTTAAGGACCTTGAGTTCAGGAGATTATCCTGGATTATTTGTAAGGGTTCAACATAATCACCATGCTCTTTTAAAGAGAGATGCTTAAGTATTGGAGTTGAAAAAAAATATGTGACAACAGAAGCAAAAGATGTGCTTTGAAGATGGAGGAAGAAGAGGCTATGTATGACTCAAGGAATGTAAGTGGCCTCCAGAAGATGGAAAAAGCAAGGGAATGGAGTTCCCTTGCAGCCTCCAGAAGGAATACAATCTTGCTGACACCTTGATTTTAGTCCCATAAGACTCATTTCAACCTTCTGACTTCCAAAACTATAAGATAATAAATTTGTGTTGTTTCAATCTATTAAATTCATGGTAATTTGTACAGCAGCAATAAGAAACTAATATACCATCTCACATCCAATAGATAAGTAAATGGCCAAACAAAATTGTTAACCATACTAAATGTTGGTGAGAATGTGGAACAACTAGAAATTTCATATGTTTCTGATGGGGATGTAAACTGGTATAATCACTTTGGAAACAGTGGTAATTTCTTATAAAACATAAAACACATCTACCATATGATCCAGCCATTTCACTCCTAGGTGTTTCACCTAACAGAACTGAAAACATAATTCCATACAAAGAATATACATGAATATTCATAGCAGTGTTATTAACAACAGCTAAAAATTAAAGACAACCCAAATGTCCGTTAACAGATATGTGGGTAAACAAAATGTGCTATATCTATACAATGGAATACTATTTAGGAGTAAAAAGGAACAAACTATTTATAAACACTACCACATGGATAAATCTCAGAATAATTCTGCTAAGTAAACAAGCCAGGAAAAAGTGGCACTTGGTGTTTGATTACATAAAACTCTCAAAGAAAGAGAAATGCCATATGATTTCACTCATATGTTGAATTTAAGAAACAAAACAAATGAACAAACAAGGAAAAAAAGACAAAAAAAACACCCCAGACTCTTTTTTTTTTATTGGCCTTATGGATTTTATTTATTTTTTTATTTTATATATGAAATTTATTGTCAAATTGGTTTCCATACAACACCCAGTGCTCATCCCAAAAGGTGCCCTCTTCAATACCCATCACCCACCCTCCCCTCCCTCCCACCCCCCATCAACCCTCAGTTTGTTCTCAGTTTTTAACAGTCTCTTATGCTTTGGCTCTCTCAAAACACCCCAGACTCTTAAATGCAGAGAACAATCTGGTGGTTTCCAGAGGGGAGGTAGGTGGGTAGAGGGGCAAAATAAAGGGGATCAAGAGTATACTTATCTTGATGAGCACTGGATGATGTATGGAATTGTTAGATCATTATACTGTATACCTGAAACTAATAGACCACTGTATGTTAATTATACTTCAATATTAAAAAGTACTATAAAGAAACTCTTACAAATATAAAATAATGTAAAATTGTGACAGTGGTTACCTATAGACAGGGGATGGGAGTGAGGTTTCAGAAGTGGTGAGGATTGGGAGGGAGGAATTAAAATGTGCAAATGTGGAAATTTTGAGGGGATGGATATATTCATCATCTTGATTTTGGGACTTCACGGTGATATACATATGTCAAAACTTATAAAAATTTACATATGTGTACTAATCACTGGGTTCATCATTTCTCAACAAAGTACTTTTTCAAAAACTACATAAAGTAAAATGATAAATATAACATAGCTCTGTCTCTTAACCATTTCGGGTATTGTGAGAATAATCTGTTTTTTATCTTGTGCCCAAGCAGCAATTAGATATATCACAGTAACTGCTTCTGTGTGTGTTACCTCTTTCTCTTCCTCTTAATATTTAGTTCTGTCTTAAGTTCAGCCTTATGTTTCTCATGTTGGACTCCAGTTTCCCTAGGAAGAATTCTTTGTTTTTCTGAATTCAGTGTGGAAATGAGTGTTGCGAAAAGTTTCTCAGTAATACTCTATTGACTTAATAATTCATTACTTTAATGCCCCCCATTTTTATTTCTTTGTTTTAAACTTTTAATTGTGGTAAAATACACATAACATAAAATTTACCATATTAACCATTTTAGAACGTAGAGGTCGGTGACATTAACTACATTTACATTGTCATGCAACCATCACCACCATCCACCTCCAGAACTTTTTCATCTTGCAAAACTGAAACACTATACCCATTTTTTAACCATTATTTGAAAGGTTATATTTTTAAATTGTAAATAAGACATTTTTAAATATAATTTATTGTCAAATTGAACACTATACCCATTGAACAGCAACTCCATTTCTCTTCCCCACAGCTCATTCTACTCTAGATATCTCAAATAAGTGGAATCATACAGGATTTGTCTTTTTGTGACTTAGCACAATGTTTCACTTAGCACAACATTTTCAAAGCTCTTCTATGTTGTGATGTATGTCCGAATTTCCTTCCTTTTTAAGGTTGAATAACATTCCATTGTACATATATACCACGTTTTGTAGTGGCACTTTAAAAATTCCAATCATTGCAAATAATGGAGCTATGAATTTTTAGATGTTTTGGCCCTGGACCCCAACACAGTGTCAAAAAATAAAGTAGTTCTATCTCACTTAGAGATGGTTGAAATCGATCCCCAGTTTAGAGATGACTAAAACATTAGTTAGACAAGGAGAAGGTGGGTTTCCAAATTGGTCTAGGAATCTTCCATTTTTTCCTAAAAATTAGTGGAAAATACTATTTGATGAGACTAACTTGCCACTTGAACAGAAAGTACACAGTTAATCAGGCTTCTTCTTGGCTAGGAATGATACCAACAGCTGACCAGAAAGTATGTTCTCCTTGGCAATGCACACAGCTCAAGAGGGATGCCCAAGGATGAAACACCTGCTAAGTCAGCTAGCTCAGCCAACTCAATCCTGGGGACAAATGGAGTGACTGATCATACAGCAAGATCATCCTCACAGCTATTTGGGTTCCAGTCATTGTGGAGTTATTTCTAGAGAGTGTATTGTAATCCCTGGGAAAGTGAATGGGTTAACTGCTGAAATGTCAGCGATGTTTTGGTCTCAAGGCAGTCGAACACGATAGACTATGAGATCCAGAGCCCCATGATCTCCCAGGAGCCAGTTAAGGAACAGATAGACCCACTGTAATTGCCTAGCAGTCCTTGAAACTACACATCCTCCTGCATGCTTTCATGTAAACACTAGATGTGTCTTTGGTCTGTCTGGAGGCTCTTTGTGTTTTCCTCCCATGCTTTAACAATCTTTGATGTTTATACTTGGCGAACATGAAATAAAGACTATGTGCAGTTTGCTGCTGCTGCTGTTTCACTGGCAGAGGCAGCCCTGCATGTCCACTCAGTCTAAGTGTCTGAGAACTTTTTCTTCAGTGCGTGGCTACAAGTCATAGTACACCTGTAGCATGGATAATACCATTCCAAAGCTCATGTCCCTTGCCACTGGGATCTTTAACTCCAGGTCCACTTGGAAGTTGCAGCCAGGAAACCATGGTAGGAGCCATAATAGCAGACATTAGAGGATATAGGGAACATGGGTGCTAGAATTGAATGCAAGAGAAGCTTTAGTCTTTCTAGTTCATGCAGAGTCCTATCTCTTTTGCTTCTGCTTGGAAAAATTGTACTTTTAGGAGAAGCCTAGAATTCTGAATGTCATTAGTAGCTGGGTTGATAGAGCCTAGTCCTGTCATGATTCACCAAACAAATGCTTTTCCTTTTTCATTTCCCCATAATTGCCATTGTCCCCAGGACATGCCTTTAATGCATATACAGCAGCCTAATGAATGCTTCTAAAATTGTTTTGTATCATATGAATAAAAATAAAACTAAGTCCCTAAATAATGTTATATTAAAAAGTGGACAATAGATGGATTAGGGAACTAAAAGTGAAAGGTAACACTACAGCTTTAATAGAGGAAAATATTTTCAAAATACATTTGTGACCTGGAGATAGAGGATGGAATGGGGAAAGAACTCCTTAAACAAAATTCTAGATGTCAAACCATAAAGCAAATCTTTGATGAATTCAAATATTTTAATATTACAGACTTCTATTTGACATAAAACACCATGGGCAAAACTAATAGGAAGATGATAAAATTAGAGAAAATATTTTCAATGTCTGAAACCAACAAAGAATGCCTAAATATATGAGAACTCTGGCAAATAAACAACAAAAAAAATCAGCAACTCCAGTCAAAAAATAGGCAAATGCTATTTATAATCAATGTGCATACAAGCAAACCCAAAAGATTAATAAGCATATGTAGAGATACTCAAACTGATCCATAATCAGAGAAATGTAAATTTAGAAAATCAATGAAATATCACTTTGTACTTATTAAACTAATAAAAATTAGGGAGCAGGGTCATGCCAAGTGCTGGTAGAATGTAGATTTATATATGCAGGTGAATGTAGATTTGTGGGGCACCTGGATGGCTCAGTTGGTTGAGCATTCAGCTTCAGCTTGGGTCATGATCTTGCAATTCGTGAGTTTGAGCCCCATGTCGTGCTCTGCGCTGACAGCTCAGAGCCTGCTTGGGGTTCTCTCTCTCTCTCTCTCTCTCCCTCCCTCTCTCTCTCTCTCTCTCTCTCTGCCCCTCCCTCACTCGTGCTCTCTCTCTCAAAAATAAAGAAACATTAAAAAAAGGAATGTAGATTTGTGCCATCATTCTGAAGTAACTAGAAGCAATTAATTGCTCATACCCCAGCAATTTTTTCTTGAACCAATATCCCTTCAGAATTCCTACATGGGTTCAGGCAGGGCTATTTATAGCAGCACGATTTGTGGTGGGGGGAGTTGGAGATGCTAGGAGAGTAATGCAGCAGGAACAGAAATCAATGGGGTATATATGCACATAACAACATGGATGGAGCTTTTAAATACAGTGCTGGGGGGGGAATGAGATATATGACATAATTTCATTTACATAGAGGTAAAAATATGTATATAAGATTATAGATATTTTACAAGAATACCTGTAAGTTAAAAGATACACACAAATCATGTTAGCACAGTTACATATGGAGAATGGAGAAGTGAAATGGGAGTCCTATACAGGAATGAAAAACAGTAAAACAAGAAGTGGGCATTACCCAGGCCAATGACATAAAAATGAAACACCAGAATATAAAATTATTCAGTTAGGGGGCAATAAAAGCAGCCAGTGTGCAGATTTCAAGAACTACAAAAGCCATATTTCTGACTCTTCAAAAACTTGTAGGATAAGGAACAAAAAGAGGTGAAGTGAGTGGCTCAGCCTAGAAGCTGAGCTGCTAAGGAAAAATATCTAGAACTGATGCTTAGTGGTCACTTTTAGACAACCTCTCTTTTTCAAGGGTCCACTCTCTATAGTTCACCACACATTTTATGATGGACTGTATTTTGAAAGCTTACTTATACTCAATTTAACACTAGTAGACACTGAAAAATACCATCTCCTAGATTCATTTATCCATTTATCTACCAAATATGTATTTAAGGCCTAGTATGCAAGGGTGAGACTGAGTGTAGTCACTAGATTAGAGGCTGTTAGTATATTTTATAAGGTACAGATTTTGCCAGTGGTATAGAAGGTTCACAGTACAAGGATGTAAGTGGAGCCATAGTCTTTTATACAAGGGAAATTATTTTTTAGTAAATGTATTGCTTAGAAACCCTGTAATTCTCATTGACTCTTGTGTCAGTTCTGATGTGTTCTCTTTATCATGAGGATACCCGCTGTGTCTCCCTCAAAAATGCATAGTATAGGTTTTTTAGCAGATATCACTTCCAATGTAAAATCTGATGTGGTTGAGGGGCCCCGAATGGGTTATGGTTTTACTTATTTACAAATAACACTTCCTGGTTAATTTGAAAAAAGAGTAAAACTGGATCACATGAGACCTCACTAGCACTTTCTTCTGTTAAAGCTCTGCTGAGAGTAGGGATCCTGCTGTCAGGACTCTGGTATGGGAAACTTACAGGGTTTGCTGATGAGCAGAGGAAATAGTAAGCCAAGGTCTGCTACATAATACTTTGGATTTTAGTAGTGACACCTTATAACTTGACAGTCCAATAAATATGTAAGAAGACAGTGGCATTAGTGTGTCCCCCAAATACATACACCAACAGGTTAACATAATGAGGCAGTATAAATTCACAATTGGTCAATCTGCCTAGATTTCCAAAATCCCACTTCTCCAATTCCTACCTCATTGTGTAAAAACATCCTATGGGAGATTTTAGAATTAGTAATTTTCTATCAGGGGCTTTGACAAAGCAGAAGCCCAGCCTAATTATCTAAGGTGTCTCTGAGGGTAAACCTGAGTCATGATTAGGCCCCAACCTTTGTCATCAGCTCAACTAAAGTTATAATTAAATATAAACCATTATCTGCCTTTAAAATGTCCCACACTTTCTATGCCTTCTTTGAACAGTCATAACTATTATTAAAAAAATCAAATCATCAAGGGCTCAAATTGGGTCTTTATCCTGTCCTCCCATTTCTGATATCAAATGTATAAATTCTTGAGCTCTGCTGTCTGATTCTGAAGAGCGTGTTAGAAGTTTTTAAAATAATTTAATGGCTTGAGAGATTTTGATATTCATTCCCTCTTGGGCATCTGCTGATAACCTGAAGTACAAGTTTTTTACTCATACAAGTTTTGATGTGGAGAATGGAGATTTGGAGATGAGAAATGAAATATGACTAAAGACCTGCAAACCTGTCCTTCTGGCCAGCTTCCCAATAGAAAAATGCCCTTGCCACTTCAGCTGATTTAACACTGGCTTGTAAGAAGGAACCCAGACTGGGTACAGGTAGCCCATTTACCAGTTGCAGTGGTATGTGGCTTTTTAGTTAAAAATTTCCAGTAAATGTGGGGCACCTGGGTGGCCCAGTCGGTTAAGTGTCCAACTCTTGATTTCAGCTCAGGTCACAATCTCATGGTTTGTGAGTTTGAGCCCTGCATCAGGCTTCACACTGACAGCTCAGAGGCTGCTTGGGATTCTTTCTGCCCCTTCCCCATTCTCTCTTTCTCTTTCTCTCTCTCTCTTTCTCAAAATAAATAAATAAACGTAAAAAAATTTCCAGTAAAGTGCCCAGACAAGACAAGCTAATTAGTAGAACCACAAAAGATTTGGATGAGACTCAAGATTATCCAAACAGAGATAGTATAAGAAAATAATTGCTTGGACCGAAATTGACAAACTTGACTGGTATGATTCACAAATCTTTAATGGTCACTTTGTACTCTCAGCCTTGACAAGTGCTTTCCTTTCCCAATATATGGCAAAAGGCCTGTAGGCCTATAGCGCTTTTCAAAAAACTCTTTCACTTTTTTTCTCACTACTAGTGAGAAAGAGATTTGCATATTTAAATATGCATGCCCACATAGGTACATATGCACAAATTCAGTTAGTCAACATTTATTGAATGCAAAACACTATGTCCCAGGGAGTACCAGGAGAAATTTTTTTTAAACCTAATCTCTGCGCACATGATAGTTACAGTCTAATGGACAATTTGCAATGCATAAGAAGATGAGAAAACCTGATTACTCTAGAGATAAAAATCTCTTTTTCTTTCTTCAACATTTATTTTTCTTCTGAGTACAAAAGTAATGCGTGCATCTTTCAGACACTTTGGGAAATAATGACCTGTAAGGCCAGTACCCAGAAATATATATTAACATTTCAATATATATCCTTCCAGATTTATTTTCCCTATGTTTGTAAAATATATCTTTAAACTTTTCCAAAGAAGACATCCATATGGCTAACAGACACATGAAAAGATGCTCAACACCACTTTTCATCAGGGAAATACAAATCAAAACCATGATGAGATACCACCTCATTCTGGTCAGAATAGCCAAAATTAACAACACAAGAAACAACAGGTGTTGGTGAGGATGCAGAGAAAGGGTAACCCTCTTGCAATGTTGGTGGGAATGCAAACTGGTGCAGCCACTGTGGAAAATAGTATGGAGTTTCCTCAAAAAGTTAAAAATAGAACTACCCTATGATCCAGCAATTGCACTTCTAGGTATGTACCCAAAGCATACAAAAACACAGAGTTGAAGGGGTACATGCACCCTGATGTTTATAGCAGCATTATCAACAATAGCCAAACTATGGAGAGAGCCCAAATGTCCATTGACTGATGAATGGATAAAGAAGATGTGGTATATACATACAGTGGAATATTACTCAGCTGTCAAAAAGAATGAAATCTTGCCATTTGTAACGACATGGATGGAGCTAGAGAGTATTATGCTAAACAAAATAAGACAGTCAGAGAAAGACAAATACCATATGATTTCACTCATACATGAAATTTAAGAAACAAAACAGATGAATATATGGGAAAGGGGAAAAGGGGAGAGGGAAACAAACTATGAAAGACTCTTAAAGATAGAGAACAAACTGAGGGTTGATGGAAGAAGGTGGTTGGGAGACGGGCTATACGGGTGCTGGGTATTAAGGAGGACACTTTTTGGAATGAGCATTGGGTGTTGTATGTAAGTGATGAGTCACTGAATTCTACTCCTGAAACCAATATTGCACTGTATTATAACTAACCGGAATTTAAAGAAAATTTTGAAAAAGAAAAAAGTTAACAGAGAACCATGAGGGAGGGGAAGGGGGAAAAAAAGTTACAGAGAGGGAGCGAGGCAAACCATAAGAGACTTAAATACTGAGAACAAACTAAGGGTTGATGGGGGTGGGGGAGAGGGGAAAGTGGGTGATGGGCATTGAGGAGGGCACCTGTTGGGATGAGCACTGGGTGTTGTATGGAAACCAATCCAACAATAAATTATATTTAATATAAAAAATAAAATAAAAAATAAAAGTACCAGCTAGAAAAAAAGAAAAAAGTTAACATATTTAAAAATATGTCTTTAACTTCTCTAAAGAAGACATCCAGATGGCCAACAGGCACATGAAAAGATGCTCAACGTCGCTCCTCATCAGGGAAATACAAATCAAAACCACACTCAGATATCATCTCACGCCAGTCAGAGTGGCCAAAATGAACAAATCAGGAGACTATAGATGCTGGAGAGGATGTGGAGAAACAGGACCCCTCTTGCACTGTTGGTGGGAATGAAAATTGGCGCAGCCACTCTGGAAAACAGTGTGGAGGTTCCTCAAAAAATTAAAAATAGACCTACCCTATGACCCAGCAGTAGCACTGCTAGGAATTTGCCCAAGGGATACAGGAGTACTGATGCATAGGGGCACTTGTACCCCAGTGTTTATAGCAGCACTCTCAACAATAGCCAAATTATGGAAAGAGCCTAAATGTCCATCAACTGATGAATGGATAAGGAAATTGTGGTTTATATACACAATGGAGTACTACGTGGCAATGAGAAAGAATGAAATATGGCCCTTTGTAGCAACGTGGACGGAACTGGAGAGTGTGATGCTAGGTGAAATAAGCCATACAGAGAAAGACAGATACCATATGGTTTCACTCTTATGTGGATCCTGAGAAACTTAACAGAAACCCATGGGGGAGGGGAAGGAAAAAAAAAAGAGGTTAGAGTGGGAGAGAGCCAAAGCATAAGAGAATCTTAAAAACTGAGAACAAACTGAGGGTTGATGAGGGGTGGGAGGGAGGGGAGAGTGGGTAATGAGTATTGAGGAGGGCACCTTTTGGGATGAGCACTGGGTGTTGTATGGAAACCAATTTGACAATATATTTCATATATTGAAAAAAAATTTAAAAAATAAATAAAAATATGTCTTTAAAACAAAATTAGAATCATACCATGCATATGTGATAAACTGATTTTTCTTACTTGACAATATGTCATAAACATTTCCCATGTCATTAAACTAAAATAAACCATTTAATGGTGCTATAATATCCCTTCATAAAGTGTGCCATAATTTATTAACAAATACTCTAGTTCACTACAAAGCTATACACTTAAAAATGTCTAAGATGATTTTAAACATTTTTAAAAACATCCTAATTGGGGCGCCTGGGTGGCGCAGTCGGTTAGGCGTCCGACTTCAGCCAGGTCACGATCTCGCAGTCTGTGGGTTCGAGCCCCGCGTCGGGCTCTGGGCTGATGGCTCAGAGCCTGGAGCCTGTTTCCGATTCTATGTCTCCCTCTCTCTCTGCCCCTCCCCTGTTCATGCTCTGTCTCTCTCTGTCCCAAAAATAAATAACCTTTAAAAAAAAATTAAAAAAAAAACATCCTAATTATTGAAGAGAGGGCATTTTAATATTTTGCATTGTAAATAATTTAATAATGAACAATCTTTGGGTGTTATTTTTGTGCATGTGTATATATCTCTGATTCTTTAGGAAAAAATCCTAGAATTAGATATGCTAAGCTAAAAGGTATCAGCAAAAATAGAAATATCTTTATTGCTTTTCCTTATTTTAAAAATAATTCGTGCTTATACATTTTTTTAAGAAAATGTCAAAAGATACAAACAAGAAAATAAAAGCTACCTGGAAACCTACCATCTACTAGATAAACACCATTAATATTTTGGTGACTTATCCAGACTTTTTTTTCTTTGTATATATTATTATACATATTTGAAAAGGAGGATACTATATTTGGTAACCTGCATTTTCATATTATAACATAAGTATCTTTCCATACCAATAAATATGGAAAGACATAATTATATTTCATTCCTGAAATACATTTCACTGCACAAGTGTGCCATATGTTATGTAACGAATACTGTATTTCTGAATATTTTGACTGTATCTAGCTTTACATTATTATTAACAACGTTCAATGAACAGTCTTATATATACAGCTTTGTGCACTTATGTGATTATTTCCTCAAGATAAATTCCTAAATGCAGAATTGCTAAGTAAAAAGCCATGCAGATTTTTAAGGCTTTTGGGATATAATGCCAAATCTTACTTCAAAAAGAGTGGACCAATATACACTTTTTTTTCATTTTTTATATATATAAAATGGTTTTATCCAGATGGATGTTATTTTTTGTAACTTTTTGTTCAGTTAATAAATTGTCTCAACATCATTGGTTAAAAAGTAATCTATCATACAGTTGATTTGAAATGCCATCTTTATCACAGATATTTACATGGAATATTTGTGTATGATTTGAGCTTTTTATTCCCCCAAATCAATCAATACTGGCACTACTTCTTTGAAATTCTCTTAAAATAATAATAATTATAGGGGCGCCTGGGTGGCACAGGTGGTTAGGCATCCCAACTTCAGCTCAGGTCATGATCTCAAGGCTCCTGAGTTCACCCCATGTTGGGTGCTGTGCTGACAGCTTGGAGCCTGGACCCTGCTTTGGATTCTGTGTCTCCCTTTCTCTCTGCCCCTCCCCTGCTCTCTCTCTCTCTCTCAAATAAATAGTAAACATTAAAAGAAAATTAAAAAATAAAAATATACTTCATTTGCTCCCAATTAAATTCTTCTTTAGGTAATCAAGTCTACAGAATTAACCTTGCCTGTAGTAACTGCCTAAGTGTGATTTGACAAGTGTCAACAAGCACTGTCACCTGAAAATATGTTCCCCAACAATCTGCTATGGCTCCCTCAAAAGACCTCTCCACATTCAAATTAGTTGGGGAGGTTTGTTTGTTTGTTTGTTTTAGTTTTTAAATTTCAATTCCAGTATATTTAATATATTCGTTTCAGGTGTACAATATAGTGATTCAACAATTCCATACATCACCCAGTGCTCATCACGACAAGTGCACTCCTTGAATACAGATATGTGGACCCCACCTCAGTCTTACCAAATCGGAGTTACCAGGGTGAGCTCTGGCACCTGTGATTTGGAGGTTTGGAGATCACTGGTTTCATGAAAAAAGGCAGCAATTACCTCAAGAACGCAAAAGTTGAAACCCATATTTATTATGTGGAAAGAATCTCTTCCAATACCTTTTCCTAAGCTGGGAATTGGCTTATTCAATTTGAGCTAATTATCACTTTGAAATAGGCCACCAAGGAGGTTTGAGTCCTAAGAGGAAAAACTATAGAACTGGCTTAATTGGGAAGAGAGGGAAGCAATATAATGAGATATTCTGGACAGTATTGGGTTTCGTGCCAGGAAGACCAATCCATAAATAAGGTTTCCTTTGTTTATGTTAGTCAACATATTAAATGTAATCAGCCTGATCACAAGTGACATTCAAACAAACATCCTGTATTTTATTATGTATTGATTTTTCTGGTTATCTTCCATCTATGGCAAATGATATGGTTTTCCATTTATAATACTGATAAAATATCCTTTTAAATAAAAATATTTACATTTTATTTTTTCTTTCAACGTTTTTTTTTTTTTTATTTATTTTGGGGACAGAGAGAGACAGAGCATGAACGGGGGAGGGGCAGAGAGAGAGGGAGACACAGAATCGGAAACAGGCTCCAGGCTCCGAGCCATCCGCCCAGAGCCTGACGCGGGGCTCGAACTCACGGACCGCGAGATCATGACCTGGCTGAAGTCGGACGCTTAACCGACTGCGCCACCCAGGTGCCCCAAAAATATTTACATTTTAAAAGGTGAGTCAATTTAGAGGAAAAAAATCACTAACAGTAAGGAATGTAACAAAACTTTTGAATATAGTTAGAAATAACTAAAGTTGGCTAAGCACTGACAAACTGATGCTTGGAAGTCTAGTTGGGGGAGCAATGCTGAAGGGACAACCACGATAGCTTTGCTATTTGATAGCTCTGCTATCTGGCAGCTTTGCTCAGGATCAGAGATAACACCAATTACATTAGTGTCTTTTAGCTTCCTCACCTAATCTTGTTTTGGCTTTTACTGCATTTATTCAACTGGCATCATGAGTCAAACTGTAAAATTTCAACTTTACCCTAATGGAAAGTGACCAGTCGAGCTACACTGCTATCAAAGACTGATGCTCTATTTATGACTGAAGGCTTCTTGTTGAATCAAGTTCTGGACCAGAGAAGAGAGTAGGAAATCTAGTTTTGTGTCTTAGTATGATGATATCTGCATTACTCTATATCTTTTTGTAAAATATTTTCTTCAAAAATGGATGGTAATTAAAGACTCCGGCATTCAGGATCAGAGAAATGAAGATTCCTTACTCTGCTCTTAAAGAAACAGGCTTGCCTCTGTCAAGAAGAGTTTATAGGCATTCATAATCAGGCAGATTTAAGCAATAATCCTTCCTTTGAAAGTGAATGTGTGCCTTCCAGTATGGGAATAACTGAGAGACCACGATGGAGAAGATAGTACACTGAGTGAAAAGAAACACGGGGTATTTTCTCTTCTCTGCTCAGTACTCAAACCAGTGCAAGTCAGCTACCACTCAACACGAAGGGGCTCTAAGGGGGATAGGCACTTCACATGTGAGAAATGGATGCATCTGTTGCTCCAGTGCTCCATGGAGAAAATAAAAGCATCCAAAATAAAAATACGCCCTTTCACTCTTTATTCTGAATTATGTGACCGCATCTTTAGTACCTGACATGTACTCTACAGTCTCACAGGCTTGGTTCGCATCCCTGGCTTCTCCACTTACTAGCTGTATTGCTTGATAGTTACTTCAAACTTTAATTTCCCCAGCTATAATATAGGTATAATAAAACATACATCACAGGTTTCTGGTGAACCTTAAATAAAAGGACTGCTTAGTGTTAGTATAGAGCCTGACACTTTTTAAGTACACAATAAATATTTTATTATTTATATGTGTAAGTAGTATGGCATATTTTTAAACACCATTTTATTTCTCCTTGAAATATAGAGTTATGGAAGATTGATAGCAATTTTCTCACAGCTGGATTACCTTGAGTGTTTAAGAAGCAGATGAGCACTGACCAGGTTTTCCTGAAGTCAGAGATTTCAACCTTTTTCTAGGTATTTCCAAGTGCTTTTGTCCTGTCAAAAAGAAAAAAAAAAGAAATTAACCTAGCCAAAAAAATAAGTGACTTTAGCATATTTCTGCAATATATACATAGAGAAAGGTGGGTAAAACGGGAGGAGAGAGAACTTTTATTTGACACACACAAAAAAATACCCATTCAAGATCTTTAGTATTATAAGATATATAGAACTTTTTAAGAATAACATTTCTAGCAGAGCTGGGCAATACCTTTTAAATCACCTTTAATGAAAATACTTTTTAAGGGTTGCCTGGGTGGCTCAGTCAGTTAGGCAACAGACTCTTGATTTTGGCTCAGGTCATGATCTCACAGTGGTGAGATTGAGTCCCGTGTCAGGTCCCTGTGGAGCCTGCTTGGGATTCTTTCTCTTCCACTCTCTGCCCCTCTTCCACTTATTCTCTCTCTCTCTCTCTCTCTCTCTCTCAAAAACAGAAAAACAAACATTTTTTAAAAAAAGAAAATACTTTTTAAAATTTATTATTCACTTTAACCCTGGTTTAGGAGCTAGGAGATATGGGTTGTTAGAAGCAGCATGCACTTAGAGATGCAAACCTATCTCCATTATTTACAGTTGTATGATCTTATGCAAATTTCAGTTTTGCTTCTTTGAGCTTCATTTTCCTTAACTATTAAATGCTCATAACATCTTTCAAGTTTTTTTTGTGTGTATGAGAGAGTTAAATGAGGTAATATGCATAATGTTCTTGGCACATAGTAGGGACACAGTGAAGGATAACTATTATTGTTTTAAATAAGTCCATCTTCTAAGCACTTGTCTGCAGATAACCTGCATCTGAATCTTCTGGAAAGTCTATTTGAAATGAAGAAGATTCCTGAGTTGCACCCTAAAACGTCTGAGTCAGAATCCTAGGGTGAGGCCTGGGAATCTACATTTTAATTAGGTGCCCCTCCCATCTCTCCTTCTGGATTTGAGATTTGAAGACTTTTCTAGGAAAAACGGTCTGCACTTGGGTTTTTTCTCAATGAATCTTGGGGGAGGGGAGGTCTTTTGGAAACTGGTACTTCTCAAAGTGCTAAGGATAGACCTTTCTACAAAGAGACTAGGAAAACAGAGGTATCTGCTAGTGTTGAATGCATGGTTTCAGAGGGTTCAGTGGAAAGTGTTGAGGGGGTGCAAAATGGTGGAGATGGATATGGAAGTGGATTTACAGCTGACCTCTATGGAGATGAAAGTTTGGGTGGGTGAGGGACCAGAGGGGCTTGAGGCTTTTATGGTGACTGAGGAGGATGGAGATAAGAAGCAGGGACAGAATCATCCTGTCTCCGCAGAGAAGTTGTTTGATGCTAAAGACAGTGCATAGTCAACCTAGTCTACTTTAAACAATTTATTCTTCACAGTTTAAATAATTAAACGACGATGCATTCATTAAAATAGATTACTAATTGGGAGACAAGATGGGTATTTCTTCTCTAATCCAAGCCTTCTGTCTTTTACCTGCTATATTGCACTTAATTTGTTAAAGAAAAATTGCATTCTGGTTGTTTTGGTATGATTTGGAAAACTGCTCTGGGGGGCGCCTGGGTGGCTCAGTCGGTTAAGCGTCCGACTTCGGCTCAGGTCATGATCTCACAGTTCGTGGGTTCGAGCCCTGCGTCGGGCTCTGTGCTGACAACTCAGAGCCTGGGGCCTGCTTTGGATTCCGTGTCTTCCTCTCTCTCTGCCCCTCCCCCACTCGCTCTCTCTCTCGAAAAATAAGTAAACATTAAAAAAATTAAAAAAAAAAGAAAACTGCTCTGTGCTTTCTATATCAGAGCATCTGAAACCTTCATGCTTGATACATAAGGTGCTTGATATTGCTTCCTTAGGCAGGTTGTTTTTATATTCCCAGAAAGCATAAAATGTAGAAAGATCTTTTCACTGCTGCTGTATTAGATGGGGAAAAAAAGGCACTACAGTAAATTTACTGAGTTCCCCTACTAGTAACGTAATTAGCCAGGCATCAGTACATATTTTATTTCTACTGTGTTTGAATATTTGCAATAATACTTCCTATTTCTAGAGTATATTTTGGAGAACAACTCCAGTTCATTACAAAGCATTTGTAGGAGAAACAATATCCATCGCCTTTTTCAAAGAGAGAAAGTGAGAGAGCAACTAGGTTTTCAATAGCAATACTAGTATAAACATGGCATTGTGCTGGCTAGGAATGAAAACAATTGTAATCTTTCCTACTAGCCTAAGGTGAATATACAAGATGCCATTCTTAAGTCTTTTAGGTTAATAATAACTTCTACAGATGGCAAGGAATAAAAGGGCTTTACTCTTACACTTTCTGTGCTTCACTCCCTAATCTTTCATTTATTTTTAAGTCCTCTAACATTCTGTGAATACAAATTTGTGGGTGACTTTCTAGAAAGTGTTGCCTGGGCCCCTACAGTGAAACCAACACATCAGCTTTAGCTTCTACATATTTTTACAAATTGTAGATGAAACTAGATCCTGCCTCTTTTCTTCTGGACTGTAAATTTTCTCAGGACAGTGACTATATCTTTTCTTTAATTTTTAATTTTATTTATTTATTTTTTAAATTTGCATACAAATTAGTTAGCATATAGTGCCACAATGGTTTCAGGAGTAGATTCCTTAGTGCCCCTTACCCATTTGGCCCATCCCCCATCCCACAACCCCTCCAGTAACCCTCAGTTTGTTCTCCATATTTACGAGTCTCTTCTGTTTTGTCCCCCTCCCTGTTTTTATATTATTTTTGGTTCCCTTCCCTTATGTTCATCTGCTTTGTCTCTTTAAGTCCTCATATAAGTGAAGTCATATAATATTTGTCTTTCTCTGACTGACTAATTTCACTTAGGATAATACCCTCCAGTTCCATCCACGTAGGTGCAAACGGCAAGATTTCATTCTTTTTGACTGCTGAGTGATGCTCCATTGTATATATATACCACATCTTCTTTATCCATTCATCCACCAATGGACATTTGGACTCTTTCCATACTTTGCTATTGTTGATAGGGCTGCTATAAACATTGGGGTGCATGTGCCCTTCGAAACAGTACACCTGTATCCTTGGATATATACCTAGTAGTACAATTGCTGGGTCGTACGATAGTTCTATTTTTAGTTTTTTGAGGAACCTCCATACTACTTTCCAGAGTGGCTGCACCAGCTTTCATTCCCACCAACAATGCAAAAGAGACCCTCTTTCTCCGCATCCTCGCCAACATCTGTTGTTGCCTGAGTTGTTAATGTTAGCCATTCTGACAGGTGTAAGGTGGTATCTCATTGTGGTTTTGATTTGTATTTCCCTGATGATGAGTGATGTTGAGCATTTTATCATGTGTCGGTTGGCCATCTGGATGTCTTCTTTGGAGAAGTGTCTATTCATGTCTTTTGCCCATTTCTTCACTGGATTATTTGTTTTTTGGGTGTGAGTTTGATATGTTCTTTATAGATTTTGGGTACTAACCCTTTATCTGATATGTCGTTTGCAAATATCTTCTCCCATTCTGTCGGTTGCCTTTTAGTTTTGCTGATTGTTTCCTTTGCTGTACAGAAGCTTTTTATTTTGATGAGGTCCCAGTAATTCATTTTTGCTTTTGTTTCTCTTGCCTCTGGAGATGTGTTGAGGAAGAAATTGCTGCGGCCAAGGTCAAAGAGGTTTTTGCTTGCTTTATCCTTGAGGATTTTGATGGCTTCCTGTCTTACATTGAGGTGTTTTATCCATTTTGAGTTTATTTTTGTGTACGGTGTAAGAAAGTGGTCCAGGTTCATTCTTTGGCACGTCGCTGTCCAGTTTTCCTAGCACCACTTGCTGAAGAGACTGTCTTTATTCCATTGGATATTCTTTCCTGCTTTGTCGAAGCCATACGTTTGTGGGTCCATTTCTGGGTTCTCTATTCTGTCCCATTGATCTGAGTGTCTGTTCTTGTGCCAGTATCATACTGTCTTGATGATTACAGATTTGTAGTATAGCTTGAAGGCTGGGATTGTGATGCCTCCTACTTTGGTTTTCTTTTTCAAGATCGCTTTGGCAATTCGGGGTCTTTCCTGGTTCCATACAAATTTTAGGATTATTTGTTCTAGCTCTGTGAAGAATGCTGGTGTTACTTTGATAGGGATTGCATTGAATATGTAGATGGCTTTTGGTGGTATCAACATTTTAACAATATTTGTTCTTCCTATCCAGGAGCATGGAATCTTTTTCCATTTTTTTTGTGTCTTCTTCAATTTCTTTCATAAGCTTTCTATAGTTTATATCTTTTATATCTATAGCCCCAAGGCGTAGGACAGTGCTACAGCACACAATAAATATTGTTAAATGAATGACTTAACTGAATGAATGGATAAATTACTAATTACCTTTCACTTATCCCTTCCCATCCTGTTATTCTCTTCATCAGGGCAAATTGAAGAAAACATTTCGAATTCATTTATATCTTGAATATTATTGTGAACCCCTGGAATCACTAAGAAGCAGACATTGGTTTTCTGATTAAATTAATTTTGGCCAGTAGTTCTTATTCAAAAGATTTTTTTTACATTTTATTTACTTTTGAGGGAGAAAGAGAGACAGAGCACAAGTGGGGGAGAGGCAGAGAGAGAGGGAGACACAGAATCCGAAGTAGGCTCCAGGCTTTGAGCTGTCAGCACAGAGCCAGACGCAGGGCTCAAACCCACGAACTGTGAGACCATGACCTGAGCCAAAGTCAGTTGCTTAACTGAGTGAGCCACCCAGGCGCCCCTTATTCAAAAGATGTTTTAAAAAATCCCCTTAGACACTACAGGTAGTATCTAAACTAAATAGATATTTTGTGGGTGTCATTTGTTTTTTAAAACAAAACCTGTCAAGTTTCTTAAAGGAGATTGGAATCTTAACATAGTAAGTATACCCACTACAAAGAAAATTCAATCTTGAACATATGGCAGTCATAAAGCTCTTTAAAATTTTTTTAGATAATTTTTAAATGATCTCTTTTTAAAACTCTTCAACAACTTCCCCTTGCTCTTAAGAATCCAAAATCTCTAATATGAGCTATCAGCTAATTCTTTGATTCTTTCAAGAAATACGATTGTCTATTACATATTTTAGGCTCAGAAAATACAGCAGTGTAGTAGTGGA
The DNA here is from genome assembly GCF_022079265.1 of Lynx rufus. Taxonomy (NCBI): domain Eukaryota; kingdom Metazoa; phylum Chordata; class Mammalia; order Carnivora; family Felidae; genus Lynx; species Lynx rufus. The sequence continues at coordinate 1,086,985 of NW_025814859.1, forward strand.
CAAAGCTTCAGTCCCCATGGAATTTAACACTGGGGGCAGGCTAGTAGGAAGATTGACAGGCTAGAAACATAGACATACAAACAGTAAACAACATAAACAAATAGACAAGATAAATTCTGGCATGATGAATGGTAAGAAAAAAATCGCATAGAGCTATTTTCTAAAGAAAATGAGCTATTCTTTCAGTTCTCCATTTACTCATCCCAGGAAATTTGTACAGATCATTCCCTCTTCCAGGGCTCCTCCTTAATCTTTTTCCCTCCTTAACTGTCATTCTTACTTCAGCTCAGGTCTTGGCTAAAAGTGGCAACTTCTCTAAATTAAATGTTCCTTTGTACCTACATGTCTCCTTTGTAACGTTCATTACATTTATAAGTATTTGTTCAGTGTGTCTTGCCATAAGGTTAGGGTCTTCCTGTCCGTGGTCTACTGATCTATTCCCAGCGACCAGCATATAGTGGATGATCAATACATTTTGTTAAATAAATGAGCACAAGAAAGTTTGGGAAATTATTTTTTTTCCAGTTAAAGGACATCTTACAAGGAAGGGGTAAAAATCATTTGCACATCACCCATTATGTAAGAAGTGCACGGGAGAGAAATGCAATTAGACTGAGTGGGAACTGAATGAAAATTATTCAGTGGTTGTTTCCTTGGGTTCTTGGGTGGCTCTGAATGCCATCATAGGATAAACTGTTTTGAGAAGTCACTTCCAAGATTTTGGAAGTAAGCAGCTCCTTGCTTATAAAGCAGCATGGAAGAATACATGGAAGAGAGGAAGAGAAAAAGAAAAGGACAGAAGAAAGAAAGAGAGAAAGGGAATATTAAATGATACATATGGAAAAATAGGTGGATGGGAAGATACTCTTTTTTATTTTTTTTTTCAGATTCAGACTTGTCTTTCAAAATGAAAATGGCCCCTTCTCCTAATACCAAGTAATGCATGCACATTGCAAGATATTTAAGACAATGCAAAAAGAGGTAAAGAAGAAAGGTGACTAATAATCCCTTTACATTTTATTTGCATGTATACACATCTAGACTTTTTAATGCATATTTACACCTCTTTTAATATAAAAATCAGGTTAATCATGCATGCTATTTTGTAAATTGCTTTTTTCATTAAAAATGTAACCTGAACATATTTCCAGATCTAGCTACTAATTTTTAATGGCTATGTAAGAGTACATTATGTACATGAACTGTAAAGTATTTCACTATTATTGGATTGTTGTTTCCCTGATTTTCCAGTATTTAAATATTATAAGCCTCACTATGATTAAAATCTTTGTACATTCATTACATACACCTTTGCAAATGTGTCCACTTGTTTTACTTATAATAAATTTCTGTATGTGGACTTGTTTGTCAAACAGTATCTTGAGGCTTTTGATATGTATTGTCAAGTTGCCTAAAACATGTTATATCAATTTGTACCAGTAGCATACAGGTGTGCCTATTTCATAGGATCTTCATCAACACTTAATATTATCAAATTTTTTATCTTTGACATTCTAAGAGGAAAAAAGAAACTACTGTTTTTGTTTTCATTTTTGGTTACTAGTGAGGTTGGACCTATTATCATATGCTTATCAGGCAAATATTTTCTCCTTGTTTGAATTGCTTATTTATTGTCCTTACCACATTTTTAAATTGGGGTGTTTATATTTTTAAAAAAATCAATTTATGATAGCTTTGTACAGACTAATGGTGTTTGTCATATGTTTATCATATATGTAGCATTTTTACCAATTTGTCATTTGTCTTTTAGTTTTATTAAAGATTAGTATTACCCCTTAGCTGTCATATGTCATGTTGAAATTATTTTTTTGTTTGTCATTTCTCTTTTAACTTGACTAACCTTGTGTTTTGACATTCAGAAGCTTTTATTTATGAAGTCTTACTTAACAGTAATTCCTTAAAAATTTTTTGTCATGTCTAGAAAGTCCTTCCACATTCCCAAAGCTATAAACACATTTTTCACTTACATTTTCTCTTATGATTGTAAATTTCACCTTAAGTCATGTTTGCCTCAAGAATATGTCAAGGAGTGGCTAATGTTATCACCAGAAGCTCAATACTGGGCTTATTAGGAATCGTAAACCACTGAAGAATTCATTTCACACATTCTAGGTAAAATTTCTGGTACATGATTATGTCATATAAGAAAAAAATAAGTACAGCCACAGCACCTAAATTATGTACATATACCGTAAAAAATGACAATATCAAGCCCGCTGGGAAGGTGAGCAGGAAATATGAGAATATTATTGTAACTGCTTGGAGTGAAATACTTATATTCCAGGCTGATAAAATGGTCATCATGCTGAGGGGGGCATTCTCTCAAAAAATATTTGATGGCCTACTATGAGCTCACTCAGGTTATAACAATAAACACAGAAACAAGGTTTACTGCTCTTCAGGGGTGGGGTAAACAAATAAATAATATACTTTCAGATTAAGTACTTTAAATAAAATTAAGCAGGTAAGGGGATGGGGAAATTATTTTAGATAGCGTGGTTAGGGAAGTCTCTTCTGGGGAGATGACGACTGAGAAGAGTGTTGGTCGTTAAGAGCTAAGATACAAAGGGAAAATATTCTAGCCTATGTAAAGTTGTAGAAGTGGGGACTTTTGGTTTGTTAGAAGAGCCAGTGTAGCTGGAGTGTTACCTGGAAGCAAACAGAAAAGTGGAAAAAGGAACACAGAAACACCCTAAAAACTTGGGTAACGTTGTTTTTCTAAATTAACTGCGAAAACGGGAGTAGGATGTCGTGAGGCTGGTTCCCTAACTTCCTTCAGGCATCAGCATCTAAGAAAGGCCTTAACTGTTCTTTTACAAATACCAAGGTTATCAGATTTTTCCCACCGTTTACAATCATCGCCTCTTTTCAAGTATTTCAGAAAATTACCATCTCAGAGAGGCCAACTGTGACCACTGTTGAAAACCACAATTGCCCCCACCGGGCACGGTCCCATTCCACCCCACCCCACCCCCTTTCCTCTGCTTTTTCTCACTAGCATTCATCACCAAATATATAGATATATAGTAATTATTGTCCCTCCTCCGAGTATAAAGAATCCTGAGAATGTAGAATATAAAGAACCATGAGAACTGGGATCTAGGTTTTAATTTCCGCTGTATCCCCAGCATCTACAACAATGCTTGATAGTTCGCACTCAATAGATGCTGAATAAAAGGTAAGATATTAAACTAGTCTGGACTAATTGTATGAACTGACGTCAGGTTGGACTAATACCGCATTTCTCGCTCTCTGAAAATGGCTTCAAGAGGTCATAAGGTGACGTTCTTCAGTTTTCAGAACTGGAAAGGAAAGGTTCCCACAGTTCTCAGAACGCGAATTTCTCGCCACAATTCAAAATGGCGGAGGAGGGTGGGGCCTGTCACATGGTGGGCGTCACAGCAGCTCTCCTTTTCCAGACCACGGCCCGCCTTGCCGCGTCGTCTGTTGCCCCTTCTTCCTCCCGCCGAGCCTTTTCGAGGAATCGCCTGGGATTGGCTAATAGACTAGGAGTGGGGCTGCGGGGCCGGAACGCGGCATCATCACTTCCTGTTGTGGGCAGTCGTTTCCTGTCGCTGCTTGGTAACAATGGGGAAGATAATGGCTGCCTGAGCAACGTCTCCGAGCAGGCGCTGGGCTAGAGGCGGGTCTCAACCAGCGACTCATCGGAGGCGGGCTTGAGAGCAGGGGCAGGGGAGGTGCACAGGAGCCTCGGCGGCGGCGGCCGAACCGACAGAGTCGGACCCGACACTAAAACCGAGTAAGTGAAGCCTTGGGAAACCTCTTGAGAAATGGATGGAGCGCGAGAGGAAGACAGCGGAGCTGCGGCCGCCGCGTTCTCTCAAAATGGCCTGAGTGTCGCGTCGTGGCGGACGCTCAGCGCCGCCTCCGGACCCCAAGGCGCTGATTGCTGCGGGGGGCTCCGTGGCGTAGTCGCCGCTGCCATTTTAGTTGGGCGTATAGTCACAGTCTCTTGAAGAAGGGGAAGGAGGTGGGTAGTACTTCCTCCCCGTGGCGGTGCAAGCTAAAGCCAAGGCCCTCTACAATCTTAAGAATTTGGGGGAGGCGATTTATGAGTGTTGGCCTCCGGCATGAGAATCTTTGATCGTCTTAGGGTTTTTTCTCTTTGGTTCTCTGGAGGCTTCCCTCGCTTCCTTACCCCTCTTTTACATGGCGGGCTTGGGCTTGGGAAAAGGGAAAAAAATCAGGCTGCTCTAAGTCAGTTGCAGGGAACTCTTGGGCCTTTAGATTTCTCAGGATTTGCAGAACCCCACTTCGAGCCCTTCTGCTGGGCACTATCAATTAGGCGCCCCCTGGGGCCACGATGACATCTTCCCTGAGGATCTGGGGCAACTGGTTTACTCCCTTACTCGATAACCCTGGCATAGTCTTTGCCAGATACCACTGCAAGAATCCCCCGAAAAGGCAGGGAAAAGCTGTTGCGTGTTTGTTGTTTTCCCTGGGTAAGGGTGGGAATTGGGCCAAAACATTTTCAACTTAATTTCCTTCAATCCGGCAACAACCCAACCCCTCCCCCCTCAAAAAGAAAAGCCTAAGGGTCTCGGCTTCTGCGGGCGGTACCTGCCACGTACGCCATAGCTTTAGTAACTAGTATTAACCGGTTGGGCTTCTGCTTCCTGAATACTCAGTCCCTTTTTCCCTTATGCTGATTAATTTCAAGATGGAGGAGACAGCCACGTTCCTTCCCTAGACAGTCTCCCTGTACTTATTCCACAGGTTAGTCCGGGAATTTGAGGTCTAGCAATCTTGTTATTTAGGTCATTCTTTTCGTTTAGGGGCAAGAGGAAGCATTTATATGAGGTTGTCATCCACCATTTGCAAGGTCCAACAGTAATTTTTTGCTGCAAATAAGGAGCCCCCATTTCCTGAATCAGAATTAACCGCTGTCGCTTTGGATCATTGAAGGGAGGAAGAAATAAATGTACTACTAGTCGTTTCTAATACTAGAATCATTTACTTGATTCTTCGTGATTAAAGACAAAATTACCCCTAGCACCCCCATCAGGTACATTATGTCCGTCCTGGATGACTTGAGACCAGGCAGCCCAGTTATAGCCCCCCCCCCAAAATCAGCTTTCTAAATTATAAAAATAAAGTACCCAGGAAGACCAATCCAAATACTTTTTAAACTATGATTTCAAGAGACTGTTACACTGAACAATTTTCATTCTTTAGCCTAAATGTCCTGCTGATCTTTCATACTTTAGTTTCTGCCATAGGCTCCTGTAATGTGCCAAATAAGTACTTGAAAGTAACCAGCAGAATCTGAAAATATTACTGGTCTAAAGAAAGGCCTATTTTAAGCAAGCTTATATTAAAAGGTAGATTGTCTTTCAGCCTTTAAAGGAAATCTTCTAACACAAGATTGCTGGTTTTCTCTGACCTTCTCAATCTCCCCAAATATCCTAATAGTAATACTAAATTAGGTTGGGTTATGGGGTAACTTAAAATATATAGGATGTGGTTTTTTTTAGGATGTGTCTATTTCAAAGAAAATGTCTATCTTATGAAAGAGGAAGAATAATGGATTCTTTTTTTTTCTAGAGCAGAGAGTGAAGAAAACTAAAATCCAGTTTATTGTATTACAATACTATGTCATAACAGTCAGGTAATTTATTTTTTGTTGCGTCTCCTGATGATTTATGTGTAGAATGCATGTTTAAAAATATTTATTCTGTTTTGCAGGCCCTGTAATTGGATGGGCTCATTTGATATATGTTTATTGGTGCTGGGCATTCTTCATGATGAAAATGGGTTTTTCATTGGGAATTCAAAGGGTAGTGTGTCTGAGTAGCTAGAACTCACTAGTGTTTTGTCTGTGAATTTTCTTCTTTTAAAATAATATCTGAAGTTTACCAATACCTATATAGAACAGAAAGAACAAAGTAGAAATTTGCTGCCTTAAATCATTGTTGGAATGGGATGGGTCTAAATAGTGTTTCAATGTTCATTGAATAACTAAATGAAACATCAGTTGAGTGTCTTACAGGAATATAATCTTACATTGGTTTGGGTGGTGGTCAACTTTTTTCCTTCAAGGTCCAAAAAATCCTAATTGATATATGATACTGTGATATTAACTCCTTTCATTACCATCATTGTTAGGGTAACCACATAATTTATTGCCCTAGCCAGGTTGCTTTTAGGAGCAAAAGGGACATTATTAATAATTATGCCTGGACAACAGGTGCAAACCTGGATTGCCCTAGGCAAACTGGGATGGAATTAGCTTAAATTCATAACTAATTTGCATTGAATGTGTATGTTCTGTGTCCTGTGTTTTTACATGCATGACTTTGTAATCCTCATAGCAAAGCCTCATGAGGATATTAACTATTTTACAGAGGTAATCGAAACTGAAAAGAGGTTAAGCAATTTGTCCTCAATTAAATATCTAATAAATGGTAGATCCCCCATTTTAACCCAGGTCTCTTTGAACCTGGAGTCACTAAACTTTTATACCTCTAGACTTAATTGCTCTCTAATTAGTTTGGAGATGGAAAGAAAATGAAAGCTTGTTATAAAAGAAATCTATAGGTTAGATCATTTCAAAAACTTTTGTTCCCACTTAAAGGGAATCTGCTTTATGAAGTAGGTGAGACTTTTAGCAATTATCCTCTCCCCTTTTTTTTTTATGTCCTGGTTCCTGTTTCAGCTATTACTGCTTGTGATATAATTTGATAACAATTTACAATCAGAAATGGTTTTAAGAAATAGCTTAATGAAATGATCTGGAAATGTTAGGCTGGTTGTATATGTTCTTTCAGGTTAGTGAAGATGTTGTGAGGCCTTAAATAATATAGTAGGTCAGATGGGACATCTGCATCTGTGGAATTATAATGTGTGTATTACTTTTTCCATAGACTTAGTAGATTGTGAAATAGAGCAAATCACTCACCAGCCTCTTGTCCCTTGATTTACCATAGGGTGGATAACAAATTAGAAAGTGAAAAGTCCTCTCTCAAATCCAGATTGATGAGGTGCTAGAATTTTGGGCCACTGCGTAGGACATGTTTTTCTTTGTAAGTTTACTTCCTTAACACCTCTGTATAACACAAAGATTTCCAAAACCTTATGGGCCATCGACTTCAGAAAGTATTCGTTTATATAATCCCTTGACATTTTGATAACCAGTGTAAGAAGGCAATAATGCTTGTGTCTGTTTTTTCCTTCATTATTTTCTCCCAACCTTGAAAATGGAAATTTCCTAGATAATCAGTTTATTTTTCCTGTCATCAATTGAGATGTTTTTTAAATATGAAAATATTGGCAATTTTGAACAATTCAGGAATATATGTACTTATGGTTTTATTTCTGAAATATATAGTTGATCTTTTTGTTGTAGATTTTCTGACCCAAGATTTTTGTTCATTAGTACCTACATATGTGTGAGACAAATATCTATAGACAGTTTGTGGTGTGTATATCAATTTGTGCACCTTTTGCAATGATTTCATGACTCCAGCTTGGGCTGCCATTATAACATTTGCATGGTGATGAACATGATACTTTGTTGGGAGGGGGGTATTTGTGTTGGGTGTTTTTAACTTTATAATGAAAAATGGTCTCTTTCCTCTCACTCTCCACTTAATTAAAAGCTGTAGGGAGAAGGAAGTTAACTCTTAATTATAATTTTAATTTTCTTACTGGCCAAATTTCCCATTAGTGTCAATTATATCCAAGGTGACTGACTATATTAATTTATCCAAGCTGGAACAGTTTTGAGAGTGAAAGAGGGCCATATTAATAATCACTGTGGGACAACAGGTGTAGATTGCTACTCTTCTGGATAAACTGGAGATATATGGTCACTATGGTCATCATTTCTATGTCAGAACACTGGTTCAGGAAGCACAGTTGTCAGCATGTTTCATTCAGTAACACAAAATTGTTTCCCTCAAATGATATAACCGTCATTTGTGTACATAATATTTTCTTTTTTGGTCAAGGGATTTTTAATTTTAAAAACTTTCTTCACTTTTTAAAAAGTTAGATGTAAAACTTAAGTTTTTAAAGATAGTATCTTAAAGATAGTTCTTAAAGATAGTTATCGATTACACCAAAACTGTCAATAGTCAATGATTTTACATTACTTTTTTATGAACACATGAACATTTTGGTGTTTTGAGTCATTTTTTGACTTGTTGGGGATAATGAGGCAGAATTGAGTTTGTGTGGGTAAGACCAAATTCCAATTTAGTGATGTAGCTCAATAATAACATGGAATGAATAATCGAAGATTAAATTTACTGTCTAAAGTACTTGAGTGAATAGAAATGTCATCATGATGGTTTATTAACTAACTTGTTCCTGTGAACTGGCAGCATTTGGTTTGATCTCTGTCCTCTGATTTGTTGGCATTCTTATTAATACTCTTTCAATTTAACTGTTGTAGAGGGTTGTAATAGAACTGTTTGTGAGCTGCACGTCAGTAGACTTCCTGCCAAGAGATTTAGACCCATGAGGGACACTTCTGAATCCTTTTTTTTCCTGCTGTCCCTTTCAAGTGGTAAAGATAAAAGAATATAAATGAGGCTAAAGTAACATTGCCATGCAGATAATATTTTGTAATCTTGTATTGCTATAATAGTATCAATAGTGGTAGAGTCCTTGGTAGCATCCTCTGATAGGCCAGTATTGGAAATAATCAACAAATTGTGTGGGTGATGACAGGTATCATGCATTAGGTAAAGGCAGTGAAACATCAATCCTGTCCTGTTTTTCAAAGAGGGGTGCTTTATATTTTTGTTGAAAAAAGTAAGATAGTCACAAAAAGGAGATAGAAGTGCCTGAGTGAAGTGGTAGGGAGAAAAGCACAGCGTTTTAGGCTGATAGCCTAGTTACTCATGTTGTTTCTTAAGCCTTACTTTTCTGACTTACTACTGTAATGTGACCTGGGTTATATTTTATTCATAGTCACAGATTCATAGAACTGGCAGGTACCTTATGGATGGTTTTAATCCAGCTCTTAATATTGATGAAGATCCTGAGGCACAAGAGGTTAAGTGAATTGGCCAAATTAACATAGCTGGTTAATATTACAGCTGAGACTAGAACCCACTATCTCCTACTTTCTCCTTTTCACAGAACTGAATTCCACCCTTCCACTGATAGAATAAAAAAGCTGTTTGATTGTTAATCATCTTTTGTCTATTACAAATGCTAGGGGCGCCTGGGTGGCGCAGTCGGTTAAGCGTCCGACTTCAGCCAGGTCACGATCTCGCGGTCCGTGAGTTCGAGCCCTGCGTCGGGCTCTGGGCTGATGGCTCAGAGCCTGGACCCTGTTTCCGATTCTGTGTCTCCCTCTCTCTCTGCCCCTCCCCCGTTCATGCTCTGTCTCTCTCTGTCCCAAAAATAAATAAACGTTGAAAAAAATTTAAAAAAAAATGCTATAAAATTTTAATTAAGCATTCTGTGTATGTAAATTCTCAATACTTTTGGTGACTACATATACAATAGTACTTTATATCCTGACCTCAAATTCAGTGGTTCTTTGTGATTTAACTTTAAAAAAAAAACTGCGTTAAATATTTTTCATTTTGGTGATGGTATTATTGAGCTATTTTCTTTATTGACAAGGATTGCATGTCCTTACTTTTCATTTATTTCTGAGGTTCTTAATTAAGCTCTGTTGCAAATAGAATGATGCTTGTTCTTTTTCAGTATGACACATTTTTATGTTGATACTATGATTTTTTTTAATTGGCATGTTCTGCTTTAGAACACTATTGAGTCTGGAGCTTGTATGAGCACAAAAGATGAAATGCTCAAGGTGCTCTGGTAGTTAGTTGATATTAGGTTACCTTGATTACTCCCTCCCGCTGTACCTTTTTGTTTTTAAGAAGAGATTATATCTCACAGACTTAATAGATGTGTCTTCTTTTTAAATTGATATTCACACAAGCATTTGGATTTCAGGATTCAGTTTTGTAAAGTCTTTTGTTTAACAGTATTTTTGGTGCCTTAAGTCTCCTTCATTGGGTACTGTGATGCAGTATATCTATTGAATATAATATGTATGTATTTAGCACCAGGAGTGACCCATTAGTATGAACAATATGTTTTAAGTGACTTTTCACCCTGACATAAGAAAATTACATTCTTTAAAGATTGGAGAACATAGGAAAATTAAATGAAAAACTTTTAACAGTGGTCAGAAACATAGTGATCTGCATACTTGTATTAATATATAAGAAATGGAAATCACTAAGACAGTGCTTTAAAATACTCAAGGTGAATAAAATCTGCTTTAAATTCTCTGATTACAGAATAAACCTCAGGTTTAGTTTTCTTGCTGGCTTTTCTTTCCTGGAATTGAATTTACCTGACAGTCAAACATTCATTGACCAAACGAATAGTTTTTGAAATGACTGGGCAAAATTTATAATTTGGCTGCTCATTTCCAGGAATGGATTTGGATATATTGGCACACAGTACTCTGGAAGAAATAAGGTTAATAAAATATGCTATTTTTTGTTTTTAAAACAAAAGTACTAAAAGTTGACTTACTTAAAAATAAGTCCTACTTCCTTCATACTGCTTATAAAAGGTGTTTTGTTGCTTTGGAAGTTTTCATACCAAGAGTGAACATGGTATAAAAAGCTCATAGTGAGGTTGAATACTTTAGACATGCCTGTTGGGATTGAAGGAATGTGTTTTAAAGTATATAGTTTTGCAAAATTATTGGGAGTCAGTTGTTCATGTAGTGAAAACTTGACTGGATTTGGAATTAGGAGACTTGTATTTAATTACTGACTCTTTCCACTTACCAGCTACATGGCATTTGGTAAATCACTTTCTCACACTATACCTGTTATCTGTAAAATAGAGGTGATTATTCCTACTTCATAGGATTGTTGTGAGGATTAAGTGAAATATAAGTGAAAGGGTTGTGTCAATACATGGTAGTGGGTATTGCTTATAATAAGGGAGAGACCTAAGTGACTTAACAATTACATATTCTCTTAAATTATTTTATTGGTAAGCTTTTCAAAAAAAATATTTAAGTTTAAAAGTGGGTGATGCTAATCATATATTTACTCCAAAATTTCTGACTTATGCACATGAATATTGTAACTGAGAGTAAGATAACTAAATAGATTTAAGATGTTCTCTTTTATGTTGATAGAAGGAGCCCAAGAGTGTGGGAGGATTCTTCTTTCCTCTTACTAGTTAAACTGGAAGTGTACCACAGTGTTCATCATAGAGTAGAATCTAGAGACCCATTTTGGCAACATAATTCTTTATTAAAATTTGACACCAAAATGGAGAGAGATCTGTATTTGATCATTTGAATTGTGGTGTCTGGCATCTTTAGTGTGCTTTAACCTTTAAAATGTTCATTTTCACTTACGAGTGGTAATGTTACATCTACCAGGGTCTGAACCTGTGGTTTAGATTTACTATATTTTTTCACTTTATTCCGCTTGGATAATAAAGGGACTGCTTAAAATAAGACCAGGTTCATGGGTGTGTGTGTGTGTGTGTGTGTGTGTGTGTGTGTGTGTGTAAGATCATTTTACAAGGCATTTGAGAGCATTGCTTATATTCAGGATTTCCTTTTTTCTCCAGAATGTAATTACTTCTTGTCCAGGGGAACTCTGCAGGTGTAATGGTCATAACTCACCCATTAAATGTCCCTAAAGTGTAGAAGTGTCTTGTCAGTGCTGAAATCTCTTGAACCCCATGCCCAGCCTAGGGGAAATGCAGAGTAAGTCAGAAAGAAGGCAAAAGTAGGGAAAGAAGTCAGAGTTTTCTTTCCCTGTCCCCTAATCAACTACAAGAAATAAACTTCTCCTTCAGTGGACACCTATACCTTAGTAAAAACATTGTGTGTTCTGTTTAATGAAGCCTTGCTGGTTTGGTCGCAGTTTTGAAATAAAAATAAGTGTATTACAAGGGATGTCATGTGGGGAAATTATTTTCCTTGATTTTCTCTGGTGTATATTGGGAGGAGGGAAAAGGAGAGCAGGATATGATTATGGAAGTAAGAGTAATTTGGATGATCATGTGTTGCTTTGTGTGTCCCATTGTTAAAGTGTTAAAGATAAAATTAAACCAAGATAAAGATTCTTGCATGGAATAAACTAACCTCTAAGCTCACCAGGAAAGAGCTGTTTATGATTCAACAGTCCCTAAAATCACAGTGTCAGTAGGGTTTTCAATAGAGGTGTAATGTTTTGTCTCTGGTTTCCATGTAGGAAATGATAGAAATTCTAAAAAGGTCAAGAATGAAATCTTGATGATTGGTGAACATAGGAAAGAATTCTCTATTCCATGTATATTGGTAGAATATTGACATTACTATTTTATTTTAGAAAAACATAAAGAGGATGTATAAATAGTGGGTGTGTAGAGCACGAACAATATATTGGGAACACTTTGAAATTCGTCGCATATGTGGGATTTCTCTACCTTACAAGCAAATTCTTTCAAATTGCACTGTCCAGTGTGGTAGCCACTAAGCACATGTGGCTACCTGACACTCGAAATGTCACTGGTGTAACTGTATTACTGAATTTTTAATTTTCTTTAATTTTAACTAAGTTAAATTAAAACTGAAGCAGCATAAAATATTTTCTCATTAAACACAACTTCATTGTTTTGGTAGGACTGCATTTTACTTTAACCATTGAAAATCTAGTATCCAGCTTGAGATGTGCTGTGAATGCAAAATACCAGATTTCAAACACTTGGTATTAACAAAAAGAATGTGAAACATCTCACTAATTTTTTATAGTGATAACATGTTGAAATGGTATTTTGGTTATGTTGGGTAAGTAAGATTATGAAGAATATTTCAAAACTATAAAAGACCACGTAAGGCATGAAGTGCCACTCTAGTGGCACAAACGCTGTGTGCAGCAATGGATGAAAAAATTGCTAGCTGAGATAGTAATAGTTTCTCAGGAGGTAAGATTTCATTTCATTTCATCTTAAAGGGTGAGTGAAATGGGGAGAGACTGAGAAGCGGCTGAGGGAACAGTGTTAGTGGAAGTGTGAAGGTAGTAACGTACAAGGTATGTTGCAGGGCAGGGATGCAGCAACTTAAGTGGATTTGTCTTATCAAAGTGTTATAACAAAATTGTGGCAGTGGAATATGTAGCTTAATAGGACCCTAAGCCCAGAATAGAAAACTAAGAGACTTCCCCATCCTTAATGACATGTTAATCCAAAGGGTCTTTTGAAGTCCGTCTGTTCAAACTCCTACCTAGTAAGCAATCTCCTCTTAATATCCACCGGAATTCTGCTTGAATATTTTGAGAGAATGGGTAGTTTGCTTGCTTCAAGAGGCTGGTTACATCTCCACTTTAGAATAGTTTCATTGTTAGACCATTGTATCAAAAGAAAGAAATATCTGCTCCCATAGTTCTTCAACTGTTAGCCCTAGTTTGATTCTGTGGTTCTCCCTTTCATGTTATAACTCTAAATATTTGAAAATGTAAATCATGCCCGTTTTTAGTTTTGTCTTCATGCAAGTCTTCTCTGGGTAATTCAGCCATTTTCTTTATGGTGTTCCCTGACTTGTCATTTTGGTCATTCTAGATCTGAACAACAGGTTGCCTTGGGTCTGTTACCACTTTCATTTGAACACTGTGGTCTATGAACGCAGTATGAGACTATCTTAGGTTTCTTAGCTAGGTCAAACAGGTTTTTTATTGAGCTTTTTGTTAACTGAAAACTTGAGGTCTTCATGTGAACTGCTCTTTTCACATGAGTAGGTTTCCTCCCTACTCTGTACTCTTCGTATAGGTTATTTTAATTTGATAATCCTTCATAAAGTGTTCAGGGTAGCACATATACCATCACTTTTGTTGATTTCAGCTCATCCTCACAAGCCACTGAAAATTCAAAATATTACTTATCATATATATACATCTTCATTACTAACTCCCAACTCTGAATTGGTTAGATTTGGTTGGCATGTCTTTGACATGGTTCTTATTTAAATACTGAAGACAGGATTCTTTGCAGGTTAACATTGCTCTGTAACCTTTGAGGGTGAATCTATTAAGCTGTATTCTGTGAATCTGTTAAGCTGTATTGTCATCAGCTACTTCTGAGTAGCATCTTTGCTACTCAGACTGTGATTCTAGGATCAGCAGCAGCAGCACTTGGAGGCTTATTTAAAATGCAGGTTCTCCGGCCCCACCCCAAATCCACTGAATCAGAATCTGTATTTTAACAGGATTTCCAGGTGATCTGTTTGTATGCTGAAGTTTGAGAAGCACTAATCTAGGCTACATTTCTCCATGATGATAAATAAGGATGTAAAACCTTCTCAGACTCTGTACAGAAATCAACCCAGACTAGTCAGCAGTGTAATTCTGATGTTCCTATTAAAGAGGTTCTCAAACCTAACTGTTCAGTAGAATTACCTGTGGAATTTTTAAAATATTGCTATCTGGCCAACCCCAGAGAAAGCTTCCCAGGTGATTCTAATGTACAAGCCAAGGTTGAGAACCATCCCTATGGAAAGCAAATAAGGTTAATTTGACAGTGAACCTCACTGCTGGTAAACATATTTTTCTTCTCCGTGTTTGCAATATATCTGATAGTCTATTCCAGAATTTCCCTCTAGGTTTCTGGTCAGATTTTGCTGTGCTACAGTTTAGAGACTTCACTTTTTATTTGAAGGTTAGATTATTTCTAAATCTAGTGTTTTTATCATCTCTCCTATTCTCTGTGATTTCTCAGAGATCATCATTAGAAGTTTTGCAGTTCAGTCTCTTGATTCTCTGAGTTTGTTTTTTCCACTGCTTCCAGTTGGAAGGTGGTTCTCCTTGTTGAATAAAATAGGAACAAAACAGAAGTTGAGTGCCTCTACCTTCCGTCCTCTGTTAATATACCAACTCCCCCACCACTCAGTATAAGACCCCTTTCTTGTTTCAGATTCCATTTTTCAAAGCCATTTTAAAAATCTTCCATATTTTTGCAAGTTTCTGTTCCATATGGGCTTTAACCTCCCCGATGCTGTTCTTAAGACTTTGTGACATTCTTAGAACAGTCCTTGGTATGTGAGTTTTCTATTATCTTTGGTTCATATCCTTCAAATGTCAGAACTTACCAGACATTTTTGTCTTTGAAGATTTATGTTTTAAAAGCCTTTCAACCATACTGAGTTATACTTTTTTTTTTATAAATTATTTTTAGAACTATTTACTGATCCTCCACAAGTGGACTTTGTCCTAACTTTCATGTTAACTTTCAGAATATTAGGTGCTTAAGTACATTAACAAATATCGCTGGTGGTTTTCTTTGGTTTGAAGAGTTATGGCTGAAGCGTCTTTTTCCTTTGTGCTTTCCTGTATTTTTTTAAGTTAGCTGCTTAACTATTACCAACACCAAATTGTGTTCCTTAGCTACATATGGAAAATTTTGACTTCCTTTTGTTTTTTGTTTGTTTGTTTTCCATTTCCTGGCCTATATGACTTTAAGCTGTTGATTTCCAGTCTTAAAGTTATAAAAACCAGACAGGTAGAGAAGCTTCTTCTTTTATTATTATTATCTGAAAGAGAGTTTGGTTTTATTTTTCTCTTTAGTACTGAATTGTGAGTATCCAGATATTTCATGTATTGTATTTGGGATTGAATCTTAGTACTGATATAGATTACCTCTTCCACAAGTCAGGTTTTCATATTTTTGTGGAATTAACTTTTATATTTTCAGTGTGAACTTAAGGTCAATCTGGTGTTAGAAGGAAAAAAGCTAGAGGATGACTTTTTTTTGTTTGTTTGGAGTCTTATTTTAGATTGCTTACTTACTACTGTTGTTTTTCATTAGAGTGGTTAGTTGAAAGTGGTAGAAAAGCCAGGTAGTAATGTGTTTTTTGGCTTTGCTGATCAAAAAGCAAAATTGAGCATATTTTGTAGTTATTTATATAGAAAGAGAGAAGCCCAAATTTCCACAAAGTTTTTCTTGGTAAAACTCAAAATATAGTAATAATGGAGTAGTATTCTGTAATATGGGTCTGATAACGGGAAGAGTGGCATTCTTTTTTGGAGGGACATTTTGCTTAATCAGAGCTAAACATATTACTTATCAAAATTATTTGCAGATGTTCATCTAGTGTTACTGACTTTAAATGAGATTTTCCTTATTTAATTTTTGAAAATGTCTTTTCACACATACAGGTACAAGAAAACCTAGGAGATACTGCAGGTTCAATTCCAGACTCACATAACAAAGCAAATATCACAAATATAACAAAGCAAATAAACCAAGTCAAATGAATTTTTTGGTTTCCCAGTGCATATAAAGGTTATATTTACAGTGTAGTCAGTTAAGTTTGCAATAAATAGCATTATGTCTGAAAAATGATGTGCATACCTTAATTTCAAATGCTTTGTTGCTTAAAAATGCTATCCATCATCTGAGCGTTTCAGTGAGTCGTAATCTTTTTGCTGGTGGAGAGAGGGTCTTGCCTCCTTGATGTTGCTGCAGCTTCTACATCAGCATTTGCTGCTTCACCTTGCAGTTTTATATTAGGAAACCTCATGAACTACCTTTCAAACTTTTCTCATGCAGCTTCCTTACCTCTCTCAGCCTTCATAGAATGAAAAGTTTTAGGGCCTTATTCTTGATTAGGCTTTGACTTGAGGGAATATTGGGGCTGGTTTGATCTTCTATCCAGACCACTGAAACTTTCCATACCAGCAATAAGGCTGTTACCCTTTCTTACCATTCGTGCATTCACTGGAATAGCACTTTTAGTTTCCTTCAAGAACTCTTCCTTTGCATCCACAATTTGGCTATTTGGCACAAGAGGGCTAGCTTTTGGCTTATTGTGGCTTTTGACATGCCTTCCTCACTAAGCTTAATCATTTTGCTAGCTTTTGATTTAAAGTGAGAGATGTGTGATTCTTCCTTTCATTTGTATACATAGAGGTCATTGTAGGGTTTAATTAATTGGCCTAATTTCAGTATTGTGTCTCAGGGAATAGGGAAGCCCAGGAAAAGGGGGAGAGATGGGGAACAGGTGGTTGGAGCAGTTAGAACACACACATTTATCCGTTTAGTTTGCTATCTTACATGGGCATGGTGCATGGCACCCCAAAACAATTAGAACATCAAAGATTACAGATCACCACAGCAAATGTAATAATAATGAAAAGTTTGAAATATTGCAAGAATCACCAAAATGTGAGACAGAGACACAAACTGAGCTAATGCTGCTAGAAAAATTAGCACCAATAGACTTGCTCCACTCAGGATTGCCAGAAACCTTTCAATTTATTTAAAAAAAAAAACAAAACAGTATCTGTGAAGTTCAATAAAACACAATATGCCTATGTTGCTATCTAATCAGTACACAAGCATAGAATTTTAATGAAGCATATTTATCCCTTACAGAAGGCATTTATAGAATTCATTTGATATTTACCTTTCAGCATATCATTACACGGCAGAATTATCACTTTCAGTTGAAGGTTAGGTGGAAGCTCCTCAGATGCAGTTAAAGGGATTTTGAAATAAGGAAATTTTCTTTGTACTTGCAATGAGGTCCAAAAAATGCTTCCGGAACTGTAATTTGTGCTCAGAAAATAAATCTGTTACAAATTTGTAGGGGAATGGAACTGTTGTTTCTTTGATAGCATGTGTAAAGCAGCTTAACATTGTGATTCCAGTGTTGTTGAAATGATCTTACTGCATTATAAGTTTTGCATATAAGTGCTGTTCTGCCTTGTAATTTTAGGTTGAATTCATTAAAACACATTAGGAAGTCTACAGCAATAGCTAATTTCTCAAGCCATTCATCATTTGGTAATAGTGATTGAAGGTGGTTCTTCTCATTCAGAAAAAAAATTCAGTCTTGGACTTGCGTACAATGAATTACGCTATAACTTTACCAAGGCTAAGCCATCAAATTAACAAGGAGTAGGGCAAGTTAGGAAATTGAGCTTCTATTTCTGACAAAAATTCAAGAGAACTGGTGATGTTTAAGTCCACAGTAATGAAGTTCACTGGTAATAATACTGGTTCAGTAATACGTTAGATTCACATAGTTTCTGCAAACTACCTGCTGATGAATAACATAATGAATAACCATAGACTTTAAATACCTTACATTTTCACAAGCTTTATAGACTTGTCCAACTTGTCTTTAGCTGCTGTACATATATATTTACCACCATTTCAGTTGTAACACTTCTTAGCAGATTTCACTTTAAGCTGTGCTCAATTAATGTTTTCTCAACTTTTTTGAAATAGTTGGGGCACCTCGGTGGCACAGTTAAGCCTCTGACTCTTGATCACAGCTCAGGTCATGATCTCATGGGTTAGTGAGTTTGAGCCCTGCATCGGGCTCTGCGTTGATGCTGTGGAGCCTACTTGGGATTCTGTCTCTCCTCTCTGCACCTCCCCCACTTGTGCACATGCTCTTTCTCTCTCAAAATAAAATAAACTTAAAAAAAAAATACGATCACCTGTAGTTGCTCCATGCAGACTATTCATAGAGGCTACTTCTGTAGTTACTTCAAACTTCTTAAGTAATCAATACTTGACTCCTTGAATAAACAACTGAATAGTATCAATTACATTTGTCGACTCATCAAGAGCCAAGAAAACTCACTCAGAATCATTTGCTGTCTCATTTTTCAATTGATTATGACATATCCCAATATCCTTGAATTTTTGAGCATTTACTCTCACAAAAAGCCAATCATCTTGGGGCGCCCGGGTGGCTCAGTCAGTTAAGCGTCCAACTTCGGCTCAGATCATGATCTCACAGTCGGTGAGTTTGAGCCCCACATCAGGCTCTGTGCTGACCACTCAGAGCCTGGAGCCTGCTTTGGATTCTGTGTCCCCTCTTTCTCTGCCCCTCCCCCACTCACGTGCATGCTCTCAAAAATAAATAAACATTAAAAAATAAAAAACAAAGCTAGTCATCTTAAACAGGTTTATTTTCTCTGACACATTTCTTTAGCTTCTGCAATGAAGCACAGTTTAATTAACTCCCCATTATAAACAGCTTTTCTTGATTTAGCCAACAAACCACTTGGAAACTTACTTTGGTTGAAGCTTCATTTTTTATTGTGAGAAAATATTTTGTGATGAGAGTGTTGTTTTTAAATTTTCCAATTTTTTGGACTGTAGCTCTTCTGTGAATTGGGAATATCGTGATGGTTGCTTAGTCTGATAGTATGAATGTGTATTTTATTTTAGCACAGTTAAAGAGTGCCATTGCATAATAAACTCAGTCTTTTCCATCTCACAACAAAATCCATATTCCACTATGCCTTTGAGGTTGACAAAGTGCACTTTTACTTCATTTGACATGATAAGTATGAACTGGTAATTTTTTAAAATGTCATAGTTCTGGTGATATGTATGACACTTGAAATTCTGTCAGGTTACATCACTACAGTTTATAAGGTACAGATCATCACCAATGCAAAGTGATGAGAGTGCCACATCCGGTTGCTCATCTCTACTCAGCTCTGCCATTACAGCACAAAAGCAGCCACAAACAATATGTAAATGAAAGTATATGACTGTATTCCAATGAAACTTGATGAACACTGAAATTTGAATTGCATATACTTTTTGTGTATCACAAAACATTATCTCCCTTTTGTAAAAACAGTCTTTAAAAGTGTAAAAAAAGTCATTCTTTGATCTCAAGGAAAAAAATAGGCGCCAGGGCTGGTTTTCATAGTTTGCTTACTCCTGACCTACTTTTTTCCTAGTATAACAGTCCTTTTTGGGAGTTTTTCTTTGATGAAATTTCATTCATATGATGTCTGAAAATTCACATCTTGACCTGCATTCTGGATTTTCACATAATTTAAAGTGTTCTGCAGAACACATGGTAACTTTTGTTTTCAAGATTGATCTCCTTTCTCCTTGTAGATAATTTTCCACTTGTTCATCAAGATGGAAAGCTCAGATTCTAACGATAAAGGAAGTGGTGATCAGTCTGCAGCACAGCGCAGAAGTCAGATGGACCGATTGGATCGGGAAGAAGCTTTCTATCAATTTGTAAATAACCTGAGTGAAGAAGATTATAGACTTATGAGAGATAACAATTTGCTAGGCACCCCAGGTATGCGATGTGTGAAGATTTCTGGTCTTTAAAAAAAAAAAGTCTTATTATAAAAATCTGTTTCTGCAGCCATTATGAAGTATGATTTTTAAAATTTTTTTAATGTTTATTTTTGAGAGAGACAAAGTGCAAGTGGGAGAGAATTGAAAGCAGGCTTCATGCTCTGAGCTGTCAGCACAGAACCTAATGTGGGGCTCGAACTCACGAGCTGTGACATCATGACCTGAGCCAAAGTCAGACCCTTAACCGACTGAGCCACCCAGGTGCCCCATGAAGTGTGATTTTAATACAAGGGATACAGAATGACATTTATTGCTGTACTTATTGCCTAATTCTGTTCACTTATATTTGGAATTATCCTCTATCACATCTTTTAATTATGAATTATATTATGAATTTATAGCAAGCTGAATTGAAAAGACTGGAACTGAACAATATTTTTGTTTTTAGTTAGCTTTATTTAACCTACAAGACATAAATCTGAGTGTGGAAGAGCTAATGGGAATGTTAGTTCCTAGGACAGACTTCCTTTTTTGTCATCTCTGATTCCCAGATTATATTCTAATCATAATCCTCCAAAGCTGGCCTTGGGTAAAATTGTTAATTCAGAACTTTGTGCTTGGTTATTCTCTTTTGCCCAATTAGGTCCCATTTGATCCTAATTAAAACTCATTATCTCTAGTCCTCCTCATATCTATTTAATTCTTTTTAAAATTTTTTTAAATGTTTTTATTTTTGAGAGAAAGAGTGCAAGCAGGGGAGGGGCAGAGAGAAAGGGAGACACAGAATTAGAAGCAGGCTCCAGGCTCCGAGCTGTCAGCACAGAGCCCATTGTGGGGCTCGTACTCAAGAACTACGAGATCGTGACCTGAGCCAAAGTCGGACGCTTAACCGACTGAGCCACCCAGGCGCCCCTCTATTTAATTCTACTAACTTTTGAGTTATTTAAATTTTAAAAGGTAAGGTGTTAGTTAGCATGCCTCTTATGAGAAGGAGTGTGTTTTGAGCCAACAGAACCAGACTTGAATCAGAATGCCTAAGTTGGTATTCTGGCCCTGCCATTTATTGATACATCAGTCTCTCACTTAGTCTCAGTTTCCTTGTTTTAAAATGCAGATAATAATGTCTGCTTCCCAGAGTTACAGTTTTAAAGAATGAGCTGTTATATGCCAAAGCATTTAGTAAACTGGAAAGAAACTTATATAAGTTTTAATGTCATGCTCCCATACCCAGGTTCCTACTCCTTGGTTTTCATCTCAGTTTTCGTAATTTCGCAAACATTTTTAAACTATTTTCAGGTGAAAGTACTGAGGAAGAGTTGCTGAGAAGACTACAACAAATTAAAGAGGGTCCACCACCACAAAACTCAGATGAAAATAGAGGTATATTTTGCTTTGGAGGGTGGGTAGAGGATGAAATAGATAAGGAACTTCAGTAAATGTCAGCCAGAGATTACCGAGAAATGGAACAAATTAATTTAGTGCTAAGTAATTGTTACTAAAAAGAGAACTGGCATTTTCTTGATATTTGGTGAGAATGTCAACGTGTTTTTTTTCTGCTTCACCTTTGGGTTGTTGGTATTAATTGAGACATAGTGAGAAATGGCTTTAAATAAGCCACATTTAAATAATGTGATATTTTTTCTTGATTTTTTTACCTCCATCGACATTTTTTCCTTCCTACTGAATTATTTTTTCCTTATAAACATGTGAGTTTTCCACCAGCAGAAAGAAATGGCTATATTCTCTAACCTAGTAGCTATCAACAGGTTATAATTCCCACCCCCACCCCCCGCTGCCCCCCAGGGGACATTGGCAATATCTGGAGACGTTTTTTGGTTGTTGTCACAACAAGCTGGGGCTTTCTACTAGTAGCTAGTGGGTAGAGGCCAGGGATGCCTCTAAACATCTTTACATCCTAAAATTCACAACAACACAGCCCCCAGAACAAAGAATTATCTGGCTCAAAATGGAAATAGTGCCAGTGTTGAGAAATCCTGCTTTTATGTTTTAAATAGGATTGTGGGGAATTTGGCTATCTAACATAAGAGGCTATGATAACAGTTTGGTTCTTGAGCATGCCATTACATGTACTATGCCAGATTCAGACTATTCATTTGTTCTGATCTCCAGTTTCATGTTAATTTAAGCTCTTGGTAATATGAAGAAGTACTCAATACTTTTAAACTAGTAAACCCCATTTATATTTTTGCAACGGCTACAGCAGTCTTGTGTTTTAAAAGACCTATTTATCAAAAGCATTTAAGTCAGGATCCTAGAAGAAATATTGTAAACTAATGAAAATTTGAGAGAAATGTACTTTGCACTAAAGCAGTAGCCCTGTACCTTAACTGGCATTTGTCTTATTTGATTACATTAGTGTTTTGACAGTGGACTGAAAAAATGTATTCTGTATATGAAGTATTGAAAATAGACTTCCTACAGATTCCCTTTAAAAAACATTCTCTAAATTTCTCTAGGATTAGCTTGTTCTTTTGAAACGAAATTAAAACATTCCTGTCTTTACTTTGCAAATCTATACAGTATAGCTTACAAATATCTGTAAATGTGACATCCATTGGGAATCTTTCTTTTTTCTCTAACGCAGAGTTTCAGAGCATTATTATATGATTGTCCTAATTTTAGTAGTTCCTTTTTCTCCCTCACCCCTCCCTTTTTTAAAAACAGGTGGAGACTCTTCAGATGATGTGTCTAATGGTGACTCTATAATAGACTGGCTTAACTCTGTCAGACAAACTGGAAATACAACAAGAAGTGGGCAAAGAGGAAACCAATCTTGGAGAGCAGTGAGCCGGACTAATCCAAACAGTGGTGATTTCAGATTCAGTTTAGAGATCAATGTTAACCGTAATAATGGGAGCCAAAATCCAGAGAATGAAAATGAGCCATCTGCAAGACGTTCTGGTGGAGAAAATACAGACAACAACAGCCAAAGGCAAGTGGAAAATCCACGATCTGAATCAACATCTACAAGGCCTTCCAGATCAGAACGAAATTCAACTGAAGCATTAACGGGAGAAGTTGCACCTACCAGAGGTCAGAGAAGGGCAAGAAGCAGGAGCCCAGACCATCGGAGAACCCGAGCAAGAGCTGAACGAAGTAGGTCGCCTCTGCATCCAATGAGTGAAATTCCACGAAGATCTCATCATAGTATCTCATCTCAGACTTTTGAGCATCCTTTGGTAAATGAGACTGAGGGAAGTTCTAGAACCCGGCACCATGTGACATTGAGACAACAAATAAGTGGACCTGACTTGCTAAGTAGAGGTCTTTTTGCAGCTTCAGGAACCAGAAATGCTTCACAAGGAGCAGGTTCTTCAGACACAACCAGCAGTGGTGAATCTACAGGATCAGGACAGAGACCTCCAACCATAGTCCTTGATCTTCAAGTAAGAAGAGTTCGTCCTGGAGAGTATCGGCAGAGAGATAGCATAGCTAGCAGAACTCGGTCAAGGTCTCAGACGCCAAACAACACTGTCACTTATGAAAGTGAACGAGGAGGTTTTAGGCGTACGTTTTCACGTTCCGAACGGGCAGGTGTGAGAACCTATGTCAGTACCATCAGAATTCCGATTCGTAGAATCTTAAATACTGGTTTAAGTGAGACTACATCTGTTGCAATTCAGACCATGTTAAGGCAGATAATGACAGGTTTTGGTGAGTTAAGCTACTTTATGTATAGTGATAGTGATTCAGAGCCTAGTGGCTCAGTCTCGAGTCGAAATGTGGAAAGGGCAGAGTCACGGAATGGAAGAGGGGGTTCTGGTGGTAGTAGCAGTTCTGGTTCCAGTTCCAGTTCTAGTTCCAGTTCTAGTTCCAGTTCTAGTTCCAGTCCTAGTTCCAGTTCCAGTGGTGAAAGTTCAGAGACTAGCTCAGAGGTGTTTGAAGGCAGTAATGAAGGAAGCTCATCATCAGGCTCATCAGGTGCCAGGCGAGAGGGTCGACACAGGGCCCCAGTAACATTTGATGAAAGTGGCTCTTTGCCCTTCCTTAGTCTGGCTCAGTTTTTCCTCTTAAATGAGGATGATGATGACCAACCTAGAGGACTCACCAAAGAACAGATTGACAACTTGGCAATGAGAAGTTTTGGTGAAAACGATGCATTAAAAACCTGTAGTGTTTGCATTACAGAATATACAGAAGGCAACAAACTTCGTAAACTACCTTGTTCCCATGAGTACCATGTCCACTGCATCGATCGCTGGTTATCTGAGAATTCTACTTGTCCTATTTGTCGCAGAGCAGTCTTAGCTTCTGGTAACAGAGAAAGTGTTGTGTAATTAAGGTCTGAACTCTCAGCTATGTAGCTGGTATAGTGATGGGCAAACAGGAATCACTTACTTTATGCCCACTTTTTGGGTGGTGCTTAAATGTAAAGTAGCAACCTGAATTGAGTCATTGCTTTCTGAATGCATCATTGTCCTTTTTCCAATTTCTGTTCCAGAATAAAAGGAAATATTTAAAAAGCAATGTTTTAGGACATAAAAATCTGATTTCAGTACCAGTAATTGCTCTTACTGGTGATTCATCATCTACATTTATCAGTTTTTCCTTTGTTATCTTAAAAGATCAGCCTTAGCAATGACTCTTTATCTGTTTCTCATTGATCTTTGATCTTTAACGTTTCCCATGCCATAGGAGAGAGGGACAAAGGAAATTCCCAGTTTAGACTAAGTTACAGTACATGTATAATAAGTGATTGCTTAAAGCTTTGCCATTCCCAGTTATTAGTTGGCACAAATTCAGCTACATGCTGAATGTCATTTGTTCACCTTTCAGATGAGGTGATATTGGACGTCAGTGTAAATAACACTAAGGTTAGGATCTTCTAAATGTATAACTGTCTCCTAAGCCCATCACTGTGGCACACTGTAGAGTGAGCTTATAGTTTAATTGAGATATTTATCTTGTGGAAATATTAAAAAAAGCCTATGCTTGTGTAAGTGAAAAAATCACATTCGTTTAAAAATGTAAAGCTATTTTGTAGAGGCTCAGTACTTTTCCAATGCACTGTTGTATTAATGCATTAAAAATTGTAAAGTACCATGCTTAGAAATGAAAAAAACTGCTTTTTGTGAGCCAACATAGTAAAAAACACACCAAACAAAGTACAAAGCTGCTTTTGTAAGTGTGTAGATGTCAAGAGCAGAACATATCTATAGTATTTATAATGTATGTGAACAGCTACTGTGACATGCAGAGGAAAGGACGGAGTGCAGAATTGAACTGCGTTGAAGATAACCAATGGAAATTTTGTACTTTAACTTGGATTTAGGCAGGAAATGAAAGATAGGAGGTGTAAAGAAAACTGCTCTGAAGAATTTAAAATTTTTATGAAGACAGTAACCATACAGATGTGAACTGGTTTCACATGGTGAGATCCTTGACACAGTATTCTAATTGAGCTGATGAAATAGATTTAACAACTTTGGTAGAGTTTTGGTTTAAAGAAAACAAACCACTACCACCTAGCACAAGTTTACATTGATGTTTCTACAAGTCTGCTCCTCAAAAAAAGAAAAAGGTGGAGGAAAGAGACTATAAACCACTTTTAGCATAAGAATTAAAGTTGGTACAGAGGTGTGTACTCTGTAAGAAAGTCTCCAATTTGCATTATTTTCGAGATTTGTCATTTAAGGTACCAGGCCACACTTGTTAATATTTCATTACTATCTAACACACACTTAACATCTCATATTTAAAGACCAATTGAAGAATTAAGGGATATTTGTCCTTTGTTGAAAGTTGGGTTATTTGAAATTCAAATTTTTCATTGTACTGCTCATATTTGAAGATGAGGCTGCCAACTCAAATCAATGGCACATGTGTTTTTGTGTTGTTTCCTTAGTAATAAGATTAGGTTTATGAAAAACCCCAGTACTCTTGCCAAATTTCTCTTTTGAGGCCAGTTTTGGTTAGGATTAATCTGACTGTGGAGGACTTGTTTGTTTATCTGGGAAAAGATAGTGGACCCAAAGAGGAATTGAATGCATCCTTGGTCTTTAAAGTGACAACTATCCACGCATAGTCAGATACTCTACAAAATAAACAAGTCTGCTTCAGGAATTATCTGGCTACCTTATCTGTTATCAACCTGTCTGTAAAGGTTATTTCAAAGCTCATTCTTTTATATTTTCCTCCAGCTTTCAATCCTACCTAAGTATCAAGGTAATTAACTTGTAAATATGGTAGTTGTTTACTAAGGATATGTACTGCTCTTGCAAGGAAATAATGTCCAAACAAAGCTTCACTTATTTTTTTTAATATAAGCAGATTTCACTGTTTATGGCGCTTATGTAATACATTTTATCTTTTTAAAAAAATTGTCCATGTAAAAGTCAGGATTCCTTTATATTTGTGAGCCTCCTTGTCTCCTTTCCCAAGGGTGTAATCTACAGTTTTCAGATCTGCAGGGTAGTCCCAATTGGCTAAAAACAAACCCATTTTCCTCTTGGTTTGAAATGTCCCATTATAAGGGTGTTTATTTTAAATAGTTTAAAAACAACTACAGCACATTCTAAGCATAAAAGTTATTGACAACAGGTACCTCCCTAACCTCCCAAGATGTATTACTCATTTGTGACATATTAAGGTAAGAGGTAACTCATGCAGAATGCTGGTTATGAATGTAGATATTGAAGCTATTCATAAACACTGGAAATAGGATTTTAAGTTTTTAGCCTTCAGTAGAATGCACATATTGGACATGTGCATGTGGACACCTTTTTCAGTAGCACTCATTAATTTCCATTGGATTGTGTAGAATGGATACAAATATTTTAGTGAAATTTGATACTTTTTTTTTTTAACAAGGCCCATGACTATACTTAATTGGTGTTGTGGACCTTGGAAGACAAGGTCATTTGTAGGTGTCAGATGTACAATGGAGAACAAGAGTCTTTTTTCCCCACCAGCATCCAAAACACCTGTTCTCTTGAGGGAACATTTTCTTGCTAAAGACTACATTTCATTTTGTATCTTTGCACTTTTTCTTTATTACAAAAGGTTCTGTGTTGAAGACCTAGTTTGAACTTCATGCAGTAATAGGAACAAGAAAAAACAATGTTGGGAAATAACGTTCAGAGCATAGGGAAAAATACTAAAAACTGAGTTTTCTTGAGTATTTCAGATATTTTTAAAAATTCACTTACTGGTATGAAGTGTTTGAGGTGTTATGTTGTTTAACTCCAAGCAGCTGACAAGGTTGAGATTTATTATTACTAAAACCAAAATTGAGCAAGTTAGGTTTTGAAGTGTGCAGACTTTATCTATAGCAACACTAGAAGATGAGCCATATTGTTAATTTGGAATATTTGCTCTAAAAAGAACACATTAGTTACACCTCAGTGGTGTTCATGGTTAATGGAGGTGGAGATTGAGAGAAGTGTTCACATTAGTGTTGGAAGTATAGGAAATAATCAATTGTAAAGTTAACAAAAAAAATTTAGTACCAGGATTGTGTGTGTGTGTGTGTGTGTGTGTGTGTGTGTGTGTGTGTGTAATGTACACACACATACAATCTCTATAAACATGATTGTTGAGTTTATCCAAACTTTAAGATTAGGAAACTGCTTAGCTATAAGTGTTACCTCAAGTAATTTTTTTTCCTTTGGGAAAACATGTCCTTTCTGTGCCAAGTGTTCTCTCCTAGTGTCAGTGTCTCAAATTGTATTTATGAAGGGTTATCACTCAATATGCTTTTTTATTTAACCACCTGCTTCTCAAGTGTCTATGAGCTGAAATGGGTCAAGCATCAGTCGTGACTTTCAGTCATTTCCCAAAATACCCATGCGATAGGGAGGTTAATGTTGCAAAATGACTCCTACAAGGCCATTTTTACAGCTTGCTAGAATACAGTGGCACCTTGTGGTGGTTGTCGATACTTTCCTTTTAAAAACGGAGGGTATTCCCCTCCACCCCTTTTTATTCTCCTTTGTTCTTTTGTGAACAAAAAATATAATCTTCCTTGAGTTTTTAAGTTTTACTTTACTGGCTTCCCTATCAAATGTATGGTCAATATTAAGTACACAGAAGCCATGTTTGCAGGGCACTTTTTTCTTTTCTTATGAGACTGTTGATTGCTATTTTCTAAAGTATTCTGTACCTTAGTGATGCAAGAGGTGGATAAGGCACATATGAAAGTGTTAGGCGTTGTTTCCCCCCCTTATCTATAGTATAATTGTTCACTATGTTTAATATTCAATAACAGTGTTGTAATTCAATGAGTTAACTGGTAAATTGTACACTTTTGAAAAACACTTGAAGACGTAAATCAAAAATAACATGCTTCATTTGGAAAGTTAAAAGTGCAAGGTCCGAGGAATGAGTGTTTCACTTATTTTTAAATTGGATTTTTAATTAGCAACTAAGAAACAGCTATGAGTTAAGTACTTGCCCTTTAAAATTTTTAGCATCTTGAAATTGAGTTCTTAACTGGAACACTTCTAAAATACTGTAATATTCCCAATAGGTGAGTGATCTCACTTGCTTTAGTAACTCCATTTTGTACTTAAAATAACAGTGTAGGATAGAGCTGGTACTCAAGTGTTGAAACTCTCAAGGGATAACAACAGTTTTTATCAGTTTCATGATGATTTCCATGTCTATATAGGTGTTTTAATTCAAATTTGAAGCAAATGAACACACTCTCCAACACTCTCAAATACAATTACAGTGAGATATTTGGTTTTGATTAGGATTTGTTTACTACTAAAAAGAGACAAGCTGCTTTATAGTCACTTGGATTGAATGATACCTTAAATACATGCAATGAAAGTGAACCCCACCATACCACTGTGCCTGGTTAATTCAGGGTTCCTCTCAGTTCCTCATCTTGCAGATTTATTCCAATACCAATGTATGGTTGAACCAGCTGCCCAGCCTTAAACTCTATTTAGTGGCCCTCTGCTAACATTCTTTGAACTGATTAATTTGTGTTTGAACTGTCAGATGTTTGAATTTTACCTCTTGTTAGCTCCATTTGTCCCTGGTGCTGCTTTTAAAGATATAGGGCCATGTGATCAGGTATCAGGTTGAGTAGGTCTGCAGTTGGCCTGGTTATGTATCTGTGCCTGTTTTATCTTCTCCCATGAAGAGCTGCTTTGGTATAGATGTTTACTTGGATTCATATATAAAGAACTAACTGGGCAGCAGTCTTAGAAAGCTTTCTGAAGCCAAAAGAACCTGAAGGGATTTGGAGGGGGAATAGTAACAAAAGCTGCCTTTATGTCTTTGAACATGAAGCACATAAATGTATGTTCTGTAAAGACTAAAGTGATTGTTATACCAGGGCTTCCTGACCTCTGGGAGAGATTTTCAAAAAAGCAGAAAGGAGCACAAAGTGAAGTGAATGTGGTTGGCTTGCTTTATCTGGTTTCTCATTTTCTTTCAATTTTAAATCTGAACGTAACACCCTTCTCCAATATCTATCCAGAAGACTCCTGGTTGGGAAGCCCTGTATTAAATTTTGAGAATGTACCCAGTTTCCTTTTTTTTTTTTGTACAGTGCTTTACACCTGCTAAAAAATAACTTGTTTAATGCAAAACAAGACCTTGAAAGGTCAGTCATATTACAGCTGGTTTGATTATTAATAGTTATCTTTTAGGAAGAAGCTTTTTCCCTATGTAAGATGTCATACTGCAGATTTAAAATATAGACTATCAATAAAATGCATGAAGTGATCATTTGTGCTTGATCATCTCTTGGGTTTTTCTTTAAAAAGGGGAATCTGATAAATCTAATAAAGGTTTTGTTGCATCAAACCAATGTCACATAGACTTGATTTTTAGAATCAAGTGAAATTCCTTAGCACAACCTTGATTTTGATTTTCCTCACTTCTATGAGTTTGAGTAGGTACTGGTTTATGGGATATGACCTCCATTTTATGTTGTGTAGTTTAATGGCTTTATCCTTTATCTTCAAGTGGTAAAATAAAAGATTAAAGTGTATTCCGATGCAAGAATCCTGAAAAGATTTATGTAAATAAGACATCTTAAGTAGGTGCATTTTTGCTGTTAACTTGTATTCTCACCATTACCCTGCCTACTCTCTTGCTTGACCTCTATAAATGCAAAAACCCATCTAGGTGTGCACATGTGTTCATGTAGCTTTTGTTTTCCATCCCTATCTCCAACCTCTTAACACATGTTCCTTAAGCCACTAAGATGTCATGTCCTTGTTTCTTAAGTAGGTTGTCACATTCTGATACCTGGATGAGACTTCCCCTTGGTACTGATAATCATTTAGCTGATGGTGGTTTTTATTAGTTTCATTTCCTCTGGTGCCCACTGAGCCCTGTTATTGGCATGGAAACTCAGTTCCTCGGAATAACTTTGGTGTGGTCAGCTCTTTGCCTTATGACCTTCCCAGGGTTTTTAAGTGTTGTTCATGATTCTGCTCTTTGAAACTCAAGAACACCACTGAAAAGTTGACTGTAGACAACAAAATAAGCCAATGCACAAGCATCTTGAGGGAAATTTGGTGGAAGAGACCATTACCCAGAACAGAGGATCTGGTTCATCAGAGTGGAATATAAGCTATACTTTTAATGGTCTTTTTTAAAAAAATAGGAAATCTAGGGTCCAAGTTCTTTGAAGTCTTTGAATTCAGGCAAGATTTAAATTTAAGACATTCCAAATGGATTACTAATAGCTATATTAAAAATAGCTAAATTTTTCTGATTGCTGTTAGGCATTGTATCAGGCACTCTATAAATTATGTAATCCCCATAGTGACTCTGAGATGTATTGTTATCACCCTGTTTTATAGGTGATGCAGATGAGGGGCGCCTGGGTGGCGCAGTCGGTTAAGCGTCCGACTTCAGCCAGGTCACGATCTCGCGGTCCGTGAGTTCGAGCCTGCTTCCGATTCTGTGTCTCCCTCTCTCTCTGCCCCTCCCCCGTTCATGCTCTGTCTCTCTCTGTCTCAAAAATAAATAAAACGTTAAAAAAAAAAAAGATTTATAGGTGATGCAGATGAGAAACAGGCATTTTGTAATTTTCCCAAGGTCACATGGTAAGTGGCCAAGTATTTCCAGTCATCTCTGATTCCAGGCCTTATTTCCATTGTACTCTTAGCCCTGCTGCTATATGGCTCCTAATTATTATTATTATTATTATTATTGTTATTATTATTTTTAGAGCGCACATGCTGGGGAGATGGGCAGAAAGAGAATCTTTTTTTTTTTTTCAACGTTTATTTATTTTGGGACAGAGAGAGACAGGGCGTGAACGGGGGAGGGGCAGAGAGAGAGAGGGAGACACAGAATCGGAAACAGGCTCCAGGCTCTGAGCCATCAGCCCAGAGCCCGACGCGGGGCTCGAACTCACGGGCCGTGAGATCGTGACCTGGCTGAAGTCGGACGCTTAACCGACTGCGCCACCCAGGCGCCCCCAGAAAGAGAATCTTAAGCAGGTTCCATGCTCAGCACAGAGCTTGACTCAGGGGTCTATCCCATGATCCTGGGATCATGACCTGAGCCAAAATCAAAGAGTCGGACGTTCAACCAACTGAGCCACCCAGGAGCCCC
Source organism: Lynx rufus (assembly GCF_022079265.1). Classification (NCBI taxonomy): domain Eukaryota; kingdom Metazoa; phylum Chordata; class Mammalia; order Carnivora; family Felidae; genus Lynx; species Lynx rufus. The sequence continues at coordinate 1,118,620 of NW_025814859.1, forward strand.
TGATTTTCTAAGTATTTATCCCAAGCCCTAGACTAGATTGTTTATAAGGTGTTATGTCTTAGAATAAACATAGGTTTTGGCTAGTTTGCCAAGGAAAACTTTATGAGGAGGATTAAAGTTTATATATTGTAAATTCAGTAAATCACTTTGAGCATTACCAAGTAAACCTTAGTACTATGTATATCAAGGTGTCTCGAATTCTGGAGGGAGGATGGAATACATTTTAGGAATCTTACTGGTCATCTCAGCACCTTATTACATGTGCTCTTTGCCCCAGTTTTCACTTGATTTGAAATATGAAATGATTAGAAAAGATTGCAGCCTTTTAAAAGTATGTCAGCTAGCTTATTGGCATCCAAGCAAATGTCCTTTAAAGTTGCCTTGGGCAGCCATAGGCATTCTAAGAATGTTGTCATTGCTCAGAAGATACTTGAAGCTTGTTTGAAATTGCTTTCAGAAACAATTTTATGAACTGAGAGAAGCAGCCCTATTGAGTTTGTTCACATTATTTGCCACTCTGAGACAAGTCTTGGCTATTTCCAAGAATTATCTTTACCTCAGGGAATGGAGATTTGCCACCTTTAAGCATATTCAGAATAATCTATGTGGTCTAAAGGCAATCACAAACAAGGCATTTCAAAGAATAGGTGCAGTAAGTAGTATTTAGAAAAAGTAAGTGGCTGCCAAGGTAAGTACTTTGAAATGATTATTGCTCCTCATCAAACGTCAAGTATAGGCGAAATATATAATCCCTACTCACAAGGAGCAGGCATTTCAGTGGGGAGATGTGTAAATAGTTAATAAAGTATCACAAAAACCTTAAAAGATAAACATACTGTAAGTATCCGTCCCCATTCAAATGATAATTGAGAGGAGCAATGAAGAATAATGAAGTGAAAATGGGCTAATCTGAAGTTAGATTTTCCTCTGCTAATAGATAATGTGTACTCCCACTACGTTCTAAGCATTGTGCTGGTCCGAGATTTCTTGGTTTTGGCAAGATTGGGACCTAAAGCCTCTGAAATACTGTTGAGCTTATTAGCAGACAGTGTTGGTGACTGATACATCTGCTTTTTAAAATGTTTTTATTTTTGAGAGAACAAGTCGGGGAGAGGTAGAGGGAGACAGAATCCAAAGCAGGCTCCAGGCTCTGAGCTGTCAGCACAGAGCCCGACCGCAGGGCTCAAACTCATGGACTCTGAGATCATGACCTGAGCTGAAGTCAGGTGCTTAACCAACTGAGCCACCCAGGTGCTCCCTTTATACCTACTTTTAAAATAAATACACACTTGGTCCCCTGTCTGCACCAAATGTTCCAGAATAGCACTGTTCAGTAGGAGTATAGCACAAGTGATATAATTTTAAGTTTTCTAGCAGCTACAGCACAAAAGGTAAAAAGATATAGGTTAAATTAATAATTTTATTTAACCCAATAAGGTCAAAATATTTTAACATGTTGAAATAATATAAAAAATAATATTTAATTTTTTTCAAATTGAGTCTTCAAAATCTGGTATCTTATACTTGCAGTATGTCTCATTTGAATAAAGCACATTTCTAAATGCTCCATAGCAACAAGTGGCTAGCAGCTTCCATATTGGACAGTGCAGTTCTAGAATATGAGAGTGGTTAAAGTAGGTAGGATGCAACTGGTGATGAGTTTTAAAAGTTCACCTGTAGATACACACATCTTACGTGGTCCCCTACACCACCCTAAAACTAAATGGGCATAATTTTTTTGTGTGTCAAAGTTGTAGCTTAAGAGCATCTATCCAAGCTTACAAAACTACCATCATTCTCCCCTTTTGAGGTTAAAATGCTCCCTACCAAAGCTTGAAATCTAACCATTAAGAATTAGCAAATGACCTTAGCTGGTTGAGGGCCCAATGATTAAAAGTTAGGGAAGCCCATCACAACTTCAGCATTATGAAGCAAACAAACAAATACCGGTTGTCACATTTATTTATTGCAGGAATAAGCACCCAAAGCTTTATGTGGATTCCCTTAGTTCAGTTATGTTAAAATAATACAAATAATTTCCAAGCAGTTGCCCTGTCATCTGAAATCACTGCATTTGAATATTCTTGGCATTTGTTAGAAATGGCTAACCTGGATTTATGTTTCTACTTTGTGGTTAGGTAGTAAGTGATATATTATGTTTAAATTATTGAGTGTAAGGGGGAAAGCTGACCTGAGAATTGAGACTACCAAATTAGACTTCAGCCCAAGTAGAAGCAAGTATTTCCTAACGCTAAATCTTTCTGGTGCCATTACTGAAAGTTTCTTTTGTTCGGCAACACAGAGTGAAATATTAACTCCTATGAAAAAAAGAGCCTTTGGAATTGAGGTTTGGGGAAAAGCTGATTCATCCAGGTTAGCTTTACTTGTATTTTCTGTGTGAATATAAGAACATTTTCTGTGGCCTTTTTATTAAGAATCTAAAAATCTATTTAGTAGTAGAGGATGGATATAGGTTTCTATCATGTGTGACTCAAACCTATCTCCAGCATGTGAATCTGACTGCTTGTTTGGAAGAGGTCACAGAAACATATCACCGGGATTTTTTCAATATTTTGGGTGTAGCTCCTCTAGATTAAAGGTGAAAATTCAGGAAGAGGCCTGTTTTGTCTTTGCCCTGCACTTTCCTGGATAAGGAAAAGAATGGAACAGTGTCTGGAGCTCTGTTAGCACAAAGATACAGGATTATTCCTAAGAAGGAGACCAACTCAGCAACTAAGCCCAAATTCTTCCCTATTGCTTTAGTGAGAAGGAAACTCCCCTGATAATGCTATCTTCTCCAGCATCTGAGTTAATCCCTTTTCTCCACATTTGGGGGACAAGTAGCATCTACATTTTTAAACAGGAAAATCATTCAGCCTAATCTGATAAATAAAAGTACATTCCAAGCTTCACTTTAGTATAGAACTTATCTAACAGCACTTGTACAAACATGGGCACTGACTGGGCTCTTTCCGTGTTACTTTTTTTTAAAAAAAAACTTTTTTAATGTTTATTTTTCAGAGAGACAGCATGAGTGAGGGAGGGGCAGAGAGAAAGAGAGGGAGACACAGACTGACAATTTGGTGGATGACAAATATCTACACATAACTGTTCTGAAGAGGTACGGTGGGACCCACTAGAAAGCATATTGTGATTTATAGCATCCACCCTTCAATCACCAGCACTGTGTACACATGTTAATTCTACTGAAAGGTTAACGTGTATTGCCAACATGGCCCTGAAAAGGAAGAGGATGTGGAGAGATGATTATGGATTTGTGAACAGATCAATAGATGTGTTGTACCTGTTTATCAGCTACCAGGCTAGACCTTTTCACATTTGTCCTCTTGTTTGATATTCATAACAGCTGGTGGGAAATTGGATATTTTCACTTTGTAACTGAAATAGAATCAGAGTATAAGTGACATCTTCTGGGACCCATACTAGTATAATCATCCAAAAATAATTTTTTTTTTTGGAATTTACATCTCAAACACCATTCCAGGTTTAGGGGATACTGTGGTGAATAAGACAAAGGTCCTTGTGTTCATGGAGCTTACATTCTAGGAGGGAGAGGCAGATAATACCTTTGTAAATACAAATTAAAACTGTGCTTAAATGCTGTAGAGAAAATAAAATGATCTGATGTGATTGTGACTGAGATGAAATAGCGTGATTAGTAGAAGACCTTTCTGAGGAGGTGACACAAGCTGAGACCTGAATGAATAGGGAAGCAGAACTTTCCAGCCCCAGGAAATGAGCTCAGATCGTTATAGGTTAGGTTAGGTTAGGGCCCGATACCTAGGATTTTATTCTGAGATGAGAAGCCGTTGGAGACTTAATTCATGGAAGTGAAATGTTCGAACTTAAAGTGGCAGAATCAGAGCTACAAAACAGATCTGACTCTAGGGCTGCTGCATGTTCCATAACATCGCAGGAGGCTCTTGCTTCCCTGTCCCTTTCTTTCTACAAGTGGAAGTGCAAGGAAGCTGGATCCACAGAACCCAGTGAAAATGGCTCTGCAGTCCTCCAAGCTTTTGACTTCTTTTGTAGGTTTCCTAAGAAACTTGGTTTGTGAGATTCATATAAACAGCAAGGTGGCTCTTTATGTATTTTACACTCTAATCCAATTTGAATGACTTTTCTGTCATCACTGAGAAATCCTCAGATAACAGGGACCCAGTGCAACAAATACAATGGAACTAACTTCTCGCTGATAACTGGGCCAGCATTGCTCTGTTTTTCTTTGCTAATACCTGTAGGGGGCAGGGTTGCCCATATAATGAACCAAAGGGACAGCTCTTTTTAATTTTTTTAAAGAGGTGATTACTAAAATCCTTTTCATTGGATGCCTCTAGGTGAGTTCTTGTCAGTGATTTTACTGATGGGTAGACTAAATTCAACAAACTCAGACGAATCTAGCAAATTCAACATACATTTGTGGATTAGCTAATATGCCCTATCATTTTATGATTGACAGTCACCCAGTTCAGTTGCCTGCATCTAAGCAGGTCTATATTTAAACCAGCCTGAGAGAGAATTGGTAGATGAAAAAATGGAAACTCCAGATTGAACACTTCCAGTTATTTAGGGGGTATGGGGCCCTAACCTAACCATGGAGTGTAGGGGTCCTAACCTTGGTGTTGAAGTTCCTAGGAAGTTCATCTTCTGGGTTTCAGGTATAAGAGCAAAGGGCCAAAGGAAAGACAGTTCCAGGTACAGCATAAGAATCAGGACAGCGACATGCATGTTGGCTCCTTTTCTGCTTATCATGGTGGCATATATTGCTTCCTTAGTCTAGTAGGTAGGTTCATGTTGCAGTCTTAACCTCATCCCTCTACGATGCCACCACTAACTGTTGGGATGAGTCTGGTGGTGATTTCATAACCACATTCCCTCTGGATCCCCAGCCCTGGGATTTCTAGGGCTTCAGGTGAGTGCACCTGGAGCCTGACTCATTTGCAGAGATCTCTCAGGCTAAGCAACAAATTTTGGGAAGAAGCCCTAGTTCAGTGGTTGTGGAAACTAAGTTACTATATTACTAAGTTATTATGACAAAGAGCTCTGCAAATAGCATATCTGATACGGATGCTATTCCTGTGTAAGACAGTTGGCTTCCCCCTCCCCGAAACTTCCATCTTTCTTCCTTCAGAAGAATCTATTCACCTGGAGATCCAATATTCACTTGGAGAGGCAATATAACCTTAACAATAATGAGCAACAATTATTCTATTGAGCAAATGGCCCATTGGAGAGGTTGTTTAGAGACCTAAAAATGCAGTGAGAAGAATATAGGTTTAAGAACCAATCAGACTCAGATTCATAATGCCTCTGACAAGCTGTGTAGTTTTAAATGACACTTCTCTGAGTCGTAGTTTTCCTTTTTGCAAAGCAGGAATAATGATGGCTACTTTGTTGGGAAGAGTAGAGATCACATAGGTAAATTCCCTAGCACTTTCATGGGAGAGATAGTCTATTAAGATATTAGTAAAATAGGAAAGCAGTATTGCCCAATGTGGGAAAGGTGGCCAAACCAACCTCTAATGGCTGTGAAATCTGCACATCTGATTTTGAGACATTTAAAGAACACTGAGCATGTAGTGTGGGAAACAAGTTTCAATAAATATGAATACATCTGAACAATATTCTGTGGATGCCCAAGGAAGCCTAGTAGGTGTGTGTGAAGGAGACAGGCAGGATGACAGACACAGTTGTTGGAGAATAAGTTGGGACCTGTCCATTGAGACAGTTAAAAAAAATAAAAGCCCATGTAACAGGTTCCTGCTTTACCAGGTAAACTAGGATTATACTTAATTGCCTGTGAAACAACAAATCAGTGGCTGAAGATTTGTTGCTATGGCAACCTTATTGTTTTTCTTTTTGCTCAGCATATAGCCAACTGTTTAGAGGCTACAACAACTGTAGCTAGATAGGCAAATAATTAGATATGCCAGGTGCAAAAAAAAAAAAGCTAAACACACACACAAATCTGTTAAATAGGATAAATGCCAAAAAGAAGCATCTTACAGTGGTTCTTTTAAAACTTGCATGTGGTTCAACAAAGATTCCACACATGTGGAGTGATGCTAAAAAAAAAATCTTTGATAGAATTGGAAAATATTGATAAGGAAAAGAAAGAAATGTGGAAAGTGTGGATCTTAGGCCAGGGAAAGCTTTTGTCAGAAAGCAGTGACTCCCAGAATCTTACCTAGAATTTTTCCTGTTTCCCTTTCTCTTACAATTTGGGGTCCTCTTCACTAGGAACAGCAGGCTTCAGATACCCCTTACCAACATTTTATACACTATATCCAGCAGTCTTCTGTTTGTAATCAGCATCCCCAGGTCTGAGCTGAACTGAGATTTTCCTTTGTTCTTCTAAAAGGAATGAACAGCCTGCAAAAAAACCACTGAGACAATTCATCTAGAGGAAATCTCTCCTTACATTACCCCATCCATCGCACAAAGCCCTGATACTTTCCTCAATATGCTCAGAACAGTTCAAGGCTTCAACCACCTGAGATAATTGCTCAGAGAAAAAAGCACTATAGGACCATTCATTCTTCTCTAGTTAATTAACACTTTTTGATTTTACCCACCCCCATGGTATTGCTCCTTTATGTAAGAATTATCTTCCTATTACAGAATAAATTTTCTCATGGTCTATTATCCATGCCCCAACAATTCATAAATCTGTATCTCTAGGCCTGACCTCTCCTTGGAACTTTAGATACTTTTTTTCCTCCAGTTGTTTGCTGGGCATCTCAACCTGAATATTTTACAGGTACTTTAGACTTGTGGAATGTCCTTCTCCTATTTCAGTAGGTGGAACCATGTAGTGATTGGCACTGGACTTGAACTGCTAGGTCTAGCTAATGAGTGAGCCATTTCTCAACTAAAAAGATCATGAAGCAGGCAAGAAGCTTCTAAGAAATCTTGAACATTATTGAGCCAGATCCTAAGGATTAGTGTAAAGAGGAGTGAAGATTGGAAAATCTACCTTAGCAATGTATATTTAAGTGTATGGCTGTCAAAAAAAAAAAAGTCTAAGCCTTCTAGAGGGGAAATGCCAGTATGCAGGAAGACTTCTGAGGGAAATCTGACCAGCAAGAAGAACTAGAAGAAATTTGGTACAAGAAAATATGATGGAAGTATGGACAAGTTGATGCTGGAAAGTACACTGGTGAAAATTAATTAGTTTTGAGAGGTTACGTTTCAGGAAAGTAATAAAAGTTGCAAAGTGTCGGTGCTGCACTGACAGTTGTGAAATATTGGGCCAGTTACCTGCCCTTTTGGCATCTGTTTCCTTATTTGTAAAACAGGGAATTTGGATAATTTTTCCCAGATAATTCAATTTCTAACTTTTTATTTTGAAATAATTATAAATCCACAGGAAATTAGAGGTACTGTATGCCCTTCACTCATTTTCCCCCATTGACTACATCGTAAGTAATATAGTACAATATCAAAACCAAGAAATTTATATTGGTACAATGCAAATGTGTAGTTCTATGTCCTTTTATCATATATAGATTCATATAGCCACCACAACTATCAAGATATAGAACTATTCCATCAATTCAAAGATCTCCCTCATGCTACCAGCTTACACTCACACTCACACCTACTTTCCCCTGCCCCCACCATCTCTAATCCCTGGCAGTCAATCTTTTTCATCTCTATAATTTAGTCATTTGGAGAATGTTACAGAAATAGAATCACATAGTATGTGACCTTTTAAAATTGGCTTTTTGTCATTCAGCATAATCCCATTGAGATCCATCTAGGTTGTCACATGTATCAGTAGTTTGTTCCTTTTTATTGCTGAGTAGTATTTCATTGTATGGATGTACCACAGTTTGACCACTAATCTATTGTAGGTTATGTTGTTTGCTTTCAGATTTGGACTATTACAAATATGCTGTGAACAACTGTGTAGAGATTTTGTGTGGACATAAATTTTCATTTTTCAGGGATAAATATCCAAGAGTGTAATTGTTGGATCTCATGGTAAAAATGTATGATTAGCTTTTAAAGAAATTGCCAACTTATTTTCTAGAGGGGATGTAACATTTTATATTCCCATATGAGAGATTTATTTTCTCCACATCCTTCCAGGTTTTGGCATTGTCACCATTTATTATTTTAGCTGTTATGGTAAATATATAATGTCATCTCATCATGATCTTAGTTTGCATTTCCCCAGTGCAAGTAATGTTGAACATCTTTTCATGTGATTATTTTCCATACATATATCCTTTTTGGTGAAATGTCTCTTCATATATTTTGCCTGTTTTCCAATTGGATTGTTTGGAGTTTTTTTTCCGTTGAGTTTAATTTATACATTCTGGATACTAGTCCTTTGTTGTGTATGTGGTTTGTAAATATTTTCTTCCAGAGTATAGCTTCTCACTTCATCCTATTAACAGAGTCTTTTGCAGAGCAATTTTTTTTAGTTTAATGACATCTAATTTATTGATTGATTCTTCCCCCCTATGGATGGTGCTTTTGGTGTCATATCTAAAAAACCATTAGTCCTGAAGATTTTCTCCTGCTTTAAGTGTTACAGTTTTACATTTTACATTTAAATCTATGATACATTTTGAGGTTTTTTTCCTTTTTCCTTATGAATATCCAATTTCTCCAGCATTGTTTGTTAAAGAGATTATAATTTGTCCCTTAAATTATTTTTGTACCATTGTAAAAAAAAGTCAATCATACTTGTATGAGACTATGTCAAGGGTCTCTATTCTGTTCCATTGTTCTATATATCTATCTCTCTACCAATATCACAGTCTTGATTACTATAGCTATATAATAAGTCTTGAAGTCAGATGGAGTGATTCCTCTCATTCATTCTTGTTAAAAATTGTTTCAGGTATTCTAATTCCTTTATCTTTCCATATAACTTTTAGAATAATCTTGTCCATATTTATAAAAAAAAACCTTGTTAATATTTTGATAGGAATTGGGTTAAAACTGTATGAGTTAGGGGAAAATAGGCATCTTTACAATGTTGAATCTTCTAGCCCATGAACACAGCATGTCTTTCCACTTATTTGGATATTCCTTGATTTCTTTCACCAGCACTTTGACATTTTTAGCATACAGATCTAGTACATGTTTTAAAAGTGTAGGGGCGCCTGGGTGGCGGAGTCGGTTAAGCGTCCGACTTCAGCCAGGTCACGATCTCGCGGTCCGTGAGTTCGAGCCCCGCGTCGGGCTCTGGGCTGATGGCTCGGAGCCTGGAGCCTGTTTCCGATTCTGTGTCTCCCTCTCTCTCTGCCCCTCCCCCGTTCATGCTCTGTCTCTCTCTGTCCCAAAAATAAATAAAAACGTTGAAAAAAAAAATTTTTTTAAAAAAAAAAGTGTATAACTAAGTATTTCATTTTTTTTAATTTTATTTTTCACTTTTTAAAATTTACATCCAAATTAGTTAGCATATAGTTCCACAATGGTTTCAGGAGTAGATTCCTTAGTGCCCCTTACCCATTTGGCCCATCCCCCCTCCCACAACCCCTCCAGTAACCCTCAGTCTGCTCTCCATATTTATGAGTCTCTTATGTTTTGTCCTCCTCCCTGTTTTTATATTATTTTTGTTTCCCTTCCTTATGTTCATCTCTTTTGTCTCTTAAAGTCCTCATATGAGTGAAGTCATATATTTGTCTTTCTCTGACTAATTTCACTTAGCATAATACCCTTCAGTTCCATCCACATACTTGCAAATGGCAAGATTTCATTCTTTTTGACTGCTGAGTAATACTCCATTGTATATATATACCACGTCTTCTTTATCCATTCATCCATAGATGGACATTTGGGCTCTTTCCATACTTTGGCTATTGTTGATAGTGCTGCTATAAACATTGGGGTGCATGTGTCCCTTCGAAACAGCATACCTGTATCCCTTGGACAAATACCTAGTATGCAATTGCTGGGTCATAGGGTAGTTCTATTTGTAGTTTCCTGAGGAACCTCTTGACTGTTCTCCAGAGTAACTGCATCAGTTTGCATTCCCACCAGCAGTGTAAAAGGGTTCCCTTTCTCCACATCCTCACCAACATCTGTTGTTGCCTGAGTTGTTAATTTTAGTCACTCTGACAGGTGTGAGGTGGTATCTCATAGTGGTTTTGCTTTGTATTTCCCTAAAGATGAGTGATGTTGAGCATTTTTTCATGTGTCTGTTAGTCATCTGGATATTTTCTTTAGAGAAGCGTCTATTCATGTTGTTACCCATTTCTTCAGTGGAGTATTTGTTTTTTGGGTATTGAGCTTGGTAAGTTTATTTTTAGATTTTGGATACTAACCCTTTATCTGGTATGTCATTTGCAAATGTCTTCTCCCATTCTGTTGGTTGCCTTTTAGTTTTGCTGCTTGTTTCCTTTTTATTTTGATGAAGTCCCAATAGTTCATTTTTGCTTTTGTGTCCCTTACCTCCAGAGATGTGTTGAGTAAGAAGTTGCTGCGGCCAAGATCAAAGAGGTTTTTGCCTGCTTTCTCCTCGAGGATTTTTATGGCTTCCTGTCTTACATTTAGGTGTTTCATCCATTTTGAGTTTATTTTGTGTATGGTGTAAGAAAGTGGTCCAGGTTCATTCTTCTGCATGTCGCTGTCCAGTTTTCCCAGCACCACTTGCTGAAGAGACTGTCTTTATTCCATTGGATATTCTTTCCTGCTTTGTCAAAGATTAGTTGGCCATATGTTTGTGGGTCCATTTCTGGGTTCTCTATTCTGTTCCATTGATCTGAGGGTCTGTTCTGGTGGCAGTACCATACTGTCTTGATGATTACAGCTTTGTAGTATAGCTTGAAGGCTGGGATTGTGATGCGTCCTGCTTTGGTTTTCTTTTTCAAGATTGCTTTGGCTATTTGGGGTCTTTTCCAGTTCCATATAAATTTTAGGATTATTTGTTCTAGCTCTGTGAAGAATGCGGTATTATTTTGATAGATATTGCATTGAATATGTAGATTGCTTTGGGTACTATTGACCTTTTAACAATATTTGTTCTTCCTATCCAGGGGCATGGAATCTTTCTCCATTTTTTTGTGTCTTCTTCAGTTTCTTTCATAAGCTTTCTATAGTTTTCAGCGTATAGATTTTTCACCTCTTTGGTTAGATTTATTCCTAGGTATTTTATGGTTTTTTGTGTCATTTTCTTTGTAATGATTATAAATGTTACTGTATTTTCAACTTCAGTTTCTTCATGTTTGTTAATACTATATAGAAATGTGTTTGATTTTTGTGTGTCAATCTTGTATAATTCAATGTTGCTAAACTCCCTTTTAGTTTTATAAAGTTTTTGTAGATTCCTTGGGATTTTCTATGTAGATAATTCTGGCATCTGCAAATACAGGGTTATTTCTTCCTTTCCAATCTGAATAAATTTTATTTATTTTCCTTAACTTATTGCAGTGGTAGAATTTCCATTAGTATTTTAAATAAGAGTGGTGAAAATGGGGATCTTTGCCTGGTTCCTGATCTTAGCAAGAAAACAGAGTATTTCCCCATAAAGTATGACATTAGATGTAGATTCTAAAGACGTTATTTATCAGATTAAAGCAGTTGCCCTCTATTCCTAACTTGCTGAGAGTTTTTAATCATAAGTAGTATTAGATTTTGTCAAATGCTCTTTCTGTACCAATTCATAGTATCATATGACTTTTCATCTTTAACTTGCTGACATGGTACATTACATTAATGGATTTTCAAATATTGAAACAGCCTCACATACCTGGAATAAATCTCATTTTGGCACGGTGCATAATTCTTTTTATACATTATTGGATTTGGTTTGCTAATATTTTTAGAGGGACTTTGCATCTATATTCACATAAGATATTGCTCTATGATTTCCTTTTTCTTTTACTTTCTGTATTGTCTTTCATTTTAATGCTGACCTCACAGAATCAGTTGGGAAGTGTTTCTTCATCTTAGGTTTTCTGGAAAAGATTGTGTAAAATTGCTGTTAATTCTTCTTTGTAAGGATGTTTGGTAAAATATTCCAATGAATCCATATAGGCTTTTCTTTGAGTGAAGCTTTTAAATTATAAATTCAATTTCTTTTAGTCCTAATTTAGGACTATTCATGTAATATGTTTCCTCTTGATTGAGTTATTGTAGTTTGTGGGTTTTGATGAATTTATCCAATTTTTCTTTACTTATTAAGGTTATGTATGTAAAGTTGTTTGTAGTAGTCTCTTATCTTTTTATTTTTTTTCTTTTTTTCAATATATGAAGTTTATTGTCAAATTGGTTTCCATACAACACACAGTGCTCATCTCAAAAGGTGCCCTCCTCAATACCCATCACCCACCCTCCCCTCCCTCCCACCCCCCATCAACCCTCACTTTGTTCTCAGTTTTTAAGAGTCTCTTATGCTTTGGCTCTATTCCACTCTAACCTCTTTTTTTCCCCTCCCCTCCCCCATGGGTTTCTGTGAAGTTTCTGTTAAGTTTCTCAGGATCCACATAAGAGTGAAACCATATGGTATCTGTCTTTCTCTGTATGGCTTATTTCACTTGACATAACACTCTCCAGTTCCATCCACGTTGCTACAAAAGGCCATATTTCATTCTTTCTCATTGCCACGTAGTACTCCATTGTGTATATAAACCACAATTTCTTTATCCAGTCATCAGTTGGTGGACATTTAGGCTCTTTCCATAATTTGGCTATTGTTGAGAGTGCTGCTATAAACATTGGGGTACAAGTGCCGCTATGCATCAGTACTCCTGTATCCCTTGGGTAAATTCCTAGCAGTGCTATTGCTGGGTCATAGGGTAAGTCTATTTTGAATTTTCTGAGGAACCTCCACACTGTTTTCCAGAGTGGCTGCACCAATTTGCATTCCCACCAACAGTGCAAGAGGGTTCCCGTTTCTCCACATCCACGCCAGCATCTATAGTCTCCTGATTTGTTCATTTTGGCCACTCTGACTGGCCTGAGGTGATATCTGAGTGTGGTTTTGATTTGTATTTCCCTGATGAGGAGCGACGTTGAGCATCTTTTCATGTGCCTGTTGGCCATCCGGATGTCTTCTTTAGAGAAGTGTCTGTTCGTGTTTTCTGCCCATTTCTTCACTGGGTTATTTGTTTTTCAGGTGTGGAGTTTGGTGAGTTCTTTATAGATTTTGGATACTAGCCCTTTGTCCGATATGTCATTTGCAAATATCTTTTCCCATTCTGTAGGTTGCCTTTTAGTTTTGGTGATTGTTTCCTTTGCTGTGCAGAAGCTTCTAATTTTCATAAGGTCCCAGTAGTTCATTTTTGCTTTTAATTCCCTTGCCTTTGGGGATGTGTCAAGTAAGAAATTGCTACGGCTGAGGTCAGAGAGGTCTTTTCCTGTTTTCTCCTCTAGGGTTTTGATGGTATCCTGTCTCACATTCAGGTCCTTTATCCATTTTGAGTTCATTTTTGTGAATGGTGTGACAAAGTGGTCTAGTTTCAATTTGCTGCATGTTGCTGTCTAGTTCTCCCAGCACCATTTGTTAAAGAGACTGTCTTTTTTCCATTGACTGTTCTTTCCTGCTTTGTCAACGATTAGTTGGCCATACTTTTGTGGGTCTAGTTCTGGGGTTTCTATTCTATTCCATTGGTCTATGTGTCTTTTTTTGTGCCAATACCATGCTGTCTTGATGATGACAGCTTTGTAGTAGAGGCTAAAGTCTGGGATTGTGATGCCTCCTGCTTTGGTCTTCTTCTTCAAAATTACTTTGGCTATTCGTGGCCTTTTGTGGTTCCACATGAATTTTAGGATTGCTTGTTCTAGTTTCGAGAAGAATGCTGGTGCAATTTTGATTCGGATTGCATTGAACGTGTAGATAGCTTTGGGTAGTATTGACATTTTGACAATATTTATGCTTCCAATCCATGAGCACGGAATGTTTTTTCCATTTCTTTATATCTTCTTCAATTACCTTCATAAGCTTTCTATAGTTTTCAGCATACAGATCTTTCACATCTTTGGTTAGATTTATACCTAGGTATTTTATGCTTCTTGGTGCAATTGTGAATGGGATCAGTTTCTTTATTTGTCTTTCTGTTGCTTCATTGTTAGTGTATAAGAATGCTACTGATTTCTGTATATTGATTTTCTATCCTGCACTTTGCTAAATTCATGTATCAGTTCTAGCAGACTTTTGGTGGAGTCTATCGGATTTTCCATTTAAAATATCATGTCATCTGCAAAAAGTGAAAGCTTGGTTGGGGAAGATGGCGGCGTAGGAGGATGCTGGGCTCACCACGCGTCCTGCTGATCACTTAGATTCCACCTACAGCTGCCTAAATAACCCAGAAAACCACCAGAAGACTAGCAGAACGGAGTCTCCGGAGCCAAGCACAGACGAGAGTCACATGGAAGAGGTTAGGAAGGGCGGAGAGGCGGTGCGCGCTCCACGGACTGGCAAGAGGGAGCCGGGGCAGAGGGGCAGCCTGCCGGCCAAGCAGAGGCCCCGAGTCTGGATGGCAAAAGCGGAGGGGCCAGACGGAGTGTCTTCCGACAGCAGGCGCGACTTAGCATCTGGGAGGTCATAAGTTAACAGCTCTGCTCAGAAAGCCGGAAGGCTGGAGGACAAAGGGAGGGAGAGTTGCTGAGCCCCTGGACGACAGAGCTGTTTGGTGGGGAACAAAGGCGCTAGACAGTGCCATCTCCCTCGCCCATCCCCCAGCCAAAATCCCAAAGGGAACCAGTTCCTGCCAGGGAACTTGCTCGCTCCGCGCAAACACCCAAGCTGTGCTTCTGCAGAGCCAAACCTCCAGCAGCGGGTCTGACTCCCTCCTGCTGCCACATGGCCCCTCCTGATGTGGATCACCTAAGGAGAAGTGAGCTAAGCCTGCCCCTCCTGCCCCCATGCACCTTGCCTACCCACCCCAGCTAATACAGCAGATCCCCAGCACCACAAGCCTGGCAGTGTGCAAGTACCCCAGACGGGCCACGCCACCCCACAGTGAATCCCGCCTGCCCCTAGGAGAGGGGAAGAGAAGGCACACACCAGTCTGAATGTGGCTCCAGCGGTGGGCTGGGGGCAGACATTGGGTCTGACGGCGGCTCAGCCCACCAACTCCAGTTATACACCACAGCACAGGGGAAGTGCCCTGCAGGTCTGCACCACTCCAGGGACTATCCAAAATGACCAAAAGGAAGAATTCCCCTCAAAAGAATCTCCAGGAAATAACGACAGCTAATGAACTGATCAAAAAGGATTTAAATAATATAAGAGAAAGTGAATTTAGAATAATAGTCATAAAATTAATCACTGGGCTTGAAAACAGTATAGAGGACAGCAGAGAATCTCTTGCTACAGAGATCAAGGGACAAAGGAACAGTCAGGAGGAGCTGAAAAACGCTTTAAACGAAATGCAAAACAAAATGGAAACGACATTTATCCATGTTAAAAAAAAAAGTGAAAGCTTAACTTCATCTTTGCCAATTTTGATGCCTTTGATTTCCTTTTGTTGTCTGATTGCTGATGCTAGAACTTCCAGCACTATGTTAAACAACAGCGGTGAGAGTGGGCATCCCTGTCGTGTTCCTGATCTCGGGGAAAAAGCTCTCAGTTTTTCCCCGTTGAGGATGATGTTAGCTGTGGGCTTTTCATAAATGGCTTTTATGATCTTTAAGTATGTTCCTTCTATCCCGACTTTCTCAAGGGTTTTTATTAAGAAAGGGTGCTGGATTTTGTCAAAGGCCTTTTCTGCATCGATTGACAGGATCATATGGTTCTTCTCTTTTTTTTTGTTAATGTGATGTATCACGTTGATTGATTTGCGAATGTTGAACCAGCCCTGCATCCCAGGAATGAATCCCACTTGATCATGGTGAATAATGCTTTTTATATGCTGTTGAATTCGATTTGCTAGTATCTTATTGAGAATTTTTGCATCCATATTCATCAGGGATATTGGCCTGTAGTTCTCTTTATTTCCTGGTCTCTGTCTGGTTTAGGAATCAAAGTAATACTGGCTTCATAGAATGAGTCTGGAAGTTTTCTTTCCCTTTCTATTTCTTGGAATAGCTTGAGAAGGATAGGTATTATCTCTGCTTTAAATGTCTGGTAGAACTCCCCTGGGAAGCCATCTGGTCCTGGACTCTTATTTGTTGGGAGATTTTTGATAACCGATTCAATTTCTTCGCTGGTTATGGGTCTGTTCAAGCTTTCTATTTCCTCCTGATTGAGTTTTGGAAGCGTGTGGGTGTTTAGGAATTTGTCCACTTCTTCCAGGTTGTCCAGTTTGTTGGCATATAGTTTTTCATAGTATTCCCTGATAACTGCTTGTATCTCTGAGGGATTGGTTGTAATAATTTCATTTTCATTCATGATTTTATCTATTTGGGTCATCTCCCTTTTCTTTTTGAGAAGCCTGGCTAGAGGTTTGTCCATTTTGTTTATTTTTTCAAAAAACCAACTCTTGGTTTTGTTGATCTGCTCTACAGTTTTTTTAGATTCTATATTGTTTATTTCTGCTCTGATCTTTATTATTTCTCTTCTTCTGCTGGATTTAGGCTGTCTTTGCTGTTCTGCTTCTATTTCCTTTAGGTGCGCTGTTAGATTTTGTATTTGGATTTTTCTTGTTTCTTGAGATAGGCCTGGATTGTAATGTATTTTCCTCTCAGGACTGCCTTCGCTGCGTCCCAAAGCGTTTGGATTGTTGTATTTTCATTTTCATTTGTTTCCATATATTTTTAAATTTCTTCTCTAATTGCCTGTTTGACCCATTCATTCTTTTGGAGTGTGTTCTTTAACCTCCATGCTTTTCGAGGTTTTCCAGACTTTTTCCTGTGGTTGATTTCCATCTTCATAGCATTGTGGTGTGAAAGTATGCATGGTATGATCTCAATTCTTATATACTTATGAAGGGCTGTTTTGTGACCCAGTATGTGATCTCTCTTGGAGAATGTTCCATGTGCACTCGAGAAGAAAGTATATTCTGTTGCTTTGGGATGCAGAGTTCTAAATATATCTGTCAAGTCCATCTGATCCAATGTATCATTCAGGGTCCTTGTTTCTTTATTGACCATGTGTCTAGATGATCTATCCATGTCTGTAAGTGGAGTGTTAAAGTCCCCTGCAATTGCCACATTCTTATCAATAAGGTTGCTTATGTTTGTGAGTAATTTTTTATATATTTGGGGGCTCCTGTATTCGGCACATAGACATTTATAATTGTTAGCTCTTCCTGATGGATAGACCCTGTGATTATTATATAATGCCCTTCTTCATCTCTTGTTACAGCCTTTAATTTAAAGTCTAGTTTGTCTGATATAAGTATGGCTACTCCAGCTTTCTTTGGACTTCCAGTGGCATGATAAACAGTTCTCCATCCCCTCACTCTGAATCTGAAGGTGTCCTCAGGTGTAAAATGAGTCTCTTGTAAACAGCAAATAGATGGGTCTTGTGTTTTTATCCATTCTGACACCCTATGTCTTTTGGTTGGCGCATTTAGTCCATTTGCATTCAGTGTTCAGAAAGATATGGGTTTAGAGTCATTGTGATGTCCGTAGGTTTCATGCTTGTAGCGGTGTCTCTGGTACTTTGTCTCAGGGGATCCCCCTTAGGATCTCTTGTAGGGATGGTTTAGTGGTGACAAATTCCTTCAGTTTTTGTTTGTTTGGGAAGACCTTCATCTCTCCTTCTATTCTAAATGACAAACTTGCTGGATAAAGGGTTCTCGGCTGCATATTTTTTTTCTGTTGATCACATTGAAGATCTCCTGCCATTCCTTTCTGGCCTGCCATGTTTTAGTAGAGAGATCGGTCACGAGTCTTATAGGCCTCCGTTTATATGTTAGAGCACGTTTATCCCTTGCTGCTTTCAGAATTTTCTCTTTATCCTTGTATTTTGCGAGTTTCACTCTGATATGTTGTGCAGAAGATCGATTCAAGTTAAGTCTGAAGGGAGTTCTCTGTGTCTCTTGGATTTCAATGTCTTTTTCCTTTCCCAGATCCGGGTTGTTCTCAGCTATGATTTCTTCAAGTACACCTTCAGCACCTTTCCCTCTCTCTTCCTCCTTTGGAATACCAATTATGTGTATATTATTTCTCTTTAGTGCATCACTTAGTTCTCTAATTTTCCCCTCATACTCCTGGATTTTTTTATCTCTCTTTTTCTTGGCTTCTTCTTTTTCCATAATTGTATCTTCTAGTTCACCTTTTCTCTCCTCTGCCTCTTCAATCTGAGCCATAGTTGTCTCCATTTTATTTTGCAACTCGTTGGTAGCATTTTTTAGCTCCTCCTGGCTCTTCCTTAGTCCTGGATCTCTGTAGCAAGATATTCTCTGCTGTCCTTTATAGTGTTTTCAAGCCCAGCGATTAATTTTATGAATATTATGCTAAATTTACTTTTTGTTATATTGTTTAAATCATTTTTGATCAGTTCGTTAGCTGTCGTTATTTCCTGGAGATTCTTCTGAGGGGAATTCTTCCGTTTCATCATTTTGGATAGTCCCTGGAGTGGTGTGAGACTGCGGGGCACTTCTCCTGTGCTGTCTTCAATAACTTGTGTTGGTGGGTGGGGCTGCAGTCAGACCTGATGTCTACCCCCAGCCCACCACTGGGGCCACATTCAGACTGGTGTGTGCCTTCTCTTCCCCTCTCCTAGGGGCGGGATTCACTATGGTGTGGCGTGGCCCGTCTGGGCTACTTGCACACTGCCAGGCTTGTGGTGCTGGGGATCTGGCATATTAGCTGGACTCTGCTTGGCTGGCGGGCCACCCCTCCGCCCCGGCTCCCTCTCGCCAGTCCGTGGAGCGGCACCACCTCGCCGCCCTTCCTACCCTCTTCCGTGGGCCTCTCATCTGTGCTTGGCTCCGGAGTCTCCATTCTGCTAGTCTTCTGGCAGTTTTCTGGGTTATTTAGGCAGGTGTAGGTGGAATCTAAGTGATCAGCAGGATGGGCAGTGAGCCCAGCGTCCTCCTACGCTGCCATCTTCCCAGGATCCTCTCTTATTATCTTTTTAATGGCTGCAGGATCTAGAACATTATCTCCTGTTTCATTCCAGCTATTGGTGGTTTGGGTCTTCTCTCCTTTTATTCTGTCTTACTAAAAGTTTATAAATATTACTGATTTTTTTCAAAGAACTGACTTTCAGGGGTGCCTGGGTGACTCAGTTGGTTAAGCATCTGACTTCAACTCAGGTCATGATCTCACGGTTCGTGAGTTTGAGCCCCATGTCAGGCTCTGTGCTAATGGCTCAGCGTCTGGAGCCTGCTTGGGATTCTGTGTCTCCCTCCATCTCTGCCCCTCCCATGCTCATGCTCTATCTCTCTCTCTCAAAAATAAATAAACATTAAAAAAAAACCAAAGAACTTTTTGTTTCATTGATTTTTTTCTATTGTTTTCTTCTCTTTCTTTCATTAATGCCTTTTATTATTTACTTCCTTCTGCTTGCTTTGAGTTTATTTTGTTTCTTTTTCCTAGTTCTTGAAGTAGGAACTTAGATTATTGATTTTAAATCATTCCTAATCTATAATGTAAGCTTTTAGTGTTATAAACTTCCTTCTCAATATTGCTTTAGCTCTGTCCCACATATTTTGGTATGTTGCATTTTGGTTTTCATTCAGTTGCCTTTATTTTTGTGTTTTGTTTGTTTGTTTGAGAGAAAGCTTGAGAGAGCATGATCAGGGAGAAGGGCAGAGGGGGGAGAGAGAGAATCTTAAGAGGCCCCATGCTCAGCACAGAGCCCAACATGGGGCTCAATCCCATGACTCTGGGATCATGACCTGAATGGAAATCAAGAGTTGGACACTCAATGAACTGAACCATAGATGCCCCCAACTGCCTGTATTTTTAAGTTTCCTTTGAGACTTTCTCTTTGATCTATGCATTGTTAAGAAGTGTGTTAATTGCCACTTATTTAGAGACTTTGCTGTTGTCTTTCTGGTTTTGATTTTTCATTTGATATCATTATACTGAGAAGACACATTATTAATGGTTTCAATTATTTTAAATTTGTTAAAGTTGGTTTTATAGCTCAGGATATGGCCCATCTTAGTGTATATCTCATGGGTGCTTGAAAAGAATGTTTATTATGCTGTTGTGAGGTAGAGTGCTCCTTAAATGTTGATTAGATCTTACTGGTTGATGGTTCTATGTCCTTATTTATTTTTTCTCTCTAGTTTTTCCATCAACTTTTGAGATATATTGTTGAAGTCTCTATATTGTGGAATTGTCTATTTCCCCTTTGTTTCCTGTTCTTGCTTCAGCTATTTTGAAGCACTGTTTAGGACTGTTATATCTTCCTGGTAGCCTAAACATTTTATCATTATGTTTTGTCCTTTTGTCTTTCTGGTAGTTTTCTTTGCTCTGAAGTCTAGTGTATCAAAACTTAATACAGCCACTCTCATTTCTTTTTATTAATGTATATATGGCATACTTTTCCCATTCTTTTACTTTCCACCTACCTATCATTATATATTTGAGGTGAATTTCCCATACACAACATATACTTGTGTCGTTAGTTAAACCACTCTGCTAATCTCTGTAATTAATGTATTTATGTCATTTACATTTAGTGTAATTATTGATATGTTAGGGCCTAGGTCTGACATTTTATTATTATTATTATTTTTTAATTTTTTTTAATATATGAAATTTATTGTCAAATTTGTTTCCATACAACACCCAGTGCTCATCCCAAAAGGTGCCCTCCTCAGTACCCATCACCCACCCTCCCCTCCCTCCCACCCCCCATTAACCCTCAGTTTGTTCTCATTTTTTAACAGTCTCTTGACATTTTATTATTTGTTTTCTGTTTGTTGCCTCTATTCTTCATTTCTGGCTTTATTCCTGCCTTCCTATAGGTTTTCTTTTTAACTTTTTTTAGAATTCTATTTTATTTATCTATAGTGTTTTTGAAGGTATCTTTTTACATAGCTTCTTTAGTTGTTGATCTAAGTGTTACATTTTATGTACATAATGTACTGCAGTC
This sequence comes from Lynx rufus, assembly GCF_022079265.1. NCBI lineage: Eukaryota > Metazoa > Chordata > Mammalia > Carnivora > Felidae > Lynx > Lynx rufus. Next base: position 1,139,540 of record NW_025814859.1, read on the forward strand.
TATTGGTGTTGATATTTTGCCAGCCTCAGTGAAATATAGAAACCTTACCTCTTTTATTGTCACTTCACTGTCCCCCACTTATAATATTGTCTTAAATGATTCCTCTACATACATTGAAAGCCACATCAGACACTGTTATAAAGTTTGCTTCAATTGTCAAACATACCTTACAAAACTAAAGAGGATAAGGAAAATATGTTGTTTTACTCATATTTCTACTCTTTCCATTGTACTTTTTTCTTTCCTGATGTTCTAAGATTCCTTCTTTTGTCATTTCTTTACTGTCTGTAGAACTTCCTTTAGCCATTATTTTAGGATAGGTCTGCTGGCAACAAATTCTCTTAGTTTTCCATTATTGGAGAATGTCTTGATTTCCTCTTCATTCCTTAAGGATATTTTCACTGGATATACAATTCTGAGATAACAGTTCTTTTTTTTTCAGTACTTGAAAAATTTATGACTTCTTCCTTTTTCCCCTCCATGGTTTCTGATGAGAAATCCATTATCATTCTAATTGCTTTTTCCCTATAATTAAGGTGTTATTTCTCTCTTACTGCTTTCAAGATCTCTTTTGCCATTATTTCTTTGAATATGTTCTCAGCCACACCTTCTTTCTTTTCTCCTGGAACTCTGATGACATTATTAGTAATTTTTTTCTGTTGTAGTCCCACAGCTCCATGAGGTTCTGTTAATTTATTTTAGTTTATTTCCTTTTTCTTGCTTGTTTTTTTAAGTAGGCTCCACGACCAATGTGGGGCTTGAACTCATGACCCCGAGATCAAGAGTTGCATGCCCTACCAACCGAGCCAGCCAGGCACCCTCTTTTCTCTCATTTAGACAAGATAATTTATATTGGCTTTTTTTCAAGTTCTCTATTTCCTCTTTCTTCTTCATTCTGCTGTTGAGCCTCTCCACTGAGTTTTTTATTTCAGTTATTGTATTTTTCAGTTCCAAAACTTCCACTTGGTCTTCTTTATATCTTCTATTTATTTGCTGAGACTTTCTAATTTTTGAATTATTTCAAGCATGTTCATAAATTGAAGCATTTTTATGATGACTGCTTCAAGTTCCTTGTCAGATGATGCTAACATCTGTACCATCTCGTTATTGTCATTATTATTTTGTTTTAAACTCAAATTGATATTTTCTTGGGTCTGGTATGATGTCCTTGTATCATGAATGATTTTTTTATAGAAACCTGGACATTTTAGTTGTATGTGGGTTTTTAGTCGAACTGTGGGTTTTTAAAAAATCTGTTTAAGCAGGCCCCTCTGACAGCATGCCAGTGGAAGAAAGGGCACACTACCTCATTACTCATTACTGTCAAGTTAAGATTCCTCACTGGTCCACCATTGACACCCCAGTGTTGAGGGGCTCCTCATTACTGCTTTGTGGGCGTGGCAGTTAAGGCACACCACTGGATTTCCTTTGATACCACAAGGGATGCAAGGGACAGGGATATTAGGTGTTTCTGCCTGACTGGGATGAAAGTTTGGGCTCCATACTTGGTCTTCTGTGACAGCACCATGGTGATGAAGGGGGGAGAGGTTAATTGCTATAACATGATGAAAGTGAAAATCTAGGCTCTCCACTTTGCTTTGCTGGCTGGGGTGGGGCTGGGACAACAGTTGTTTCCATGGTGTTTGACTAAAGTAAAGTGGTTATTGTTTAAAAGTTTTCTGTCTTTCTAGGCTGACAATTTCTGATTGGATAGAGAGGAAAATATTTTCTTTGGCTTTTTGTGTCAGTACCCATTGGCATTTTTGGGTTTTTGGCTTCTCCAACACCAAGCCTGGGATATACAAGGTAAAAACCTAGAGCACTCACCTCAAGGAAGTCACTCCTCAGGTTCTGAGGTCCCTAGCTGGTCTACCTTCTTATCTCCACCTTTCAGGGTTTTTTTAAATTTGTTTTTCATACAATATTTAGCATTTTTATCTGTTGTTCATGTGAATTTTGAATAAGTAAAAACCAGTCCCAGAAATTTCAATGACTTTGAGGTACTTCTGTAAATCCCCTAAAAAGTCCCAGAATACAGTGTGAAAACTACTGGATCTGAACCTCTCCACTATTTCAACCCCGACCTTCTTTGGATCTTTGATTTCCTCCTCGTATGACAGCCCTTAATTGTATTGACCAATGATTATGAAGACAGAAGTCAGCTGGCTAGAAAAAAGGGAATCAAGGTAAGTTTGTTTGTAGCCCCTGTGCTCTGTCAATATAATATTTAAAGTGCTCCTAGAGTTCACTAGTTATAACTATTTACAAAGCTACTGAACTAGAACTGGCTTTGCCTAGAACTTGACTTTCCCTGAAACCTGGCTGCCCCTGCTTTCCAGGCCCAGCATGGTTGACAGATGAGTCCTAACCTTGAAGGGACCCCACTTGGATGCTTGAAGCTGTTCATCCTAAAGGAAAGGCTTAATCTAGGTCTTACTGGGATCAGGGAATTTAGAGCCTACCAAACAATGTGGTACTGAATGGTGGGGACTGCTAGATGACCAGCCTCCCCTGTAAATATAGGGAATCTCTCACCTGGGAGTAGAAGAAACGAGGAGGAAGGCAATGGCCACAACTGCTGAGAGTCACAGACAGGAAAAGTCTACCTCACTGAGGTGTATGGGCAAAAGTTGAGGCATGTTCTCCACTTTTCCTTTCCATAGCTCCTGGCTTAGGAGCTCCCCTACCTTTAACTGCATAATATTTGCTACTCTTTCCCATCTCCTCTCTGAAGCTTAGCAAAGCACTGGAAGTCTAAAAGAGAGAAATCCTTTGAGCTAGCTATGTTGACTACTTGGACACACAAATCCTTTCCCCTAAAAGTAGGTCTGCTCAGGAACTGTTCTTTCTCCACCCAATAACCAAATTAGACAGAGGGGCCTTTGCGGGGTCTCTGGGCATTAAACAAGGACCTGAATATTAGCCCTCAGTGGTAATAATTTTATTGAATAAGAGGACTGAGGGAGTAAGGCACAGGAGAACTCACTTTGGAGTTTTACCTCCATTTTGAGGCACAGAGTAACCCAGAAGACAGTGTTGTGTATTCCCAGGGAAAGGCAGATTAGGGACTCCTAATTATTCTTCCATACTCCTCTCTTCATTCCTCTCCCTCCATAGGAGAGGCTGGGGTGGGTGGATGGATGGGAGGTGCACAAGGATTCTGGCTCAGCTTCTGCAGGCTTCATGCCTCCATTTTGGGACTGTGGTGCCATTACTGCCCAGTTTTCCTTGGGGGACAGAGGGGGCCTGGGGGCAGCAGGTACTGACTCCAGGAGCAGCAAGCAGACTTTCTGAGAAGTCAAGGGGAAATGAGAGATTCACTTATCTCCCTACTTTCTGTAAGGAAGGGTGGAAAGATCCTTGGAGAAGGGCTGGAAAACTGGCACTTAGTTCCTGTCAGGGCCTCCCTTTCCCCATCTGTAAAGCAGGTATAAGAGCAGCTGCCTCTCAGGGTTGCAGGGGGTGGATAAAATGTGATGAGGGATATTGGAGCACCTGTGAACTGTAAGTTGCCCACCCAAAGGTGAGGGCACCCTGTTATCACTGAAGGGAGTCTCTGTGTCCAGATATGCTGGGGGGAAGACCCTTGTGTTCATGGAGCCAAAGGAAGAAGGAAGTGTGTCTGTGCATGAGGGGTGGGGGTGGGGCGAATGAGGAGGCTAGTAGTTGAAAGATGTCTCACTGACAGAAGGAAACTCTGGCCTTTGCAAGGCTTTGAGGTAGATGGAACTGCAGGGCTGAGCCTCCCAGAAGACTCCATCCTAGGGGAGGAAGAGTGTATGTGGCTGAGTGGGAGAGGGGAGTGGGAGTGGTTACCCTCTCCCTCTCTTTCACTCCCACTTGGGCAAATGGCTGAAGGAAGCAGGTTGATGGAGAGTAGGGTGGAGGAGTGTCGGATGGGGAGCAAATTGAGGAGGGGGCTCTTAGAGTCAATCTGGTCCGTTCATGTTTGGGGGAGGTTTCTCAAGCCTAGGAAATCCCACTAGTATACCTGTGTGAACCTAGGGCAGCTGGTGGGGGCTCACCTTCACCCTGAGTGGTATCCAGGAACCATGTGGTGAGGGAGCAGACCTGAGCTGGGAGCTCTCACCCACGTGGTTGCCCACCCCTCCCCAGGAGTTCTGGGGACAGCTATTATGGGGGACTCTTGGGATTGAGGAGTTGGTCAATTCTTTGGAAGAAGCAGCCTCATTGTGCTGACTTGCGTGGAGGAGGCGCCCCACAGGCCCTGCCCAGGGTTGGAGGTTGGAGAGGCAGGCGGAGGGGGATGGCTGCTCTGGACCCAAGCGTTTCCTGGAGGCGATTCCCACCCCCAGTCCCCGCATCTCTGAGAGCCCCTTGCGCAGAACCGCTTAGATCCTTCACCAGCTGCAGGCTGACTCTAACCTTGGGGCCTTGGGGCCAGATCAGGTAAGGGGAAGAGAGAAGAGGGTCTCAGGTAGGACAGATTTGTCGCTGGTCCAGCCCGGATCGCCTCCAGGGCTCGGGACCAAGCGCTAGGTGGGGGCAGCGACACTGCAGTCCCCGGTGGTGGTGGTCTGGGCGGGGCAGTGGGGGCAGGGGGATGGAGGAGGAGCGCAGCCCGGGACACGCGGCGGTTGCGGTCTATTCATCTGGCTCTCTGAGCAGTTGGCAGGACCTGGCGCTGGGTTCTCTCGCCTTTCTTCCCGCCCCCTTCCCCTGGGCGGGCCTGATTCCCATCTGAGTATAGCAGAGTCAGATACATCTCTGTGGCGCGTCTCCCGGGTTCTTACCCTCCCCAGACGCGGAAGTGGATGGAGGGCCACAGGGTGGAGGAGGCAGGAACCTTGCCCTTTCCCGCCCAGTGTAGCCAGAGGACCGTGGCAGAACCAAGCGATGCCCGGGACCCGCGGGACCACAGCCCCATCTCCATCTCCAGGCACTCCCTGAGTGTAGGGTAGGCATGGAGACCTGGTGGGAAGGGATACCTGTTAGCACCCCCATTCCCGGATCCCCGGGCCCAGTCGTTTTGAAGGCAGTGTAGCGTGGGTGTGCAGTGGGAAAAGGAGGGTAGCAATTGCCTGTCTCTAGTCTCTCATCCCTGAAGCAGGTATGGCTGGGGGCGCTCTACAGGTACTGTCAGTCTATGAGTCCTACTGGCCAGGCAAGAGTGCTGCTGGGCTAAGCTCTGACACTTGTTAGATGTGAGCAGTGGTTAATTTTATCTGGCTGGGCTCTGGCTTAGCAGGAAACCAATGCTGAGGAGCGAATAGTTCTCCCAGGTGGCTTTGGCCAGGGGGAGGCCAGACAGTAAGGTGGAAATGCTGGGGCCTCCATCCTGGAAGGGCCATGGTGGTTCCTATTCCCATCCCAAAGCTCTGAGGTCTGTAAGCTGTGGGGCTGTTGGGATCCAGAAGAGAAAAATGTATCTCAGAAAAAAGATAGTATAAATTCCTTTTTGTGTTTTTCTCTTTGTTTTCTCCACCTCTGCTTCTTTCATTGTGAAATCCCTGAGTTCTAGCAGAATGCCTGACATATAGCAGGTCCCTAGAAAATATTTCTGAATGACTTGAAAATCAGTCATGGAACTCTGCTTCTGGTGACCACTAGGGAGAGTTGGAAGGCAGGAATTGAAGGGCCTTCTGAAGCAAAACTCCCTCAACCCTTACAGGAGTGGTATCTAATCCCTTTCCTTATGCCTCTGGAGTCTCCTGTACATTTCAGCTCATTAAAATTTCAAAACTCCCTTCAAGGGTTCTGGTTCAAACCAGCATCCACCCTATCTAGGTGCCAGCTGTCAGACATCAGGGATTTGCTGGGGGGCACCTGTAATCCCTGTCAGCTGGCCTGTTCTGTTGCTGTGAAGAAGTGGCAGGCAGCTGCTGGCTCCCTCTTCAGACCTGAAAAGGCCCTGGAGGAAAGCATGTGCTCATAAAATTTATGGGATTCCACAGCTTTGAAATCTAATGATCTGAGTGATCAAACACAGACTGGGGCCTTGGGGCTACTGGAGGAGGGGATAGAGGAGGCAGTATAACTTGGGTGGGAGAGCCTGGGGCCAGGCAGCAGGACAGAGTAATTAGTCTCAGTGTGAGGAGATGAGGAGTCTGGCAGCCTACGGATGTCTGCACTAAGTCAGGGGAGAAATGACAATTGCCAAGAGCTGAATGGTAAACCACCCTCTTTTAGAGGAAACCATCCCCCTCTCATTACCCCTCCCCTGTTCAGTGTATGGCCACAGAGAGATGGACTTTATTTGTACCTCTTGGGTTACTGGAGATGGAAGAGCAGTAAGTGGGGCCAGCTTTCCAAGGGCAAGGCTGCATGAAGGTTTTGAGTGCTTAGGAAGAGAGAACACCAAATGCATGTGTTGGTTGAGGGTGAGGGTAATCTTGAAAAGACGTGATATGCTAAAATCAAACTGTTCAGATTTCTTTTTTGCTTGGAGCTGGTCCTTTTGACATCCTTTGGGAAATGAGCTCACTACATAAGTTGTTAAATGAAGTACACAAATTATTTCCCCCTTCTTGAGTTCGTTTCCTCATCTGTAAAATAAGGGATTTGGACTGGACTGGAAGTCAATTACCTGAGTCCAAGTCTCAGTAGGCTCTGTCACTGATGAACTATGTGAACTTGCTCAGTCCCTTACTATCGCTAGGCCTCAGGTTTCCTCACTTAAATTCAATGCAGAACGTGGACAAGGGAGACTCAAGTTACTCCCATCTTTTGTCATTGTTGTAGGTCTGTCTTTTGCATCACCCTCAATTCCAGGGTCTGTTGCTGTTCTGGCTGTGTAACCCAGCTATACCAGTACCTTCAGGTTCTCCATCGATAACAAGGGAGAGGATTAAATTGGATTGTTGCTAAGGTCTATGTCCATTTTCAACATGGCATGTAAGTCCCAAGGCGGTGGCCTTGGTGGGGCCTCCACTGAGCCTCAGCCACTAATTGTGTTCTCATTTTGTAAAGTGACTGCTTTTCTACTTTAGAGCTCCTAAAAATCTAATCCTGAATAGATTAGATTAGATTAGATTAGAATCCACCCAGCTCCAAACCCCCTATATAGCTCCTTTTCCAATTTCTGCTCTCACAGAGAGTATAGACCCTGGCAGAAATTTTATTTGAAACGAAATTTCAGTTCTGAAGCCAAACTTCTTGCTGTTAACTAGGTTAAGAGTATTTCACCCTTGTAGGCAACACACATACCAAATCTAGATTTTTAGATATGTTTATTTTGTTCCAAACCTTTTGAGGATTTAAATGTCCCAGATCTCAAGCTCCCAAATTTTGTTCGTTTTCCTAGATTTAACTGTGGTGCATTAGAGGCTGCATCCTTCCCGAAATATTAATACTGAGCTGCTTTCACCAACCAGCATTCTCTCCAAAAGCACACAAGCTCACACATGTACATGCACATATGTGGAAGAAATAAACTGATATCCCACTATGTCATGTGACAACTGATAGGGCAGATTTGCGACCTGTGAATGTCTTTCCTTCATCTGGAGAGAAGTAGTTGGCACCTGATTTTTAAGAGCTATCTTCACCTTGAGCAACAAAAGGTGCTCACCTCAAGGCCTTTACCTTGAGGCCCTACAGAACTGCCCTTTAGTGACTTGGTAGGGGAAGGACAGGAAGAATGAGAGCAGGGGTTTGTTGCTCCAACATTTTCAGTGGTCAGTTACAAGGCTTCTGGGGTCAAGCTCCCCCTGTTCCACTGCTTTTGGAGCCAACAGGATAGTAATTAGGCCCCTTCCTATCCACAGGTCTAAGAACCAGTGGGTTTTCCTTCGGGGGGGTTGATAAAAGCTGGACTAGGACCAACGGAGGGCATACAGGACTTTGGACTTGAATGAAGCCATCATAGGCCCACCATGCCACAGCTGCCTATTTGTAGCGGAAAATGTTATGGGTGGGGACCACTGTTTTCTTTGGAGCTCCTCACAGGCAACCTCATCCTTCTGTCCCTGGGATGGCCCTGTCTTAGGGTGGCAAGTCACTGTTAGCTCCTAGTAACAGCCAAGGATGCCTGACAAGAAGGTGATGAAAGATTAGAGTAACAGGAGCACAACAGACAAATGCCCAGAATAGGGAGAAAGAGACACAAAGAGACCAAGTAAGGAGAGAAACTGAGCTCCTAAGGGGGTGAGTTGTGCTAGCTTGGACACAGCCTGGCTGGGAATGCTCTTCAGCAAGAGTGTTGCCCAGAATCTGGGCATAGGGGAACATCTGGCACCTATTTCAGAGGGATTAAGATGGTCCAGACGCTACCTTTCCTGGCACCTTTAATGCCTGCTAAGCAGAATGGCTCAGAATGCCCAGCATGGGAGACACATTCAGTGATAAAGGCTAGGAGGCTTCCCTCTTCCTAAGAGAAATTGTTCAACACTACATGCAGCTGCTGCCTCTACCCTTGGGGCATCCAGGTTGGGAATGGGATTTTCCCTAAAACAGTCCCTTTCCTGCCCTGACCCAGATGGTAATATTAACCTATCATGAATAATGAGAGATGGAGGAGTTGGTCCTTTGCCAGGTCAATAACTATTGCCCCTCCCCCAATCATGCCCTCCCCCATCATCAGTCCTCCTCTGCATGCTGAAATGAAAGGAATTTCTTCACATTTTGACAGATGAATATAAGGATGGGGAGCTGGTAGTGCCTGCAAGTTACTGCACTGGCCTGGAAACTCTGTAAAAATCAGTGAGTGGAGCTTTATGGTGTTTAAGATCCCTTTCCCTATGTGATATTCTACTCTTCCAGTTTATAATTATAGAAGCTTGAGCTAAAAAGTAAGATGTGGCTCAGCCTGAGATGAGTGGAATTAATGACATGTTAGGGGTGGGCTGGGCCAAGGTGAGGCTGATTGGCACAAGCTCTAGATCCCTCCTGTCTTCAAGCACCCATGCATCTATGACAGTCATAAAAAGAAATAGAGGGGGAAGAGAAGGGAGAAGAAGCAGTAAAGGAAACAAATGAAGGGAAGAAAGAAGCGGACTGTTAACCAACTGTATGATGGGGAAACTATTTGTACACTTGTAAAGTGATGTCACCCACAGCTCTTGGGAAGCCACAGCCCTCAGAGGCTCTGAGATTAAGCAAGGCTCATTGTCTGATTTTACCTCTCTGCCCTTTCTCTTCCCCTTTACCAATGGTTTCCAAGGACAGATGACAAGGAAATCCTGAGCACACAGAGTCTTGGGTCTTCCCACCAGGCTCCGAGGGACACAGTAGCACCTTTGGAAGTTGCTTTTAGTGGGTGACTAGCAATCTGGGGCCAGGAGGTACCATCTCCAGGTGTTAGAAAGTATATGGAGATGTTCCAAAGGCCAGGGGGATCCCAAGCTTTTCTAGCTCCTGGGAGAAGGACCCTGGCAAATTTAAAGGCATTAACAGGGAGAATTTGGTTAATGAGTTTAACAGGAGCTTTGGCTCCAAGGGGATGGTCAGGTGTCTGAACTGCTGTGTGTGCATGTTTGAGAACAAGTGTGCTGATGGCAAAAATGTAAAAGCTGAGCAGGGTGGAGTGAAGGGAAAGGGTTGGGGAGAAGCACACAATGGCAAGGAAAACACATTAGATTGGTTCCTCAGGGATGGGGGAGCCAGGCAGCAGCTCCCCATTAGGGTCTGCATCAGGGGCCAACATTTTATCCTTGCTGGAATCCCTTTGCTCTTTCTTGAACATCCTTTGATGCATCAGAGGGACGAAGAAGAGGATTATAGCCCCAATGATTGGGGGCACACCAGCAAAGTAGAAGGCCACATGGTAGTCCCCAAAACAGTTGCGGAGGAGGCCTGAAATAAGAGAGACAAGTCAAGTTCAGCTTTGCCCTTTTGCCCAAAGGTGCTATCTGCCTCTTTTAGGGGCCATCACAATGCCTATCCAGTGGATCTTGGCCTGCACTATCTTTACCCAGGATCCCCTCAATTTAAACATTCGCAATGAAAAAAATAAAACCTCTGTTACAAATTCAGGTGGCTCCTCTCTGAGGTAATGGAGTTGCAGGCCCTTGAGGTTAATGCTTATTATGAAAGAGGCTAATGAAGCTTCTCTTGAAGTTCTCCATTTTTTACTTTCATGAAGCTACAGCTTGACTTCCAGTCACTCCTAGGTATGGAGTTAGGAGGGAAGCTAGTTCAAAAGAGTTCCACAGAAGATGGCCAAGTCTTGACTTGATTTATAGTGATATACCCTCCACCCCCAACTTAGGCTAGAGTGTTCTTATGGAACAATTCAGCTAAGTTTCTATTTTCTCTTTCTCATAAGTGCCCTTTCTCTGAAGTTCCCATTCACCCTAAGGGAAGGCTGTTTGTATATCCTTCATCCAGTTATAGATATGGTTGGCCCCTCTGGGTTTCTATAGGTTGCTAATAACATGGATATGTTTGGCATGGTATGCAAGTATTCCCCTGCTTACCTTCAGAAGCTAACATGGGGCACCTCACAGGAAAGATGATCACAGAAACACTACTGAGGAAAAGAAAGTAGGCCCTTGGGCTGCTTAGATGGTAAGCAAAATGGAAAGAGATGTGGATTCTGGGATCCACCTCTGGGACTGGGGGCTGGGTAGAGGCTCCCCTCCTTCAGTGAGCCCCATGGCTGTTGCACAAGGGCGTGGGTGGAAGCTTTTGTCACTGTCACACAGCATGACATGCCCTTACAACACCTTGCACACAATTGGTGTTCAAGGGATATTTGTTGAGTTAGCCCAGTTGGATAGCCTAGGAAGGCTAACCCACAAATCAATATTTGCATTAAATCCTAAAGAAAAGAAATGGAGTTCTCTTTTCATTGGTTTTCCTTGTTTCCTATGTCCCCTGGGGTATCAACAATGCTCTTTTGGGAGAATGGAGAAGGAAACTGAGAATACTGAAAGACAGCAAGCGAACACTTTGCCTACTACCTGCTAGAAGTAAGCCTCACTGGCCCAGTCCTAGGATTTGGTTTTAATCAAAGTCTCTTCTACAGGCTTAGTTCAGAAGCCAATAGAGAAGGAGGGGGAGCATCTCTAAGTCTTAATGAAGCCAGGGTCCACTTTCTCTTCTCTTTCTGCCCAACTACCTTGCAAATAATTATTTGCTTATAAAGAGAAAGATAGAAGACACTGAACCAATAGAATGATCAAAAAGCCAAACCCATTTCTCTCTTTACCCTCCTGGAATTATCCAGGCTGTCTAAAATAAACCCCACTGAAACAGATAGAGAGCCATGAACAGCCCATTCCCAAAAAATGAATCCATGCACATATACTGTAGTTAACCTCTTCCACGAATAGAGGTAAGAGGTTTCATACGCTTTGACAAGGCTGCTTAAATAGAGAATAAGAGTAAAAAAAGGACTTACAGCAGAGGTACTCAGGATTGCTAGGGCCCAGGGAAGACAGGACTCCCACACTCATGCCCTCCCTGTAGTATCAGCCTCACCTGCAATGGGGGGCCCAGCAATCATCGGCAGGGCCATCATGCCAAGGAGGTAGCCAATTGCCTGTGAGGCCTGCATTGGGCCCACCAGCTCAAATGCGATGGGGGCCATGATGGTGATGAAGAAGCCATCACACAGGCCCAGGAAGAGGCAGACAACGATGAGGCCCCCAAAGCCCCGGCACAGGGGAATCATCATGGACATCAGGCCCAGGAGCAGGAAGGAGATGACCTGGAGGAGCAAGAACCTTAGGTCATGTTGTGCTTGTCAGTCAAGACCACATAGCAATCATATCTCCTTTCTCAGGGTTTCATTTCTACCATCTATAAATTAGGACAGGGAGTGTCAGCAGAGAAAGCAGTTGGGCTAAATAATTACGTAAGCCCTTTCTAAGTCCTGCACTGAAAGATTCAAAGTTTTTAAGACAGTCCCTACTTAACTGTGATTCCATCAACATTTTTTAAAAAGGTAAGGGGCATGGCCCCACCCTTAAGAAGTCGTCTTTTCACTGGACTCTAAGCTAAAAGAAATTGCTGTTGTTCTGATCTTGTGTTTGGCTGCCCAGGTATTAGGGTCTGGGATCAGATCATGCTGGTGTTCTCAGATCCAATTAAGGTCTGAGAAGAGGAAGAGAAGGAAATGAGGATAACTTGAATGATGATTAGATGGGGGCATGAATGGAAGGCAGAGCTTTCTGAAATAAGAAAGGACGCAGCGCTCATTTATTGGGTGGCCACTTTTAGAAAACACCTTGGCATGAAGAAGACCATTGGGAGGTTCACCCAGGTTCCTTATGATTTAGGACATGAGACACACCACCCATCTCAGCATGGCTGTGGGGTCCTCTGGACTTGGTTGGGTACCATGCAAAGACAACAAAGGGGACTTTAAGGAGAACCAAGGCACTAGGAGGGTGTCTAGGGAGCTGAAACAAGTTCAGGGGCACTGACTAGCCACTGGGCTTTCTTTGGGCTGAGCAAAATGACTCTAAAACAAAGAAGCTGCCTTTCCAGAGGCTGGTTTTTCCCACTCAAAAGAGAGAAGAGAAACTGGAAACACAGTTGGTCTTTTGATTAAGGTCATCTGCAACCTGTGTCAGTGAGCCAGACTGAAGACCTGGGCTGCAGGCAGGGAAATAAACCCCTCCTCTCACCCACTGTAGCCAGCAGAGCCAGGTCATCGCAGGGTCAGGGGTAAGACCTGATCTGTTTACCAAAGCCTTAACAGGACCCAGGATTTTCTAATGCTTCACACAGGAGGGTAAACTTACCCAGGAAGTGTAAGTGATCACAGAGTAAGGGTAAATCACCAAACCACCACATGGATGGGATAGGAGGGTCAAGGCTGTTTCAAGCCCTAAAGATTTTGTATTGTACTGGCAGTGGGTTTGTTAGGTTGATTGGTTGGTTTTCAGAGAGGATAACAAATGTCCTGGACATGCCATGTGAGGAAATCTCTTTGCTAGAAAACTTTTTGAACTTTGCCTAGGCTGTTTTGGGATAGTTAGGTGGAATCTAGGAATAAGAACCCTGATATTCCAGCTCGTCCTCTAGGAGATTCATGCACAACTAGAAGATAAAACCAGATCCACCTATCAACCAAGCCATAATGGTATGGCAACTAAGAGTTAATAGCGTTATACAACACAGAGGATCCCATTAACTGATTTCTGTCATCTCCAGTTACTACCTATTGTATCTAGCTGCTGCTTAACATCCTCCATGAGGCCTTGAAAAGTTCAGAAATTAAAAATCTCTCTTTAAACTGAGAATCAGACCTCAAGAATTGGCCCAAAGTGAGGCTGTCCTGCAGGCTGTCACCATTTCTTTTCTAGCAGACTGTCAAGGGGAAGTCTGTATATCAGATACATGTGCCTGTCTTTTCCAATAGTAGGAACTACAGGGTCTAGTGGGTATCTCTTCAGAACCTGAAGTTATGTACACTCCTTTCCTCTCCCAAGCCTATACTCCTGTATCTGACCCAGGGAGAATGGGAGGCAAATTCCTGTGATGGAGTATCTTGAGCAGCTCAAGAGGAGTTTATCCATTGTTTTGTGTTCTTAGCCTGAGACACTTGCCAGAAAGATGAGTTTGGACTCATCTTTCCCTTTCTAGGCCTCAGTTCCTCAATTTGTAAAATGAGGCAGTTGGACTATAATTGATAAAGATATATTTCAGCTATAACATTCTAAGATTATTTTATATTACTCTAAGTGGCAAAGTTGGGTCAAGTAAGACTGGAAAAGGGGAGAGAATGTTGGGTGGGTAGGGGAAGTGATCAGCAGAAGCACTGGGTCCTAAGCCTAGTTCTGCCTCTGACTAGTTAATGCCTCCACCTCCCTTGGAACTTTCTCTACACAATAGACAGCAAAAGCTGCTTGGGCCCTACTTCTCTCCTAGGGACTGTAATGAGAAATGAGCTATATGGCTAGACAGGGGCTGCTCTTTTCCTCAAGATAAAGTCCTGGCCCAGTGCCAGCACTGTTAGCATCTTGGAGCTGCTGATACTGACAGGGAAGACATACAGGGGTGGCATGTGGAAGAAGCTGAAAAAGACATACATTCTCCTATACAAAAAGCCACCCACATAAGGCAATTCCTGATATTTGCCCTGGAATTCAAAATTTCATAACTAGTTTATCTCAATCACAGTCTTTTGAGTTGACTTTGGTCAAGTTACTTATCTCTAGAACATGGCTCTGCCACCCATCACTTAGTATAAAGTGAAATATGAGAAAAGTGCTACATATGAATTCAACTTTGCCATGACTGTATGTCTTTCTCTCAGTTTCTGTGTAATGAGAGGTTGGACTGGATAAACCACAAGGTCACCCCCAGCTCTGACAAAGAAGATTCACCAGCTTTTGCAAATCTAACACAGAGTTAAACACAACAGAAATCCTTAATCATATTCTTGTCTAAGACATCTTAGAATATTTAGGAAAACACTTGAAGCTGTCAGAAGACAGAGAAATCCCTACTATGAGAATAGTCAGGGCCCCTTGGAAGTGCTTTTAGGGCTTCTCCAGGAGAGTCAGAACTCAACCACCTTCTTAATGGATTATTTGTGACCACATGTTTTGAAGGGCTGATATTGTCCCTTCACAGGGTTCCACATTTGTGGAAAACATTGTGGTAAACCAAGCTGCAGGAGCAAAAAGCATGAGCAAGGGTCAGAGAGACATTAGTGCTGCCAGGTAAACAAAGACAGACAGCTTGAGCAGTAGTCCCAAGCAAGACGAGAGCTCAGTTCACACAGAAACTGCCCGCAATATGATGCACTGTGTTACTGTCCAAAGGATTAAAATCTTGCATGGCTATAACAGCTTTTTACTTCCCAAATCCTGGTTACACCTATATTTCTTTTGATCCTCCTCTGTAACGTAAGATAGGAAGGGCAAGAATTATTCTTATTGTACAAATGAGGAAAGTGAGGCCCAGAGAGGGGAAGTAAGGTTGTGTTTTCTGGCACTATTTTTGCGTCCATCAAGAGGATAATATTTGAGAGCCAATGCTTGGTGCAAGTAACTCTGGAAATGTAAGAAGTGATTGACTTGGTCCTGCTGGCTTAGAGGAGAGAAACACTGGGCCACAGAGTACTATAGATGCCCAAGACCTTCCAAGAGAGTATGGAGTAACAAGGAGATCAGTCCTCAATGGGAGTCAGCATCTAACTCCTAGCCTCAGGTTTCCTATTTCAGATGGAAGAACCATTATTAATAAACGCTTTCTTGTAAGTGTTCTTATAGGTTCGATTTACACAGTGCTCTCACTGGATCCTTACTCCATCTTGATGAAGGAGGCAGAACAAAGATGACTGTCTTCATTTGAAAGCCAAGCAAACTGAGGCTTGGAGAATTTGACTTTCCCATGCTGAACAACAAGCTTGTGTCAGAGCTGGCACCCAGGGCATAGTAATGATACAACCTACCATTCTATCCCAAAGGCTGGGGGTAACCTAGCATCTGTGGCAGGCTTTTCCTCCCCACACCACTCTGATCAGGGCAAGGTGGTAACACTCACCTGCAAGTAGATCTTCTTAAGTCCAGGAATGGAGTCACTGACACGGCCCGACACAAGACGCCCAAGGCCTGAAGTAGCCCCAATACACACCAAGAGCACCCAGGTCTGCTTGATTTCCAAGAATTCCTCTTCCACATATTTCATCTGAAAAGCATAACACCAGGACCCCCAAGGACAGGGGGAAGAAAAGGAGCTGACTGGTTAACTGTTGGTATATCCAGAACCCTCTACTGCTTGCTTTCCTGGACCACAGCAAGAGCTCCCTTCCCTTCAACCCCCTCCTTTGTAGCCCTAGATCCAGAACAAGCTTTCTGGCTACTTCTAATTGCTTAAAAGGCTTCATATCCCTTGGCTTTTTGGATTCTGGGCTTCTGAGCAACAGCTAAGGGGAGTGGGTATCTCCAAGCCCTGGCTTGAAGGACAGAATACAGCCTTAACAACTAAGAAAACCCAAGGGCTCCCCCCAAATCTCCCCATTCCCTGACCCAGAATTGATACCCTGGGGCAACAGCAGGTCACCAGGGGAGAGAACTAACTTCCATGTAAAATTTCCAGACATGTGTTTTAAGAAACACAAGATCTATGGAAGATAATAGCTGGACTATAACCAACAGTTCTATGGTAGTATAATTTGGGTGGATAATGGTTAAATGAAGCCAAGTGGGTTTCTTTTACTGCTTGATTTTTTGGTACCTTTAAAAGATTGTGACAATACGAAGCTAGAGAGATTGATTATACGTTGTTTCCTAAACAAATCATTTGACCACAAAGACCAGCATTCCACAGAACACACTCTTATAAAACCCTGCCCTTGGGTCATCTCAGCCAGTCTTCTCAATCCCAATGATGCTTATCTTCTCTTGAAAATCTATCTAGATTTATCAAGGGGGAAAAATCTATCTAGATTTATCAAGGGGGAAACAGGCATGGACTTTCCCTTTATGAATTCTACCCATTTCCCATTGAGATCTTCCCTCAGTCTGTGTTCTTTCCCACTTTGGGTCTCTTCAAACACTGTTTGGTCTCTTTTACCGAAGGTCCCAGCTCTGCCCTTCTAGTGTCCTCCACCTCTATTCTCTGGACTTCAGGCAGGCCAAGGGCAGCTTCCTAGAGGTAAGGTGGGCCCACCCTAATATTCCTTACCAGGTGTACATAGGGAACGAAGTAGCCAAGGGCAGCAGCAGCAATCCCGAAGGCCCAGATGCGGTAGGTACGTTGGCGGAACACTCGCATGTTGAAGTACTTTCTAAGCTGAGCCAGGATGCGTTGGCACAGGGTGTGGACACCTCTCTTGTTTGGGGTGTCCTGAGAACTGGGTAGGAGTGGCCGGTAGGTGAGTGAAAGCAGGGTAAGAATAAACATGAAGGTACTCAGCACCTGGAAGGTTTGGGCGAGCTTGATCTTAGCCCCCAGTGTTTTGATGAGAAGAGGAAAGGATATGGAGAAGATGCTACTTCCAGCAGACACCACACCATTGGCCAAACCCAGGCGGCGTTGGAAGTAGTGGCCGAGGATGACGAGAGATGGCTGAAAGGCGAAGGAACAGCCACAACCAAAGAGAATCCCATAGGTGAAATAACGCAGGCTTAATGAGCTGTGGGAGAAACACCAAGAACTATTCTCAGCAGCCTGACCAGGAATCTGTCTGCCCTTTCCCTTCACCCTCCTGAGACCTGCATACCCCACCCTTAACCCACAGCCCCACTTACCACTTACCCTCAGAAAAGACAAGGAACAGGACTTAATAATAATGCAGAGAGGGAGACAGAGGCTCAGAGAACTAATTCACCCAATGTAGCATAACAGGATCAGGAAACTTGGACTTGACTCTTGGTCTGTATGACTCTAGTTTGAATCATAGTACCCAATCAGAGAGAATCGTTGAAAAGAATGCCAGAATCAACCTATGCAATGGCTTGATAAGAGACTATAAGGAGTAAGACAGGGCCTTAAAACAGTTTCACCTACTGCTCACCTAGACACCATGGGTAGGCTGATAGCCAAAGCTTTATCCCAAGTAACAAAAGTCTGCAAGAAGCCAAGATCCTGGAAAGTCAAGATCCTCCATGGGACTCTACTACCTTTTTCCATGGTAGGGGCCCTTAATATTTCAGAAAATGGCTGAGAGACACCTTATCTCCAACCCTGCCCAAGGTCTGGATATCCCATGACCCTTTACTATAGGTCCTAGATGATCTCCCTGGGGATCCTGAAGTAAGGAGTCCCTTTAACTTCCAGAGTCTTGTTCCTGTTGCTGGACATGATATGGATTAGCCTCTCAGAGTAGCCTAGTTGCTTGATGGGAAGTGGAGCCTCAAAGAAGTTGTGGGCCTGGCCAAGTAAGATAGGTTCTGGCTTAAAACTCTTATGTTCTGCTGTGGCCATAAGCCTCTGTAACAGAAGGCAAAGTTTCAAAAGAGTAAAGGCCATGGGAAGGTTACCTTGGCCAGCCATCTGCCCTTAGACAATATTCGCACAACCTAATGAAGAATTTTGTTTTCTTTTTGAAGACTCCACATATTTTACAACAGATCTTATCTGACCACTTAATTAACTAATACTCTCCATGGTCAAGCGGTTGGTCCCCGTAGATGGACCCAGTCCTTATACTAAAGCACTAGGTCTATGCTGCAGAGATGATGTATTAACACTCAACAGTTGTAAGACAACTGCATCACCATTGCTTTTCTTTGTTTTTAAGTTTTTATTTAAATTCCAGTTAGTATAATATTAGTTTTGGGTGTACAATATAGTGATTCAACACTTCCATATAACACCCAATGCTCATAACAACAAGTGCATTCCTTAATCATCACCTATTTAACTGATCCCCTGAACAACTTCTCCTCTAGTAACCATCAATTTGGTCTCTGTAGTTTAGAGTCTGTTTCTTGGTTTGCCTCTCTCCCTCTTTTTTTCCCACCTTTGCTCATGTTTTTTTTTGTTTGTTTGTTTCTTAAATTCCACATATGGGTGAAATCATATGGTATTTGTCTTTCTCTGACTGACTTATTTCACTTAGCATAGTATTCTCTAGTTCCAACTGTGTCATTACAAATGGCAAGGTTGCTTCTCATCTGCTTACATTCACTGGATATGAGCAAAAGCTTTGGTTTCAAAAGTGTTGCCTCCACTTGGAATACATAGCTAAACTAACTGCTCCTCTTCAGTCAGATTTTTTGGGATTGGCTTGGTCTGGGGACCTTGTGTAAGGGAGAGGAGTTAAGAAGGTCTAAAGTAGACCTTCAAGGAGAGGACAAGTGAGGGCAAAACATGGGATTTGGTTCAGAGTGCTATCTGATGGATCTGTTTCTAGATGGGCCTCAAGGAAGGAAGGAAGCCCCTGAATAGGCTTGACAAGGCATCTCCAGCCCTGACTGCACTCTGTCCCACCTCATGTCATCCAATGGAACTCAGAGCCTGAATTCAGACAACAGGAGGGATGACTTGGAGCTCTAGTCACAAGCAGAACCACTTTCCCAACAGACATGAAGCCATTCAGAAAGATTCTTGGCTCTAAAGATGTTCTTACAGAAAAGGCAAAGGGGGTGGGGAAGGGCTTAGGGGCTGGAAAACAGAATGCCTACTCCAATGTGCCTAAAGAAGAATGCCAGAAAAAAATACATCTAAGCTCTTTCCCCTCCTATAACCGAGCTCACGTGTATTGGAAGAGAAGTGGGATCCGTATGTTGCTAATTTGTTTATACTTTGCTCAGCTCAACCTTAAAAAACAGACCTCTGCTGTGTAGTGCCGAGACTGGAGCCACTTCTGAGGCCTAGCTCCTTCCCTCAAGGGGCCAGGCACCAGCTTACTGAAGGCAAATGAGGCCAACCACCAGAGGGATCCTGAAAGGGCTTGGAGCTGCTGCCATAGGAGGGCTGAGCACATTCCAAGCAGAACATGGTTTTCCCCTCCTCTGTCCCAATTGGATGGGATGAAGCCAAGAAATCATTGTAGGTCATATACAAGCTCTGCTGGAGGGTAGGCTGAGTAGCCAGAAATGCTCAAGTCATAAGGAAAGCTGGATCCCCCTCAGAGGGCCCAGTTGTGGCAGAACACAATTATTCTCCACTCTGAGTGGAACCTTAGGCCTAGAGAGCATAACCATAGTCCTTCTCTGGTGAGCCAAGCTCAGAAAACAAGTCTCTGACAAGTTACCCATGTCTCCAGGCCAGCATTTTCATATACCAGCCCAGGCAGATTGGAAGTAGGAGGTATAATAACTTCCAAAGCATCTTTGGCTGAAAGCCAACAGACTTCTTTAGGAATTCCATATTCCTCAGGCCATGGTGGAGGGTTTTTACTTCTCCCCTCGCCTGCAGACATGATCCTGCAGGATTGGCAGAAAGAAACCAGAACATTAACTTATAGCCTGCTTCTTGCCTGATACTACCAAGTTTTGCCAGTAGGACCAACTGCACTGGAGTTTGAGGTTAGCCTAGGCCTAGCTGGGTAGCTGGGTGCTAGATCTATACCCCAGTGGGAGATGCTGCTAAACATCCTTTCTTATGCCCAAGACATGATTTTTTTTTCTTTCCCAAATTATCCATACATTGGCAGCCAAAAATACCTGGAAAGGAGCCAGAAATGCTAAACAGCCTTGGGCTCAGCTGACTTCTTTTTCAATATAAGATTCCCTCAGGAATCCTGTAATGGTAGGTGTTTCACATGGATTCACTCCAGAAGCTCATTTCCAGGAAGGCAAGTGAGGTCATGTGTTGTGTGGCACATGGAAGGGGGAATAGAATGGCAGAGCTGGAAGAGACCTGAAAAGACCATCTGGTCTAACTCCCTCACGTTACAGATATAGAAACTGAGGCCCAGATAGGGGAATGGTACTAATATATTGTTCCATAACCATTTAGTGGCCCAAAGTGGACTTAGGCCCAGTTTCATGAACTCTCAAGCTTAGGCTCCACCCACCACTTTGGAACTCTTGGGTCCTCTTTTGGGGATATTATATATCAATGTGTCCTGGAGAACCTACCTAGATGAATCCCATTGTACAATGATTCTCAGGAGCAGAGTCTTGAGAACTCTACATGGAAAGGACCACAGAGGATTGTTCAATGAGTATCCCTAGTTGAAGCCCAGAAAGAAGCCAACCTTCAGCCTTGGGCAAATGGCCAGCAACTCCTAGCCTTACCTGGTGAAGGAGCTGGTATGGAGGCCTATGAAAGCGACAGCAGCCCCTGCAGTTGCTGTGATTCGGCAGCCCAAACGATCAGTGAATATACTCACAATGGGAGAACAGAAGAAGATCATGCCCATTGAGAGGGCTCCTACCCAGGCTGCAGAGAAAAGAAGCACAAAGACAACTTAACTTAATGTGGTACCTGGTGGTGCAGCTGGTATCTCAGTTCTTCTCTGACCTTTCACAGGGGTCATTGCATTGGCCTCATTGCCATCTTTCTAGTCCCTAATGGTCAGAGAAGTTAGGTGATTTTCAAAGCACTTGTAGCAGGGCAATGTGGGAACCAGGAGTCTAGTTAATAAACATACCCAGAGTTTCAGAGCTGCGTCAGAGGGCCTTTAGAGATCATCAAGTCTATGGTGGGACCTTCTAGCTAGCCACCATATGGCTGCACTCCATTTCTCCACCACTTTGGTCAAACACTTTGGTATGACCATATGACTGAATTCTGACCAATACAGTATGGATAAAAGTGATACACACCACTTCCAGGCCTTGACCATAAAAAAACTCCCATGATATTTCTGCTTTCCTGTGAGCTACAACTGCAAAGTCATCTTGCAATCCATGTATTAAGACTGGAAGAACTGCCATCAGTTCTATCTGGGTCCCTAGATAATTACATGGAGCAAAATTCTCTCTAATCTGGAACCCCTTCCATGAATATTGCATAGGAAATAAACAGGGGTGTCTGGGTGGCTCAGTTGGTTAAGTGTCTGACTTAGGCTCAGGTCATGATCTAATGGTCCATGAGTTTCAGCCCTGCATCAGGCTCTGTGCTGATAGCTCAGAGCCTGGAGCCTGATTCAGATTCTGTGTTTCCCTCGCTCTCTGCCCCTCCCACACTCATGCTCTTTCTCTCTTTCTGTCTCAAAAATAAATAAACATTAAAATTTTTTTAAATAAAAAATTTTAAAAAGAAACAAACTTCTTGTCACTGAATTTTTGAGGGCCATTTGTTACAGCAATGAAACCAACATAAACTAAAACAAAGAGATTCCTCCACTACCATTTTACTGATAAAGAAATAGGCCCATAAATGTGAAGGGACTTGACAAAAATCACACAGCAAGTTAGTGGCAGATCTGGGACTCAAACCCAACTCTCCTCATTCCTAGTCCAAAGTTCATTGTATTATGTCTTCTATGGGGATGAATGAAGCTTCCCATAATTGGAGGTGTGCAAGCAGATGTTAGATATAAAACAGAGGATTTAAGAATTGGTATCATATTTGGACCAGCCAGCATTTTAGGCCCTTCTGGGCATGCTGAGCCAAATTTATAGCCCTGAGCATTGTTCCACTTGGCTTCAGGGCCAAGGAGTATAGGAATTAATTAAGCCTTGAGGAGCTAAAGTAAGGCTTGTGTTGGGCATTGGAACAGTCCTGTAAAGATGCTAAGACTAAGGAGCAGGGAAGTCCACAAAGGCCTCCTCAAATTGTATGAGGACATAGGGCAGATTTAGGAGCCACCCAGAGATTTCTAAGGACACTGTGCAAGAGGTCATGCAACCCTCATGCTGAAATCCTTCATCAGAGCCCATGTTTGGCAAATCCCTGAATCTAAGCTCAAATAAAAAGAGTTTATTATGTTTATAAATGCTCTCAAGTGTCCATAACAATCCTCAACAGGAAGGAAGAAATTTACCCTTTTACTTAGATTCATCTAGTCCACTTCCCTTTGCTTAGCCCTCAGAAAGCTCAAGTTGTTTTTTTCTTTTAAAGCTGTTATCAAGTTTCTTCTTTGGCCTCTTTTCTAGTCTAAGTAATATTAGTTTCCTTAACTTCTTCCCTTAGCTTCTATTTCTAACTCTGTAATTGCTTTCAGAGCTCTTGTCTGACCATTTTCCAAATCATCATCATCATCATCATCTAAAAGCATTCATTGAGGAGAGCCTGGGTGATTCAGTCAGTTGAGCACCCAACTCTTGACTTTGGCTCAGGTCATGATCCCAGGGTTGTGGAATTGAGCCCTGCATTGGGCTCTGCACTGGGTATGGAGCCTGCTTGATTCTCTCTTCCTCTTCCCCTCTCCCCAACTCTCTCTCTCTCTTTCTCTCTCTCTCTCTCTCTCTCTCTCTCTCTCTCTCTCTCAAAACAAAAAACAAAAAAACAACCATTCATTGAGTATCACCTGAGCATGGTGCCAGGCCAGCTTCTGGCTGTCTTCAGTTGTATAACCCCAAGTCAGTCAGAGAAGTGCAGTCTGAGTTTGGTCAAGGCTAGTTCACCATCTGTGTCTCTTATCTCAGTGCCTAATTGGTTGCTCAGATTTCCATTGGGAATCTTTGCTTTCCAGGGCACTAACGTGAGTCCTAGCTGCCTGGCTTCAAAAGTACCGGCCTGGGACAGCAGGAAACCTGAAGTCTCTCATCACAATTTTACCTCTTGCTGTGCAATTTCACTTCTTATCAGCTGTGGGACCTTGAGCAAGTCACACAGCACTTCTCTAATCCTCAGTTTTCTCATCTGCAAAATAAGGATTAAAATTCCCGATGTGCCTTCCTCCAAGTTTTCTTTTTTTTTAATGCTTACTTATTCTTCTTTTTCAATATATGAAATTTATTGTCAAATTGGTTTCCATAGAACACCCAGTGCTCATCCCAAAATATGCCCTCTTCAATACCCATCACCCACCCTCCCCTCCCTCCCACCCCCATCAACCCTCAGTTTGTTCTCAGTTTTTAAGAGTCTCTTATGCTTTGGCTCTCTCCCACTCTAACCTCTTTTTTTTCCCTTCCCTTCCCCCATGTGTTTCTGTTAAGTTTCTCAGGATCCACATAACAGTGAAAACATATGGTATCTGTCTTTCTCTGTATGGCTTATTTCACTTAGCATATCTACCCTATGACCCAGCAGTAACACTGCTAGGAATTTACCCAAGGGATACAGGAGTACTGATGCATAGGGGCACTTGTACCCCAATGTTCATAGCAGCACTCTCAACAATAGCCAAATTATGGAAAGAGCCTAAATGTCCATCAACTGATGAATGGATAAAGAAATTGTGGTTTATATACACAATGGAGTACTACGTGGCAAGGAGAAAGAATGAAAATATGGCCCTTTGTAGCAACGTGGATGGAACTAGAGAGTGTAATGCTAAATGCTTATTTATTCTTGAGAAAGAGAGACAGAGCACAAACAGGGGAGGGGCAGAGAGAGAGGGAGTCACAAAATCTGAAGCAGGCTCCAGGTTCCAAGCTGTCAGCACAGAGCCCAACGCAGGGCTTGAACCCACGAACTGTGAGATCATGACCTGAGCCGAAGTTGGGCACTTAACTGACTGAGCCACCCAGGC
This sequence comes from Lynx rufus, assembly GCF_022079265.1. NCBI lineage: Eukaryota > Metazoa > Chordata > Mammalia > Carnivora > Felidae > Lynx > Lynx rufus. The sequence goes on from NW_025814859.1 coordinate 1,163,436, forward strand.
ATCCCCAAGTTTTCTTTTATTTTATTTTTTTATATGAAGTTTATTGACAAATTGGTTTCCATACAACACCCAGTGCTCATCCCAAAAGGTGCCCTCCTCAATACCCATCACCCACCCGCCCCTCCCTCCCACCCCCCATCAACCCTCAGTTTGTTCTCAGTTTTTAACAGTCTCTTATGCTTTGGCTCTCTCCCACTCTAACGTCTTTTTTTTTTTTCCTTCCCCTCCCCCATGGGTTTCTGTTAAGTTTCTCAGGATCCACATAAGAGTGAAAACATATGGTATCTGTCTTTCTCTGTATGGCTTATTTCACTTAGCATCACACTCTCCAGTTCCATCCACGTTGCTACAAAAGGCCATATTTCATTCTTTCTCATTGCCACGTAGTATTCCATTGTGTATATAAACCACAATTTCTTTATCCATTCATCAGTTGATGGACATTTAGGCTCTTTCCATAATTTGGCTATTGTTGAGAGTGCTGCTATGAACATTGGGGTACAAGTGCCCCTATGCATCAGTACTCCTGTATCCCTTGGGTAGATTCCTAGCAGTGCTATTGCTGGGTCATAGGGTAGGTCTATTTTTAATTTTCTGAGGAACCTCCACACTGCTTTCCAGAGCGGCTGCACCAATTTGCATTCCCACCAACAGTGCAAGAGGGTTCCCGTTTCTCCACATCCTCTCCAGCATCTATAGTCTCCTGATTTGTTCATTTTGGCCACTCTGACTGGCGTGAGGTGATACGTGAGTGTGGTTTTGATTTGTATTTCCCTGATAAGGAGCGACGCTGAACATCTTTTCATGTGCCTGTTGGCCATCTGGATGTCTTCTTTAGAGAAGTGTCTATTCATGTTTTCTGCCCATTTCTTCACTGGGTTATTTGTTTTTCGGGTGTGGAGTTTGGTGAGCTCTTTATAGATTTTAGATACTAGCCCTTTGTCCGATATGTCATTTGCAAATATCTTTTCCCATTCCGTTGGTTGCCTTTTAGTTTTGTTGGTTGTTTCCTTTGCTGTGCAGAAGCTTTTTATCTTCATAAGGTCCCAGTAATTCACTTTTGCTTTTAATTCCCTTGCCTTTGGGGATGTGTCGAGTAAGAGATTGCTACGGCTGAGGTCAGAGAGGTCTTTTCCTGCTTTCTCCTCTAAGGTTCTGATGGTTTCCTGTCTCACATTTAGGTCCTTTATCCATTTTGAGTTTATTTTTGTAAATGGTGTGAGAAAGTGGTCTAGTTTCAACCTTCTGCATGTTGCTGTCCAGTTCTCCCAGCACCATTTGTTAAAGAGGCTGTCTTTTTTCCATTGGATGTTCTTTCCTGCTTTGTCAAAGATGAGTTGGCCATACGTTTGTGGGTCTAGTTCTGGGGTTTCTATTCTATTCCATTGGTCTGCGTGTCTGTTTTTGTGCCAATACCATGCTGTCTTGATGATGACAGCTTTGTAGTAGAGGCTGAAGTCTGGGATTGTGATGCCTCCTGCTTTGGTCTTCTTCTTCAAAATTCCTTTGGCTATTCGGGGCCTTTTGTGGTTCCATATGAATTTTAGGATTGCTTGTTCTAGTTTCGAGAAGAATGCTGGTGCAATTTTGATTGGGATTGCATTGAATGTGTAGATAGCTTTGGGTAGTATTGACATTTTGACAATATTTATTTTTCCAATCCATGAGCAGGGAATGTCTTTCCATTTCTTTAAATCTTCTTCAATTACCTTCATAAGCTTTCTATAGTTTTCAGCATACAGATCCTTTACATCTTTGGTTAGATTTATTCCTAGGTATTTTATGCTTCTTGGTGCAATTGTGAATGGGATCAGTTTCTTTATTTGTCTTTCTGTTGCTTCATTGTTAGTGTATAAGAATGCAACTGATTTCTGTACATTGATTTTGTATCCTGCAACTTTGCTGAATTCATGTATCAGTTCTAGCAGACTTTTGGTGGAGTCTATCGGATTTTCCATGTATAATATCATGTCATCTGCAAAAAGCGAAAGCTTGACTTCATCTTTGCCAATTTTGATGCCTTTGATTTCCTTTTGTTGTCTGATTGCTGATGCTAGAACTTCCAGCACTATGTTAAACAACAACGGTGAGAGTGGGCATCCCTGTCGTGTTCCTGATCTCAGGGAAAAAGCTCTCAGTTTTTCCCCGTTGAGGATGATGTTAGCTGTGGGCTTTTCATAAATGGCTTTTATGATCTTTAAGTATGTTCCTTCTATCCCGACTTTCTCAAGGGTTTTTATTAAGAAAGGGTGCTGGATTTTGTCAAAGGCCTTTTCTGCATCGATTGACAGGATCATATGGTTCTTCTCTTTTTTTTTTGTTAATGTGATGTATCACGTTGATTGATTTGCGAATGTTGAACCAGCCCTGCATCCCAGGAATGAATCCCACTTGATCATGGTGAATAATTCTTTTTATATGCTGTTGAATTCGATTTGCTAGTATCTTATTGAGAATTTTGGCATCCATATTCATCAGGGATATTGGCCTGTAGTTCTCTTTTTTTACTGGGTCTCTGTCTGGTTTAGGAATCAAAGTAATACTGGCTTCATAGAATGAGTCTGGAAGTTTTCCTTCCCTTTCTATTTCTTGGAATAGCTTGAGAAGGATAGGTATTATCTCTGCTTTAAACGTCTGGTAGAACTCCCCTGGGAAGCCATCTGGTCCTGGACTCTTATTTGTTGGGAGATTTTTGATAACCGATTCAATTTCTTCGCTGGTTATGGGTCTGTTCAAGCTTTCTATTTCCTCCTGATTGAGTTTTGGAAGAGTGTGGGTGTTCAGGAATTGGTCCATTTCTTCCAGGTTGTCCAATTTGTTGGCATATAATTTTTCATAGTATTCCCTGATAATTGTTTGTATCTCTGAGGGATTGGTTGTAATCATTCCATTTTCATTCATGATTTTATCTATTTGGGTCATCTCCCTTTTCTTTTTGAGAAGCCTGGCTAGAGGTTTGTCAATTTTGTTTATTTTTTCAAAAAACCAACTCTTGGTTTCGTTGATCTGCTCTACAGTTTTTTTAGATTCTATATTGTTTATTTCTGCTCTGATCTTTATTATTTCTCTTCTTCTGCTGGGTTTAGGCTGCCTTTGCTGTTCTGCTTCTATTTCCTTTAGGTGTGCTGTTAGATTTTGTATTTGGGATTTTTCTTGTTTCTTGAGATACGCCTGGATGGCAATGTATTTTCCTCTCAGGACTGCCTTCGCTGCGTCCCAAAGCGTTTGGATTGTTGTATTTTCATTTTCGTTTGTTTCCATATATTTTTTGATTTCTTCTCTAATTGCCTGGTTGACCCACTCATTCGTTAGTAGGGTGTTCTTTAACCTCCATGCTTTTGGAGGTTTTCCAGACTTTTTCCTGTGGTTGATTTCAAGCTTCATAGCATTGTGGTCTGAAAGTATGCATGGTATAATTTCAATTCTTGTAAACTTATGAAGGGCTGTTTTGTGATCCAGTATATGATCTATCTTGGAGAATGTTCCATGTGCACTCGAGAAGAAAGTATATTCTGTTGCTTTGGGATGCAGAGTTCTAAATAGATCTGTCAAGTCCATCTGATCCAGTGTCTCATTCAGGGCCCTTGTTTCTTTATTGACCGTGTGTCTAGATGATCTATCCATGTCTGTAAGTGGGGTGTTAAAGTCCCCAGCAATTACCACATTCTTATCAATAAGGTTGCTTCTGTTTATGAGTAATTGTTTTATATATTTGGGGGCTCCGGTATTCAGCGCATAGACATTTATAATTGTTAGCTCTTCCTGATGGATAGACCCTGTAACTATTATATAATGTCCTTCTTCATCTCTTGTTACAGCCTTTAATTTAAAGTCTAGTTTGTCTGATATAAGTATGGCTACTCCAGCTTTCTTTTGGCTTCCAGTAGCATGATAAATAGTTCTCCATCCCCTCACTCTCAATCTAAAGGTGTCCTCAGGTCTAAAATGAGTCTCTTGTAGACAGCAAATAGATGGGTCTTGTTTTTTTATCCATTCTGATACCCTATGTCTTTTGGTTGGCGCATTTAATCCATTTACATTCAGTGTTATTATAGAAAGATACGGGTTTAGAGTCATTGTGATGTCTGTATGTTTTATGCTTGTAGTGATGTCTCTGGTACTTTGTCTCACAGGGTCCCCCTTAGGATCTCTTGTAGGGCTGGTTTAGTGGTGACAAATTCCTTCAGTTTTTGTTTGTTTGGGAAGACCTTTATCTCTCCTTCTATTCTAAATGACAGACTTGCTGGATAAAGGATTCTCGGCTGCATATTTTTGCTGTCTAGCACCCTGAAAATCTCGTGCCAATTCTTTCTGGCCTGCCAAGTTTCAAAAGAGAGATCAGTCACGAGTCTTATAGGTCTCCCTTTATATGTGAGGGCACGTTTACCCCTTGCTGCTTTCAGAATTTTCTCTTTATCCTTGTATTTTGCCAGTTTCACTATGATATGTCGTGCAGAAGATCGATTCAAGTTACGTCTGAAGGGAGTTCTCTGTGCCTCTTGGATTTCAATGCCTTTTTCCTTCCCCAGTTCAGGGAAGTTCTCAGCTATAATTTCTTCAAGTACCCCTTCAGCACCTTTCCCTCTCTCTTCCTCCTCTGGGATACCAATTATGCGTATATTATTTCTTTTTAGTGTATCACTTAGTTCTCTAATTTTCCCCTCATACTCCTGGATTTTTTTATCTCTCTTTTTCTCAGCTTCCTCTTTTTCCATAACTTTATCTCCTAGTTCACCTATTCTCTCCTCTGCCTCTTCCATCCGAGCCGTGGTGGTTTGCATTTTGTTTTCCATTTCCTTTAAAGCGTTTTTCAGCTCCTCGTGACTGTTCCTTAGTCCCCTGATGTCTGTAGCAAGAGATTCTCTGCTGTCCTGTATGCTGTTTTCCAGCCCAGTGATTAATTTTATGACTATTATACTAAATTCACTTTCTGTTATATTATTTAAATCCTTTTTGATCAGCTCATTAGCTGTTGTTATTTCCTGGAGATTCTTCTGAGGGGAATTCTTCCGCTTGGTCATTTTGGATAGTCCCTGGTGTGGTGAGGGCCTGCAGGGCACTTCCCCTGTGCTGTGGTGTATAACTGGAGTTGGTGGGCGGGGCCGCAGTCCGACCTGATGTCTGCCCCCAGCCCACCGCTGGGGCCACAGTCAGAGTGGTGTGTGCCTTCTCTTCCCCTCTCCTAGGGGCGGGATTCACTGTGGGGTGGCGTGGCCCGTCTGGGCTACTTGCACACTGCCAGGCTTGTGATGCTGGGGATCTGGCGTATTAGCTGGGGTGGGAAGGCAAGGTGCACGGCGGCAGGTGGGGCAGGCTTAGCTCGCTTCTCCTTAGGTGATCCACTTCAGGAGGGGCCCTGTGGCAGCCGGAGGGAGTCAGATCGCTGCCGGAGGTTTGGCTCCGCAGAAGCACAGAGTTGGGTGTTCGCGCGGAGCGAGCAAGTTCCCTGGCAGGAACCGGTTCCCTTTGGGATTTTGGCTGGGGGATGGGCGGGGGAGATGGCGCTGGCGAGCGCCTTTGTTCCCCGCCAAACTGAGCTCTGTCGTCCGGGGGCTCCGCAGCTCACCCTCCCTTTGTCCTCCAGCCTTCCCGCTTTCCGAGCAGAGCTGTTAACTTATGACCTCCCAGACGCTAAGTCGCGCTTGCTGTCGGAACACAGTCCGTCAGGCCCCTCCGCTTTTGCAAGCCGGACTCGGGGGCTCTGCTTGGCCGGCGAGCCACCCCTCCGCCCCGGCTCCCTCCCGCCAGTCCGTGGAGCGCGCACCGCCTCGCCGCCCTTCCTACCCTCTTCCGTGGGCCTCTCGTCTGCACTTGGGTCCGGTGACTCTGTTCTGCTAATCCTCTGGCGGTTTTCTGGGTTATTTAGGCAGGTGTAGGTGGAATCTAAGTGATCAGCAGGACGCGCGGTGAGCCCAGCGTCCTCCTACGCCGCCATCTTCCCCTGTTGTTCCCAAGTTTTCTTTTAAATAATAATCAGAGGTGGGGCACCTGGATGGCTCAGTCGGTTGAGCATCCAACTTCAACTCAGGTCATGATCTGACGGTTTGTGGGTTCAAGCCCCGCAACGGGCTCTGTGCTGACAGCTCAGAGCCTGGAGCCTGCTTTGGATTCTGTGTCTCCCTGTCTCGCTGCCCCTCCCTTGCTCATGCTCCGTCTCTCTTTCTCTCTCTCAAAAATAAATGAATATTAACAAAAATAAATAATAATCAGAGATAATCATATTTAAGAGAGCTTTATAAATACCAATAGTCACACCATATACAAAAATTAATACAAATGGATCATAGGCTTATATGTAAAACTTAAAACTAAAAAACTTACAGAACAAAGTATAGGAGAAAATCTTTCTGACCTTTAATTAGGCAAAGATTTCACAGATATTAACAAAAAGTATGATCCATAAAAGAAAAACATTGATACATCAGACTTTATCAAAATTTAAAACTTCTGATAAATACTGTTATCAAAGTGTAAAAAGCAAGCCACAGGCTGGGGAAAATATTTACAGCACATAGATATGATAAGAGACTGGTATCCAGAACACAGTGTTGACTCTCACAACTCAACAATAAAGCAAGCAATCCAGGTTAAAACATGAAGGGAAAGATTTGAACAAACATTTCACACATATAAACACACACACACACACACACACACACACACAATGAATGTCAATTAAGCACGTGAAAATATGCTCAATATCATTAATCATTCAAGAAATGCATATGAAGGCCACAGTGACATACCGCTACATACCCACTAAAAAGGCTTTTAAGAAATTGCAATACCTAGTACTGGGGAGGATGTAGAGGAACTGGAAATCTCATGCACTGCTGGTGGTAATGCAGAATGGTATACCAACTTTGGAAAACAGTTTGGCAGATTCTTATAAAGTTAAACATGCAATTGCCACATGAGCTTGAAATACCACTCCTAGGTATTTACCCAAAATAAATGAAAACTTATGTCCACAGAGAAACCTATGCCTAGATGTTTATGGTAGCCTTTTTTATAACTGCCAAAACTTGGCAATAACTCAAAATGTACTTCAACTGGTAAATGGATAAATAAGTGGGTAATACATTAATACAGTGGAATACAACTTTGCAATAAACAAGAATGAACTACTGATACCAGTAACAACTTCAACAATTCTCAAAGACATTACAGTAAGTGAAATAAGCTAGACACAAATGATTTTATTTACATAAGGTTCTGGAAAAGACAAAATTATGGGGACAGAAAAACAGATTGGTGGATACCAGGAGGAAGGATGGGTGTAGGGAGAGGATTCATTACAGGAGAGCAGGAGGGAACTTTCTGGAGTGATGAAATGTTATATATCTTAATGTGGTGATGATATTCTTTTGTCAAAATTCATAGAACTGAGCATATAAAAAGAGTGACTATTACCATATGTAAATTATAGCTCAATAAATCTGATGTTATTAAAAAAAAGGAGAGGGGGCAGAGAAGTAGAAAGTGCCAACAGGAGGTCTCATTTATGATGTATGTATTTTATTCTGGCAGGATTTTCCCAAAAAGCATAGTTCAAGTATATTGTCAAAGAGGAAAAAATTATGTATAGTCACCAAATCATCTTGCTGACATTTAACCAACTAGAACTCACCATTATTCACCATTGTTTGACCTTTCTGAATATTTACAGTACAACTAAAACTGATGATTGGGCTTGAAGGTAACTTTTGTACAAAGAAAATTTAAATTATATTTGATATAGAATTTTTTGGTTAATGACATGTATCCATAATTATGGTATCATACAGAATATTTTCACTACAAATCCTGTACTCCACCTATTCATCCTGCCTCACCCTTCCAACCTCTGGCAACCACTGACCTTTTTACTGTCTTCATAGTTTTGCATTTTCCAGAATGTTATATAGTTGGAGTCATATAGTGTGTAGCCTTTTCAGATTGGCTTCTTTCACTTAGTAATTTGCATTTAAGCTTCCTCCATGTCTTTTCATGGCTTAATTGCTCATTTCTTTTTAGCACTGAATAATATTCCATTGTCTGGATGTACCAAAGTTTATCAACTCACCTACAGAAGGACAACTTGCTTGCTTCCACATTTTGGCAATTATGAATAAATCTGCTATAAACACTTGTGTGCAAATTTTTGTGTAGACAAACATTTTTGACATATTTGGTTAAATACTAGGGAACACAATTGCTAGATCGTGTTCAATTTTTTTTAATGTTTATTTTTGAGAGAGAGACAGAGCATGAGTGGGTGAGGGGCAGAGAGTGAGGGAGATACAGAATCCAAAGCAGGCTCCAGGCTCTGTGTCACCACAGAGCCCGATGTGGGGATTGAACCCATGAACTGTGAGATCATGACCTATGCTGAAGTCAGATACTTAACCGACTGAACCACCCAGGTGCCCCTATCCAGTACTATTTTAAATAAGAGCGGTGGGAATGAAAAAAAAGAGTGGTGAGAATGGACATCCCTGTCTTCTTCCTGACCATAGAGGAAAAACTTTCACTTTTTCCCCATTGAGGATTATGTTAGCTGTGGGGTTTTCATATATGACCTTTGTTACGTTGAGATATGCTCCCTCTAAATCTACTTTGTTGAGTGTTTTTATCATGAGTGGATGTTGTACTTTATCAAATGCCATTTCTGCATCTATTAAAATCATCACATGGTACTTATCCTTTCTCTTATTAATGTGCTGTATCACGTTGATGTGTGAATATTGAACCACCTTTGAAACCCAGAAATAAATCCCACTTCGTCATGGTGAATGATTCCTTCAATGTTGTTGGATTTAGTTTGCTAGTATTTTATTGAGGATTTTTGCATCCATGTTCAGGGATATTGGCCTGTAGTTCTCTTTTTTATCTAAGTCTTTATCTGATTTTGGTATCAGGTAATGCTGGCCTCATGGAATAAATTTAGAAGTTTTACTTCCGGTTCTATTTTTTTGGAATAGTTTGAGAAGAACATGTATTAACTCTTCTTTAAATGTTTGGTAGAATTCACCTGTGAAACCATCTGGTCCTGGACTTTTTGTTGAGAGATTTTGATGACTGATTCAATTTCTTTTCAGGTTATTGGTTTCTTCAAGTTTTTTTATTTTTCTTCCTCTTTCAGCTTTGGTAGTTTATATGTTCCTAGGAATTTATCCATTTCTTTCAGGTTGTTTAATTTGTCGGCATACAGTTTTTCATAATATTCTCTTATAATTGTTTGGATTTCTGTGTTGTTGGTTGTTCTTTCTCCTCTCTCATTTGTGATCTTATTAATTTGGGTCCTTTCTCTTTTCTTTTTTGATAAGTCTTGCTAGGGGTTTATCAATTTTATCAATGTTTTCAAAGAACCAGTTCCTGATTTCTTTGACCTGTTCTATTGTTTTCTTAGTCTCTTTATCATTTATTTCTGCTCTCGTATTTATTTTTTCCTTCCTTCTGCTGCCTTTAGGCTTCATTTAATGTTATTTTTCTAGCTTCTTTAGGTGTAAGGTTAGATTGTTTATTTGAGACTTTTCTTGTTTCTTGTTGTAGGCCTGTATTGCTATACACTTCCCTCTTAGGACCACTTTTGCTACATCCCAAAGGTTTTGGACTATTTTGTTTTCCTTTTCATTTGTTTCCATGTATTTTTTTAATTTCTTCTTTGATTTCCTGGTTGATCCATTCATTTTTTAGTAGCATATTGTTTAACCACCATGTATTTATGGTCTTTCCAGATTTTTCTTGTGGTTCTAGAAGTCACCGTGTTGTGGTCAGAAAAGTTGCATGGTGCAACTTCAATCTTCTTATATTTTTTGAAACCTGTCTTGGGGCCTAATATGTGATCTATTCTGGATAATGTTCCATGTGCACTTGAAAAAAATGTGTGTTCTGCTGTTTTAGGATGAAAGGTTCTGAATGCATCTGTTAAATCCATCTGGTCCAGTGTGTCATTTCAAACCATTGTTTCCTTGTTTATTTTCTGTTTAGATGATCTGTCCTTTGAGGTATGTGGGGTATTAAAGCCCCCTATAATTTTTGTATTATTATCAATTAGTTCTTTTGTGTTTCTCATTAATTGTTTTATATATTTGAGTGCTCCATGTTGGGTGCATAAATATTTACAGTTGTTAGATCTTTTTGGATTGTCCACTTTATGATGACATAGTGCCCTTCTCTGTCTCTTGATACAGTCTTTGTTTTAATGCTACTTTTCTTTGTATTAAGTTTATTTATTTTGAGAAAGAGTGTGAGTAGGGAAGGGGCAGAGAGAGAAGGAGAGAATCTCAAGCAGGTTCCATGCTGTCAGTGTGGAGCCCTGACACATCTCGATCCCATGAACCATGAGATCATGACCTTAGTTGAAATCAAGAGTCGGGCATTTAACCAACAGAGCTACCCAGGTGCTCCTTACATTCTTTGTTTTAAAGTCTAGTTTATTAGATATAAGTATTGTTATTCTGGCTTTCTTTTAACCTCCTTTCATTTGATAAATTTTTCTCTACCCCCTCACTTTCATTCTGCAGGTGTCTTTAGCTCTGAAATGAGTCTCTTGTAGGCGATGTAGAGATGGTCTTTTTTTTTTATCCATTCTGACACCCTATGTCTTTTGATTTAAGTGTTTAGTCCACTTACATCCACAGTAATTATTGATAGATACATATTTATTGCCATTTTATTACTTGTTTTCTTGTTGTTTTTTTTTTCCCTAAGATTTTCTCTGATCCTTTCTTGCCTTTGTCACTTTTGGTCTTTCTTTTACCTTCAAAGAGTCCCCTTTAATATTTCTTGCATGACTGGTTTAGTGGTCACAAACTCTTTTAGTTTTTGTTTATGTGGGAGACTATCTCTCCTCTTCTGGATGATATCCTTGCTGGATAGAGTATTTTTGGCTGCAGATTTTTCCCATTCAGCATTTCGAATATATCATGCCACTCCCTTCTGCCTTGCCAAGAGTCTGTTGAAAAGTCCCTAGCTAGCCTTTTGGGTTCTCTGTTGTAAATTAAGGCCTTTTTTCCCGCTGCTTTTAGGATTTTTCTTTACCACGATATTTTGCCAATTTAATTACAATATGTCTTGGTGTTGGCCTGCTTTTTTTTTTTTTTTTGATGGGAGTTCTCTGTGCCTCCTTGACCTGGACATCTGTTTCCTTCCCTAGATTAGGGGAGTTTTCAGCTATTATTTCTTCAAATAAATTGTCTGCTCCCTTTTCTCTTTTTCTTCTGAGATCCTATAATACAAATGTTATTATTTTTGATGGAGTCACTGAGTTGCCTAGGTCTATTCTCGTGTTGCATAATTCTTCTTTCTCTCTTTGGTTTAGATTCCTCACTTTCCATTGCTTTGTCGTCTAGGTCACTAATTCATTCTTCTGCTTCTTCCAGCCTACTGTTCATTGCATAAAGCCTGTTTCCAATCTCATTTATTGCACTCTTCATCTCAGATTCTTTTTAACTCTTTTATCTCTGTGGTAAGGGTCTCATTGATATCTTCTATTATTTTCTCAAGCCCAGTGAGTATCCTTGTGATTGTTGCTTTAAATTCTCCATCAGGAAGGTTACTTATATCTCTTTCGCTTAGACTTCTGTCTGTAGACTCATTTGTTCTTTCATTTGGGATAAATCCCTCTTTCTTTGCATTTTGTCAAAATCTCTGCCTTCTTCTCTATATTAGAAAAGGCAGTTATGTCTCCTATTTCTGAAATTAATGCCCTTATGAAGAAGAGGTCATTCGTTCCCAGGACCTGGCGCTTCAGGAAGTGTCTCTGGTGTACACTGCATACCCTCTGCTGTTGTGTTTTGACTGCTCTGTCCTCAGGCCAGTCATCTGCAGAGGTTCTCCTTGCCTGTTGTGGGCAGTATTTGGTCTCTGGCCTGAACGTGGCACGTTTTAACTAGATGCCCTACGGTCTGCTTGTGATATTAGACTGGCCACTTCCTCTACCAGAACTAAGGCCCTGCAAAACTCTCTGGTTAAGAGACATAGTGTGGGCAGGGGTTTGTGTTAGTCTTCTGGGGAAGGGGCCTGCTACACTGGGACTGAGGCAAGTGTGACTGAGAAGGGCAATCCCACCAGAGCACACGGGTGGTGGGGCTTGGTGTATGCAAGTTTGGCAGCCAGTGTCAGCACGGTGCTGTTTCCCACAGGTGGCTCTGTGTTTAATCTGAGGGGCAGGAGAGGGAGTAACTTACTAGCTCCTTAGGTGTCTCCATGAATGCTGCCTCTCAGGGACTGTTCCGAGAAGAGTGAATAATCTCCCCACTGTGTACCCCAGGCACTCTTCAGATTGCTATTTCCACACTGCCTATCCCCAGTTGTTTGCCTGCCTTCTCTTCAGGAGCAGTGCATTGCCCTCCTTGCTCTATCTTAGCCGAGTCCATTGGCTCAGCTTAAAACTCAAGACTTTAAGTCCCACTGACTGCAGAGACTTACAAAATTCAGCCCTTTTTTCCATGACAATGGCTTTGGGGAAACATTCTCCTTATGCATTCCCTTGTCTGCTCCTCTCTTTCTCGCCTTTCTCTATGACCATGGCTCCCTCCCTCTCAGCATCTGTGATCCATTTCTCCTCTAAACCACATTTCCACACTTCCTACCTTCTTCAGTGTGGCCTCTTCTCTTCCTTAAGTTGTGGAGTTCTTTCTTTTGGTCTTCAGGTCAATTTCTGAGGAATTTAGGATAATTTGATAGTTATTTAGTTGTGTTCATGGGACAAGGTGAACCTAGGGCTGCCTATTCCACCACCATTAACCTGTGAGATCTGTGTGTGTTTTCTTTGATAGTTTCTGTTTATCTTTGGCCCATTTTTTAGTTTGGTTGTTCATTTTCTTATTGTTGAGTTTTAAGAGTAATTTTTATATTTTGAATAATAGTCTTTTATCAGGTATATATTTTGCAAATATTTTCTCCCAGTCTGTGGCTTACTTTCTCATTCCTTTGCCATTTTCTCTCATAGAACAGAAGTTTTTAATTTAATGAAGTTCACATTATGAATTATTCATGGATTGTACCTTTGGTGTCATTTCTAAGAAGTCATTGTCCTACCCAAGGTCTTTTAGGTTTTTTTCATAGGCTATTTTCTAGGAGTTTTATAGTGTTGTATTTTATATTTAGGTCTATGATCCATTCTGAGTTAATTTTTGAAGGTTGTAAAGTCTGTGTCTAGATTCATTTTTTGCATGTGGATGCCCAGTTGTTCCAGCACCATTTGTTGAAAAAGAAAACTGTCTTTGTTCTATTGTATTGCCCTTGCTTCTTTGTCTTAGTTGGCTATATTTATGTGGATCTATTTCTGTGCTCTCTATTCTCTTCCACCGATCTATTTGTATATTCTTTCATCAATCCTACAGTGTCTTGAATATTGTAGCTTTAAAGTAATCCTTGAAGTTGGATAGTGACATCCTCCAACTTTGTTCACTTCCTCTATTATTGCATTGGCTATTTGGAATATTTTGCCTCTCCATGTAAAGTTTAGGTTCATTTTGTTGATATCCACAAAATACCTAACTTGAATTTTTATTGGTATTGTGTTGAATCTATATATCAATTTGGGAAGAATTGAGTCTTCTTATGAATGAACATTTATTTAGTTCTTTTTTTATTTCATTATTCAGAGTTTTGTAGTTTTCATCATATACACTTTGTATGTATTTTGTTAGATTTAAACCTATTTCATTTTGGGGGTTCTAATATAAATGTATTCACTTTTTCAAGGTTTATTTATTTATTTTGAGAGAGAGAGAGAGAGTGAGAGTGAGCAGGGAAGGGGCAGAGAGAGGGAGAGACAGAATCCCAACCAGGGGTCATGCTGTCAGCACAGAGCCTGATGCAGGGCTTAAACTCATGAATCGTGAGATCATGACCTGAGCCGAGATCAAGAGTTGGATGCTTAACTGACTGAACCACCCAGATGCCCCTAAATGGTAATCATTTTTAAATCTCAAATTCTGCTTGTTCATTACTGATATATAGGAAAGCAATTGACTTTTGTATATTAACTTTGTATCCTGCAAACTTGCTATAATCACTTATTAGTTCCAGGAGTTTTTTGTTGGTTCTTTCAGATTTTCTACATAGATTATCATGCCATCTGTGAACAAAGACAGTTTTATGTCTTCTTTCTTTTTAAAAAACATGTGTTTTTTTTTATCAGAGAGAGAGTGCAAGTGGGGGAGGGGCAGAGAGAGAGGGAGACTCAGAATCTGAGGCAGGCTCCAGGCTCCAAGCTGGCAGCACAGAGCCCAATGTGAGGCTCAAACTCAGGAATGGAGAGATCATGACCTGAGCCAAAGTCGGATGCCCAACTGACTGAGCCACTCAGGCACCCTTATATCTTCTTTCTTAATCTATATTCCTGTTATTTCCTTTTCTTGCATTATTACATTAGCTAGAACTTCCAGTATGATATTGAATGAGAGTGGTAAGAGGTGATACCTTTGCCTTACCTGATCTTAGTAGGAAAGCTTCAAGCTTATCATCATTAAGTATGATGTTAGCTGTAGGTTTTTTAATACAGATTTTTAAAAGATCAGTTTGTTTTGATTTCTTTTAAACTTTTAAATTTTTAAATAATTATAAATTCACAGGAAATAGCCAAGATAATCCAGAGAACTCTTGTGGATACTTCACCCAATGCCCCCCAATGGTTACATCTTATGTAACTATACTAAAATATCAAAACCAGGAAATTTACATTGGTACATTATATGTGTATAGTTTTATGTCATTTTATTATACGTGTAGATTCATGTAACCACCACTTCAATCAAGATGCAGAACTGTTCCATCACCACAAACATCTCCTTTGTGCTACTCCTTCATAGTCACACTCAGTCCACTTTCCTACTATTCCTGGGCAACCACCAATTTGTTTCACATCTCTATAATATTATTTTAAGAAAGTTACATAAATAGACTCATAAAGTATATGACCTCTGAAAATTGCCTTTTTTTCACCCAGTATAATTCCCTGGAGATACATATTTGCAGTGAGTTTTTTGTAAACAGCATATAGTTCGGACATGTTTTTTGTTTTTTCTATCCACTCTACTAATCTCTGTCTTTTACTTGATGTGTTTAGAACATTCACAATGGACATAATCATTGATATGTACAGTCATTTAACTTTGGTTTTCTGTTCCCTCTGTTTTCCCTTCCTCTATTTCCCTTTTCCCCACCTGCCTGAAGTTTCTTTTAACAGTTTTTAGAATTCCATTTTGATTTATCTATAGTGCTTTTGAGTGTCTCCTTTTGTATATATTTTAGTGGTTGCTCTAGCTATTATATTACATGTATATAACTTATCAGTTTATTGATGTTGACATTTCACCAGTTTGAGTGGAATGTAATAACCTAACTTCCTTCATGTCCTTTCACTCGCCCTCATTTATAATAAAATTGTCTTAAATATTTGTTTTATATACATTGATAACCACATCAGGAATCAATATAATTTTAGGGTCAACTGTTAAACATAATTTAGATAACACCAAAGAAGGAAAGTCTATTGTATGTATCCATAATTTTACTTTTTGTTTTCTCGCCCTTCTTTCAAAGCTCCTTCTTTTATTGTTTCCTTTCTATTTAAAGAACTTGCTTTGGCCATTCATTTAGGGTCAGTTTGCTAGTGACAAATTCTCTTAGTTTTCATTCATCTAAGAATATCTTGATTTCCCCTTCACTCCTAAAATGATATTTTCGTTAGATATGCAATTCCGGGTTTACAAATTTTTTCTTTCAGCACTTGAAACATGTGCCACTTCTTCCTTCTGCCCTTTATGGTTTCTGATAAGAAATCCACTGTCATTTGAATGTTTTTCCTCCTTGGTTAAGGTGTCATTTCTCTCTCACTGTTTTCAAGAGTATTTTGTGTGTTTAGATTTAAGAAGTTTGATTATGATATATCTTGGCATAAATTTCTTTGAGTTCATTCTCTTTGGGATTCACTCAACTTCTTGATACTGTAGGTTTGTCTTTTCCTAATTTGGAAAATTTTTAGTCACTACTTCTTTGAGTACTTTTTCAGCCCCATCTCCTTTCTCCTTTCCATCCAGGACTCTTCTGATTACAGGAATGCTGCATTTTTTGTTAGAGTCCCACAGTTCCTTGAGGCTCTGTTCATTTTTTTTTCAGTTTTTTTTCTCTCTGTTGTTCAGACTTGATAATTTTTATCATTCATTCTATCTTCAAGTTCACTGATTATTTCCTCTGTCCTCTCTATTCTTTCATGGAGCCTATCCAATGAGGCTCTTATTATCATTATTTCAGTTGTATTTTTTCATTCTAAAATGTCCATTTGTTTCTTCTTTATATTTTATATTTATTTGCTGAGACAGTGTTTTTTTCATTTGTTTCAAGTATTGTAGTTGCTCATTGAAGCATTTTTAGGATGGTTGCTTTATATATCCTTGTCAAATAATTCCCACATCTGTGTCACCTTGGTGCTGGCGTTAGTTAACTATCTTTTCTCATTGAAGTTGAGATTTCCCCAGACTTTGCTGTGACAAGTGGTTTTCTATCCTAGACATTTTGGATATTATAAGACTCTGGATCTTATTTAAATCTTGTGTTTTAGCAAGCCTACTATGACACTGTGCCAGTAAGGCACCACTTCATTATTGCTAGATGGGGTAGAAAAGATGGGGGTGGAAGTCTAGGTTTCTTGTTTAGCCTCCATTGATACCCTGTGAAGGATGGATGCCTTGTTACTGCTGAGCAGGGGTTGGTGTTCAAGATCCCCACTGGACCTCCTCTGATATTTTCTTGGATAAGAGGGGTAGTGATTGCTCATTATTTCCCACATTGCTTTAACTGATGCTATAATGAACATTGTTAAAAGATAGGCCTTCACTGACACACCTTGGCATCTCTCCAGGAGTGGGAAGAGAGTCAAAGGTTAAAGTCTGGAAGGATGAAAGTCCAGGCTCCCTCTATTGATGCAATGGGGGAGGAGTAGGCCTTCTTGCCACTGAGATGGAATGAAATTCTTAGCTCTCCACTCGGTTTTCTTTGATACTACTTAAGCATGGTGGGGGTAGTTTGGGGCACCTTGTTACAATTGGGTGAGTGTAGAAGTCTAGGCTCCCCACTAGGACTTTGCTGACAAAAGTCAGATGAATTTTTTTCCCCATGGTGTTTGGCTGGAGCAGAGTGGTTATTTAAAAGTGTTCTAAAATAAATAAATAAATAAATAAATAAATAAAATAAAAGTGTTCTGTCTTGCTGTGCTACCCCCTTCCTGGTCGTTTAGCTAGAAAAATCAGGATTTTCTAGCGGCTTATCCATTGGTACTTCTGGGTTGTTGGCTTTTTCAGTTCCAGGTCTAAGATATATGTGGCAAAATAAAAACTGTTTCATTCACTGCTGTGTTGTTCCTTGGGTCCTGAGGTCCCTGGCCCATCAACTTCTCTCTACCTTTCAGCCTTTTATATTTGCTTTGTATACAGTGCCCAGTGTTTTTAGCCATACTTCATGGGAGGAATATGGAAAAGTACCTTGATATAGTTTTTAATGCTAAATGTATATTGTGAAAAATTAAGCCATCCATATATGATATTCATTTATTCAACAGTTATTTAACATCCTCTCTGGCCCAAACACATGGCTATAACGACACTGAGATTGATAAATGAGTGACATATGGTTCTTGCCTTCAAGGATCTCACTGTAGAATAGGGAACATTTAAAAAAAATAAGGCCACAATTTCTTTATCCATTCATCAGTTGATGGACATTTAGGCTCCTTCCATAATTTGGCTATTGTTGAGAGTGCTGCTATGAACATTGGGGTACAAGTGCCCCTATGCATCAGTACTCCTGTATCCCTTGGGTAAATTCCTAGCAGTGCTATTGCTGGGTCATAGGGTAGGTCTATTTTTAATTTTCTGAGGAACCTCCACACTGCTTTCCAGAGCGGCTGCACCAATTTGCACTCCCACCAACAGTGCAAGAGGGTTCCCGTTTCTCCACATCCTCTCCAGCATCTATAGTCTCCTGATTTGTTCATTTTGGCCACTCTGACTGGTGTGAGGTGATACCTGAGTGTGGTTTTGATTTGTATTTCCCTGATAAGGAGCGACGCTGAACATCTTTTCATGTGCCTGTTGGCCATCTGGATGTCTTCTTTAGAGAAGTGTCTATTCATGTTTTCTGCCCATTTCTTCACTGGGTTATTTGTTTTTCGGGTGTGGAGTTTATATACACAATGGAATACTACGTAGCAATGAGAAAAAATGAAATATGGCCTTTTGTAGCAACGTGGATGGAACTGGAGAGTGTGATGCTAAGTGAAATAAGCCATACAGAGAAAGACAGATACCATATGGTTTCACTCTTATGTGGATCCTGAGAAACTCAACAGGAACCCATGGGGGAGGGGAAGGAAAAAAAAAAAGACGTTAGAGTGGGAGAGAGCCAAAGCATAAGAGACTGTTAAAAACTGAGAACAAACTGAGGGTTGATGGGGGGTGGGAGGGAGGGGAGGGTGGGTGATGGGTATTGAGGAGGGCACCTTTTGGGATGAGCACTGGGTGTTGTATGGAAAACAATTTGTCAATAAATTTCATATATATATATAAAAAAATAAATGAACATAAAAAAAAATAAGGCATTACAAAATATAAATTCCATGGTTCAAGACTAGAGTAAAAATTTCTATTTATAGATTTTCAGGCAAGTCAGACATTCCAAGTGAAAGAAAAATTGCTATATTAAGGGAAAGAAAGGTAATCTAATAACTAGATTAATAACTGAAAAAGAATAGTATGATATAAGAGATATGTATTTGAAGGATTGATAGAAGTAAAGGTTTTTCAGAAGAAACTTAGAAAAAGAAAAATAAGGGGTGACTATATTTAAAAAAGAACCCATAATCACTATAATAATGATGATGTTTTGATGCTATTGGTTATCCTTTATCTTCCTTGAACTCAGTTTCCTTTTTTGGCAAATATGAAGCATGGGCAAAGGTTTTCTAGAACTTTTGATAGTCCTTGGACTCAAAGCTAAGGAATTTTTATGTTCCCCATATTACTCTTGCTCGTGTATAAGACAAAGAGATTTCAATGAAGCAACTGACACCTGCGATGGTTGTGAAACATGAAAAATATAGGCATACCTTATTTCACTGTGCTTCACTTTATTGTGCTTCACAGACATTGAGGGATTTTTCTTACAAGTTGGAGGTTTGTGGCAACCCTTCAGTGAACAAGTCTATTGGCGCCATTTCTTCAAAAGGATTTGCTCACATTATGCCTGTGTGTCACATTTTGGTAATTCTTGCAATATTTCAAAATTTTTAATTATTATTGTATTTGTTATGATGATTTGTGATCAGTGACCTTTGATGTTAACTATTGTAATTGTTTGGGGGCACCATGAACTGTGTCCATATAAGATGGCAAACTTAATGGATACATGTTGTGTGTGCTCTGATTGCTCCACCAACCATCTCTCTCCCCCTCCTCAGGCCTCTTTATTCTCTGAGACACAACAATATTGAAATTAGGTCAGTTAATAACCGTACAATGGCTTTTAAGTATTCAAGTGAAATGAAGAGTTGCATGTCTCTCACTTTAAATCAAAAGCTAGAATGTATTGTGTTTAGTGAGGAAGGCATGTTAAAAGCTGAGAGGCTGAAAGCTAGGCTTTTTCTACTAAACAGTCAGGTTGTGAATGTAAAGGAAAAGTTATTGAAGGAAATTAAAGGTGCTACTCCAGTGAACACACAAATGATAAGAAAGTGAAACAGTTTTATTGATGATATGGAGAAAGTTTTAGTGGTCTGGATAGAAGATCAAGCCAGCCCCAATATTCCCTTAAGCCAAAGCCTAATCCATACCAAGGACTTAACTCTAATTCTATGAAGGCTAAGAGAGGTGAGGAAGGTGAAGAAGAAAAGTTTGAAGCTAGCAGGGGTTAGTTCATGAAACTGAGGAAAATAAGGCACCTGCATAACATAAAACTGCAAGGTGAAGCACCAATGTTGATGTAGAAGCTGTAACAAGTTTTCCAGAGAATACATCTAAGATGGATTGACTGAAGGTGGCTACACTAAACAACAGATTCTCAGTGTAGAAGATGCAGCCTTCTGTTGGAAGAAATGCCATCTAGGACTTTCATAGCTAGAGAAAAGAATCAAATACCTGGCTTCAAAGCTTCAAAGGACAGGCTGACTCTCTTGTTAGGGGCTAATGTAGTTGATGACTTTAAGCTGAAGCCAATCCTCATTTACCATTTTGAAAATTCTAAGTCCTTTAGGATTGGGCTAAACCTACTCTGTGCTCTATAGGTGGAACAACAAAGCCTGGATGATGGCCTATTTGTTTACATCATGGCTTACTGTATTTTAAGACTGTTGAGACCTACTGCTCTGGAAAAAAAATCCCTTTCAAAATATTACTACTCATCTACAATTCATCTGGTCATTCAAGAACTCTGGTGGAAATGTGCAATAAGATTAATGTTTTTAATTCCTGCTAACACAATATCCATTCTGTGGCCCATGGATAAATGAGTAATTTTGACTTCCAAGTCTTATTCTTTAAGAAATTAATTTCATAAGGCTATAGCTCCATTCTACATAGCTCCATGTCCAGGGATGGATCTGGACAAATAAATTGAAAACCTTCAGGAAATCATATACTATTATAGATGGGATTAAGAACATTTGTGATTCAGGGGAAGAAGTCAAAATACCAACATTAACAGGAGTTTGGAAGAAGTTGATTCCAAACCTCATGGATGACTTTGAGGGATTAAAGACTACAGTGGAGGAAGTAATTGCATATATGGTGGAAATAGGAAAATAGAATTAGAAGTGAAGCCTAATGATGCAACTGAATTTTTGTAATCTCATGATAAAACTTGAATGGATAAAGTGCTAGGGATGAGCAAAGAAAGTGGTTTCTTGAGATGAAATCTACTGGTGAAAATGCTCTGAAGATTGTTGAAATGACAACAAAGGACTTAGAATATTACAAAAACTTAGTTGATAAAGCAGCAGCAGGGTTTGAGAGGATTGACTCCAATTTTGTAAGAAGTTCTACTGTGGGTAGCTACAGAGAAATCATTTGTGAAAGGAAGAATCAATCAATGCATGCAAACTTCATTGCTGTCTTGTTTTAAGAAATTTCTACAGCTACCCAAACATCAGCAACAACCACTCTGATCATTCAGTAGCCATCAAGAAAAGTTTGAATATAGCAGAGGTTGGCTAATAAGGTTTAAGGAAAGGCACCATCTCCATAACATAAAAGTGCAAGTTTGTGGAGCAAGTACTGATGTAGAACTTGCAGCAAATTATCCAGAAGAACTAGCTGATGCAGATGGCTACACTAAACAACCAATTTTCAATGTAGATAAAATAGCCTTCTATTGGAAGAAGATACCATCTAGGACTTTTATAATTGGAGAGAAGTTAAGACCTATCTTTGGAGCTTCAAAAGGACAGGCTGACTCTCTTGTTAGGGGGTAATGCAGCTGGTGACACTAAGTTGAAGTCAATGATCATTTACCATTCCAAAAATCCTAGGTCCCTTAAGAATTATGCCAAATCTACTCTGCCTGTGCTCTATAAATTGAACAATAAGGCCTAGATGACAGCACATCTGTTGACAACAGGGTTTATTGAATATCTGAAGCACTGTTGAGACCTACTGCTAAAAAAAATGGAGATTCTTCTTAATATATTGCTCATTTATAATGCACCTGGTTACCCAAGACTTCTGTACATTAGAAATGTACAGTGATATTAACGTTGTTTTCATGTCCCCTAACACAACATCCATTCTGCAGCCTGTGGATCAAGGAGTAATTTTGACTTTTAAGTCTTCTTATTTAAGAAATACATTTTGTAGACAGTTATTCCTCTGGTAGATCCCAGCAAAGTAAGTTGAAAACCTTCTGGAAAGGATTCTTCATTCTTGTTGTCATTAAGAATATTTGAGGGGCACCTGGGTGGCTCAGTTGGTTAAGCGTCCGACTTCAGCTTAGGTCATGATCTTGTGGTTTGCGAGTTCAAGCCCTGTGTCGGGCTCTGTGCTGACAACTCAGAGCCTGTAGCCTGCTTCAGATTCTGTCCCTCTCTCTCTACCCCTCCCCTGCTCATGCTCTCTCTCTCTCTCAAAAATAAGTAAATAGTAAAAAATATTTTTAAAGAATAATATTTGATTCATAGGAAGAGGTCAAAACACCAACATTAACAGGAGTTTTGAAGTTGATTTCAACCCTCATGAATGACTTTGAAGGGTTTGAGACTTCAATGAAGGAAGTAACTACAGATGTAGTAGAAATAGCAAGATAACTAGAATTAGAAGTGGACCCTGAAGATGAGACTGAATTGCTGCAATCATGATAAAGCTTTAATGGATGAAGAGTTGCTTCTTTTGGATAGCCAAAGAAAGTGGTTTCTTAAGATAGAATCTACTCCTGGTGAAGATGCTGTGAAGATTGTTGAAATGACAACAAAAGATTTAGACTATTACATAAATTATATGATAAAGCAGCAGCAGGGTTTAAGGGGATTGACTCCAATTTTGAAAGATATTCTATGGGTAAAACTCTCTCAAACAACATCTTATACTACAGAGAAATTGTTTGTGAAAGGTAGAGCCAATCGATGTGACAAACTTCATTGTTATCTTATTTTAAGAAATTGCCACAGCCACCCCAACCTTCAGCAAACATCATCTTGATCAGTCAGCAGCCATCAACATCTAGGCAAGACTCCCCACCAGTAAAAAGAATACAACTCACTAAAAGCTCAGGTGATGATTAGTATTTTTTTTAGCAATAAAGTATTTTTAAATTAAAGTATATAAATTTTTTTAGACATAATGCTATTTAATGGTTAACAGATTACAGTATAGTGTAAACATAACTTTTATATGTACTGGGAAATCACAAAAATCACTTGACTTATGTTATTGTGATAACATGAGCTGGCCTTTCCAGCTTCATCCTGAGCCTACTGGTCATCAAGATTCCTTATGCTTAAAGTCTTTTCAGTCAAGTGCCCAATTAGTGCCCTGAATCCTTACCACAGGCAAATGCCTTTGATGAACCAGGAGACTCCTCAGAAAAGAACTCAAATGCAAGACCAGATTCTTCATTCCTTGGCTGCCAAAAGCCAACCTTTCTGAGCTCTCCCTCTGAGTTGCAAAGGATGAAAGTGTAAGAGCCAAACTCTCAAAATAAATTACAGGCTTTTACAAATTCCTGTTGTTGTGGGGGAACTAACTAAAGCTCAAATGAGGGAATGATGGAACAAAGCCAAAGAATGGGCAAAGTTGGGGAAAAAGTTAGATCAGAGAGGTGAAGGGAGGCTGGCATGGAAACAGAGATGGCTCTATTCAGGAGTCCCCCCACTTCCTGACAAGGTGTACAATTTAATGAAAGAATAGCAAATAGGATTAGAAGGTAATGTTTTGAGTCTTAGCTATCCAACTGTTGTACCTAATGGTAAGTGGGAAAAAGAGGCACTATGAATTAGTTTAGTGTCTCTGTTTCCAAAAGTATTTCCCTGTTTCTGCCTCATCTCTATCCCTCTTCAGAGTCCCCAGGTTATAGTAAAAAGATGAAACCTACTTGGGACAAATGAGGGTGGTCATAATGGCATAACTAGGGCATGGGTACCATGTGGGATAGGTGGCAGGAAGCCCAGGATAGGCTGATAGTATGTTAGTACATTGGGTCAGGTGGTCATCAAATACTAGTCAGATGACTGAAAGCATTGTGGAACAGTTAAGAGGAGGAAAGTAAAGGCACTTTAGTGGTTATCTAGAGAGCTCCAGAGGGGAGAAATGCAACACCCTGGTCTTCCTTAGGGACTGAGATGGAAGAGCCCTGACCCCCTTTCTTTCTGTGCCTGACCGGAGAGTGACGTCCAGCTGAGCTTAATTTATTAATCATTTATTTAGCTTTGTGCAGGACCCAAAGTTAAGTGCTAGGTAGTTATTTTTCCACCTAACGAAAATCTCTTGTTCAGGAAAGCTAATTATAAACTTTTTTTTTTCATTTTCTGACCAACACTTAAGTTGAGAAGCTCTTTCTTCCAGTTTTCAGCTTCTCTAAATCCATTTACGTTGGTAGCTACTCAACATCCATTAATTGTGTCTAGAATTCTACAAATTTGTAGCAAGGCTTTATTTTAAAATTCCAAAAGTATTTTTATATTTATCCTGGCAT
Source organism: Lynx rufus (assembly GCF_022079265.1). Classification (NCBI taxonomy): domain Eukaryota; kingdom Metazoa; phylum Chordata; class Mammalia; order Carnivora; family Felidae; genus Lynx; species Lynx rufus. The sequence continues at coordinate 1,187,601 of NW_025814859.1, forward strand.
TTATCCTGCCAGTATTTAATTCTTTTCTTCATTAGAATGTGGTGGTGTTTTTCTGGGTTGGCACAGCAATACTGGAAAACATTCTTTTCTAAGCATTCAGTATCTAAGCAAATCCCATTTTTAACTTTCCACACTTTGCCTAAACACATGCCAACTTTAATGGTCTATCTACTTTTGAGTATCAAAACTTATAAAGTAAATAATCACTGAAAACATAAGTTGTCTTATTACCCCCTTATTAAGTCATTTGGCCTTAATCTTTCTGCTGCTATTGTTTACTTACTTCCATTTTTGGAATCAGACAATCTAGAAATCCAGTTCCTAATATTATAGGTAGTCCGAATGAGGCCCAGAGAGACTGCACCTGAAAGTGCAGTCCCTCTAACTACTGCCCCAGTCTTTCATGGGTGACTGGGCTCTACCTAATGGCCTATGGCCCACTGATTTGGCAACCACTGATTTAGGACAATAGTCAGTTATCTACATTAGCAACTAAGGTATATTACAGGTGGTTCTTGAACCAAAACCATCGGTGCTTAGAGGAACAATGAATTGAAACAATTTCCTCAGCTTTCTCTGAGCAGGCTAGCGAGAACCTACAGACTCAGATTGTCATTCACCTGATAGAGGGTATGGGCAAGAGGGAGGAGGCAGAGACAGATAAGAAATAAGGAGACAGAAAGAGAGACATTCCTTATGAGCCGCAGCAGTGTTCAGCTGTGTAAACATGTCCTAAGTCCTTGCACCTTCTCCAGCCCTTCCCTTTTGAAGTCTTTTCCTTTGATGCTTGTCTCCTGTACCTCCCACAATTATCTATCTAGGAAATTTGAAAGACTACAAAAAAGCTACTGGTGGGGTACCTGAGGCTCAGTCAAGCATCTGACTCTTGATTTCAGCTCAGGTCATGATCTCATGTTTGGTGAGATTGATCCCCATGTCAGGCTCTATACAGACACTGCAGAGAGCCTGCTTGGGATTCTCTCTCTCTCTCTCTCTCTCTCTCTCTCTCTTTCTCTCCTTCTCTCTTTCTCTCTCTCCCTCTTTCCCCCTCTCATGTGCACACGTGCTCTCTCTCTCTCAAAATAAATAAATAAACATTTTTTAAAAAACAACAAAAAGCTACTAGAACAAATAAGTGAGTTAAACAAGCTCACAAGATACATTGCCAACATTCAAACCCCAATTGTATTTTTATATACTAGCAATGAATAATTAAAAGTAGAATTAAAATACCACTTATAATATCATCAGAAATTTAAAATACTTGAAGATAAATTTGATTAAAAATATGTGTAAGACCTCTACACTGAAAATTACAAAGTGTTGATGAGAGAAATTAAGGAAGACCTAAATAAATGGAAGGATATACCTTGTTCATGGGTCAGAAGGCTCATTATTGTTAAGCTATCAATTCTCCCCAAATTGTTCCATAGATACAATGCAATCCCAATCAAAATCCCAGAAAGGTATTTTTGTAAAATGTGGCAAGCTGATTCTCAAATTTATGTGTAAATAAAAAGGATATAAAATTGTGAAAGGGGCGAGTGGGTGGCTCAGTCAGTTAACCATCTGACTCTTGGTTTTGGCTCAGGTTATGATTTCATGGTTTGTCGGATGGGGCCCATGTCGGGCTCTGCACTGAGGGTGCGGAGCCTGCTGGGGATTCTCTCTCCCCCTCTCTTTGCCCCTCCTCTTCTCTCTTTCTCTAAAAATAAATAAATATTTAAAAAAAAGAATTATGAAAATAATGTTAACAATAAAGAGCAAAGTTGGAGGACATATAGTGACATGAATTCAAGACTTACTATAAAGTTATAGCAATCAAGACATTATGGTATTGGCATAAATATAAATGTATAGATCAATGGAAAAAAATAGTCTAGAAATGGGCTCTCACATCTATGACTAGTTGATTTTCAACAAAAGTATCACAAAAATTCAATAGAGAAAGAGTAATATTTTTCAACAAATAGTGCTGTGTTAACTGGATATCCACATGGAGAAGAGTGAAGTTGAACTGCTACCTCATGCCATATTCTAAAATTAACTCAAAATGGAGTATATACCTAAATATAGAAACTAAAACTATAAAACTTCTAGAAAACAGGAGAAAATCACAGTGGCCTTGGGTGAGGCAAAGATTTCTTAAATAGAACACAAAGAACAAAAGAATAAAAAAAAGTACATAAAATTTACTTCATCAAGATTTAAAAATTTACTCCTTAATACACTTTTAAGAGAATTAAAACACAAGCTACAAACTGAGAGGAAATATCTGCCAATTATATATTGGATAAAGGAGGACTCATATCCTGTGTGTGTGTGTGTGTGTGCATTCTCAAAACTGAAAAATAGGAAAATAAATCCAACTGAAACAGACAAAATACATGCACTTACACTTCATCAGAGAAGATATTTAGATGGTAAACAAATACATGAAAAGATGCTCAACATCATCAGTCATTAAGGAAATGCAAACAAAAGCCCAGTGTGATGCAACTACACACCTATTAAAACATTTAAAATTAGGGGGAACCTGGGAAGATGGTGGCATAGGAGGACACTGGGCTCACCACGCGTCCTGCTGATCACTTAGATTCCACCTACACCTGCCTAAATAACTCAGAAAACCGCCAGAAGACTAGCAGAACGGAGTCTCTGGAGCCAAGCGCAGATGAGAGGCCTGCGGAAGAGGGTAGGAAGGGCGGAGAGGCAGTGCATGCTCCAAGGACTGGCGGGAGGGAGCTGGGGCAGAGGGGCAGCCAGCCGGCCAAGCAGAGCCCCCGAGTCTGGCTTGCAAAAGCGGAGGGGCCGAACCGAGTGTATTCCAACAGCAAGAGGGACTTGACATCTGGAAGGTTATAAGCTAACAGCTCTGCTCGGAAAGCGGAAAGGCTGGAGGACAAAGGGAGGGAGAGTTGCTGGCCCCGGGAAGACAGAGCTCAGCTTGGCGGGGAACAAAGGTGCTCGCCAGGGCCATCTCCCTTGCCCATCCCCCAGCCAAAATCCCAAAGGGAACCAGTTCCTGCCAGGGAACTTGCTTGCACCTCTCAAACACCCAAGGCTGTGCTTCTGCGGATCCATCCCTCCAGTGGGTCTGACTCCCTCCTGGTACTGCAGGGCCCCTCCCGAAGCGGATCTCCGAAGGAAAAGCAAGCTGAGCCTGGCCCTCCTGCCCCTGTGCACCTTGCCGATCCACCCCAGCTAATACGCCAGATCCCCAGCACCACAAGCCTGGCAGTGTGCAAGTAGCCCAGACAGGCCACACCACCTCACAGTGAATCCCACCCCTAGAAGAGGGGAAGAGAAGGTACACACCAGTCTGACTGTGGCCCAGGCAGTGGGCTGGGGGCAGACATCAGGTCTGAATGAGGCCCCTCCCACCAACGCAAGTTATTCAAGACAGCACAGGAGAAGTGCCCCACAGTCCCACACCACTCCAGGGACTACCCAAAATGATGAAACGGAAGAATTTCTGTCAGAAAAATGTCCAGGAAATAACAACAGTTAACGAACTGATCAAAAATGATTTAAACAATATAACAGAAAGTGAATTTAGCATAATACTCATACAATTAATCGCTGGGATTGAAAACAGTATAAAGGACAGCAGAGAATCTCTTGCTACAGAGATCAAGGGACTAAGGAACAGCCAGGAGGAGCTAAAAATGCTATCAACGAGTTGCAAAATAAAATGAAGACAACTACGGCTCGGATTGAAGAGGCAGAGGAGAGAAAAGGTGAACTAGAAGATAAAATTATGGAAAAAGAAGAAGCTGAGAAAAGGAGAGATAAAAAAAATCCAGGAGTATGAGGGGAAAATGAGAGAACTAAGTGATGCACTAAAGAGAAATAATCTACGCAAAATTGGTATTCCAGAGGAGGAAGAGAGAGGGAAAGGTGCTGAAGGTGTACTTGAAGAAATCATAGCTGAGAACTTCCCTGAACTGGGGAAGGAAAAAGGCATTGAAATCCAAGAGGCACAGAGAACTCCCTTCAGACGTAACTTGAATCGATATTCTGCACAACATATCATAGTGAAACTGGCAAAATACAAGGATAAAGAGAAAATTCTGAAAGCAGCTAGGGATAAACGTGCTCTAACATATAAAGGGAGACCGATAAGACTCGTGACCGATCTCTCTACTGAAACTTGGCAAGAAAGGAATGGCAGGAGATCTTCAATGTGATGAACAGAAAAAATATGCAGCCTAGAATCCTCTATCCAGCAAATCTGTCATTTAGAATAGAAGGAGAGATAAAGGTCTTCCCAAAAAAATAAAAACTGAAGGGATTCATCACCACTAAACCAGCCCTACAAGAGATCTTAAGGGGGATCCTGTGAGACAAAGTACCAGGGACATCGCTACAAGTATGAAACCTACAGGCATCACAATGACTCTAAACCCATATCTTTCTATAATAACACTGAATGTAAATGGACTAAATGGGCCAACCAAAAGACATAGGGTATCAGAATGGATAAAAAAACAAGGCCCATCTATTTGCTGTCTACAAGAGACTCATTTTAGACCTGAGGACACCTTCAGATTGAAAGTGAGGGGATGGGGAACTATTTATCATGCCACTGGAAGTCAAAAGAAAGCTGGAGTAGCCATACTTATATCAGACAAACTAGACTTTAAATTAAAGGCTGGAACAAGAGATGAAGAAGGGCATTATATAATAATCACAGGGTCTATCCATCAGGAAGGGCTAAAAATTATAAATGTCTATGGGGCGAATACAGGAGCCCCAAATATAAAAATATATAAGTATATATATATAAATATATAAATATAAATATATATATATAAATATATAAATATATATATAAAACAATTACTCACAAACATAAGCAACCTTATTGATAAGAATGTGGTAATTGTAGGGGACTTTAACACTCCGCTTACAGAAATGGATAGATCATCTAGACACACGGTCAATAAAGAAACAATGAGAAAAAATGAAATATGGCCTTTTGTAGCAACGTGGATGGAACTGGAGAGTGTGATGCTAAGTGAAATAAGCCATACAGAGAAAGACAGATACCATATGGTTTCACTCTTATGTGGATCCTGAGAAACTTAACAGGAACCCATGGGGGAGGGGAAGGAAAAATAAAAAATAAAAAAAGGACGTTAGAGTGGGAGAGAGCCAAAGCATAAGAGACTGTTAAAAACTGAGAACAAACTGAGGGTTGATGGGGGGTGGGAGGGAGGGGCGGGTGGGTGATGGGTATTGAGGGCACCTTTTGGGATGAGCACTGGGTGTTGTATGGAAACCAATTTGTCAATAAACTTCATATAAAAAAAAAAAAAGAAACAAGGACCCTGAATGATACATTGGATCAGATGGACTTGACAGATATATTTAGAACTCTGCATCCCAAAGCAACAGAATATACTTTCTTCTCGAGTTCACATGGAACATTCTCCAGGATAGATCAAATACTGGGTCACAAAACAGCCCTTCATAAGTATACAAGAATTGAAATCATACCACGCATACTTTCAGACCACAATGCTATGAAGCTTGAAATCAACCACAGGAAAAAGTCTGGAAAACCTCCAAAAGCATGGAGGTTAAAGAACACACTCCTAAAGAATGAATGGGTCAAACAGGCAATTAGAGAAGAAATTAAAAAATATATGGAAACAAACAAAAATGAAAATACAACAATCCAAACGCTTTGGGATGCAGCGAAGGCAGTCCTGAGAGGAAAATACATTACAATCCAGGACTATCTCAAGAAACAAGAAAAATCCCAAATACAAAATCTAACAGCACACCTAAAGGAAATAGAAGCAGAACAGCAAAGACAGCCTAAATCCAGCAGAAGAAGTGAAATAATAAAGATCAGAGCAGAAATAAACAATATAGAACAAAAAAAAAACTGTACAGCAGATCAACGAAACCAAGAGTTGGTTTTTTGAAAAAATAAACAAAATTGATAAACCTCTAGCCAGGCTTCTCAAAAAGAAAAGGGAGATGACCCAAATAGATAAAATCATGAATGAAAATGAAATTATTACAACCAATCCCTCAGAGATACAAGCAGTTATCAGGGAATACTATGAAAAACTATATGCCAACAAACTGGACAATCTGGAAGAAGTGGACAAATTCCTAAACACCCACACGCTTCCAAAACTCAATCAGGAGGAAATAGAAAGCTTGAACAGACCCATAACCAGCGAAGAAATTGAATCAGTCATCAAAAACCTCCCAACAAATAAGAGTCCAGGACCAGATGGCTTCCTAGGGGAGTTCTAGCAGACGTTTAAAGCAGAGATCATACCTATCCTTCTCAAGCTATTCCAAGAAATAGAAAGGGAAGGAAAACTTCCAGACTCATTCTATGAAGCCAGTATTTCTTTGATTCCTAAAGCAGACATAGACCCAGTAAAAAAAGAGAACTACAGGCCAATATCCCTGATGAATATGGATGCAAAAATCTCAACAAGATACTAGCAAATCGAATTCAACAGCATATAAAAAGAATGATTCACCATGATCAAGTGGGATTCATTCCTGGGATGCAGGGCTGGTTCAATATTCGCAAATCAACCAAGGTGGTACGTCACATTAATAAAAGAAAAGATACAAACCATATGATCCTGTCAATCGATGCAGAAAAGGCTTTTGACAAAATTCAGCACCCTTTCTTAATAAAAACCCTTGAGAAAGTCGGGATAGAAGGAACATACTTAAACATCATAAAAGCCATTTATGAAAAGCCCACAGCTAACATCATCCTCAATGGGGAAAAACTGAGACTTTTTCCCTGAGATCAGGAACACGACAGGGACGTCCACTCTCACCGCTGTTGTTTAACATAGGGTTGCAAGTTCTAGCATCAGCAATCAGACAACAAAAGGTAATCAAAGCCATCAAAATTGGCAAAGAGGAAGTTAAGCTTTCACTTTTACAGATGACATGATATTATACATGGAAAACCCGACAGACTCCACCAAAAGTCTGCTAGAACTGATACATGAATTCAGCAAAGTTGCAGGATACAAAATCAATGTACAGAAATCAGTTGCGTTCTTATACACTAATAATGAAGCAACAGAAAGACAAATAAAGAAACTGATCCCATTCACAATTGCACCAAGAAGCATAAAATACCTAGGGATAAATCTAACCAAAGATGTAAAAGATCTGTATGCTGAAAACTATAGAAAGCTTATGAAGGAAATTGAAGAAGATATAAAGAAATGGAAAAACATTCCGTGCTCATGGGTTGGAAGAATAAATATTGTCAAAATGTCAATACTACCCAAAGCTATCTACACATTCAATGCAATCCCAATCAAAATGGCACCAGCATTCTTCTCGAAACTAGAACAAGCAATCCTAAAATTCATATGGAACCACAAAAGGCCCCGAATAGCCAAAGTAATTTTGAAGAAGAAGACCAAAGCAGGAGGTATCACAATCCCAGACTTTAGCCTCTACTACAAAGCTGTCATCATCAAGACAGCATGGTATTGGCACAATAACAGACATATAGACCAATGGAAGAGAATAGAAACCCCAGAACTAGACCCACAAAAGTATGGCCAACTTATCATTGACAAAGCAGGAAAGAACATCCAATGGAAAAAAGACAGTCTCTTTAACAAATGGTGCTGGGAGAACTGGACAGCAACATGCAGAAGATTGAAACCAGACCACTTGCTCACACCATTCACAAAAATGAACTCAGTATGGATAAAGGACCTGAATGTGAGACAGGAAACCATGAATACCCTAGAGGAGAAAGCAGGAAAAGACCTCTCTGACCTCAGCCGCAGCAATTTCTTACTTGACACATCCCCAAAGGCAAGGGATTTAAAAGCAAAAATGAACTATTGGGACCTCATGTGGATAAAAAGCTTCTGCATAGCAAAGCAAATCAACAAAAGTAAAAGGCAACCAACGTAATGGGAAAAGATATTTGCAAATGACATATCGGACAAAGGGCTAGTATCCAAAATCTATAAAGAGCTCACCAAACTCCACACCCGAAAAACAAATAACCCAGTGAAGAAATGGGCAGAAAACATGAATAGACACTTCTCTAAAGAAGACATCCGGATGGCCAACAGGCACATGAAAAGATGCTCAACGTCGCTCCTCATCAGGGAAATACAAATCAAAACCACACTCAGATATCACCTCAGGCCAGTCAGAGTGGCCAAAATGAACAAATCAGGAGACTATAGATGCTGGAGAGGATGTGGAGAAACGGGAACCCTCTTACACTGTTGGTGGGAATGCAAACTGGTGTAGCCGCTCTGGAAAACAGTGTGGAGTTTCCTCAAAAAATTAAAAACAGACCTACCCTATGACCCAGCAATAGCACTGCTAGGAATTTATCCAAGGGATACAGGAGTACTGATGAATAGGGGCACTTGTACCCCAATGTTTATAGCAGCACTCTCAACAATAGCCAAATTATGGAAAGAGCCTAAATGTCCATCAACTGATGACTGGATAAAGAAATTGTGGTTTATATACACGATGGAGTACTACGTGGCAATGAGAAAGAATGAAATACGGCCCTTTGTAGCAACATGAATGGAACTGTAGAGTGTTATGGTAAGTGAAATAAGCCATACAGAGAAAGACAGATACCATATCGTTTCACTCTTATGTGGATCCTGAGAAACTTAACAGAAACCCATGGGGGAGGGGAAGGAAAAAAAATGAGGTTAGAGTGGAAGAGAGCTAAAGCATAAGAGACTCTTAAAAACTGAGAAGAAACTGAGGGTTGATGGGGGGTGGGAGGGAGGGGATGGTGGGTGATGTGTATTGAGGAGGGTACCTTTGGGATGAGCACTGGGTGTTGTATGGAAAACAATTTGATAATAAACTTCATATGTTGAAAAAAAGTAAAACGTTTAAAACTAAGCAAAACTGACCATGGAAACTATTGGCAAGGATTTGGAAAAACTGGAACTTTTAGCTCCGGGTGCACAGCAGCTCAGAACGTAAAATAGTGCAATTGCTTTGGAAAACAGTTTGGAAGTTCTTCAAATGGTTAAACATATGACCCAGCAACTCAAAAGAAATGAAAGCATCTGTTCACATCCAAATTTGTACATTAATGTTCATAGAAACTATATTTGTAATAGTAAAAAACTAGAAACAACCCAAGTGTCCATCAATATGGAAATAGTAAACACATCCATACCAATACATGGTATTTGGCAATAAAAAGAATTAACTCTTGATATATGCAATAATTTGGATGAATCTCAAACAATTTGGATGCCTGACTAAAAAAAGACCCACTTTTTATTCCATTTATATAAAATTCTAGAAAATGCAAACTAACTTGTAGTGACAAAAAGAAAAGCAATGTTGCCTATGGATAGGGAGCGAACTTTTGAGTATGATAAATATGCTCATTTATCTTCAATATGGTAATGGCTTCATGATATATGCATATATCAAAACTTATAGCATATACTTTAAATATGAGCTGTTTATTGTATGTCAATTATACTTTAAGAAAGCTGTTTATAAAATAGTAGCATTTTTCTTATTTTTAAACAAAGCTATATATTTTCACAATTGAAAAATTAGAAAATGCAGAAAAGTATGGCAAAAAAATCTCCACAATTCCAATCACTTGGAGACAAGTATTTTTACCTTGGTATGTATTCATCTGGATTTATATATATAAATAAATAAATTTTGTATTTAATTTATATTTAAATATATAAATTTGTAAAAGTATTTATATGTGTATATATACATATATAGTTATAGTTAGTTATAGTTTTGTCAAAGACAATATATATAGCACATATCACTTATAATATGCTTTAAAAATTTTTTTCATGTTTCAGAGACCTTTCCATGTTAATAAAATTCAATACCACCTCCCCAATTTGATAAAATGGAATAAAGTGAGGAAGGAGGGAAGAGAAGGAGGGAGGGAGGGAAGAAGTAAGGAAGGAAGGAGCATGAGCAATTGATACATGCAACAACATGGATGAATCTCAAAATAATTATAATGAGTAAAAGAAGCCAGAGCCTACCAGAAAATACATACTGTATGACTTCATCTCTGTAAAACTCTTGAAAAATACAAACTAATCTATAGTGACAGAAAGCATATTACTGGTTTCCTGGGTGTGGGGAGAGGCAAGGAGTAAGGTGGGAGGGAGGAATTATAAAGAGACAGAGGCAACTTTTGGGGGTGATATGTCCTTTACTTTGATTGCAGTGATGGTTTCATCAGTGTGTACATGTCAAACTCATCAAATAATACACTTGAAATGTGTGTGGTTTATTGTATGTTAATTATACCTTGATAAAGTTTTAAAGATTCATAGATAGGGGAAATGGAGTCTCAGAGAGGATACAAACTACTCAAGTCCATTGCTCAGCCAGGACTAAAACCTTCTTCCCTGGACTCCTAATATAGTATTCCTTCCACTGTAACATGATGCCTGACAGGCCTCCAATGATCTGTCCAACCACCAGGGAAGAGCAGAAGTCAGATGGCTAATTTTCTAAGATCTGCTTTCAGGAAGCATCAGGGCCTTTGCAGAACAAGAACAATAAAACAAATGCTGCAGTGATGATGAGCCCCTTCCTGTCCTGAGACTGAAACTGGCCACCTTCTTAGATCAAAAAGGTTCTCAACTGCCCTCAAGTTTGAGGCAATCGAAGGAGACAGGTGGTCACTGTCTCCAGAAGTGCCTCTCCCCACACTTGCAGTCCAGCATTAGGAAGGAAACCTTGGGTGGTTGGTCTAGGACAAACAACAAGGTAATCAATTCAGGGAAGACTGGCTGCCAGGATCAAGGATTTCATTCTCAGAGCTTAGAGAAACATTAATGTTGATTTAACAGTTAGGGGCCTCTTGCTATGGCTTCATGAAATGTCCAAGCCAGAGTAAATCTCACTCTTGAGATTAGACTATGTCCCTGCCTCTAAATAGGAATCTTCTTACTACACTCCCTAGAACTCCTGCCTTCTTTGTCAGAATGGAGGGATAGAGGTAGGGAAAAGAGGGTAGAGTGAGGGACTGGGAAAACATGGGCAGACCTCACTTTTCTATCTAAAATGCTTTTTCCAGGGATAACTCTTTCTGTTAAGTGTTTTCTGTGCTAGATGGGGGAAATGAAAGAAAGAGCAGAGAAAGGAAATCAAAAGTCCCTGCAGGCCAGAGGATATTGCAATGGTGGCAACCAAGAAATTTCCTTAAACTTCAGCATGGCCATTGTGGAATCAGGTTGGGACTTACACCACCACAAGAAGGTTCTGGGATGGATTAGTCTTTCTACAATGTATAGGTTAAAAGTGTAGGCTCTGCAGTCAGAAAGACATGGGTTTAAGAACAAGATCTTCTTACTTGCTGTTTGACCTAGAGCCACTTACATCAGATCTCTAAGCCTCAGTTTCCTCATGTGGAAAATGGGTATCATAAAAGCACCAACTAAATCTTTGTTTTGTGAAGATTAAATAAGGTAATATAAGAGACTTGGCATGTAGAAATTAAATATTGTCCTGGGGAATGCATACAGATGAAGACAGTCACTCCTCTCAAGCTTCTACTGAAGGAAACCCTACACCCACAAACAGACACCCTTCTCTTTTAGTTAGTCCAGGTTTGTTGAATGACCATTATGCAACAGTATGTTTTTGTGTTCAGAGTGGTGAGTCCTCATGGCACTCCATAGGCTCCAACACACCTCAAAATCTGAAATGCATCAGGAAGGCTGGCCATTGGCAACTAGGAGCCAGACCTTTAGTAGGGCAAATTTGAAGTGCTGTCTGGGTGTGGCCTGGGCACTGGCTACTTATCTGATAGGTTCCTCTGCAGTAAGAGTGGCAGAGGGATGGAGGTCAAGGTTTCAAATCCCCTCTTCTAATTCAATCTGTCAGGAGGAGCAAATCATCATGAATGCAAAGATATGTCAGTGGGAAGGAAGGCCATAGCCATTCATGCCAGCGCTAAGCAAGCCAGAGCCCATAGACTCAAGATAAACCTCTTGGCAGCAAGGGGGAAGGTCCCAATACCTTTATCTTTTAATTTCAATCCCATCTCACATTTTAAGAGTCATTTCATCTTCCAAAGCCTTTTCTAGCACTTATCTCATTTGATCTTCATAGAGACTGTGTAAGATAGATAGACCAGCAAATGCCCTCCCCCAGGTCTTCCTTTTCTTCATAGTAGTAGTTGTAGTAATAGCTGACACTTACATAGCATTTACTATGTGACAGGCACTATGTTAAATTCTTTATGTATATTATCTATGTTATCTCATTTAATACTTATAACAATATAATAAATAGAATTAGTGTCCCATTTACATTCCTTCAAGTTAGTAAACAAACCAAGAGTGATTTGGTGATTAGATTAGGTCACACAGCTAGTAAGTGGTATAGCTGG